>NC_062215.1:134163639-134771139 GCF_902686445.1 Sciurus carolinensis
TTATGTAGAAGTCTTCTTTTAATGCTTATATTAGAAAACTCACCATCCTTTTTATTAAGTGTACTGTTATATAAAGTGATTAATTAATAGACCTTTGTGTGAGAATTAATGGGGTATATTGAACATCACTGAGGGTGTACAGAAATTCCAGAAATTGCACATTTTTGTTCACTTTTATTCACTTTCAAAGAGGATGAGAATTTTTATCTCAGATAATTGTTGTTCATATTGTTCATATTTAGTTAAATATATTATTTACTATAGATTATATAAATAACTTATAATATACAAATATATTTATGCACAAATATAAAAATGTCAGCTACTTTAATGTTAATTTTCCTCATAAATATTAAAACGTGTATTCTTTTAGACAATTTTTATATTTTAGATTATTATTTTCTAAATTTCTCTTTTAAACTCTGAGATCTTCTCAATGAGACTATTTGATTTTTTACTTTTTCTTCTGAATATTCCTTTGCTTTCCTAACTATAATTCAGGACCATAAAAATATTTATGTGGGCAATATATGTTAATAGTTCATGTATTAAAAATTCGAATTAAAAATACTTTAAAGTACTTATATACTAATTCACTTAAAATTGGAACCAGTCTCCATTTACCCTTTCATGTAAACAGCATACTTCTGTTAAAAATAGCTGCCATATGAAAAAATTACGATGGGAAGTTTTTACATTTTGGTAAATTTCCTAACAATAACTGCAATAACTGAATTTTTTTTTATCCTCTCTGCATCAATCTTTTGCAAAATGCATTGTTTCATTTGAAATATATGAAAAAATATATCCAGTCTCAGACAGTAGGATAAAAAGGAGTATTTCAGTAGTTTTTCTTATAATTTTAATGGATCTTTTACTTATGCATGATTTTGTAATATAATGCATTGGTCATTGGCAAGTACTGAGTCACTGAATACTCAAGATCTTCCAATCGTTAATGTATTCCATTACAGAATTCCAAAAATTACATTAATTAATATTACTACTGTTTTAATCAGAAAAGTGTCTTTAAGTATTAGGAAGCTGTCAAAGCCTTAATAATGAAGTTTTCCAAACTTCTCATTTTAGCTTAAAATCTTACATTATATTATTGGGAAAACAATTTCATTAAGTTCGTTGAAACCTTCATTTACTTTTAAAATCTAAATAATCATAGTTTTTCATAATTTTAAAACAATTGTGTTTTGCATTAAAAAAATACAAAAACTAATTCAGCTTATCATTTAAATGTCATTTTTTTCTGATTAAAACTGCCACATTTATGTATGAAGAAGACTGCCTCATTCATATTTTAAAATTTTGTTTCTTAGACTAGTAAAAAGACTTGTGCTCAAGGGCCACATTTTTAAAATCAATTATTTTCCTATTTTACCAAGAACATTAAGTGATAGTGAGCATTTTTTCACATACTTCTTGGTTATCTGCATGCCTTTTTATGAGAAACATATATGTGTATCAAATTATCATATTGTAGCCATAAATATGAACAAGCATTATGTCAATAAAAATATCTTAATATTAACAATAAAAAGAACATTGACTGAAACAGACATTTTAAAAATTATTATAGCATGATGGTGAAGAATACAATAACTGTTAACAATTGACATGTAAAGAAGTGTCACCTAATTGAATTAATAGTGGGCCCATTGCTGAATTTACAGGCAAATTGAGTTAGCCTATATTATTATACTGGGATATAAATGTCAGATTAAGTTAACTAGAAAGTCCATGGAATAAGATAGATTGACAATTACATAAAACACTTGAAAAAGTATCACTACAAAAAGAGCTAGATGGACGAAAAGAAAAAATATTCAAAGCAATTGTTCAATAATTATGGATAGTAAAAAACTTTGGAATAAAGTTTTAAAATAGAGTTTAAAGGCCTTCTCTCTAAGTTACTAGCTGGTAGCAAGCAATCTAGTTATGAAGCAGAGAAGACGATTGCATGATCTAGGCTTCAGGTACAAAGTAGATAAATGAAAACACAAGGGACTTAGAATGTTTAGGATGCTGGCAAAAATTCATTGAAAGTATTATAGATGGAATCTAAACTACCTAAGGACAGAAAAAAAGCAATGTGAAGGCTAGTGAATAGAGGCAGAAGTGTAAGTTTAATGAGACAAAAATTATCCAATTTCAAGGTTTATAACTTGTATAAATTCAGTAAATAACCACATTAATAGGAGTGAAGTAACATAAAGTCATAGTCTAGAGGAAGTGTGTAAAGTTAATATATGTGACTTCCATACTTTTCCACAATGAGAAGTTTACTTGGATTACATGGGCGGGGAGGGGGGGGGACTATCATCTTGGTTCCAGAACAATTTACCAACAGAAATAGTATAGAAAACAGAAAGTAAACAGATGGTTCCGACAAAAGCAAAATGGAGAAAAGTATAAGCAAGCATAAATTTAAAATTAAGGAGTTTTTATATAAGAAAGGAGTATGAAGAATCTGAAATCCATGCTGAGAAATAAAGAGTGCTAATGTTGGTTCTATAGCCAGGGATGTAAAGTGTATGAATTAGTAAAGGAGATCTATATGAGATTACTTCTGAGAAAACACTGTTAGGAGAGCCAGGTTTGTTATGGTACTATGGATGAAAGTTGTTTTGCAAAGAATTTACAGAGATATTTATTTATAAAAGTGTTAAGGAATAGAATGTCAGTAATCAAATGAAAAAAAGGGAATGTAAGGGGACGTAGAGTTATACGTGAAGTTATGTAATAATATTGACTGAAATTGACTAGAAGAGTTTCTATTTTGAAGAAAGAGTGAGGTTCACTAGGAGAAACTTAATCCTGGGTTTATCTAACCTCCTGAAATATACAGAGCCCAAGAAGGCAGATAAGACTATTGTGGATCACAACTACAATACTGGTGAGGAATTTTTTGGACACACTTAAAGTGGGTAGAAATGTAATGTGACTTGACAGGGAGACACCTGATCTTAAAGAGCTCATTTTTTTCAGATGTATAGCCAATGAAAAATAACAGTTCCAAGGAGACTCACTTGTCCAGAAAATTACTAAATTAAGTCCACAGGTGGTGGCAATAAAGGCATGATAAAAATCACTGAGTTGTTCTCCTGGTTCTGATTTTCCATCTCATCTCACTTACATGATTGTTAAATATAATTCTGTCTGAATTGAGAATATCACTACATAGATGGTCCCAAAATAAGATGAGAAAACTAGCAGGTATATGGGAATCCATATATATATATATATATATATAGATATATAGCTATAGATATATAGATAGATAGAGATATATATGATTATTAAGCATACAACTAATTCATTCATAAATGAGCTTCAAATTAAAATACTGTAAGAAAAAACTCATGAAGAGTGAGCACAATCTTGTCTTAGAGCTTAAAAAACAAGATACTATATTTAATCAACCCAAAAAGTAAAAACAATTCCAAAGAGGTAAAAAAAAATAGAGTTAGATCTTTGGCCAAATTAATAAAGTGATTCAAAGTAGTAATTTTATGATATTACTGCTATCTAAAGAATTATTACCTCAATACATACATATAAATTTCAGAAACTCAATATCAGTATCTAATAGGTTTGTTTTAACATGAGTTCCTTCAATGCTAAATATATACTTTTGCTTGTATGACATCTAATATATATAATATGAACATTTAAAAATTAATTGTTCAAATAGTACAATAATTTTGTGTATGTATATAATATGAACATTTAAAAATTGTTCTAATAGTACAATGATTTTGTGTATATATATGTGTGTGTGTGTGTGTGTATTATTGTATACACAAATTCTTATGGCATTTTCCCTTATAACATTTTCCTGTGAATTTTCTATCTGTATACTTCAAATCTTAGCCTATTCATAAATTAAGAGCACATAATGAAAATTGCAATATAGAACTGCAAAAAAAAACTTAGGGAGTTCACATTTTATTACATCATTTATAAGGAGAATTTAATAACATCAGGTTTGGTGATAAGCTTTTAAAAGTAGAATTAATTTCTTGATGTAATGTCTTTATTTATTTGAAACCCACACAATCACTACTCAGAGTGGAAAACTAGGTCCTTATAATGGGGAAAATGTTTTTTAACCAGAATATGAATCAACTTGTATTATATATTTATGATATTGTCTAGTAGAATAATTTAGTACATGAGTTGTGTCCAGACATCAGAATACTATAATAAATAAGGATATAAATATTTTTTTAAAAGTCAGCATTATTTATTATACACTCCATTTACTCCATTGTTCTTATGCCAGTTCTATAACATAACATTTGACTTTTTGAAGAGATGATATTTAGTATGAAATCAATGTTTTCTGAAGAGTCACAGACAATTTAACTTTCTTAGAATATAATGTTTTCACTGTTGCTATGAAAGAGCAAAATTAAACTCCCCATGGGACTTTTTAGCTGCTATATTAGAGTATATAGAAGTACTTTTCTGAAAAGAATGTCTGCAAAAATGAAGTCTAAATTTCATTTTGATAATGATAGATGTTACAGAGACAAGAAAGTAATTTTAAATGAGTCTTTGGGTAATTTCATTATAATTTAATGTCACCTATTGGAATATTTGAAATGTTTCAAGTAACGATATGAAAAAATAAAACGGAGATTCAAAACAAATGTCTACATAACTAATTATTGTACATACTTCCTGAAGCCTTACTAGCTTGATGGGGCTTCATAAATTTGCAATAAGGGGATAGTAGAATAGGTAAAGGTATATTTACATCTTTCAGAAAAGTATTTATCAGTCAACATGAACTTATAAATCAATGTGAACTAATTCAATGCAATGTGAACACTTAATTATCTGGTTTTTAATTAGAGGGTTTTCCATAGGATAGTGCAAAATCCAGAAAGGCTTTTCACACTTCTCAGAAATTCTGTTTTGCAAAACTTGCTACTTTCCAAATAAAATGCTTCAAATTTGATGTATTATGAATGTACCTGAAATTTGATTTGCTTTGACTATTTTATCTTTTTTTTTTTTAGCCAGAAGTGCCTCTGACATAGTAATGTTAGAAATTTTCAAGAATTACAGTTTATTCAACCATTTCCTATTCAAAGGATCATAAGAACTCCAATCACCTTTGAAAACAGAGTTTCTCTGTTGTTTTAGGCCACAAAAAAATCTGAGACAAATCTCAAACACATCTGTATTTCTGATTCTACTGCCTCTGTTACTGTCGTTGCCCTTTTCTAGTCTTTGTGGGAGGAACTGCTCAGAAGATACTGCATTAATTTTGCAGTCATAAGTAAAGGCAGATGGTAGAAAAACTGCTTCAACTAAAAATGTGATAATTATTCAGTTTGAATGTAGTGTGTATTGGTAATTCTTCAAATTCTGTAATAAAGAGTACTTAACTTAAAAAAAGCATTACCTTTCTAGATCATGAAGTAAAAGATGAAAATATGAGCAATACCATTATATGCAATTAGCATAAAGTACAATTTCCAGATTTAAACTCCTCTCAGGTAATATGATATGCTTTTTTATTATAGGCAAAATATCTTTCATATTTTCTATGATTTAAAGATTCCCAAAGAACCATCTACATAACATCCCCCTCTTCCTTATCATAAAATCGTACAAAATTAGATTTATTATCTTGCTGCAGAAAGGATCATGTAACTGTAAGGTGTCTATTTAAAGAGCTGACATGATTTTGTTATAGGACATGGCCTTGTGCTAGGTGATTGTTGGAAGAGATTAAGAAAGTTGGAATCTGTTTTGCATTAGGTGCCATTATAAAGTGGGGCAGTCTTCACAGTTCTTCACACTTCTGAGCAGAAGCATGCTTCTCTTAATGAACCAGAACCTCTAATCTGGCACAGTGTAAAAATGCATAGATAGTAAGCATACATTTCATGCACTGGTGGTTAGAAGTGATAGTGATGAATCTATTCTTACTTCTAACGTTGACTATAAAACCTGTGCATTTTATTATAGAGTGCGTAGCACTATATGTACCAATTATACATTTAGTACTACACATGCCATAATCTGGGAAACAACATCTACAGGTTACAACTCCTGAACTGGACATTTAAGTTATACCCTACAATTACACTATCAGGCAATCTACATCATGGCGATTTGCTGTGTGGAAATAACAGTGAGTTTTTTGTTCAAGTGCTTATTATCACATCCTGTTTGCATCGGATCATTTGTAAGCCTTCAGACAGTAGTAATGGCAGAAGCTCTCTAGGCAGGAAAGACAAAACTATGCCTGGGATATATATATCAGTTCCAGTAAGGACAAACTGCTGCTTCTTCAGCATGAAAGGAAATCAACTATAATCGAAGTGTCATCAATGACAGGCTAGTTGAGGGATGGTGCTGTATACAAGACTCAGTATCAGGTTCTGCTACAGGCATGTTAAGCATTTGGTATTAGCAGTATTTTGATTGGCCTTGGTGAAAGAGATTTCATGATGCTGCTTCTGATAAGCCACTGCTGTGTAACTAGACATCCTCAAGATGAGTATCTAAAAGTAACAACTGATTTATTAATTAATATAATCTAAGTCCAAAATTGAAAAAGTTTTAGCTGGACTGTTGTATCTCATACACTCTCACGACACTGCACTCAGAAAATGTCTGCTTCTGG
Organism: Sciurus carolinensis; assembly: GCF_902686445.1. Lineage (NCBI taxonomy): Eukaryota > Metazoa > Chordata > Mammalia > Rodentia > Sciuridae > Sciurus > Sciurus carolinensis. The sequence goes on from NC_062215.1 coordinate 134,170,298, forward strand.
AACTACAGATTACCTGGGGACTCTCTCTTTATGTAGTTGTACAACTCCATGTTGGACCAGATCGGGCTTCCTCAGCATGTCTGGCTCAAATAAGTCAATTTTTTAACCTGAGTGCTGAAGTGTTCAAAAGTAGGAACTTCTGTGAAACTGCATTGCTCCTTATGATCTAGGGCGGGAAGTCCCACACTGCCACTTCTGCCACACCCTCAATTGGATTGAAGTCACAAGGATAGTGGAAATATATGCTGATGATTAATGAAAATAGGCTCAAAATATTAAAGTAGAACAAAAAAAACTAACAGCGTGGATCTAAATTATCCAAAGATGAAAACTTATTATATATGCATTAGGCTAAGTATCATATCATGTGTCTTTTGTATATATATATACACTTTATTAAAGTATATAAATTAATTATAATTGTTACAATATGAACCAATTTTATTACTATTCATCTTACATGTATCTTTCCCTCCTTAAAAAAGGATTTGGGTTGCAGCTGCAGCTCAGTGGTAGAGTGCTTGCCTAGCATGTATGAGGCACTGCATTTAATTTTTAGTACTGCATAAAAATAAATAAATAAAATTATTAAAAAAAATATATTAGTGTTCTAAGAACATTCAATATATACTCAATGATTTCCTATTTCTTACTAGAGATTTTCAACTCTACTAACACACTTTAGTTGTACTTGATTTACTTTTTCTAAGTTAGAACAGATAGGATATATTTTATTGTATCTTAACATTAATTTATATTTAAATTTGCTGATTAAGGGAAAGTGTTCAACAGAAAAATGTCTCCTTTAATGCATTCTTTCTAATAACTCACAGTGATAGAATGTGAAAATGTGTTTTCGTTCCTTTTTTAGTTTTTCTTTTAAAAAGATCAGAAGGCTATTATTCACACATTTTTCATTTATTTTCTAATATAAAACACAAATAAACATGCACCTGGTATATTTTCACAACTGTTTTCTATATGAGCCATTAAAATTTTCTCTAAACCTAATATATGATTTTAGCATCCTTTTCTCTAGTATGATTCTTTTGAATTAACAAATTATATGCAAATGGAAAATAAGGGATCTAGAGCAAGCAGAAATTTTAAATTCATAGATGCTATTTTGAACAAAATTCTGAAATGGATAGAAGACAGCAAAATTGGAATGTTTGAATAAAGTGACAAAATGGTAATGATTTTAGAGAAATACGATATTAATAAGTTGTTGCCATCTCTGGGAACCATCTATAAAATGCACTGTGAAAACCTCGGAAATGTAAAGAATAAAGTGCAAACTTACTGTAATCATTACAAACTACAACAAAGGTAATGCCGATACTACCATACTTAGTGATGTTGCTGTCACAGAAAAGACCATCTAGCCTTGTGACTTTCAAGTACTATTTCTAAGCTTCAGCAGACTTTTGGCTCAATTCCAATTTCTTGTTGCCAACTTGCTATTCTAAATCCCCAGCTGGATTCCATTAGATACATCAAATTCAATATTCCTGATAATTAAATAGTTTCTCAACATTTTTCAATTAAGTAATGGAAATCCCACTTCTTTCAATAACTCTGTCCAGGAACCTTGATATTATCCTGACCTCCTTTATTTCTCTTAAACCTTTTACCAGATTAATCCAAGCAAATACATTGATTTTAACCAAACACATCCTATCACTTCCCACCTAACAGCCATCACCTTGCTGAGTTACTATCACCTCTCAGAATACAAAAATTGCATTCCTCTACTCTGCTTGCCCCTCTTCCAATATGTTTATTAGTTTTTACAGACTGCATTTTGATTCATTGTATACATTTTGATTTACATCATCCCGTTTCTGTGGTTGTGTATGATGTAGATTCATATCATTCATGTAATCATACATGTACATAGGGTAATGATGTCTCTCTCATCCTCACCTTTTGACCCAATCTATTTCAACTGAATTATTTTTAAGTATGCCATTTCACCCCCTCCTCAGTTCCTTTGCATTCTCTCTTCCACCTACACTGTCTCTCTGAATATATCAGACATATTGCAGCATTTGTGCTTTAGCCTTAGCTATTTCAGTCTGTATGCAACATTCCAGCCTGAGATCTACATAGAAGTTCTTCTTATACCACTAGTATCACAGCTGCCACCTCATCAAAGTGTTACATTTTACCACCACTATTAATGCTCTGTTCTGCAACATCTTAGTGAGATGTTCTTCTCTGCTTTCTGTTTATTTCTTCCATAGCATTTATCCCCTTGTGACATGCTAGATTCTTTCTTATCTTTACTGTTTATTTTATGCTTCTCCTTGCTGTACTACAAGCTCTGGAAAGGCATGGTTTTTGTTTGATTTATTCACTAGAGTATCTCAAGTAACTAAATCAGTGTCTGGTATGTAGCACCTACCAAATATTTGTTTGAAAAGTTTAGAAATATATAGTTTATAGCAATAAAAAAAACATATTTAAATGAAAAATGTTATCTCAATTTTAAAAGCTCTCTATGGATCTATATATTAAAAGTTCTGGAATAGTAAATACAAATACAGGCTTCATCAGTGCTTGTATGATAAATACAATAGGCTATTCACAAATGGACTAAGTTTGTGAATTAGTAATGTTAACAAAAACTTATCCAGCAAGCAAAATTATCAAATAAAATAGGGCGAGTAACTATTACCACAATATTTTCAGAGTTTCCTAAATATTTCTGATAACTTTTCATAATTATGGTTAAAAATTCTGTTCAATGGACATACCATTCAAACGCTTGTTTAAAATGAAAACTGCTTTGCCTGATCCCAGACTTAATATCAGAATTTTGGGGAGTAGAATGGAAACCATGTATGAATACAAGTTTCTCAAAATATTTTCTAGATGATTTTGGAAGCTAGTGTTTAATACGATTTTTATTTAATTGTAATGTATGACTCAAGTTAAATATGCCTTCCTTCCTTTCATTTTAATGAACTTTTCTTGTAATGCAGTACAAGAAATTATTTGAAATTCACTCAGTGGATATAAGGAACCTGTTTCTAACTTCCCTTGTGAGATGATGATCCAATTACATTCTGTTTGGCGTTTTTCCCATCTACACTGATGTTTTTCCCTCAGAATATAAATGTGATAAATTCCCATCAGCCCTTTGAAACAATAATTCTAAATTATTTGTAGTTCTATAAAACTTTCATGGTCTCTGAATTTATACAAAGGAGTATAAGTTTAAATCAGAATTACATGTTATCAAACATCTTAGTGTCCAACTTTACTAAAATTTCAAGAGTACAGGAAATTAAGTGCTGTAATTGGAGCACGAAGTAGCCAGGATTCTTAACACATCTTCCCAGGTCCTGCTTGTCTCTTGTCTGATGAGATTTCTAAATGTCATGGTAGTTTACTCCATCGACACAGAGTCTCAAATTCCATTTTGTATTCAGATAGTTATGTGGTTTGTCTGACATTTTTCTGGGAGATAATGTTCCATATGTCTATAAATTTATGTTTGTTCATCATAAGCATTTAGTCCACAGGCACCCGGCTAAAAAAATCTCTAAACAAGAATTCTCCCCCCACAAAAAAAATATGCTTTCCAACCAATTGCTTATAAGCATATTTATAAAATATTGGTTCAGGTCAACTGCCTTCTTTCTTTCCTCTATCATAGGAGAGGCACATCTTCCCCTTATCATAGGACAGAAATTGTTTGCAGGTCCACTGCTTCATTCCTTCCATTCTAATTTAATTCTCTAAATTTGATTTTTATTTCCCTTATAATACCCTTATTCCCTTCCTTTTCCTTTAATTTAATTATTATTTTAATAAATAAATGCAAGTCATTTTTGCAGGTAAGGATTTTCCATTATACCTCACAATACTGTTTGAAGTAAAGCAAAGGATACATTCTTCTCAGAATTTATAATATGAATTGACAAAATCCTAGGAAACAAGTTAAGTTTTTATCTTATTAATACATTGTACTTCTAACAGATTGTTTTTCTATTCTTTCTGGCTTTTCATCTTTTGTCTAATGTCTTCAACTTGACATTACATTACCTTCTAACTTTCTCTGGATTTTCCTATATCATTTAACTTAATTTTGTTACTGTTTTATTTTTCTTGCCTTAATAGATTTTCTAGAACTAACAACAGTCCTCAGCCAATAATCAACAAGAAGAGAGGGATCTAAATTATATGGTCCCAAAGGAATCATTTCTGCCCACAAATGACCTTGGAAGAGGACTTGGAGCTTAAATGACACAGATGTAAAAAACTAATGCAGATTTTGGTGACTCAGAGTGAAGTGATGCTCAAATACCAAAAAAATGTGGCTGTGGCTTCAGAACTGACAATGGACAGAGGCTTGAAGAATTTTGTGGAGGATAATACAGAAAGTTTGTATTATCATTAACAGAGTATTTTTTAAAATCCCCTGGAAAAGTGAAAAACATGTTACCAGAAACTGCAAAACAGGATATTCCTATTATATAGTGCAATATGATTAATGAAATTTCATCCTGAATGGAACTGGAGAATATCATGCTGCGTGAAATAAGCCAGTCCCCAAAATCCAAAGGCAGAATGTTCTCCCTGATATGTGGATGCTAACCCACAACAAAGGAGGGGAAGATTAGAAGTTCATTGGATTAGACAAAGTGGAATGAAGGGAATGGATGGGGAATGGGAATAGAAAAGACAGTAGAATGAATCAGACATGGCTTTCCTATCCTTATAGGTTACATCCTTATATATGAATATAAGTTCAATGTAAACCCACATCATATGCAACCACAATAATGTGATCTTAATTAGAACAAATTATACTTATTCTACATACATACAATACTTCAAAATATACTGTCATGTAAAAAAGAAATTGCATCCTGATATTATGTGCAAAGCAGAGCTGGTAAGTAAAAAATCGCATATATAATTCAGGAAATTTTTGAGCAAAGTGTAAAAGGGTTGCCACCCCCCTCCACACACACACAGGTTTTATAATAAAATGTGGGAAGAGAGAGAAAAATTAAGGAAAGACTGTTATAGAAAAAAAAGGTGGAGGGGGTGAACCAGAAGTTCCTGAGGATAGCCTCTTGAGCTGAAAGCATCCTAATCAATAGCCAGCAAGAAAATAGAGAACTCGGTCTTAAAATTGCAAACCCAAGGTGAACAATTTTGAAATCTGCAGCTCCTCTAGGTTGTAAAAAAATGCTTAAACTAGAAATGACTGCTAATATGTGACAAGGAGAAATGACCAAGTATCTACCATATAGTATTTTGTTAAAACCCTAGAAAACTCAAAAAGTCAGATAGTTGCTATACAAAGGTATCATTCAACCAACTGCAGAGTCTCTAAAGCACAGGGTGCTGATCCTCAGCCATCTCAGCAGAAAATATAATAGCAAAGGATTTACCTCTATAAGAGATATATAGATATGACCTTTACCCAATGGTATAAACCTCAATGAAATTCATAAACATCCTCAAAATTTTCCTTCTCCTCCACAACCCCTACCCCAGTCACCTACTCTGGGGATCCAACCCACTCATGCATAGTAAATCCTCTGCCACTGAGCCATATCCCCAGGCCCTCCTCAAAATTCTTGAGAAAGTTGTTTGAGTAAAGAAACTCCCAGATTGGACTTTGAGAAAGAGAGAAGTACAAAAAAAAAAAAAAAAAATGAGAGATTGCCCAAACATCAGAATCTACTGGCTGAAAGTGAGTTGATGGAACAACTCAAATGTAGATATGCACTAGACTTTATAAAAGGGAAGAATAACTCAGAGGGCAGAACCGAGGGCCAAGTAAAATTATTAAGATTATCCCTAGGTATTCAGGCCTAAAGAAGAGAGTCCCAGTATTTGCTGGGATAGATTTCAGAAAGACTTTTGATCATAAAGTGATGCTTTAATGCTTCCACCACCCCTCTTTTTTCCAATGAACATCTAAAATTCTTTTTTTTATTGTAATAAATGGGATATATGTTGTTTCTCTGTTTGTACATGGAGTAAAGGCATACCATTTGTGTAATCATAAATTTACATAGGGTAATGTTGTTTGATTCATTCTGTTATTTTTTTCCTTCCCCCACCCCTCCCACCCCTCTTTTCCCTCTATACAGTCCTTCCTTCCTCCATTCTTGCCACCCTCCTTAACCCTAACCCTAAACCTAACCCTAAACCTAACACTAACCCCTCCAACCCCCCATTATGTGTCATCATCCGTTTATCAGAGAGATCATTCATCCTTTAATTTTTTTGAGATTGGTTTATCTCACTTAGCATGATATTCTCCAATTTCATCTATTTGCCTGCAAATGCCATAATTCTATCATTCTTTATGGCCGAGTAATATTCCATTGTATATATATGCAACAGTTTCTTTATCCATTCATCAATTGAAGGGCATCTAGGTTGGTTCCACAATCTGGCTATTGTGAATTGAGCAACTATGAACATTGATGTGGCTGTATCTCTGTAGTATGCTGATTGTAAGTCCTTTGGGTATAGGCCAAGGAGTGGGATAGCTGGGTCAAATGGTGATTCCATTCCAAGCTTTCTATCTTCACACTGCTTTCCAGAGGGGCTGCACTAATTTGCAACCCCACCAGCAATGTATGAGTGTACCTTTTTCCCCACATCTTCGCCAACACCTATTGTTGCTTGTGTTCTTGATAATCGCCATTCTAATTGGGGTGAGATGGAATCTTAGGGTAGTTTTGATTTGCATTTCTCATATTACTAGAGATGTTGAACATTTTTCCATATATCGGTTGATTGCTTGTACATCTTCTGTGAAGTGTCTGTTCATGTCCTTAGCCTGTTTGTTGATTGGGTTATTTGTATTCTTGGTGTAGAGATTTTTGATTCTTTATATATTCTGGAAATTAGCACTCTATCTGAAGTATGGGTGGCAAAGATTTTCTCCCACTCTGTAGGCTCTCTCTTCACATTACTGATAGTTTCCTTTGCTGAAAGAAAGCTTTTTAGTTTGAATCTATCCCAGTTATTGATTCTTGCTTTTATTTCTTGTGCTATGGGAGTCCTGTTAAGGAAGTCTGATCCTAAGCTGACATGTTGAAGACTTGGACCCACTTTTTCTTCTACAAGATGCAGGGTCTCTGGTCTGATTCTGAAGTCCTTGATCCATTTTGAGTTGAGTTTTGTGCAGGGTGAGAAATAGGGGTTCAATTTCATTCTGCTGCATATGGATTTCCATTTTTCCCAGCACCATTTGTTGAAAAGGCTATCTTTTCTCCATTGCATATTTTTGGTACCTTTGTCTGGTATAAGAACATTTTATTTATTTGGGTTTGTGTCCATGTCCTCTATTCTGTACTATTGATCTACCTGACTATTTTGGTGCCAATATCATGCTGTTTTTGTTACTATTGCTTTGTAGTATAGTTAAAATTCTGGTATTGCAATACCCCCTACTTCACTCTTCCTGCTAAGGATTGCTTTAGCTATTCTGGGTTTCTTATTTTTCCAGATAAATTTCATGATTGCTTACTCTATTTCTGTGAAGTACGTCATTGGGATTTTAATTGGAATTGCACTGAATCTGTATAGCACTTTTGGTAGTATGGCCATTGTGACAATATTAATTCTGCCTATCCAAGAACATGGGAGATCTTTCCATCTTCTAAGGTTTTCTTTAATTTCTTTAATAAGTGTTCTGTAGTTCTCATTGTAGAGGTCTTTCACCTCTTTCATTAGATTGATTCCCAAGTATTTTATTTTTTGGAGGCTATTGTGAAAGGAGCAGTTTTCCTAACTTCTCTTCCTGAGGAACCATCACTTATGAATAAAAATGCTTTAGATTTATGATCATTGATTTTATCTTGCTACTTTACTGAATTCACTTATGAGTTCTAAAAGTTTTCTGGTGGAATTTCCTGGTTCCTCTAAATATATAATCATGTCATCAGCAAATAGGGATAGTTTGAGTTCTTCTTTTCCTGTTCACATCCCTTTAATTTCTTTGGTTTGTCTAATTGCTCTGGCTAGAGTTTCAAGGACGATGTTGAATAGAAGTGGTGAAAGAGGGCATCCCTGCCTTGTTCCAGTTTTTAGGGGGAACGCTTTTAGTTTTTCACCATTTAGAATGATATTAGCCATGGGCTTAGCGTAGATGGCCTTTACAATGTTAAGGAATGTTCCCACTATCCCTATTTTTTCCAGTGTTTTGAGCATGAAGCGATGCTATATTTTATCAAATCCTTTTTCTGCACCTATTGAAATAATCATGTGATTCTTAACTTTAAGTCTGTTGATATGGTGAATGACATTTATTGATTTCCGATGTTGAACCCACCTTGCATCCCTGGGATAAAACCCACTTGATCGTGGTGCACTATCTTTTTAATATATATTTGTATGCGATTTGCTAAAATTTTGTTGAGAATTTTTGCGTCGATGTTCATTAAGGATATTGGTCTGAAATTTTCTTTCCTCGATGTGTCTCTGTCTGGTTTAGGTATCAGAGTGATATTGGCTTCATAGAATGAATTTGGGAGGGTTCCCTCCTCTTCTATTTCATGGAATACTTTGAGAAGTATTGGAATGAGCTCTTCTTTAAAGGTTTTGTAGAACTCGGCTGAGAACCCATCTGGTCCCGGACTTTTCTTTGTTGGTAGGCTTTTGATGACCTCTTCTATTTCAATTTCAATTGAAATTGATTTATTTAAGTTGTGTATGTCCTCCTCGTTCAGTTTAGGTAATTCATATGTCTCTAGAAACTTGTTGATGTCTTCAAGTGTTCTTCATTGTACGTTGGCAATGTTGGAGGCAGATATCTTGTATCCTCTCACAAATCCATAGTTAAAGACAGTTTCTTAGGGGTTGAATGTGGTAGATTACATTTAGGTGCCTTGGTCATCAATTAAAACAATAGATGGATTTTGTTTACCAGGCATGAGAAATTTAACCTTAGACTATTTAAATAGTGAGATTATGGACTTGGAGCTGGGGAGATTTAGATGATAGTTTGGACTGGTTGTATAATGAGATTAAACTCTTGGGTCCTTGGCAGGAACAACTTACAAATGGGAGAAATGTGTTTGGTTTGATTTGGTTTGGTTTAGTTTCAGTTTTACGGTCATTTGGAAGACTGTGATACAGAAAATTCTAAGATGCCGTCAGTTATGCCTATAGAAGCTTATTACCTACATTATTCAGAAATTCAAGACTCTTGCTTATTATTATTTTTCTTTGATATAACAAATTCTGAGAGTGATGTGTGAAGTCTCCATGGAAATTTCCATGTCACACTTGAACTAATATTTCCTATAGTAACTCCAGAAAAGTAGCTGTTGAAAGGTGTGAGTTCCATCATAACAAAACACAAAGTTCTAGATACCTCATCATGGGTACAATTCTTCAAATTCAGTTGTAACTTACTAACCAGTGGTCAGTTTTACCTTCATTAATCTGACCAGTGTTCAGGTACCATACCAATTTTATCAGGTTTACAAGGGATGCAAGCAACAAAGTAACAGTTATAAGTCAAATTCTTATGAAGAATGGAAAAAAAATCTTAAAATTCAGCTAGATACTCATTTTTCTTTCATCCTTTGTTTTTTTTTTTTTCCTCTCTATACATGTCAAAATATTTATATAATACTGTTCCTGGTTTGAAGAATCCCAATATTATTGTATTTTTCTGATTTCATCTAATATAAACCATTTTAAGATATTTTACCTATTTATTTCTTAAGCTTAGTGACATTTTTATTTGACCCAGAAACTACAGAAGCATTTTTCCTTCTCATCGCTTCAATGCACCCATTCTGCAGTATTATGTTACTATGACATTTTAGCTAGGAAAGTTATGAATGTTTTATTCTCATAATGTTATTGCTTATTATATGTCCATAAACTTTGCTTATTTAATGACTTACCCTAGCTTCCCATAAGTCTAGTGTTCTCCATGATTTATTTCTTCTTTTGCTATAATGTTTTCCAGAATACCTTCATAGAAGGCCTTCATGAATAAGCATTCTGAGATTATGCATAATAGTGACTACTTTTTTTCTTCTGCTCATCTGATTAATAGTTTATCTGAATATACACATTATACTCACTAGCTCTCTCAGATAAGTGTGGTAAGCAGAATTCTGTTATGGTCCCCAAAATCCTTGTCCTCTGGAGTATATAGCTTATAATTCCATACCTGTGAGGGTGAGTAGGACTTGTCAATATGCTAAAACATCACTTCACTTTTGTGATCAGGGTATATTACATGTCAAATGTGAAAACAAGATTAGGTACCTAATTAACTGACTTTAAGCTAATTGAAAGGGACATTATCTTGAGTGATCCTCAACCACTCAGGATAGCATTTTTAAAGATCTGAATATCAGAACCTGGAAGAAGAAACAAATATTTTCATGTTACCTTCAAATAACCAGCCCTGTTGTGTGAGGGACCACATGGTAAAGACCTGAGGATATCCTCTCCAGCTGGAAACAATCCTAATCAACAGTCAGCAAGGAAATGGAAACCTCAGTCCTACAACTGCAAAGAACTTAATTCTGACAAAGATATGAATGATTTTAGAATAGAGTCCTGAGGTCCAAATGAAAACAAAATCTGTACAACAGCTTGATTTTAGCTTTTCAAGATCTTAAGCAGAAGTCCCTATGCTGAGATTTCAGAATCGTGAAAAATTGTAATACTAATATATTTATGTGATATTTTTAAAAGACAAAGGTGGTATGGACTGAATTGTGTCCCCATAAAAGATACATTAAAGGCTCAATCTCTGGAATGTGAGAACGTAACATTATTTGGAAATAGGATTTTATGATAGGGTATTGGGGTGAACTCTAATCCACAATCAGTGGTTTGTTTATATGAGGAAAACTGAGACACAGACACAGAGAGGAATGCATAATGTAAAAAAGTAGATACAAAGATGTGCATGTGATGATGAAGGTAAAGAGTGAAGTGATATTTACATCATGAAAATAATTTTAATAGTATGTAGTAGCTAATTAGGATCTAGAATATTAACATTAGGTTTAAAATCTCTTATGAAGAGATTTAAAATCTCTATGTTTATTAAATATTTTTGATAGAATCTACAGGGTTGACTTTGTGAGCAAAGGATACATTTGTCTACAGTTAAGCAAAAGGAATAAACTCTAGCATTCTATAGCACAGTAGGGCATATATAGTTTACAACAAACTATCATATTCTTTACAAAGAATTAGAAAGTGTCCTAAGGTTCCAAACCTAAGGAAATAAGGTGATAGAAATGTTCATTATTCTGATTTGATCATCACACATTGTATACATGTTAAAATCTCAAATTGTACCCATAAATATATGTGACTATTATGTGTCAATTAAAAATTTTTAAAAATTGTTAAAGGAACGAGAGGTCTCAAACAATTTCATAGATTAATTTAGGTAATATATTTCCTCATTCTAAATTTATATCTCTAAGCCAACTTCTAGCTTCTACAGATTGTAATTATCAGGACTTCTCTGTAGGGTTGCAGTACTTGGCTAGATGGTATTTTTTTAAAAAAAAAAACTGCTGATAAATTATTCTTTCTTCATTTATTTTCTAATCTGCTTGAAGTTTGTATTTATGGTAGTCTGAGATTATCTAAATCTTCTCTGTTTCCCATTTTAGCTCAAATAATCAACCCAGTATCCTACTTTAATAAATTTTTTTTTTGGTTGTTGGTGGTTACAAACTATTGGCAAGGGCTGAATTCAGACAAATAAAACAATAGGTAGATTTTGTTTACCACCTATGGTAAATTTAAAAATTATGATGAACACCTTTAGATGGACATGAAACAATCCCCAACAAACTGTCTCTTTTAATGACCACTGTAGTCATTTGAGTTACCTGTCTTATCTATGATTATATTAAAATATATATGCCCTCTTTCACCACTTCTATTCAACATCGTCCTTGAAACACTACCCAGAGCAATTAGACAGACCAAAGAAATTAAAGGGATACAAATAGGATAAAAAAGAACTCAAGCTGTCACTATTTGCCATGACATGATTCTCTATTTAGGGGATCCACAAAACTCTACCAGAAAACGTCTAGAACCAATAAATGAATTCAGCAAAGTAGCAGGATATAAAATCAATAAACATAAATCTAATGCATTTCTATTCATAAGTGATGAATCCTCTGAAAGAGCAATCAGGAAAACCACTCCATTCACAATAGCTTTTAAAAAAAATAAAATACTTGGGAATCAATCTAATGAAAGAGGTGAAAGACCTCTACAATGAAAGCTACAGAACACTAAAAAAAAAAGAAATTAAAAAAACATTAGAAGATGGAAAGATCTCCCTTGATCTTGGATAGGCAGAATTAACATTGTCAAAATGGTCATTCTACCAAAGGTGCTATACAGATTCAATGCAATTCCAATTAAAATCCCAATGACATTCCTCACAGAAATAGAGAAAGCAATCATGAACTTCATCTGGAAGAATAAGAGACCTCAAATAGCCAAAACAATCCTGAGCAGGAAAAGTGAAGTAGGAGGTATCACAACACCAGACCTTAAACTATACTACAGAGAAATAGTAACAAAAACGGCATGGTATTGGCACCAAAAAGACAGGCAGACCAATGGTACAGAAAGAAGACACAGAGATTAACCCACATAAATACAGTTACCTCATACTATACAAAGGTGTCAAAAACATACAATGTAGAATAGATAGCCTCTTCAACAAATGGTGGTGGGAAAACTGGAAATTCATATGCAGTAAAATGAAATTAAACATCTCTCTCTCATTCTGCATAAAATTCAACTCAAAATGAATCAAGAACTTAGAAATTAGACCAGAGACCTTGCACCAAATAGAAGACAAAATAGACCCAAATCTTCATCATGTTGACTTAGGATCAGACTTCCTTAACAAGACTCTCAAAGCACAAGAAATCAAAGCAAGAATCAATGAATGGGATGGACTCAAACTAAAAAGCTTTTTCTCAGCAAATGATACAATCAATAATGTGAAAAAAGTGGGAGAACATCTTTTCCACATGCACTTCAGATAGAGCACTGATTTCCAAAATTTATAAAGAACTTACAAAACTTACAAAAATACAAAGAACCCAATCAATAAATGGTCCAAGGAACTGGACACTTTACCAAGGCAGACATACAGGCAATTAATAAATATATGAAGAATTTTCAATATCTCTAGTAATTAGAGAAATGCAAATTATAACAACTCTAAGGTTTCACCTTACTCCAGTTATAATGGCTATTATCAAGAAAACAAACAATAATAGATGTTGGAATGGATGTGGTAAAAAAGGCACACCGTTACATTGCTGGTGGAGTTACAAATTGATGCAGTCACTCTGGAAAGCAATGTGGAGAATCCTCAGAAAACTTGTAATGGACCCACCTTTTGACCCAGTTATCCCACTCCCTGGTCTATACCCAAAGGACTTAAAATTATCATACTATAGTATTTTAGTCACATCAATATTTATAGCAACTCAATTCACAATAGCTACATTGTGGAACCAACCAAGATCCCATTCAACAGATTAATGGATAAAGAAATGTGGTGTATACACACATATATATATATATATATATATATATATACACATAATGAAATATTGTTTAACCATAAAGAAGAATAAAATGATGGCATTTGTAGATAAATGGATGGAATTGGAGAATATCATGCTAAGTGAAATGAGCCAATCCCAAAAAACCAAAGGCGGACTGTTTTCCCTGACAAGTGGATGATGATATATAATGGGGGAAGGGAGGTGGGGGGTTCAGAGAAAAACGGAGGGACTTTAGATTATGTAGAGGGAAATGAGAGGGAGGGGAGTATGAAAAATGGTGGAACGAGACAGACATCATTACCCTATGTACATGTATGATTACACAAATGGTATAAATCTACATCATGCACAACCATAGAAATGAAATGATGTTCCCCATTTGTGTACAATGAATCAAAATGCAGTCTGTAAAAAATAAAATAATTAAAAAATTTTTAAAAATTAAAAAATAAAAATAAAAAAGAACTAAGTGACAACTATGTTCAGTAGTACAAATGTTAAATAGTTGATTTAGTTATTCCACAATGTGTATTTATTTTAAAACATCATGTGTTTTACATGATCAATATGTACAATTTTATCTTTCAATTAAAACAATAACATTTTAAAAGGCAAGCTTGTTTTAAAAAGTACAGAAACTTATTTCATTAAAGAACTTCAAATAAAAAAAATAATTTATACTTTATGGGCTAAAAAATAAATCTTGAATTATCAGTTTAGCATTAGAAAAGGAGAGGTAAAATATCAAACTATCTCAAGTCTTTTCAGGCATTTGAAGATCTGATATAAAATCATCATTTATGTCATACTCAAACTTATTAATAATTAGGTAGAATATGAGTTAGTGAGTGGAAAATAAATTATATTATTCCTTTAAAGTTCAATTTCTTTCTTTCATTCCATACTTTTCATTCAGCATAGATTTAGATACTCCTAAAATTGTTTACAATTATATATAATTTATATGAATACAGAAATTATTTTAAAGACTTATTTACATCGTCTGTGTCTATCTAATCCATCATTTCTTTCTGAGGCATAGAACCTATCTTCTTACCAAGTCATAGACTAATATTGTTTTCATTTTCTTGGAACAACAGATATCACTTTAATAAGCATTTTATGCTTTATTGAAATATATGAGAAATTTAATTGGAGAGAATGGAGAAATAAATACATCCAAAAGCACAATCTTTAGGAAACTGGGTAAAAGTATAATTAATATAGTTTGAGCAATGTCAAAGTCTTTTCCACAATGGATGAACCATTCTATATTCCCAAAAGGAAAAGATAAATTTATACATTACCACATCCTAGCACAGTTAGTGAAGTGCTACATAAATGACCCTGTCATCCTATACCTAACCTTTCTGAATGAAAGTTTGGTCTTTTGGTAGGAGATAATTGGATGAAAGGGAAAGTTCTTATTGCAATTAAGGACACAGATTCTATGTATATATAAAGAAAGCAATGACCTGGTATTGAGGAAGGGAGATCACAGACCTTCAGAAAAATCTGGGAGAGAGAAATGTTAAAGTTTCTTGTATTTTAGAACTTTCCTTACAGGCAGTTTCACATGAAGGGAAATACTATATTAGACTCTTCCAAAGTATGCTCCCAAACTGGTATAAATGTCATGAATTTAATTGGTTATTGGTTCTGCAACCCCTTCTAAACAGTCTTAGCCTTGAATTATTTGCCATTCCCTTTAGCCTTTCTGAGGGATCTATCAAAAATGCAGGGATACATCAGTTTCTACAATTCTTGGGCAAAACACATCTATGTATTTTCCATATCTCCATTCACAGTCATTCCATGAGTGTGGGATTTGTGACCACCCATTTGGCGGTAAGGACAGATAGGACACATTAGTAAAACTGTCCTCAGGGAGTCAACCAAAAACAAAGATTAGACTCTTAGAAAGTATAAACTGCATTGCCAATCTCACAGGTAAACATTACATCTCATAGTATCTCATCTAATACCACGGACACAACTCTTTGCATTGATATGGCTTTACCCAACTGCGAAGATATATCCATGTACTATGTTACAAAAATAAAGAAAATAATTTAACTATATTTATTTCAATCTGTACTATGAATGTTATTTATTAGTTTAATCAAATATTGTAGAAATAATGTTTAAAGCTACAATAAGAACCTTAGAAGAAGACTAGAAAATGCAACTAGGAAGCAGACAAAGTTTTACATTCTACAGCACTATCTCAATATTCAAAACACTCAGAATCATTTCAAAACTTACATCTTCTTCCTAAGCAAAAGACAGTGATATTTGAAAAAAAATAATGTCTATCTGTGCTCATTTACATATATTTACTCAATGAATATTAAACCATCACAATATAGTTAATTTATAGCTGTGAAAATAAATAGTCTATTCAAATGCTGATGAAGATCCACTTTGGGGAAAATAAGTATTATTTATTTGTTATACCTTATGCTCCTCCTTATGTCATTTTGGGAATTGTCTGAAATTATGATGAATGATATAGTTTTAATATTATTTTGCCTGGTTGATACTTTAGTAGATTGAACAGATGCAAAATAGTTGTCTTAAACACAATTTTGCTGCTTCAGATGAAAAACCACTTCATAAATATAGTCATACCAAGGCATATGTAAGCATCCAAGCATCAGATAACAGTTGGAATAGTTTTTAATTTTCCTCAAATATGGTGATACCAGGATTATTACTCTGAGTTGATGAAAACCAAGAAAGTGTGTACAGGCATAAAAACACAACACATATTCATACATTCTATAAATTTTACTTATTTTTTCTTTTCATTTATGTTTTAGTTTGTCAGACAATGTTTAGATCAATCAAAATACAGAAAAAAATAGTATATTATAAATGTAGGAAATTATTTAAGAGAACTGCCCTTTACCTTTCTGAAGATAATAAATAAAAAATTTTAAAAGACTATGAATTTGTAAATTTTAGGTAATGATTTCTTCACAAAAGATATTTCAATTTATCGTTCTTTAGTGTTATTTTTACATTTCATAAACAAGTTTATGAACTTAAAGCTTCTTTTTAATATACTTTTTATTTTTGAAAGCAGAGAGGATTTCTCCCTAATATATAAAATAACTATTTTATCTCAATACTCCCTATGTCACAGAACATATGCTTTGTTTAGGCTACAGTATATTCACCTTTGTAAGTTTTCTTCCATTTTCTTCTGTAACTACAATTCTCAAATATATTTAATTAAAATTCACTAGTAAAATGTATTTGTTTTGCTAATATTACTTTTATCTCCCTGTCTTACCTTGGTCCCAGAAGCCGCCTGCGGGCTGGGGTCCTAGTCTTTTATTTATTTATTTATTTACTTATTTATTGTATGGGGAGGAAAAGTTTATTAAGTGCTCATGATTTCAGAGGTCTTAGTCCATAAAAGGCTGGTTTCATTTCTCAGGGCTCTAGATGAGGCAGGACATCATGGTGGAAGAGTGTGGCGAGGGAACCAGCTCACATGATGATCAGAAAGCAGAGAGAGTGCACTTTCTAATGACAAATTATATATCCCAAAGACATGCCCCCAATGAACTACTTCCTCCAACCACACCCTACCTGCCTCCAGTTACTACTCAATCCCATTAGGGATTAATTCACTGATTAGTTTAAGGCTATGATCAAACTTTCTTGTGTTGTCTCACTTGTGAGCTTTTGGGGGATGCCACATCTAAACCACAACATTTTTCCCATTGCCCCTGAAAGCTCACACTCATTTGTCAATGCAAAATACATTTAGTCCATTCCCAAGAGTAGCCATGGTCTCAACAGTTCCAAGATTGATCAAAGTTCAAGTCCAAAGTCTTCTCTGAGGCTGAAGACAATCTCACATTGTGAGAGCCTATAAATTTAAAAGCAATTTACAAGTATCCAATATATAATGGTACAGAGCAAATATTTCCATTCACAAAATTTGGGGCATAGAAAGAAGGGATAAGACCAAAGAAAAACTGAAATCCAGTTGACAATAATCAAGTCCTGTAATTCCGTGCCTAGCATCCAGTGCACATGGAATCATGATGCTCTCTCCAAAGGGTTTGTGTAGCTCTCCTGCCATGGCCTTGTTGGTTATAGCCCAAGTGACCTTTCTATTGGCTTGTCTCTTCTCAATTCCTGCAGTTTTCCTAGGATGATGTCCCACATAACTGGCATTTCTTAATCTTGGGGGCCTCCACTGCAGCTTCAGCTTCTTCCTCACATCTCCACAATTTGACTTCTCATGGGGTGCCTGCAGGGATTTCAAACTTACAACATTTTGTGTGGCTTCCTAGGCCTTCCTTTGAAATCTTAGTGGAAGGCTCCATGAACCCTAAGTCCAGCATACTGCACCATCAAGGTCTGCTGCCATCTTGAGCTGTAGCCAAGCCTCAAGGAATCCTTGCTGCACCAGCCTCTGAGTGTCTGGGTGACTGAGCACATTGAAAAAAACTTCCTAGGCCCCCTTGTGCAAGAAAGGTGCTACACTGGTCTCTTCTAAAGAGAAATTTCACTTTTATTTCCTTGAGCTTGAGATGGGTGTGGTCTTGCCAGCTCCTGAGATGCCCTTATGCAGTTTCTCTTATCATCTCTAGGCAAAGTCTTTAGCATTTCTTCAGTAATGTCTTTAACTGCAACTTCCTTAGCCCCAGTTTTATTCCTGCTTTTCAAGTTCAAGTTTTTCAGATATTTCTGTTATGCTTTCTGTTGCTGATTTTCAAAATAAATTTGGTTGAAAGCCACCAGCAATATTTATGCCACTCTCTAAATGCTATGCTGTCTAGAAATTTCTTCCACCAGATCAAGAAGTTCATTGCTTTTAAAATCAGCCTAACAGAAAGTCTCAGGACACAGGCAAAATGCAGACAACTTCTCAGCTGGAACATAACATAAATGGACTCTACTTCAAATTCCAATAGAGTCCTCCTTTTCTGAATTCTCTTGAGTCCTGTATTCACTGTCCACAGTCCCATTGGCTTTCTGATCTTCTGAGCTCACACCAGAATAGATCATTAATCTCCACTTACAACAATCTAAAGCATTTCCAGTTTGCACTGCTACACATCTCAAAATTCCTCCCACCCAATCTCAAAAAGTTTCTGAACTATATGGTCAATTTAGTCACAGCAATGACCCTACTTCTTGGTGCCAATTTCTATTTTAGTCAACTTTTTGCATCTGTGAATGAATAAAACCAACACAATTGTATGGGGAGAAAAATTGTATTTAAGGGCCCACAGTTTCAGAGGTCTTAGTCCATAGAAGACCAACTCCATTCCTTGGGGCTCGAAGTGAGGCAGGACATCTTGGTAGAAGAGTGTGGCAGAGGGAACCAGTTCATGATGATCAGAAGGCAGAGAGAGAGCTACTTTATCAAGTCTTTTGATTCCTCAGTGTTATGCTGAAACTTTTCTATCTTGGAGGAATTTGTTGCTTCTTTTTCAAGAGGAAACTATAAAAATTCCCTGAGTTCTTGCACATTTAAGTTGAATGAATCTGGCTGAACATTTGTGTATACATACATGAATATACTACAGGGAATCTGAACATCGAGTCCACAAGACCCTAATTTAAAAAAAATAAAAAGCTATAAATAAATTGCAGAGATATAAGTAGAGTATGAGAGGCAAGCAAGGGGAAGGAGAAGGGGGAAGGAGAAATACTGGGGACTTAATTAGAGCAAATTATATTCCATGCTTTTGTGATTATTTCAGAATGTATCTTAATGTTATATATAACTAAAAAGAGTCGAAAAAAATTAAAAAGTAAACAACAAAGAATGTCTTCTTTTTGCTATTATCAAAATGTTACTAAGGATGAAGCAAGTCAGAACCTATGATTGTATAGGCATCAAATTGATACATCAATTTGAAATTATTCAAGCTATCCTCAAAAGAGTTAAGGAAGCCAGGTGAGACACCTTTGTGTCTGGTTTTAGTATAATAATGAAAAGACACATTGAAGATGACTGGAAGGAAAGTCTAAGTAACACAGCATGAAGAGTGACACTTCTTGACTGGGGAATGTAGAAGGAATTAATCCCAGGACTTAGATGGAAACCCAGTACCAGGTTGGCCAAGGTGAATCTCAGTGGCAGGCAGAGCCATTGGGTAAAGTCATTGGAACTTCATTAGCCAGGCATTTGACTACTTCCACCACACCTCTCCCAATCTCAAGCAGCAGATGGGGAAGCAAAACTTCACAAACTAGATAACAGGAAAAAAACCAGTACAGCACATTGCCTTGGAACTCGGTGTTGGGTCCGTCTTGGTGAGACCCAGCACCAGATAGAAATCAAAGACCACAGAGTTAAGGACAGAGCTCACAGACAGAGCCTTTAGATCTACCCAGTAACAGGAAGAAACCTATATGCTAGTGGAAAAGATTTTCATTTTTGCTTTCATCATCGACAGCCTTGAGTGGTCCTGGGACACATCTCACAAAACTAAGCAGTTTTTTTGCAGCCATAAGATTCAGGTATAAGCCAGCTTAGCATTAGCATTGGCAGACAAGGGACTATCTCCACCATTCACCTCTAAACCTTGGACAGCACAGCTATCCCCAGGTTAGTACTTAGAGAGGGAGGCTTTATAACTGCTCCAGTCCCAGGTAGAGACCTGGGACCTGGTTGCATAGATTTCACTTTTGGCCTCAATAGTTCATCAGTTGAAGTGTGGGTCCCAATGTACACCTGAGAAATGTTCACCTCCTTGTAGATGTGAGACTCAAATAAAACAAGCCTTTATGGCCAAGGCACTGCCAATACCAGAACTACCTCAACTTTTGGCAGCATAGCATAGAGCAATACTCCATTCACTGGAAAGAGGATAGGACTTGCCCTTGGCACTCTGTGCCACACTGTTAAAACCCAACACTGGGTGGATCCTAATGAACCCCTATCCCAAGAACTGCCTGTAGGTGGAGCCATGAGAAGAGCCCTAAATGTCAGGTGGAAACACTTGGTCCCAGTCTATTAGTTTTCTATTCTGACCAATATCTATGGCTGATTGCAGCAATATTGGGTTTTATGTCTACATTCCCAGTAAGAAGCCCATGGATATGTGAACTTTGGTCCTGCCCCATTGCTACACTGGTAGGCTGTGAGCTCAGGATGTAATATAACATTATAGCATTGTTGACTGTTGGGGTTACCAGCATCCCAAGAGCTAATTCCTGCTTGGAATTGTGAACCACCTGGAAAATAAAAAGTCTGAAAATAATCAATAAGGAAGAAAAGATAATAGGCAGAAAATAGTTTTCAAAACAGGAGCCTGGTGGGTCTTCCAGCCATGGTAGGGAGTGGAACTGAACAAGGACAAAGGCCCAAATTCTTTATTTACAGGGAAATATATCAAAAGATTTCAGTGTGGCAGGATTCTTGAGGAAAACAGGATAAAGATGGGAAAAACAAGTTATTGGGACTAGGGAGGTTATGCCCACCTCTGGGGGTTGTGTGTGAATCTAGGGCTATGAACTGAGATAGGGTGTCAACTTTATCTGAGCAATCTGCAACAGGTGGATTCACACCAGGAGTTCTCAGAAAAGCCTTGTACAGCGCAAACAAACCCACAATACATACACAGCCTCCAACAGGTGGCACCAGAATGACCCTGGAGTCTGGAACTGATTCGTCTGCCAAGAGCTGAGGAGAAACCTAAAGTAACTGGGCACAGGCCCATGATTATGAATGAGGCATCTGGACCTACCCTGGCACCAGAGAGAGACTTGTAAGGATGGACTATTCTTCTTAGGTACGGCCCCAGTGCATGCTAAATAATACACTAACTGTGAACTGGGACAAAACTAAGCTTGGATCACTCTTTACTGAGAAACAGTGGCAACACACAAACAATGGACACTAAGGAAACCCAAACTTAAGGTGTCACCCAGTGATGAAATAGTGGCAGTAACCACAGACTCAGAAAATAGGCAAATTGCTTAGAATTTCTAGAAAGTCAGGTGCAAATGGAGTCAGATTATGAAGACTGGCATAAACTCCAGTCCTTCAGTGTTTGGATGGCATTGCATACCAATGATCTTCAAGAATTTTCAGTAAACCATGACCTAATCTAATGGCCAAAATAAGGTACCATAAACTGACCAGATAGTAACTAGTGTGGGAAAACTCTGATGGAGAATTGAACACAGCTATTTTAGGGCAACTAAATGAGTTTCAAGAAACACAGAGAGAAACAAAATAATGCCAGAAATAATAGATAAATGGAAGCAATTTCAAAAAATTGAACAGAAATTCTTGATATGGAAAATATATCAAGTGAAATTAAAAATGTAATAGAAGGCTTCAATCAAAGAATAGATCAAGCAGAAGACAAACTAGTGAACTCAAAGAGAGATCATAAATATGTAGTCAGAGGAGAAAAAAAGACTGAAAAGGAATCAAGAAAGCTTATGGGAACTTTGGGGCAGTTAAAAGAGCACATATTTCAGTTACTGAGATTCAAGATGGAATTGAGAATGGCAAAAGGGTATAAAAAATTACAAAGAGATAATAAAAGAGAACCAGATGCAAATATCCAGATTTGGGAAAGTCAAATGTCACCACTCTGATGCACTTCAACCAAGTCTATCCCAAGATAAGTCATCCTCACTTCCTAAAGGTGATAAAGACAAGATTATTAAGGCTGTAAGAAGATAAAAACAAATAACACACAAGAGTGTCCCCATTCACCAGTGTACTTTTCTGCAGAAACCCTAAAGGCCAGTAAAGAGTGGCATAAAATTTTCATAGTATGATGGAAAAAAAAAAAATCTACCAACTGAAAATACTGTCTGCAGCAAAGATATCCATCAGAAATGAAGAAGAGATAAAGACATTCCTGCACAAATAAAAGTTGAGGAGGCATATCCTGCCAGACCAGCCCTATCAAAAATACTAAAGAGGATCCAAGATGGCGGCCTAGAGGGAGACTGCACCCCCAGTCGCTCCAGAACCCTGGAGTTAAGAAGGGGAGGCATTGAGAGACTCGGACTGAAATAGAGCCACGGGTGAGTCTGCCCACTGGGTAAAGCTCGGTCCGGGTGGCAGGCCCAGATAGAGGTGGCTTATCGGAGCCGGGCAGGGCAGCTAGAGTCATCCACAGGCAGCCCTGCGCACTCCGGCGGTGGGCCCCGCCCACACAGCCAGCTTCTCCAGGTTCTCGGAATGGAATTGGCCCGCTAGTGAGAGCCTTTCTGACCAGAGCAGGCTCCGAGTCCCGGAGCCCCTGCAGCGCAGTGTACTCCAGCAACGAACCAGCGGAGAGCCGCGATCCGCCAACAGCCTCTGGGATTAGGGCAGGGCAGCCAGAGACCTCTTCAGGTGGCTCTGCCCACTCCGGCTGCAGGCTCTCTTCACGGGGCGATCCAAGATGGCGGCCTAGAGGGAGACTGCACCCCCAGTCGCTCCAGAACCCTGGAGTTAAGAAGGGGAGGCATTGAGAGACTCGGACTGAAATAGAGCCACGGGTGAGTCTGCCCACTGGGTAAAGCTCGGCCCGGGTGGCAGGCCCAGATAGAGGTGGCTTATCGGAGCCGGGCAGGGCAGCTAGAGTCTTCCCAAGGTAGCCTTCCACACTCCGGCAGTGGGCTCCTCCCACACGGCCAGCTGCACGGCGCAGGCCCACAGTGAGAGCATTTCCGCACAGAGCCAGTTCCAAACCGTGGAACCAGTAGGGGGCTAGGGGCAGTTTTCTTCGGATGAGCTGCTTTATCAGATTCCTCCAAGACATCAGGCTACTGAAGGCTGGGAGGTGATACACTGGAAATCTACCGGAACACTATAAGCCAGTAGCGGAAAACTGCAATATCTCAGGGTCCCACTGACAACTGACCAACATGAGAAAACAAGGGAAGAAAATGTCCCAAACAAACCTAGATACTACATCAATAAAACCCAATGACAGCACAGCAGAAGAAATGTCAGAAAGGGAGTTCAGAATGTACGTAATTAAAACGATCAGGGAAGCTAATGAGGAGATGAAAGAGCAAATGCAGGCATTGAAGGAGGAGATGAAAGAGCAAATGCAGGCATTAAATGATCGCACCAATCAACAGTTAAAAGACCAAATACGGGAAGCAAGAGATCATTTCAATAAAGAGTTAGAGATACTGAAAAAAAACCAAACAGAAATCCTTGAAATGAAGGAAACAATAAACCAAGTTAAAAACTCCATAGAAAGCATAACCAATAGGATAGAACACCTGGAAGACAGAACCTCAGACATTGAAGACAAATTATTTAATCTTGAAAGCAAAGATGGCCAAACAGAAAAGATGGTAAGAAATCATGAACAGAATCTACAAGAATTATGGGATATCATGAAAAGGCCAAATTTAAGAATTATTGGGATTGAGGAAGGCTTAGAGAAACAAACCAAAGGAATGAACAATCTATTCAATGAAATAATAACAGAAAATTTCCCAAATCTGAAGAATGAAATGGAAAACCAAGTACAAGAGGCTTATAGAACTCCAAACATACAAAATTACAACAGACCCACACCAAGGCACATTATTATGAAAATACCTAACATACAAAATAAAGACAGAATTTTAAAGGCCGCGAGAGAAAAGAATCAAATTACATTCAGAGGGAAGCCAATAAGAATATCAGCAGATTTTTCAATCCAGACCCTAAAAGCTAGAAGGGTCTGGAACAACATATACCAAGCCCTGAAAGAAAATGGATGCCAACCAAGAATCTTATACCCAGCAAAACTTACCTTCAAATTTGACGATGAAATAAGATCCTTCCATGATAAACAAAAGCTAAAGGAATTTACAAAGAGAAAGGCAGCATTACAGAACATTCTCAGCAAAATATTCCATGAGGAAGAGATGAAAAACAACGATGCAAATCAGCAACAGGAGGCGCTAGCCTAAAGGAATAGCCAAATAAAGGAGAAACCAAATCATGTCAAAAACAAATATGAGTCAATTGACTGGGAACACAAATCATATCACAATAATAACCCTGAATGTTAATGGCCTGAATTCATCAATCAAAAGACACAGACTGGCAGATTGGATTAAAAAGAAAAATCCAACAATATGCTGCCTGCAAGAGACTCATCTCATAGAAAGAGACACCCATAGACTAAAGGTGAAAGGATGGGGAAAAACATACCATGCACACGGACACAGCAAAAAAGCTGGAGTATCCATCCTCATTTCAGATAATGTGGACTTCAAACCCAAACTAGTCAGAAGGGATAAAGAAGGACATTACATGCTGCTTAAGGGAAGCATAAATCAGCAAGACATAACAATCATAAATATCTATGCCCCGAACTTTGGCTCATCCACCTACGTCAAACAAATCCTTCTCAATTCCAGAAATCAAATAGACCATAACACAATAATACTAGGCAATTTTAACACACCTCTTTCACCACTGGATAGATCGTCCAAACAAAAACTGAATAAAGAAACTATAGATCTCAACAACACAATCAACAATTTAGACTTAACGGACATATATAGAATATACCATCCAACAAAGAACGAATACACTTTCTTCTCAGCAGCACATGGATCCTTCTCTAAAATAGACCATATTTTATGCCACAAAGCTACTGTTAGCAAATACAAGAAGATAGAGATACTACCTTGTACTCTATCAGATCATAATGGATTGAAATTAGAAATAAATGACAGAATAAAAAACAGAAACTTCTGCAATACCTGGAGACTAAATAATACACTATTATATGATGAATGGATAACAGAAGACATCAGGAGGGAAATAAAAAAATTCTTAGAAGTAAACGAGAACAAAGACACATCATATCAAAATCTCTGGGACACTATGAAAGCAGTACTTAGAGGAAGATTTATTTCATGGGGTGCATTCAAAAAAAGAAGTAGAAATCAACAAATAAACGACTTAACACTACAGCTCAAAGCACTAGAAAAAGAAGAGCAGACCAATACCAAAAGTAGTAGAAGACAGGAAATAGTTAAAATCAGAGCCGAAATCAACGAAATCGAAACAAAAGAAACAATTGGAAAAATTAACAAAATAAATAGTTGGTTCTTTGAAAAAATAAATAAAATTGATAAACCCTTAGCCACACTAACAAAGAGAAAGAGGGAGAAAACTCAAATTACTAAAATTCGGAATGAACAAGGAAACATCACAACAGACACGACTGAAATACAAAACATAATTAGAAGCTATTTCGAAAATCTATACTCCAACAAAACAGAAAACCTCGAAGACATCAACAAATTTCTAGAGACATATGAACTACCTAAACTGAACGAGGAGGACATACACAACTTAAATAAACCAATTTCAAGCAATGAAATAGAAGAGGTCATCAAAAGCCTACCAACAAAGAAAAGTCCAGGACCAGATGGGTTCTCAGCCGAGTTCTACAAAACCTTTAAAGAAGAGCTCATTCCAATACTTCTCAAACTATTCCATGAAATAGAAGAGGAGGGAACCCTACCAAACTCGTTCTATGAAGCCAATATCACCCTGATACCTAAACCAGACAGAGACACATCGAGGAAAGAAAATTTCAGACCAATATCCTTAATGAATATTGATGCAAAAATTCTCAACAAAATTTTAGCAAATCGCATACAAATATATATTAAAAAGATAGTGCACCACGATCAAGTGGGTTTTATCCCAGGGATGCAAGGTTGGTTCAACATTCGGAAATCAATAAATGTCATTCACCATATCAACAGACTTAAAGTTAAGAATCACATGATTATTTCAATAGATGCAGAGAAAGCATTTGATAAAATACAGCATCCCTTCATGCTCAAAACACTAGAAAAAATTGGGGTAGTGGGAACATTCCTAAACATTATAAAGGCAATCTACGCTAAGCCCATGGCTAATATCATTCTAAATGGTGAAAAACTAAAAGCGTTCCCCCTAAAAACTGGAACAAGGCAGGGATGCCCTCTTTCACCGCTTCTATTCAACATCGTCCTTGAGACTCTAGCCAGAGCAATCAGACAAACCAAAGAAATTAAAGGGATACGAATAGGAAAAGAAGAACTCAAACTATCCCTGTTCGCTGATGACATGATTATATATTTAGAGGAACCTGGAAATTCCACCAGAAAACTTTTAGAACTCATAAGTGAATTCAGTAAAGTAGCAGGTTACAAGATCAATGCTCATAAATCCAATGCATTTTTATACATAAGTGATGAATCTTCAGAAAGAGAAATTAGGAAAACTACCCCATTCACAATAGCATCGAAAAAAATAAAATACTTGGGAATCAATCTCACAAAAGAGGTGAAAGACCTCTACAATGAGAACTAAAGAACACTAAAGAAAGAAATTCAAGAAAACCTTAGAAGATGGAAAGATCTCCCAAGTTCCTGGATAGGCAGAATTAATATCGTCAAAATGGCTATACTACCTAAAGTGCTATACAGATTCAATGCAATTCCAATTAAAATCCCAATGATGTACCTTGAAGAAATAGAGCAAGCAATTATGAAATTCATCTGGAAGAATAAAAAACCTAGAATAGCTAAAGCAATCCTCAGTAGCAAGAGCGAAGCAGGGGGTATTGCAATACCAGATCTTCAACTCTACTACAAAGCAATAGTAACAAAAACGGCATGGTATTGGTACCAAAATAGACAGGTAGATCAATGGTACAGAATAGAGGACATGGACACAAACCCAAATAAATACAATTTTCTCATACTAGACAAAGGTTCCAACAATATGCAATGGAGAAAAGATAGCCTCTTCAACAAATGGTGCTGGGAAAACTGGAAAACCATATGCAATAGAATGAAATTAAACCCCTATCTCTCACCCTACACAAAACTCAACTCAAAATGGATCAAGGACCTTGGAATCAGACCAGAGACCCTGCATCTTATAGAAGAAAAAGTAGGTCCAAATCTTCAACTTGTTGGCTCAGGATCAGATTTCCTTAACAGGACACCCATAGCACAAGAAATAAAAGCAAGATTCAACAACTGGGATAGATTCAAACTTAAAAGCTTTCTCTCAGCAAAGGAAACTATCAGAAATGTGAAGAGAGAGCCTACAGAGTGGGAGAATATCTTTGCCAACCATACCTCAGATAGAGCACTAATTTCCAGAATCTATAAAGAACTCAAAAAACTCTACACGAAGAATACAAATAATACAATCAACAAATGGGCTAAGGAAATGAACAGACACTTCACAGAAGAAGATGTACAAGTAATCAACAGATATATGAAAAAATGTTCAACATCCCTAGTAATAAGGAAAATGCAAATCAAAACTACCCTAAGATTTCATCTCACCCCAATTAGAATGGCGATTATCAAGAATACAAGCAACAATAGGTGTTGGCGAGGATGTGGTGAAAAAGGAACACTCATACATTGCTGGTGGGGTTGCCAATTAGTGCAGCCACTCTGGAAAGCAGTGTGGAGATTCCTCAGAAAGCTTGGAATGGAAACACCATTTGACCCAGCTATCCCACTCCTTGGCCTATACCCAAAGGACTTAAAATCAGCATACTACAGAGATACAGCCACATCAATGTTCATTGCTGCTCAATTCACCATAGCCAGATTGTGGAACCAACCTAGATGCCCTTCAGTTGATGAATGGATAAAGAAACTGTGGCATATTTATACAATGGAATATTACTCCGCAATGAAGAATGATAAAATTATGGCATTTGTAGGCAAATGGTTGAAATTGGAGAATATCATGCTAAGTGAGATAAGCCAATCTCAAAAAACTAAAGGACGAATGATCTCGCTGATAAGCGGATGAGGACATATAATGGGGGGTGGGAGGGGCTAGCATTAGGTTTAGGGTTAGGTTTAGAGTTAGGCTAAGGAGAGCGGCAAGAATGAAGGAAAGAAGGACTGTGTAGAGGGAAAAGAGGGGTGGGAGGGGTGGGGGGAGGGGAAAAATAAAATAAACATCATTACCCTATGTAAATGTAAAAAAATAAATAAAAAAAAAATACTAAAGAGAGTTCTACAAATTGAGATAGATATTAATGAATAAGGGGAAAATGTTGAAAAATATAAAACTTACTGGGAAGAGTAACAATACAAACAAATTCTGGATAATATAAATTTATAAACCTATATAAACCATTCAAATCTTTAGGACAAATACTAAAAATAATTAAGTGATTAATTAAAAATAATTTAAATGATTTAAATCTAATTAAAAATGACAATTATATGTTGATAGGAAATATAGAAAGATGTAAAATGGGACATCAATAATTGAAACTGTGGAGAGGAATGGAGTGGTTTGTATTGTTAATTTTCTTTCTATTCTATCTTCTTATCTTTATACTTTTGTTACATTTATTATCATTTTAAATTACCTTGTTATAATCAAAATATGTAATTTGTAAGCCTCAAGATAACTACAAAACAAAGATCTATAGTAGGTAAACCAAATAAACAACAAGCCAAGAATCAAAACACACTACTAAACTACATATCAATTAACCATAAAGAAAGAGCAAATGATTACACAAATGGTATGCCTCTACTTCATGTACAGAGAAACAAGATGTATCCCATTTGTTTACAATAAAAATGAATTTAAAAAAAAAAGAAAAGAGTAAAAAAAAAAAGAACAAAAGAGAGGGAGAAAAAGAGAGAGAGAGAGAAATCAAGTCTCAGATTGTCTGTAGTAATACTTTACCTATTGATAATTACTTTAAATGTAAATGGATTAAGTTATCTAACTGAAATACATATGGTGCCTAAACAGATTGAAAAGCAAGAACCAACTAACTGTATATTGCTTATAAGAAATATATGTCTCTTCTAAGAACATGCATAAAATGAAACTGAAGGAATGTAATAACATATTCCATGAAAACGGAATCCAAAAGAAAGCCTAAGTAACCATACTTATATCAGAAAAATATATATACTTCAAATAAAAAATAATAAAAAGAGATAAGGAAGGTTATCATACAATTATAAAAAGGTCAATTCATCAAGAAAATAAAACAAATTTAGGCATATATGTACCCAATATCAGAGGGCCCAGATCTATAAAGCAAGGAGTAGATCGAAAGATTACAATACTATAATAGTAGCAGTATTAACACCCACTATTAGAAATAGAGAGATCATTCAAACAGAAAATCAACAAAAAAATGGAGAGTTAAATTTTACCCTATATCAAATGGACCTGACAGACATCTACAGAACATTCCATACAGCAAAATACAAAAATACACAAACTACAAAATACACAATCTTCTCAGCAAATCATGGAATATTCTCTAGGATAAATCACATGCTAGATAATAAAATGAACCTTAATAAATTAAAAACAAATTGAAATCATATTGAGCATCTTAAAATCACAATGTAATAAAACTAGAAATAAATAACCATAAAAACTTTGGAAATTATAAAATACATGAAAATTAATTTACTCTTGAATAAAAAAAATTAATCAAGGAAGATACCCAGAAGTAAATAAAAAAATTACATAACACAAATGAAAATGGAAAATACTAAAACCAATGGGAAACAGCAAAATAAATAGAAAGAGGGAAGTGTACAGAAATAATCATCTACATCAAAGAAGAAAGATCTCAAATAAACATTGTGGTATTACAAGGTGCTAGAAAAAAAGAACAAACCAGATCACAAATTGGGAGGGGAAAAATAATGATCAGAGTATAAATAAATGAAATAGACAACAACATTTTTAAAAATGCAAAAGCACAATGAAATAAAGACAAGTTTCTTTGCAAAGCTGAACAAAATTGGCAAACCCCTTAGTTAGACTTACCAAAATAAATAGAGAAGATTCAAATAAAATCAGGGAAAAAAGGGAAAGAATATGATTGATATCACAGAAACACAAAGGATCTTTAGAAAATCTTATGGACGACAATATGTTAAGAAATTTGATGATCTAGAAGAAATGGACAAATTATTGGACACATAACTTATTGAATCATGAATATATAGAAAACTTGAATAGATATGAGGAATGAGATACAAGGAATTATAAAATGTCTCCCATCAAAACAAAACTCAGGACCAGATAACTTCACTGCTGATTTCCACTAAATATTAAAAAAAAGAGTATTGATGCTTAAATTATCCCAGAAAGTTGAAAAGGAGGGAATTAACCCAAATCTATTCTATTAGACCAGAATTACCCTGATTTAAAACAAAAAACAAAAAACAGACAAGAAACCAGGTGCAGTGGCACACACCTATAATCTCAGCTTCTTGGTGGACTGATGCAGGAGTATTGCAAGTTTATCCTATGGGACAAGTTAAGGAGACACTGTCTCAAAATAAAAAGGTCCAAAGATGTAACTCAGTAGTAAAATACAACTGGGTTCAGTTCCCCGTACCAGGAGCACACACATACACACCAGAAAACCAGGCAAGAATACAGCAAAAAAAGAAAACTATAGTCCAATATCCTCCTTTTCAAAAAAATAAAAAGATAGCAAATTTAATAGCACATTAAAAATTTTACCATGATAAAACTGGATTTACCTCAGCATGTGAAGATTGTTCAAAATATGCAAATCAATAAACATGATACACCACATTCAAAAATGAAGGACAAAAACCATATGATTATCTTAATAAATGCAGAAGAGTCATTTGATAAAATTCAACATCACTTTGTGATAAAAACTGAGCAAATTTATTATAGAAGGAACATACCTCAACATAATACAGGGCATGTATAATAAGCCATCAATTAACATCATTGTGAATTTAGAACGCCTGAAAGTGTTTCTTTCTAAAATCTGGAATGACAGCAGGATACCCATTTCCACTACTTTTATTCAAAATATTATTGGAATCCTAGCCAAAGCAATCAGGCAAGACAAAGGAATAAAGGGCAACCAAATTAGAAAAGTGGAAGTCAAATTGTCACTGTTGACTGATTGCATGATCTTACATTTAGGAAACTCAAAAAAAAAAATATATATATATATATATGTGTGTGTGTGTGTGTGTGTGTGTGTGTGTGTGTGTGTGTATTAGGAAAAAGTCAGCAAAGTCACAGGATACAAAATCAATCTACAAAAATCAGTAATGAATCTATACACTGATAGTCAATTATCTGAAATAGAAATCAGGAAAATTGTCCCATTTACAATAGGTAGAAAAAATACCTAGGAGTAAATTTAACCAAAGAGGTAAACTATTTCCACAATGAAAACTTGTATGAAATAGAATAAATCAAAGAAGATACAAACAAATGTAACAGTATTTATAGATTAGAAGAATCAATATTTAAATATTCATATTGGCCAAAGAGAGCTACAGATTCAAAATTCAACTCCTATCAAAACACCAACAACATTCCCCACAGAATTAGAAAAAGAAATCCTAAAGTTTGTATGGAACCACACACACACACACACACACACACACACACACACACACGGCCAAAGCAATCTTGAACAAAAAAAAGCAAAGCAGGAGGCATTCACCACCTGATTCAAAAATACACTAAAAAGTTTCAGTTATCAAAAAAAAAAAAATAGTATTAACAGAGAGAGAGACACAGAGAGGCAGAGAGACCAACCAATGAAACAGACAAGATAGCACAAAATTAAACTGGTACATCTACAGTTAACAAATTTTGGGCAAAGGTATTCAGAACATGCATTAAAGGGAGGATAGTCTTTCAATAAATGGTGCTGTGAAAACTGAATATCTACATGCAGAAGAATTAGATCCTTATATCTTACCAGGTTACAACAAAACCCTCAAAATGTACATAAATGAAAGACCTGAAATTAATTACAAAACTATCAGAAGAAATCACAGGAAAACTACTTTAGGTCATTGAAATGGAAAAGTATTTGGACAGCAAAACCCCCAAAAGCCCAGGAAGTAAAAGCAAAAATAATGTCTATTATCAAAGACTAAAAATAACCATCACTGACAATGATGTGGAGAAAATGGAACCCTTGCAAATTGTTAGTGGGAAGGTAGACTGGCATTAAGGAAAACAGTATTAAAGTTTCTCAGAAAAATAAGTTGTTATCACTTTAAACATGTTTTATTTATTTGTGGTAAAAATATTCAAAATCCTCTCTTCCACATTTTGAAATATACATTACCATTAATTATGCAGTCCTACTGTGCAGCAAAACACCAGAACTTATAAATACCACCTGTTCTCACACATATGTGAAATATAAACTACTGGATCTTGTAGAAGTTGAGAGTAGAGCAGAGGTTACCGGAGGTTGGTGGGGCATGAGGGAAAGCAGAGAGGTTAGTCAAAGCACACGAAGTTATGGTTAGAAAAACACTTTTCTTTCATATGAATATTTAGTACAGAGATTATTCCAATAAATTTTATTTCACAAGTTTTTTACTCGTTCACACAAGTAGATTAACAACACAAGTAGTTGCTTGAAACTTAGAATTTAAATAAAATATACTTCATAATCAAAGGCAGGTTTTTTGTTCCTATTATAGATAATGGATAATTGTTTCAAATATTCTTATGAATGTTTTCCTTCCTCCTAGGGACTATTTAATGAGCCATAAGCATTATTGTCTGGGAAAGGTGCTTGCTTATCAATTGCTTAAATGACAAAGATTACTATTATATTTAAATTTGCAATGCAAATTCTGAATTGGTGCTATTTTGATAGTTTGTTCAATAATAATAAGTACTTATCAATTGCCTTCTACAAATGAGTAACTGAATAATACAGACACTCCTGTGTCTCATTGAATTTACCTGCCAACATGGATTATGAGAATTGGTTGAAATGATTATTCAGGTGCCAACAATTTATTCTTTTGTACTCTCTTACATTAAGGTAGGAAATGATTACTGGAAATTGGATTATTTTGGAGTATATGAGCTTATTTATCTTCTGAAGAGAATCAGAATTTTGTTCTAAACGCTTAGAGCACATCTGGCATATTGGATAAGTACAATGATAAGTCATTATACAAACTGCAAAGGGTCATAATGGAGCATGTGCCCATGTGTGAACATGAGAACTGCACCCCAGGGAGGGTAGAGGCATGTGCGCCCTGCTGTTTTAATTTATCTGCACACGATTTGTTAAGTGAACAAAAGAACATGGAAGCTTGCTTGTGCAAGTGTGCCAAACTGCAATCAGGCACTCCACCCATTCTTTTCAGCCTGTCACCCCTGTGAAAGCTGCAGATACAGAAAAGTTGGCTGCTGCACTAAGGTATATATGGCACAGTAGCCAGAAAGAATTTTGAGCTATAAGAATGTAAACCACAGATGTTGTACTGGAAGGATACACAGAGAGGGGAAAAAGAAAAAGAAAACAAAACAAGCATAAAATATTCATAGAAGGGAAAAATGAAACTCACTTTTTCAGATGTCTAGATAAGCAAAACTTTATATTAAAATATACTATGGAAAAGATATTCTCCCACTCTGTAGGCTCTCTCTTCACATTGCCGATAGTTTCCTTTGCTGAGAGAAAGCTTTTTAGTTTGAATCTATCTCAGTTGTTGATTCTTGCTTTTATTTCTTGTGCTATGGGAGTCCTGTTGAGGAAGTCTGGTCCTAAGCCAACATGTTGAAGATCTGGACCTACTTTTTCTTCTGTAATATGCAGGGTCTCTGTTCTGATTCCAAGGTCCTTAATTCATTTTGAATTTAGTTTCATGCATGGTGAGAAATATGTATTTAGTTTCATTCTGTTGCATATGGATTTCCAATTTTCCCAGCATCATTTTTTTTTATTGTAAACAAATGGGATACATGTTGTTTCTCTGCCTGTACATGAAAATCTTTACCAATCATACTTCAGATAGAGCACTAATCTCCAGAATCTATAAAGAACTCAAAAAACTCTACACCAAGAATGCAAATAACCCAATCAACAAATGAGTTAAGGAAATGAACAGACACTTTACAGAAGAAGATCTACAAGCAATCAACAAACATATGAAAAAAATGTTCAACATCTCTAGTAATAAGAGAAATGTAAATCAAAACCACCCTAAGATTCCATCTCATCCCAATTAGAATGACGATTATCAAGAATACAAGCAACAACAGGTGTTGGCGAGGATGTGGGGAAAAAGGTACACTCATACATTGCTGGTAGGGCTGCAAAATAGTGCAACCACTTTGGAAAGCAGTGTGGAGATTCCTTAGAAAACTTGGAATGGAACCACCATTTGACCCAGCTATCCCACTCCTTGGCCTATACCCAAAGGACTTAAAATCAGCATACTACAGAGATACAGCCACATCAATGTTCATAGCTGCTCAATTCATAATAGCCAGATTGTGGAACCAACTAGATGTCTTTCAATTGATGAATGGATAAAGAAACTGTGGCATATATATACAATGGAATATTACTCAGCCATAAAGATTAATAAAATTATGGCATTTTCAGGCAAATGTATGAAATTGGAAAATATCATGCTAAGTGAGATAAGCCAATCTCAACAAACCAAAGGACAAATGATCTCACTGATAAGTGGAGGATGACACATAATGCGGGGTGAGAGGAGTTAGTGTTAGGGTTAGAGTTCAGGTTAGGGAGGGGGCAAGAATGGAGGAAGGAAAGACTGTATAGAGGGAAAAGAGGGGTGGGAGAGATGGGGGGAAGGGAAAAAATAACAGAATGAATCAAACAATATTACCCTATGTAAATTTATGATTACACAAATGGTATGCCTTTATTCCATGTACAAACAGATAAACAACATGTATCCCATTTGTTTACAATACAAAAAATAGAGTTTTGTATGTAAAAAAAAATATATATATATACTATGGATAACTGATGTAAATATTAATGTGAATTGTATAACATGGAACATTAAACATGATGGAAACTGACTCTGTAGAGAAGAAAATCTGTCACTTATGAGAGAAAATGATTTTCCAAGGCAAATAATAAAGTGTGACTGAAATTATGGCTTAAGACTCATAATTCCTAACTGATCATCTTTCCACTGAAGTATGCTATCTCTCTATAACACCAATAACACAGACATTCATGTTACTAATAAAATGTTGCTGTAAAACATGTTACTTATTATATCAAATATATCCACCTAGTATTTTAAATTGTTATGTTATGTTTTAATATTATTGTGTGAAATAAACATGGAAACTTTTGCTAACTTTCTCATTGATTGAGCAACTAATAGTGATTTTAAAATAATTATATAAAATAAAGTATATATTATGATTTTCCTGTGGCAATATTCCTTCTATGATTTAAACCTTTTGCTGTTTTTGTGATTTCTTTAAAAAAGTTTAGTTTCTTAAAAAACTGGAATAGTCAAAATAATCTTGAGCAAAAATAGACCAAAATTGCAGACATGAGAATACATGATCTTAAGACTCACAACAGGGTAACTAAAACAATTTAGTACCGTCATTAAATGTGGCATTAAAAATGACACATTGACTGCCGGGCATAGTGGCGCACACCTATAATCCTGGCAACTGGGATTGAGGCTGGAGGATTACAAATTCAGAGCCAGTCTCAGCAACTTAGTGAGGACCTACACAATGTAGGGAAACCCTGTCTCAAAATAATAAATACAAAGAACTGGGCATGCATGCCTGGGTTCAACCCCTGGTACAAAAAAAGAAAAGAAAAAAAAAAAAAAGAAAGAAAGAAAGAAAGAAAGAAAGAAAGAAAGAAAGAAAGAAAGAAAGAAAGAAAGAAAGAAAGAAAGAAAGAAAGAAAGAAAGAAAGAAAGAAAACAAAAAACACGTAAACACATAGGCTTATGGAAAAGAGAGCCCAGAGCCCAGAAATCTATCCACAGTCCTTTGTTTTTTGGCCAAAATGCTGAAAACATTGAATTGAAAAACAGACCCTCTTCAATAAATGGTGATGGATAATCAAATGAAGAAGGAAATTTGATCCCCACTGCTCGTCCCACAAAACAATCAAGTCAAAATAAATCAAAGACATAATCATAAAACTTGAGACTTAAACTACTAGAAAACATTTAGAGAATAAACTGTTTAAGACATAGTTCATGGCAATGCTTTCTTGAATAAAAGCTCTAAAATGCAAACAACAAAGGCAAAGGAGCCAATCAAGTGAGTAAGAGACAAGCTACAGAATGGGAGAAAATTTTTGGACACTATTGATCTGAGAGAGGATTGGCATACCCATTAGAATAACTACTTTGATAAAAAATAAGTAAAATAAAAGTATTGGTGAAGATAAGGAGACATTGGCGTTCTTATACAATGCTAGTGATAACATAAGATTAGAACATTTCTTATAAGATATGTTGAAGAAATTAAAGAAATATATGAACACAAGAAAAGTAAAAGTAAAAGTTGTGAGAAAAAAATCAAATGTTTTATCTACCACTGGGAACTATAATGTATGAAATACAATATGTAAAACTGACTTGATAGTCTTTAACAGTAGGTTAGAGACTCTAAAACAAATGATTTCTAAAGAAATAGTAAACTGAACACAAAATGTTTTTTAAAAAAGAAAAATTTTCTGGTGATATGTGGGGCCAAATCAACCTGCCCATCATTTGTATAAAAAGGTAAGACTGTCTAAAAACTTTGTGTGTGTAAGAGGAAGTGGGGTGAGGCAAGATGGGGGTGGCAGGCAGGCATGTAGGCAGGCAAAGGAAGCAAGCCAGACAAGGAAAGAATGTGATGACATATTTAAAATATCAAAAGATATTTAAAATAAACACATCAGTCCGTAATCCCATATCTAGGGAAAATATCCTTACAATGAATCATAATGCAGTCTGTAAAAATTTAAAAAAAATTTTAATTAAAAAAACCCTAATATATAGAAGAAAAAAAAGAAAGAATGAAGGCAACCTGGCATGGTTCTGCATGCCTATAAGACCTGTTACTTAGCTACTTGGGAGGCTGAGGCAGAAGGAACACAAGTTTGAGGCCAGCAGCCTGGGAAACTCAGAGAGGTCCTGTTTTATATATATATATAAACAGAGATAGAAGGGAAGGAGGGAGAGACACAGAGGCAGGCAGGCAGAGAATGAGGATGAAATAATATCCCGAAAAAAAGAAAAGTTGATAGAGTTTATAATAACTAGATCTGAACTATAAGAACCATTAATGTATAAATGTATGTGCTTCAGGACAAAAGAAAAATGATACTATATTGAAAGTTGGATCTGCACAAATAAAAAACCTATAAAATATTGCCAACACACACACACACACACACACACACACACATAGTTCTTCAGTTTTTAATTTTATTAAAGATAATTAAAAGCTAATAGAAAACTAACAATCATGGGTTTCATATCATGTAAGAAAAAATGACAACAGCAAAAGGAGAAAGAAGGAAGAAATGGAAATAAATTGTTTTAAGATTTTAACACTATGCAGTGAGTACTTTAATAGTATTTGCAGGTAGATTATTACAAAATAATGATGGATTTTATATACACTGGAGGTGCCACTAAAAAATAAAGAGACAGCTAGGAATTCATAGACAAGATATTATAGACACTAAAAATATTTTAAAAGAGAAAAATAAAAGAACAAATAGAAAATCAGAGCAAGAAAGTGTGTCAGATAGGTAGTAACCCAAACCATTACTGATACTCTGCCTCTTCTTCCAGCCTTAGTGTTGCTTATTTCAAGATGTGTTCCATTGTCTCAGTTTCCAAGGCTGTTTATTTTGAAGGAAGGATCTATATTGCCTCCTCTCCTTTCTCAAAGATTCAGAATTCAGCTCTTTGGGCTGTAAAGGGAATTTCTCCTCAATAAAATCTGCCTTTATGCTAACACTGAATTACCTGACTCTATACCCAGCTCATTCAAATCTTACATGGCCTCATTCAACTTTTAGTTATTCTTTTTCTTTTTTATAATTGTTTTTCTGCATTTAGTATTAATACTATAATCCCCTGAATTCAAGAGGTAAATTTAAAAGTTCTTGAGGCATTACTTTAAAACTATCTTCTATTTATCTTTATTGCCTCATTTTTTTTGTTTTTGTTTTTGTTTTCGTTTTGGTGTTTTGTTTTGCTTTAGTTTCTCACAGTCATAACATTGCCTGTCTGACTCTCTGGAATCTTAGTTTGTGCTCCCCTTCCTTAAGGATTTTTTGGGTATTTTTGATAGTTGATCATCCTATCTATAATAATTTAAAAAATCAGACTTATCTACACAAAAGAGATACTTGATATAGTAGAGTTAGCTAATCATTCAATTAGAAATCTTGAATGGACACTCCAGAGTTCATTTAGTTAGTTAAAAAAAAAAGGAAAAGAAAAAATCTCCTTTGAGTAGAACTTTCAGTGTGCAATCATAGGACTGCTTTTTTAGTAGGCTTCAGTAACATTTTTCCTCATGATCCAAGAAAGCTTTGGTGACTTTAGCCTGACATCTGCATCTCGGGAGAAAGAAAAACAGAAGAATGATGCAAATGTTAGACATGCTTTCTAAAAAACTCTCCTACCCGCCTGGACTTTCCCTTTACTATCTTTGTCCAGAAATACTATACATGGTCACACTTGGTGCAAGTGAGTATAATGAGGTGAATACAAATGGACACCTTGCTTCTCTCAAAAAAAAAAAGTGCCAGTAGCAAAGAAGAAAGGAGACCTTGGAAATTAGGGATGTAACTGGTATATGCTGCCTCTGGTCAAAAGATTCCTTAACACCTTCTTTTTTGGGTTCCTTGGTATAAACATAATAGAATGTCTTTTTATCTCTCAATTGTGCTTTCCCAAGCACACAAGACAACTGATGCCACATAGAATTAGTTTGTGTAGCAAAATCTTTGAACATTTGCCCAAGGGCCCCTCTTCTACCTGAAGTCATTTGTATAACTGATTGTCCTAAAACATTCTCCTTCTTTAAGAAATCTCAACTTGAGAGGAAATAAGAATCATATATTTTGGGTCCTTTTTCCCTCTAGATAGTCACAGTTTGTCCATGAGAACTCTCCCTCACAGATTTAAACTGTAAAATCTTTGATCTACATTTTCCCAATCTGTCAGTATATGACATCATGAAAATAAATAAAACCATAATTTGCTTTCTACATAGATATTTCTAGTATTTTAAAGTTCTGCTAGGATAAGAGAAAATGTTCATGATATGATTTAGTAAATCATTCAAAATGTTTACTGTTTTATCATTATTTAGATGTTATTTATTATTCCCCATCAATCTGAATACCTACTTTACCTTTTGGAAGCTAACACAATAAACTTCATTAAACAAAAATAAACCAAATGTTTATAGCTTTTCTTGTCTATAATTTATACCAATTGGCTGTTCAAGCATAGCTCTTTATTTTAACTAGTTTTTTCTATTAATTCAGTTCATCTTTTTCTAGAAGACTTTTAAAGTAAACACAAATATCAGTATATAACCTCTCCATGCTGAAGTAAAGACAGTATTTTCTCTGTATAATACTCATATACAATAAATGTACAAATCTTAAGTGTACATTGGCTGAATATTTTACATTTTTAATATTTATCTTTGGTAATTTTTCAATTTGTATTAGTACATTGTAATTATACCTAATAGTGGGATTCACTTGCCATATTCATTAATGCACATAATTTGATTAATCACATTCCCCATTACCTTCTCTTTTCCTTCTCTCCACTCTCACCTTGATCTGCTTGCTCTTCTCTACTGATCTCCTTTGTGTAATTATTATTTCAATTAGTGCTTCATAATTTTATATATATATGCAGGATTCACTGTGCTGTGTTCACAAATAGACATACAATAATTTGGTAGATTGTTCCCCAATGTTTCCCCATTCCCTCTCATGTATCTTTCCTGTTGATTATGTTCCCCGATTCTTTTGGTTTCCTTTCTATTTTCGTGAGATCCCCTTTTATATTCCTTTTTCTTCCTCTCTCTCTCTCTAGCTTCCACAGATAGGAGAATACATTCAACCCTTGACTTTCTGAGTCTGGCCTATTTCACCTAACAAGGTGTTCTCCAGTTCCATTCATTAACCAGTAAATGACATCATTTTGTTCTTTATGACTGAGTAAACCACCCTTGTGTATGTATACCACGTTCGCCTTATCTGTCTATTGAGGGACACCTACTCTGGTTCCATAACTTGATTATTGTGACTTACACTGCTATAAACATTGATACGCATGTATCACTACAGCATGCTGAATTTAGTTCATTTGGATCAATACCAAGGCGTAAGATTGCTAGGTCATACGATGGTTCCATACCTAGTCTGTGAAGGGATTTCCATATCACTTCCCAAAATGATTAGACTAATTTGCAGTCTCACCAACAATGTGTACTATACCTTTTTCCCCACATCCTTGCATTAGTTAACTTTTGATGTATTCATATTCTTATGCTCCTTACCAAGATAAAGAACATTACCATAGCCTCAGATATTTCCTTAATTTCCTTTCCCACCCAATCATTACAAATCTTTTCAAAGGCAATCATCATGATTTTTTTTCCATAAAAATTAGTTTTATTTGTTCTACAAAATCATATAAATGAAATAATTCAATGGTATTCTAGGGAAGGTTTATATCATACAACAAAAAATTATCAAGATTTATCCATGCTGTTTTACACATCATTATTTTGTTCCTTTTCATTCGTGCATAGCATTTCACTATATACATTATTATTTGTTTAGCAGCTCTATTGAAGGAGAATTGTTTTCATTTTTGGCTATAATGAAATAAGCCTGCTATGAGTATTCATTTACCCTTCCTTTTGTGAACATTAGTGATCTTTTCTCTTGAAAAAATACCTAGGAGGGAAAGTTTGAGCCATAGTGCAGTTTATTTTTACCTACAAAGAGGGGGAACTTCAGATTGCTTTCTAAAGTGGTGTTACCATTTTATATTAAACCTGTATATGACAGATCTGGTTAGTTCACATTCCTGTAAATATCTGGTGTTGGCAGTCATTTTCACTGTAGACATTCTGATAGATGTGTAATAGTATCTTGTTATTGTTTTCATTTGAATTTCCCTGAAAAGTGGTGATGCTGATGTGAGCTGCTATAAGTGTGCATAAGTTGGCTACAGGTATGCGTGGTTTTGGAGTGAGCTACAGATTTTTACAGAAGTTATACACAGAATTTGGA
The DNA here is from genome assembly GCF_902686445.1 of Sciurus carolinensis. Lineage (NCBI taxonomy): Eukaryota > Metazoa > Chordata > Mammalia > Rodentia > Sciuridae > Sciurus > Sciurus carolinensis. The sequence continues at coordinate 134,211,951 of NC_062215.1, forward strand.
GCTCTTCATTTCTATTTTCAGATCTAATATTTCCACTGGATTTTATTTCATGTATGCCATTCCACTACTGACATTTCCTATATTTGCACTGATTATAAGCACATTTTTTCACTTCTGCGAGCATAGCCAAAATTGCTATTTAATTTCTCAGTCTGATAATGCCAGCATCTGATCTAATTAATAATTACCATCTGTACTTTGCTGACTGTTAAAGAATTAGATTTTGTCCTGAACATGGTGAATAGAATGTTGGATAGTCTAGATTCTGTTATATTGTTTCAAAGAATGCTGAGGGTTTTGTTTTAGCAAGAAATCAACTTGTTGAATTTACATTGCTGATCTTAACACCTATCCTGAGTGGCAGTTCAGATCTCCTCTCAGCTCCTTAGGCTTTACTTACAGGCTGCTTTCAATTAGACCCTCATCTGTACAATTCAGGAATCATTCAGTGATTGGGAAGGAGTTTGTGAATGAATTTAAGAATTCTCTCTGGCTGTCTCCTTTCTGGGTAATCTTCCATACTTTTTAGCAACTCTAGTTTCCTGAAGCTCCTTCTCTTGCTGTCTCATACTTTTTTCTGCTAGACTTCTGGAATCAGATGCCGTCACTTTTGCAACTATGGCTTCTCACAGGAAAAAGTCACAAAAGCATGGGAATCACTTCACACTAATTAACTCTTCCAAGTGTTGCATCCCCTATCCCTAAAAAAGTCCCCAAATTTTTTAAGCTTCAAGAGTTCCTAGTAGTGTTTTATTTATTTATTTTTTCCTTAATTTTGGGGGGAGGTAACAAGTATTGAACCCAGGGGTGTTCAACCATTAAGTCACATCCCAACCCTTTTTTAAATATTTTATTTAGGGACAGGTTCTCCCTAAATTGCTTAGGGCCTTATTTAGTTTCTGAGACTGGTTTTGAACTCATTCCAAGCCACTGGGAGTATAGGCATGTGCCATCTCTCCTTTAAAATATTTTAATAAATTATTTGTAGGAGGTCTAGTATGTTAAGTACCCACGCCTACATGCAAGACACCAAATTCTTGTAGCATTATATAAAACTTACCTGTGTTTGATTAAAACTCTAATATCCAAAATATTACACATATCAGTCAGTGATGAAAGGAGAGACCTTATATAAAGTTTTTTTCCTTTTTGACGGGCATTTAACTTTCATTACTAAACAAATATTAAATGAACTCAGGGCATTCCTTCTGTATCTGCTAAAGACATTATTAGTTCATTAGTCTAACTATCCTAGTAGTCTCTTTCATTTCCACAATTCCAATAATGTTTAGACAACTAAGTTATTTTAAAAGAGGATATATGGCTCATGTAAGAGGGACTGGAAAACCAATGTTCTGTATCTGTAAGGTATTGTGTTTGTTAAAGAAATTATCCCCACATATCTGGCTCTCTTAAATTCATCCTGGCTGTCCCATCTTTTCACATGGTTCAGATTAGTGAAACCTTAAATTTTTAGTGTTCAAATAGAGCCTAAACAAACATAAGTAACAACAATGAAGGACTCTATTTACTAAAAGGTTTTCAAATTGAAAAATTTATATAGTAACATAGTATTTTTATCAACACAAGCAGGAATTTTAAAATATATATCTAAAGACAGATTAGGAGATAAAATGAGTGCATAAAATAAGTCAGAACACAAAATAATTATCTTCAAAAATGATAATGATTTTCTTCATCTGTAGATAATGTGGCAGCAAGAATAAATGTTTTAAATTTTACCCAGGCTAACATATTTTATAAACTTTGTTTAACCTGCTGATTAAAGTCAATTTCTATAGTCAATTCTTCTTTCCTTAATTTTCATATAAAATGGGTTTCATGTCTTTTAAATTAATCTTAGCACATTCCAGATTTTAGAAAGTCTATATACTATATTAGTTAAGTAATAAATGACTTAGACCCTGTGGTTATTTTATAGGTATACTATATTTTTTATATATTTGCAATAGATTGAATGAAAAGATGCAATAATTCTTTCAAATTATTCCATTGGCACATAATACACCAAAAATTATATTAAACAATACCAGACTTAAAAAAAAAGTCCTTTCTGATGAAAAAAATCCAGTCATTCTCTATGGTTCAGTTTACCCTCACCTCTTCTGATTTTATTAGGCATGCCATTCACTTACAATTGATCATGTACTCTCCTGTGATATCAAAATCTGCAAGTGTAAAGTACCAAGACATCTTTTAAGGATACCCACATTAGACTAACAGCATATTTCTGACCTGAAACCTTATAGGTCAGAAGGGATTGAAATAACATATTTCATGTTTCAAAGAAAATTAATGTCAACCAAGAATATTATATCCAGCAAAGCTATTCTTCAGCAATAAAGAAAAAATAAAACCTTTTCAAGAAAAACAAACCCATGGAAATTCATCACCACCAGACTGACATTACAAAAGATGCTTAAGGGAATCCTATATCAAGAAGGAAAAGAAAGTTATGTACTCTCACAATAACATATGAAAGTATGAAATTCACTGGTTAAGTAAACACACAATAGAGAAATAAATAACAATCAAAACTTATTGGTACAATAAGTGACCAGCCCCTCCCCCCCCAAAAAAAGGAAGAATCAAACAAATGATATCCAAAACAAACAAAATTTAGCAAAATGACAGAATCAAGTCTTTGTATATCTATAATAATCTTGAATATAAATGGATTAAATTCCACAATTAAGAGAAACAGACTGGTTGTATGGATACAAAAACAAGACCCAATATTATGCTGTCTATGAGAAATTCATTCACCAGTAAAGACACACACAGACTAAAAGTGAAAATACAGAAAAAGATATTCCACACAAACATAAACCAAAAGTGAGCAAAAACAGCTACATTTCTATCAAAGACTCAAAAACAAAAACTATAAAAAGAGATAAATAAATTTCACTATGTAATGATCTCTAATCAAGAAAAAGATACAATTATTGTAAATGTATATGTACCCATTGCTGAGTTACACAACTTGTAAATCAGATAGTATTAGATCTAAAAGGAGCAATAATATCCAATGTAAAAAAGTGGAAGAGTTCAACAACCTACTTTCATCAGTGTACACATTATCCAGAATAATAAAAAGAAAACTTTAAAGGAAGCATCAGTTTTCAATTATACAATAGAGTAAATGGACTTAGGCAACAACTTACAGAACATTTCATCCAACAGTTGCAGAATATACATTATTTCTTATTTGTTCTTTTTAGGTATACATGGCAATGATGTGTATTTTGATATATACATACATGGAGTATAACTTACTCAAATTAGGATCTCATTCTTGTGGTTATATGTGATGTGGAGTTACAATGGTCATGTATTCATATATAAGGAGAGGAGACTTATGTCCAATTCATTCCGCTGTCTTTCCTATTCCCATTCCCCCTCCCTTCCCTTCATTCTTCTTTGTCTAATCCAATGAACTTCTCTTCTTGCCCTCTCTACTCTCCCTTGTTGTGGATTAGCATTCACATGTCAGAAAGAACATTCAGTCTTTGATTTTTGGACTGCCTTATTTCACTTAGCATGATATCCTCCAATTCCATCCATTTACTGGCAAATGCCATTATTTCATTCTTCTTTATGAGTAATATGCCATTGTGCTTGTGTTTTATATATATATATATATAAAACACAAAAAAGTTGTGATATATATATATAAAGTTGTGATATATATATATATATAAAGTTGTGATATATACATATATATATATATATATAAAACAACTTTTTTATTCATTCATCTGTTGAAGGGCACCTAGGCTGGTTCCATTCCAGGATATACAAAGGACTCAAAAAACTTAACACCAAAAAACAAATAACCCAATCAATAAAAGGGAAAAAATAAATGGTCAAAAAAAATGAAAAAATGTGAATGTGAATTGAGCTACTATAAACATTGATGTGGCAGCATCACTGTAGTATGCTAATTTAAGGTCCTCTGGGTATAAGCTGAGAAGTGGGATAGCTGAGTCAAATGGTGATTCCATTCCAGGTTTTCTGAGGAATCTCCACACTACTTTCCAGAGGGTTTGCACCAATTTTCAGTCCCACCAGCAATGTATGAGTGTACCTTTTCCCCCACATCCTAGCCAACATTTTTTTGTGTTTTGTATTCTTGATAATTGCCATTCTGACTGGAGTGAGATTGAATCCCAGTGTAGCTTTAATTTGCATTTCTCTAATTGTTAGAGATGTTGAACATTTTTTTGATATATTTTTTGACCATTCATTTTTTTCTTTTATTGATTGGGTTATTTGTTTTTTTTTGTGTGTGTGTCAAGGGTTTTGAGTTATTTGTACATCCTGCAGATTATTACTCTATCTGAGGTATAGATGGTAAACATTTTCTCCCATTCTGTAGGCTTTCTGTTCATATTCTTGATCTTTTTCCTTTTCTGCAAAGAAGATTTTTAGTTTGATACTATCCCAGTTTTTGATTCTTGATTTTTACTTATTGCCCTTTAGGAGTTTTACTGAGGAATTCAATTCCTAAGCTGATGTAATAGAGAGTTGGGCCTACTTTTTCTTCTAGTAGGTGCAGGGTCTCTGGTCTAATGTGTATGTCCACTTTGAGTTGAGTTTTGTGCAGTGTGAGAGACAGTGGTTCCATTTCATTCTAGTACATATGGATTTCCAGTTTTCCCAGCACTGTTTGTTGAAGAGGTTATCTTTTCTCCATTTACACATTCTTTTCTTCAGATCAAGGAACGTTCTATAGAATAGACCACATATTAGGCACAAAAAAAGTTGGGACAAATTTTTTAAAAACTGAAATTTTATCATTTATCCTCCTGATAACAATAGAATAAAACTAGAAATAGTGAAAGAAACTTCAGAAACCACAAAAATTCATGGACACTTAACAACATGCTACTGAATGAGTAATGGGTTATTGAAATGAATGCATAAATAAAAATATGTGTTAAAACAAATAAAACTGGAAACACAACATTTCAAAACCTAAGGGATACATCAAAACATTATCAATAGGGAAGCTTATATGAATAAATGCCTACATGAAAAAAACAGAAGGATTTCAAATAAACAACTCAATGATGCATCTTAAGGACCTAGAAAAACGACAGCAAAACAAACCTCAAATTAGTAGAATGAAAAACAATATATACATATATATGTTAAAGATCAGAGTATAAATAAAATAGAGACTAGAGAACAATGCAAAATCAATAAAAGAGAATTTTTAGAAAAGGTAAACAATTGAACCTTTGACCATACTGAATAGGAAAAAAAGAGAGAAGACCCATATAAATAAAATTAAGCATGAAAAAATAGCCACTAAAACTGATACCATGGAAATACAAAGGAACATTGGGATGATTACAAACAATTATATCAAAAAATTAGAAATATACCCAAAAATAGATAAAATCTTGGATACATATAATCTACCAAAAATGAACCATGAAGACATATGAAGACATAGAAAACCTATGAAGACTATTAATGAGCAGTAAGATTGAGTTAGTAGTATGTCTCTCCAAAAAAAAAAAAAAAAAAAAAAGAAAGAAAGACCAGGAGCAGATGGTTTCACTGCTAAATTTCTATCAAACCTTTAAGGAAAAAGGAAAAACTAATACCTAATTTTTTTTCAAACTATTCCAAAAAAACTGTAAAGGAGGGAATTCTTCCAAACTCATTCTATAAGGCCAAAAATACATTGATACCAAAACCAGACAAGGAAGCAATAAAAATAACTATACACCATATTTCCAATGAACACAGACAGAAGTATTCTCAATAAAACACTAGGAAACTGAATTCAACAACATACCAAAAATATCATTCTTCATAATCAAGTGAGATTTATCCCAGAGATGCAAGAATGATTAAATGCATGAAAATCCATACATTTAAGACATCATATCAACCAACTGAAGGAAAAAATATCATGTGATTATCACAACAAATGCAGAAAAAGCATTTTAAAATTCATCATCCTTCATCAAAAAAGTTCTGAAAAATTATTACTAACAATATTATTGAATGGAAAAAGCTTAAAACTGTTTCTCCAATATCAGGAACAAGACAAGGATGTCTGGTCTCATCAGTCTTGTTTAGCATTAGTACTAGGAATTTTAGCCTGAGAAATTAGGCAAATGAAGAAAACAAAACTTGTACATAAGGGAAAGAAGGAAGTCACTTTATCTCTCTCTGAGGATGAGATGAGTCTATATACAGGAAAACCTTAAGACTTCACCAAAGGATTATCTTCGCATTTTGATCTCAGAGATAGCATATGAAAAGTGAAGCATGTATCAGTCAAGGTTCAGCCAGGGAAACAGATCCACTTAAAAAAAATTGTAGCAAGGAGTTGACTTATGAAATTCTGAGGGCTGCCAAGGAAAGTTTGAAATGTGTAGACAAAACTTCAATGTAACATCAGACTAGAACTTAAGTATAAACTAAAGCTGCTATCCACAACAGAAATTCCTCTATTTCAGGGAAGCCTGATTTGATGTTAAGGTCTTTCAACTGATTGAATAAGGTCTGCTGAGATTATCTACTATAATCTCCCTTACTTAAAGCTAAGTGAATATGAACTTCAATCACAAAATAAATTCACTGATCAGTTCTTGACTGAATAATTGAGGATTATAACATAGCCAAATTCACACATAAAATGGGACATCACAATCTGCACATGTTCAACAGCATCAATACACATCTCCTTAAGCTACATATAACATCTAAATGAGAATAACAAAACCGCTTTTCCAACTAATATGGTAAAATCATCCAATATACCACGACAAACATGTTAACTCTTTATTAAAAAGAGGATTAAAGTTTTGGGGTGATGTTCATTCTTCCATACTATTCTAAAATTTAAATACTGTGATAAAAAGTTGACTATTATAATCTTAGATTATAAGTGAATGAGAATTGGAAGAACATGCACATAAAAAATGTGTGTACAAATATTCAAAACAAATAATGAAGAAATACACATAGCTTTTACAGTTTTTATTTCTTCAATTCAACTGTCATATGTTTGTAGTGAGTATTTATAAATACCACCTTCCAAAATCCATTCCACATTCCATATCTTCTTTTGCCTCATTAAAACATTTCAAATGGTTGCAGTTCTTTGGTAGGGTGATTCAAGTCTTCAGTCTAGGTTAGAGTTCTACATGAATTTGATGTTGTACTTTTCCATTTTTTTATTGGTTCTTTTTAGTTATACACAATAGGATTCATCTTGACATTATTATAAAAGCATGGAATAAAATTTGTTCTAATTTAGTCCGCCAGAACTTCCCCTCACCCTCTCCTCCCTAACCCTCTTTCCTTCCATCTACTCTACTGAAATTGCTGCTATTTACTTATATTTTAAAAAATAGTGTCTTGTGGATGTACTTGATGGTGAGATTCTTGTGGTATATTCATAAATGCACATAGTAAAGTTAGGTCAGATTCATTCCACCATATTTCCCTATACTATCCTTTTCCCCTTCCCTATGTTCCCTGTCTACTCCACTAATATGTCTCCTATTCTTTCTTTTTAATCTCTCCCTTAGTTTGGATTAGGTTCTGCATATCACAGAAAAGATTTGACTTTTGACTTTTTAGGACTGACATGTTTCACATAGCATAATAAGTTTAAGTTCCATTCATTTACTGGCAAATGCCATAAAATCATTCTTGTTTATGGCTGAATAATACTCCATTGTGTACATATATACCACATTTTCTTTATCCATTCATCTTTTGAAGGAAACCTAGGTTAGTTCCATAGTTTAGTTATTGTGAATTGAGCTGCTGAAAACATTGATGTGGTTGCCTCACTGTATTATGCTGATTTTAAGTCTTTTTGGGTATATAACAATGAGTGGGACAACTGAGTCAAATGGTGGTTCTAATCCAAGGTTTCTGAGGAATCTCCATACAGCTTTCCAGACTGGTTGTACCAAACTGCAGACACATCAGCAATGTGTGAGCATACTTTATTCCCCATATCCTCTCCAACATTCATTGTTGCTTGTATTCTTGATAATTGCCATTCTGACTGGACTGAGACAAAATCTCACTGTAGTTTTAATTTGCATTTCTCTAATTGCTAGAGATGTTGAACATTTTTTTCATATATTTGTGAACCACTTGTATTTCTTCTTTGGAGAAGTGTCTGTTTACTTCCTTTTTCCATTTATTCATTGGGTTATGTGTTCTTTTGGCAGTGTTTTTTTGAGTTCTTTATATATTCTTGATGTTAATGTTCTGAGTAGCAGGTGGCAAAGGTTTTCTCCTATTTTTCTTGGGCTTTCTCTGCACATACTTAATTGTTTACTGTGCAGAAGATTTTTAATTTCAGGACTGGGGAGATAGCTCAGCTGGTAGAGTGCTTGCCTGGCAAGCACAAGGCCCTGAGTTCAATCCCTAGTACCACAAAAAAAAAAAAAAAAAAAAAAAAAAAAAGGATTTTTAATTTTATACCAATCCACTTACTGATTTTTTATTTTATTTCTTGAGCCTTAGGAGTCTCATTAAGGAAGTGATTTCCCTGGCCAACATGTTGGAGTATTGGGCCCACATTTTCCTCCAGCATGTGCAGAGGTTTTGGTCTAATGCCTAGGTCTTTGACCCACTTTGAGTTTTGTGCAGACTCAGAGATAGGGGTTAAATTTCATTCTACTACATACAGGTATCCAAGTTTCCCAGCAACATTTGTTTTAAAAGGCTATCTTTTTGCCAAAGATAATTAGTTTTAATTCTTCTTTAAAGATCTGCAATAACTACACTGAGAATTCATCTGGTCCTTGGCTTTTCTATGTTGGAAGAAGATAGCTGCTTCAATTTCATTACTTCAAATTGATTGATGGAAGTTTTCTATATGCTTATGGTTAAATTTGGGTAGGTCTTAGCTTCAAGATTTTCTAGCTTATTGGAGTATAAATTTTCAAAATAGTTTCTGATGCTCCTCTGGATTTCAGTAGTGTCTGTGGTGATATTTCCTTTTTCATCTTGGATTTTGATGATTTAAATTTTTTCCCTCTTTCTTTCAATAAGTTTGGCTAAGAGTTTATCAATTTTGTTTATCTTTAAAAAAAAAAACAGATCTTTGTTTCATTGATCTTTTGTATTTGTTAAGTCCAAATTTCAATGATTTTTGCTCTGATTTTAATTATTTCCTGTCTTCTACTGATTTTAGTGTTGGTTTGTTCTTTTCCTATGGCCTTGAGATTTAATGTTAGATTATTTATTTAGTATCTTTCTATTCTTTTAATGTTTGAGCTCAATGTAAAACTTTTCTCTTAGAATTGCATTCATACTATCCCAGATATTTTGATGTGTTGTATTACTATTCTCATTTACTTCAAAGATGTTTTTATTTCTCCCTTGATTTCTTCTGCTATCCATTCATCATTCAAAATTACAGTATTTAATCTCCTGTGTGAGAGTGGGTTTATCTTTTCATTGATTTCTAATTTCATTCCATTATGTCTGATAGAATACAGGTATTATCTCTATTTTTTTTTGTATTTGCTAAGATTTGCTTTGTGACCTAACAAATGGTCTATTTTAGAAAATGTTTCATGTGCTGCTCAGAAGAATGTAAATTCAGTTATTGATGGATGAACTATTCTATAGATGTTGGTTTAAGCTCATATTATTAACTGTACTTTTTTAGTTCGGTCAAATCCTAGTTTATGTTTGGATGATCTATCCAGTGGTGAGAAAGACAAGCTATAGTCACCCAGTATTATTGTATTATGGGCTATAAATTTCTTAATATTGAGAAGGGTTTGTTTTATGTACATAAATACACCATTGTTTGGGGCATAAATATTTGTTATCATTATATCCCTTTAATATATTATCCTTTAAGCTGTATGAAATTACCTTCTTTGTCTCCTGATTAATCTTGGCTTACAGGCCACCTTAATCTCACATGAGAAGTTATCCCTGTTTATGTGGTATAATCCCCCCCCCATACTTCCACCTTCATTCTGTGAATGTCTTTGCCTGTGAGATGAGTCTCTTGCAGATAGCATATTGTTGGGTCTTCTTTTTTGATCCAATCTGCCAATCTATGTCTTTTGATTGAAGAGTTTAGACTGTTTTACACTCAACGTTATTATTGGGAGATGATTTTTATTACCTGCCATTTTATTTCTAATGTTTAAATTGGACTTGATTCTCCTTAATTGACTATTCTAGTGTAATTCTTCCCTGTGTTGGTTTTCATTTTTATGCTTCATTTTTTCTTCATGAAATATTTTATCTAGTATTTTTTACAGTGCAGGATTTCTACCTATCATTTCTTTTAGCTTCTGCATATCATGGAGGGATTTTATTTCATCTCCAATTCAGCGGTTTAATTTTGCTGGGTGTAGCATTCTATTGGCATCCATTTTCATTCAGAGCTTAGTATATATTATGCCAAGACATCCTAGATTTTAGGGTCTGGGTTGAGAAAATAGCTCAAATCTGGACTGGTTTTACCTCTAGTGACCAGTATTTTTCCTCTTGCAGTTTTAAAAAATCTGTCCTTATTCTACATGCTAGGCATTTTCATTATAATGTGCCTTGAAGTGGATCTATTGTGCTTTTGTATATTTGAAGTTCTACATGCTACTTGCATATGCACTTTCATTTTATTTTTAAGGACTGGAAGAAATTCATTTTTATTTATTTTTATTTTTTAATTTGTTCTAAATAGTTTTACATGACAGTAATTGCATTTTGACACATTGTACACCAATGGAAGCACAACTTCTCATTCCTCTGGCTGTACATGGTGCAGAGTCATGCTAATAGTGTAGTCATACATGTATAAAGGGTCATGATGTCTCATTCAACAGTTGTTCCTACTCCCACACCCCTCTCTTCCCCTCACTCCCCTCTATCCAATGCAAATTTCCTTCATTCTTTCCTAACCCTCCCACTTCCCATTATGGATCAGCATCTGTTTGTCATAGAAAACATTCAGCCTTTTCTAGGTTTAGCTTATTTCTCTTAGCATGATATTCTCCAGCTCCATTCATTTACCTGAAATCCCATCATTTCATTCTTTAAGTCTGAGTAATATTCCATTCATCTGTTGAAGGATATCAGGTTGGTTCCATAGTTTGGCTATTGTGAATTGAGCTGTTATAAACATGGATGTGGCTGAGTCAAGGTAGAATACTGATTTTAAGTCCCTTGAATATAAACAGAGAAGTGGGATAGCTGGGTCAAATGGTGGTTCCATTCCAAATTTTCTAAGGAATTTTTATACTGCTTTCCAGAGGGATTGCACCAATTTGCACTCCCATCAGCAATGTATAAGTGTAACTTTTCCTCCACATTTTCACCAACATTTATTATTGCTTGTATTCTTGATAATTGCCATTCTGACTGGAGTTAGATTATATTTTAGAGTAGTTTTGATTTGCATTACTCTTATTGCTAGAGATGATGAACATTTATTTTCACATGTTTGTTGATGGATTATATTTCTTCTTCTGTGTCTGCTCAGTTCCTTGGTCCATTTATTGATTGGGTTATTTGTTTTTTGATGTTGTTTTTTGATTTCTTTACATATCCTGGAGATTAGTGCTCTAGCTAATGTGCATGTGGTAAAGATTTTCTCCCATTTGCTCTCTCTTAATGTTATTTTTTTCCTTTGCCAAGAAGCTTTTTAGTTTGAATTTATCCCTCTTACTGATTCTTGATTTTACTTCTTGAACTTTAAGATTCTGATTAAGAAAGACAGATTCTAAGCTGACACAAAGAAGAGTTGAGTCTATTTTTTCTTTTATTCAGTGCATGGGTCTTTGTTCTAGTGCCTAAGTCTTTGATATACTTTGATTTTTGTGCAGGGTGAGAGATGGGGGTTAATTTCATTTTACAACATATGGCTTTCCAGTTTTCCCAGAACCATTTGTTGAAGAGGCTATCTTTTCTCCAATGTATGTTTTTGGCACCTTTGTCTAGTATGAGGTAACTGTATTTATGTGGGGTTGTCTCTGTGTCTTCTATTTTGTACCATGGTCTACATGTCTATTTTAGTGCCAATACCATACCATTTTTGTTACTATTGCTCTGTGGTATAGTTTAAGGTCTGGTATTGTAATGCATCCTGGTTCACTCTTCTTCCTAAGGATTGCTTTGCCTCTTGAGGGTCTCTTATTTTTTCAGAAGAATTCCATGATTGTTTTTTCTAGTTCTATGAAGAATGTAATTGGGATTTTAATAGGAGTTGCATTAAATCTGTATAAAATTTCAGCAGTATGGCCATTTTTGATAATATTAATTCTGCCTATTCAAGAGCATGGGAGATCTTTCCATCTTCTAAGGTCTTCTTCACTTTCTTTAATGTTCTGTAGTTTTCATTGTAGAAATCTTTTACCTCTTTTGTGAAATTGATTTCCAAGTATTTTTTTTTTTTGAGGTTATTGTGAATGGGGCAGTTTTCCTAATTTTCCCTGCAGAGGGTTCATCATTTATATATAGATTTACGTTTGATTTATAAGTATTGATTTTATACCTGTTACTTTGCTGAATTCATTAATTAGTTCTAGAAGTTTTCTGGTGGGAAATTTTTGGATCTTCTAAATATAGAATCATATATTGATAATTTGAGTTCTTCTTTTCCTATTCATATCCCTTTAATTTCTTTTGTCTCATTGCTCTAGCTAGATTTTCAAGGAATATGCTGGATAGAAGAGTTGAAAGAAGACATCCCCATCTTGTTCGTTTATAAAGGAAATGCTTTCAATTTTCCTCCAGGTAGAATGATGTTGGCCTTGGGTTTAGCTCTTACAATGTTGAGGTATGTTCCTACTATCCCTAGTTTTTCTAGTGTTTTTAACATAAAAAGATGATGTATTTTGTCAAATGCTTTTTCTGCATCTATTCTGATAATCTTATACTTGTCTTTAAGTCTATTGATGTGATGAATTATGTTTATTGATTTCCCTATGTTGAACCAAACTTGCATCCCTGGGATAAGTCCCACTTGATCGTGGTGCACTACTATCTTTTTAACATGTTGGCCGTTATTTTATTGAGAATTTTTGCATTTAAGTTCATCAGGGATATTGGAAATTTTCTTTCCTTGATGTGTCTTTCTCTGGTTTTGGTCTCATGGTGATAATAGCCTCATAGAATGAGTTTGGAAGGTTTCCCTCCTTTTCTATTTCATGGGATAATTTGAGGAGTACTGGTGTTAATTCTTTGAAGACTGAGAATCCATCTAGTCCTGGGCTTCTTTTGGTTGGTAGACTTTAATGACATCTTCTATTTCATTGCTTGAAATTGACATATTTAAATTGGGTATGTCCTTCTGATTCAGTTTGGGTAGATCACATGTCTCTAAAAATTTGTGGATGTCTTCAAGTTTTTATATTTTATTGGAGTATAAATTTTCAAAACAGTTTATGATTATCTTCTATATTTCAGTAGTGTCCATCATAATTCCCTTTTCATCATGAATTTTAGTAATTTTTCTCATTTTTATTGTTATTATAGATAAGGTTTTATCGATTTTATTTATTTTTTCAAAGAACCAACTTCATTTTTTCAGTTTTTTGAATTGCTCCTTTTGTTTCAGCTCTGATTTTAATTATTTCCTGTCTTCTGCTTTTGGTGTTATTTTCTTCTTTTTCTAGAACTTTCAGAGATGTAATGTTAGGTCATTTGTTTACTTTTTATTCTTTAATGAGCTCAATGCAACAAACTTTTCTCTTAGCACTGCCTTCAAAGCGTTCCAGAGATTTCAATATGTTGCATCAGTTTTCTTATTTACCTCTAAGTATTTTTTTTCCTCCCTGATTTCTTATGCTATCCATTCATTATTTAATAGCATGTTATTTAGTCTCCTGGTGTTGGAGGGGCTTATGTTTTTTATTTCATCATTTTTATTTCATTCCATTATGATCTGATAGAATTCAGGGTTGTATTTCTATTTGTTTTGTATTTGCTAAGAGTTTCTTTGTGGCCTAATATATGGTCCATCAGAGAAGGATCCATGTGCTACTGAGAAGAAAGTGTATTCACTCATTGATGCATGTAATACTCTACCTATGCCCATTAAGTCTAAATTATTGATTGTATTATTTAGTTCTATAGTTTCTTTGTTTAGTTTTTGTTTGGAAGATCTATCCAGTAGTGAGAGAGGTCTGTTAAAGTCACCCAGTATTATTGTGTTGTGGTCTATTTGATTCTTGAAATTGAGATAGGTTTCTTTGACATATGTAGATAGATACCTAATTATTTGGGGTATAAATATTTATGATTGTTGTATCTTATTGATGTATGATTCCCTTAGGCAGTATGAAGTGCCCTTCTTTATCCCTTCTAACTTTGGCTTAAAGTATACTTTATCTGATATGAAGATAGAATCCCCTGCTTATTTATGCATTTCATGTGAGTAATATGTTTTTTCACAACCTTTCACCTTCAGTTTGTGAATGCCTTTACCTAGGAGGTGAGTCTCTCAAAGACAGCATATTGTTGGGTCTTTTATTTTTTTAATCCAATCTTCCAGTCTATGTCTATTGCTTGATGAGTTTTTGGTTTTTAACTTGACTTGGTTTCTCCTTCAATTCAATTTTTTTTAGCATATTTCCTCTCTTTGCTGATTTTCATTATTTTTTTTCACTTCCTCCTCATGGAATATTTTGCTGAGAATGTTCTATAGTACAGGCTTTCTAGTTGTGAATTCTTTTAACTTTTGTTTATCATGGAAGGTTTTTATTTCATCTTCAAATCTGAAGCTTAGTTTTGTTTGATATAAAATTCTTGGTTGGCATTTATTTGAGGGTCTGGGTTGAGAAATCAGCTGAGATCCAAATTGGTTTCCCCCATACTACTTTGATTTTTTCTCTCGCAGAATTTAAAAGTCTATTCTTATTCTGTATATTAGTCATTCTCATTATAATGTGCCTTGGTGTGGGTCTGCTGTGATTTTGTACATTTAGGGTCCCGAGAGCCTCTTGTATTGGGTTTTACATTTCATTCTTTAGATATGGGAAATTTTCCAATATTTTATCACTGAAAAGACTACGCATTCCTTTGGTTTGTATCTCCATGCCTTCATCTATCCTGATAAATCTTAAATTTGATCTTTTCATGTTCCCATATATCTTGGAAACTTTGTTCATGGTTTCTTACCATCTTCTCCACAGAGTATACTTTATTTTCAAGAGTATACATTTTGTCTTCATTGTCCGAGGTTCTGTCTTCCAAGTTGTCTAGTCTGTTGGTGATACTTTCCAATGATTTTTTAAATTTGGTTTGCTTTTCTTCATTTTGAGGATTTCTGCTTTTTTATTATCTCTGCCTCTTTATTGAAGTGCTCTTTTGCTTCCTGTATTTTCAAATACCATCCTTAATTTTGAACATTAGTTCTAACTATATACCTTCTAAATTACTTCTCTGACATTTCTTCTACTGTCTTGTTTATGGATTCTACTGTTGGAACATCTTGGTTTGTTTGAGGCACTCTATTCCCTTGTGTTTTCATGTTCGTGAGTCTTCCCATCTAGCAGTATGGATCTGAGGCAGTAGAGTTTCTACCCTGTAATCTTGTGTTGTCCCTGAAGGCTTCTGGTACCTCACCTTTAAGGAGGAGACAACTAGGGAATTGGCTCCTGTGCCCCTGCAACTCTGGAGAGACCCACAGCCAAAGACTGATAGACATCCACTAAATGTTCAAACCCCAATGAGATACAAACCAACATTTAACCAGAATTTTCTTCACCTTGACATAGTGGTGGGAGTAGAGGTTTTGCATGGGCTCAGTGACATGGACTTTTATTCATCAAAACTATATTTTTTGCTGAATAGTTTATTTGGCAAATCAATCACTTCATTCTTCCTATAAGAAAAGAAAAAAATCTTGTGAAAATAAGTTTAATAAATAATTGTATGGCATTCTAAAATTTCCATTATGAAAACTGTTTCTTGATATATAATTGATACAAAATTTAGAACCTACAGAAACAATGATTTCCGTAATTATTTTTATCTAAGACAGAATTCAATATATTTTAAATGAGAACAAATCTAAAACAATATTTAGATCTCTCAGTGAATACTAATACTGAAATTAAATAAATAACTAATAAATGAGGACTAATGGAATATTTAATCCTTAAATGACAAATTTTCTCTTAATTTGTCTTTCTCATGAAAAAAACATTTTTTGCATATTTAAAATCTCAATAAGAAACAATAACTCTGATGGTCTCTTAAATTGAAGTATTACTATATTTTGAAGTATTACTATATTTCCTGTGTTCATTCCCTGAGTCAGAATAAAAAATGTTAAGAGCATATCCTCAACAGCCAGTAGCTGAAAATCACTTTATCATTACTTTTTTTTTTTTAAATCTTAAAGAAATTTAGAAGAAATATTTACAGGGCCACTGTGACCCTTTACAAGGTTGAAATAGAGAAAGAGCACACAATCATGAAAGAAACAGCATAAAATAATTTGACTGAGATGGGCATACATAGTATTTATTATGTTAGTAAGTGAAAATAAATTATTATATTTTTCAAAACAAAGATTTCAAAGTGCACCATGAAGCAAAACCCAACACTTTAATGCAGAAATATATCTAAAACAAAGTGGTTCAGAAGAATTTTAAATAAAAATAAAGAATAGTGTGGCAAACATGATACTACTAATACAACAGGAGTGAGCTCATGATATCAGACAAAGTAACATTAAAACAAAACAACAAAAAAGAAAGCAAAAATCTCAAATAAAAAACAAAAGAATGGAAAGGTTTCAATTTCCTTCATTTTGGTTTTTAGGTTTTTTTTTTTTTTTTTTCTTTTTTTTTACTTGCAGAATGTCACTCAAGGTCTTTTTAAATTTTAACTTTCATTACTTTTGAAACCATACTAAAGATTAAGCTTTTCTCAGACTGTTCACTAATTAGGTGAAAAAATTAATCACCTCCCCCCCAAAAGCCCATAACTAGTAAGCAGCTTCCTGAAATAACACTGTGATCCCCTGAAATGTTAATATAAACAACCAGCTGGCAGAACATGATAAGGATGCAGTAATATTTTTAATCAGCACTTGTTCTGAACACTTATATTAGAATAGTTATAACACCAACTACATAAATAGGTGACAATTATCCATGTTAACAAAAAACCAGATTCCTCTTAGTTCAATATTATAAAAATAAAAAAGTAATTACATAACCACAATTAAAGGAACTGTACTTAAATAAATGTTTACTCATTAAAAAACTGAAAAGAACAACATATTTCTATGGTTGACTACATTTAGTACAGTACATGTCCTTCTTAAATAAAATCTTAAACTCAATACTAGTTTCAATCTAATAAGTAGAACAGATTCAAAGTTACAAGCTTGAGCAGTTAGTGTAATATTTTCTTTTCTTTCTTTAATTTTTTTTTTTTTTTTTTTTTTTGGTGTTAATAGGAATTGAATCTAGGGGGTGACTTACCACTGAGGCACACCAGTTTTACTTTTTGAGACAGGGTCTTGCTAAGTTACTGAAGTTCTCATTAAATTGCTGAGGCTGGCCTGGAATTTGCAATCCTCCTGCCCCTGTCTCCTGATCATCTGGGATTATAGGCATACACCATTTTGCTCAGTTGTATGATATCTTTTTAAACTGTGCTATTTCATAGAAAATTGATAGAAAACTGAGTTATAAGTTTAAATTTGCAATTTTGGAAGATAATTCATTTTATAGGGTCACTGTATACATATTTATAAAGCAAAATATTCAATTGATAGTCAATAAAAATTTCTATTTTCACATTTAAAGCAATTTGCTTTGAGAATTTCTTATTGAAATATAAATACTCTAAATCCAGTCTCTTCTTGCACATTCAATTTTTTCTTCCTTAAGCTCAAAACATGTACATTACATATTGACAAATTTATTTAAGCAAAGTATGTGAACTATAGATTTATAATATTCTCCCTGTTTGAAAGACTCTATTTGCTATTCTTTTTATTTTGTTTTATTTTTAAAAAATTACTTTTTTATTTTTATTTAGCTTTCAATTTTTTACAGACTGCATTTTTTGACCTACTAGATATTACACATTACTAACAGTTTGTGATCTTCTGTTTAACAGAATAATTACATCTTTATGCAAATCAGCCATCTACTTTGGTTAATTTGTTAATCCTGAGGTTTTATGAGCATGAGTGCATGAAGCTAGATAATCACGAAATCTTCTATTAAAAGCAAAATCTAACACAACATTACTATTATAAATTTATAATGCACATGTTTATAAAATAAATAAATGTGAAAACAGGCCATAACACATTTTTTGCTATTCCATAGCTCATGTTATTAACATTGCATAGGGAAACAGTAATTTATTAGTTAAAAGCATGGGATGTCATCTAAAACAGGACAGAGACAATTAGAAGAATCATGTTCATAAATGAATGACAAATAAACAAGCAATCAAACAAAAGAAAAGAAAAGGAAAAGAAACTGGAGATACCCTGAGAGAAACATCAGTAATGTCCATTTAAACAGTGACCAAGAAAAAACAAATTTACTCATTTACTGAGTACTATTTATTGAATAACTACTATTGAGATCATTCTATGTAATGGGAATGGCAGGTACTGTAATAAATACTGCATTGACTGAGAAACATAAATATCTTCTCTAAAGCTTTTTTCATTTTATCTTGATAAGGCAGATAAGACAGATAAGTACAACCGTATGCAGAGTTCCATCTTAACTTTCATTTAAAAAGGAGCTGAATGCCCACTAAAACTTGGGTCTTCTCAAGGTTTTCCTTCTATAAGTGACTGTGTCATCTCCTCTTACTGTAAGGACACAATTATATCGGATTAGGGCCCAATCTAATGACCTTATTTTAATGTTATTGTATGTTTCCAGAACCTATTCTACCAAACAGTAACATTCTGAGGTATGGTGGGGTGGGGGAGCTAAACTTCAACTTATGCATGTTGGCAGCCCAGAACAGACTCTAAGGTTTCTAAGGGGATGACCATACAGGCACTTGTTTCTAGCACATATCAAAATTCCCAGGTTCCTAGAAAGAAGGCAGGTTATCAGCATAAACCATATAATTTTACAGATAGTTTAAGCACAATGAACTGGTCTTTTCAGTTTATGAATAATTCAACTGCCAGATTCCCAGAAGCCAGCCAAGGAGAAATCTTGCAAATCTGCCTTTCTACAATATAGTAGTCTGTGTTAAAGCCTACTGTGTTATATCATTTGAACAGGTAGGCTGACAAGTACAAAAGTATTTTCAATTTGTAGTATATTTTCATTGCAATCATATAAATCATGTTTATTGTGATTACTTAAATTTGCTTTAATTTTTTAAAAGATATAAAAATCATAAAATTTTGTAAATTATTCCATAATAAGAAACTGGGTCACTTTTACTTATCATCTTTTGTCCTTTATCATATAAACACATAATTTGAAAAATATCTAAAAATTTTCCAAAGATTTAGATTGAAATTTGACATGAGTAAAAATTTCATAAAAAATATAAGAAGTGAAAATTGGGGAAAGAAGAAAGAAAATTGATTATCTCTAAAACCTAATAAAGATATACATAGGGACAGAGAGATTCTTGTCTATTACCTGAAACCACAAATTTTGAGATAGGTCTTTTCAATATGGAAGGAGGATAATAACCCATGCACATACCTTCTCTGATTCCCATTTATAGGAGGTCACATTAGTGTAACAGCTTTGAGAAAAGCTTGACCAAATCTGGAAAAACAAATATTGAATTGGACATACACTTTAATCCAGCAAGCTGTTTTAAAAGGATACTTACTATAGAACTTTTGTAATATAAAAATTCTAAAAATTAAAAAATAGAAAACTAATTAAATAAATGAATTACAAGACTAAATACCTTATACACATGGCTAAATACTGAATTAAATCCCAGTATGCTCATATGGAGTCTTTGTCAAGATATATTATACAGTGAAAAATGTAACATGTAGAACTCTGAATGCTAATAGTTTGCAAGATATGTTTGCATGTGTGTAATTATACACAATCTATTGATATTTGCTCCTGGGTTGAAAGCCTTAGGGTCTAGGGTTAAGGG
The DNA here is from genome assembly GCF_902686445.1 of Sciurus carolinensis. Taxonomy (NCBI): domain Eukaryota; kingdom Metazoa; phylum Chordata; class Mammalia; order Rodentia; family Sciuridae; genus Sciurus; species Sciurus carolinensis. The sequence continues at coordinate 134,232,057 of NC_062215.1, forward strand.
GTGAAATATATTTCTTCTAACAGATGGCTTTTGGCCCAACATGTATATTATTTCACCAGTGTAAAATTGTGCCTCCTATATTTCTAGGGAATACAAAACTGACTGAATCAATCAGTAAAAGAGTTAAATTTGAGAAGGGCCATCACAAAAATCAATACAGTTTGGAATTTTAGATAGCATAAAAGATCAGATTGATAATTCAGACCCAGAGGACTCAGAGATCTTATCTAGCATTGAGCTTTACTAACAATTTCAAGGACATGTGTAATTATAAGCATAAGTAATGCAAAGAGAGGTCTAGCTCCTCTGGTACAGTTCCCCAAGTGCTATCATATTACATCATTCTGATCCAAGTAAATAAATAAGATTGCTATGAGATATGCTGGGGCCTCACTTTCATAGAAGCAGTTATATTATAAAGCATTAATGTCATGTGTGTGTATATATATATATATATATATAGACACATATGGGGGGTTATACAATTATATGGTAAAAATTTTACTAGAAGTCATTATGAATAAATCTATGTATCCCAATGTGTCTACCTTAAGTAATTCTAGAGAATTAGGCACATCCTGCTAAAAGTATACAGCATGCACCAATCTTTTGCTAGCAAAATCCTTTTCTGTCATCATTGTTTTGCCTGGAGTTCAGTCATTAGTATGTTGATAAGAGAATTATTTCATGACACTTGCTTTCTTTCCTCTTCCTGGAGCACTCCTAGTGAAGGAAAAGAATGTACTGCAGAGCTCCAACATAATCTTTTCTTTTCCAGATAGACAGATGAGGTCAATGGAACCATTGCTCAAATACATTTATACTAGAATGAGGAGAGAGGTAGTCAATTCTGATGGGTCAAGAAAGGAATTAGCAATTAGTATTCAATATACAAATTATTTATTTACATTCCTCTATGTTAAATATAAAAGGTAACTAAAATGAATGTAAATAAAAACAGATTTTGATAAACAGATGAATGAGATGATAGAAGATTACTGAAGTATTTAAAATAGTTTAGGCATTTTATTTTCAATATATGAGATAGAATCAGGGAGAGAAATCATTATAGCAGTTGTTCTATAACTGTCCTCAAGTCTCTTTCAGGCTTCGTCAGAGTTATGGTGCACAATACAGATAATGAAGCTATATCTATGCAGTGGGTTTAATGTTGTCTTTAATTGTTTACCCCAATTTTGTACTAGTGAAAGTCAATGTGGAAAATAAATACATACAGGATTTTTAAAAATATACTTAATATGTAAGAAATCATTTTATTTTTAAAAATTTGAGGAGAAAGGCAGATACCTTACAGGTTAAGAATAATCCCTTGCAACTAAGACCATTTCAAAGCTTTATAATATCAGGCAGGTATTTTTCCCTAAGCCTAAAGTTCTTTGTAAAACAGAGATTTTGATTACTGTCTCACAAAAATAATAAAAGCATTTACTATGTCCACTCTGTTAGTTGATTGACACAATGAATAGTACATAGAAAGTGTTAGGCAGAAGGGAGTGAAAGGAGGGGAGGTGGCTTGGGGGTAGGAAGGATAGTAGAATAAATCATGCATTATTATCCTATGTGCATATATGACTACACAACTGGTGTGATTCTATATCATGTACAACCAGAAGAATGAGGAGTTACACTCCATTTATGCATAATGTGTCAAAGTGCATTCTATTGTCCCATATAGCTAATCAGAACAAATTTTTTAAAAAGAAATAATAAAAAAAAAACACTGAACATTTAGCATATCAATTTCTGGTTCTGAGAAGTCTGAGCACAGCTCAGCAGTATGCATTTCTTACAAAGCTGCAGTTAAACTGTAGGGCAGATCTGAGGTTTTACATGAAGACCAAAATGAGGAAGAATTTGACTCCAGCTCGAATTATATGATTGTAGGCAAGATGCAGTTGCTCACAGGCTCTTGAACTGAGGATCCCAATTCCTTGCCACATGGCTTCTCCATACATTACTCACAAATGAACAGCTGCCTTCATAAAGGATAATCTTGGAAGAGATATCCCATCACTATTGCAACATTCTGTATTTTAGAAGAAAGTTACTAAGTCCATCCCACTTTTTAAGTTTTGGAGATTATACAATAGTGTGAATACAAGAAGACAAGGATCACTGGGAAACAGCAGACCTCTAGAAATGGAGAGATATTATAATCTGTATTAATGTAGTCCTACTGAAATTTGGTCCTGAAGTCTCCCATGTCTTCTGTCACACTTCCATAAACCCACCTTCCATATTGCTGGCAGAGAGTTCTTCTAAAATGAGCATTTGTTAAAACTCTTTATGGGTTCTCATCTGTAGGTCAGAACAATAGAATAGTCACAAGTACTTGCTAAGCACTATGCTTGGGCTGTGCATATATAATTGTATCAGTCAGTCCCTGTTCTCAAGGAGTTTACATTCTAGAACAAGGCTGACAGGTCAACAGATATTTTTGATGTAATGTGAAAATATTAAGATGGAGGTAACCACAGAGAAACTGAATTCGTTAAAAGGTTGGAATGTCAGGATGACTTCCCACAGATGATGACATAAGCGGCCTTAAAGGCTGATTGAAATTCGCTAAGCAATGAAGTGCAGAGACAGAGATAGAGACAGCATGAGCAAAGACAGATTCATGAATCAGCAGTCTGCATGTAGGGAACTAATTACAAACAGTTCTGTATCATCTGAGGTTCAATTTTGAGAGATGGCACAGGAATGTTGTGTCCAGATAGCGAAGAAAGGTCTGCAGTTGGCAGTACCATAGACCCCAAAGATTTCTGCATCCTAATTTCAACATTTTTGAAAGTCAAGGAGGAATTAATATTACTGATGGAATTAAAATTGGTAATCAGTTGACCTCAAAATAAGTACATTTTCCTGGGTCATCTAGATGGGCCCAATGTATTCACAACAATTCATTAATTGCAAAAGAGTAAGGCAGAGATCTGAATCAGAGAAGATTCGAATATACTATACTGATGGATTTGAAGTGGGAAGAAGGGGAAACTTGTAGAAGCTAGAAAATGGAAGGACAGATTGTGCCTCAAACCTCAAGAAGGAACATGGTGAGAGAATGAAGCAGGAAGATAGACCACCCACAGGCAAACAAATGCAGGACTCAGAGAAGGAAAAGAGGGCACGAGAGCATGTCATCCTAGAAGGAGATACCGGGCCTGGAGAATATCTTGTCGCTGCCCCTGACAGCTTCAACTGCAATAGCTCTTCCTTAGTTACCCCTACCCCTACCCTACCAACAACCAATCAGTCACAAAATATTCTCTAAAGCATTGCCTCTTGTGCCAACAAACCCTCAGCCCCATCCTTATGTTAATAATGGCTTGAACACTGCTTCCCCAGATTTGTTCAAGAAGAAAAACAGAGTTGACTGAATCCTATCATACCACAAGTCAACTATGGGGATAGATAGAGCCCATAAAAAGCCCTAGACAACAGACAACTCTTAGCATCCCTCTCTTGGAGCCTCTGCTTTCTATTACTCTAATAGACCTCTTTGGACCTCTGCTTTCTATTACTCTAATAGATTCTGTTGCTTTGCTCTCACTCTGAGTACGTGGATTTCATTCTTTGTATTTTCACAAGACAAAGAATCCACCCACCTATACTCTGTGTTACAATGGCACTTTCAACACCTTAGTTTAAGCCCAGTTAGATTCATTTTTGACTACAGACCTTCATTAAGATAATATACTTTCCATATTTTAAGCCACTTATTTTGTGATGATTTGTTAGATGAGTAATAAGGAACAAAACAGATTAAGTAATAGAGGCTGTCACATGCTTTTGGTCTTCCTCAGTGCAACAGGAATTTTAATGCAAGAGAAATGGTGAGTTTGCCATCAAAGATCAGTTTGACAAAAGATGAACCACTGAGGTAAATAGACCTTTTGTAAGGCCACAACAATGACATAAATAAAAAGTGATAATTTGCTTAACTGGGAGAGTAGTGAAGTGATAGATAAGAAGGGACACATTAATTTTAGTGACAATGGAGATTTAAGTGTGTACCCAATATGGGTACAAGGGAAAGGAAAGTATCCAAAAGTATCCCTTAATTAGATAAAAAATGCAAAAATGAGCCCTTTATTTTATACTGTTTTGGGGAAGGGTGTCTGCAGATTGTGTGTGTGTGTGTGTGTGTGTGTGTGTGTGTGTTGCAATTTCAGTATATTGAATATGATTGTGTACAACCACATGGAGAACTGGCAGTAGACTTCAAGTTGAATCCTATGCACACTAATGAAATTGAAAGAGAGCAAAAGTAAGATGATATTGATGAAGAAAACAGTCTCTGCCCCCACCATTTAATAGTGATTATTCTTTTTTCTCAATATTTGAAACAAAAGGGTAACTTTTGGCAAGGTTGTACTGAGAATGAAATGTTTTAAAGGTGTTTGGCACAGTATTTCTAGGGGCCTAGAAATAACAGGGAACAGTAGTGGGTCAAAGAACCTATGAAGCCAAGTTCTAACTTCAGACTGAGTTCAAATAATATCTGCTTTAGTCTCCTAATGTGGCTTAAATTCAGGAGCCGTATGTCAACCACAGTGATATGGCTGTCCCTATTTCGGTGGGTGGGGCAAAGGAGGTGAGAACTGTATGAAGTTTGGATAGTTTAGCTCAGCGGAAAGAGGGAAATAGGATAAAGCAAGAGAGTCCTAAAAGTCAGAGAGATGAAGAGAGCCAGTAAGGGAAGAGTGAGGCCAGAGGAGGGAGGAGTCGGGCGGAAGCTGATGAGCTCCTGGGTGCACACACGTGTTCCCAGCATGTGTTCGTGCAAGGTGCGGAAAGCCAGGCAGCTCGCCCCAGCACCTCTAGACGTCGGCCGAAGGACACCACAGCTCCCGCGTGCTCAGGAGACCTTAACCAGCCATCCTGCAACCAAACTTTGTAGGTTTGGGTTTGGATCCTCAGAACTTGACTGCAGTTGGGTCCTCTAGGACCAGGCCTGATCACCGGTCTTCCCAACCGACGGGCTCTGGACCAGCGCGAGCCGCCACCGCCCGCGAGGACACCGCGCTCTGGCCTGGACGTTCCACGCGGCGGGTGGGGCCTCGGGACACCGGGCACTGGCCATTCCCGGAGAGGTCGCGACAGAGGGACGACGGCGAAGCGCAGCGAGGGAAAGCGAGCCCGGAGGGCGACAAGGGAACACTGGGCCCTAGCTGGTCATGGAGCTGTACCTCAGAGCCTGCTCCAAGGCTGCCAGTGTCGCCGCCACCAAAACAGCCTCCAGCAGCCTGGCCGCAGACAGTCAGCAGTGCGGAGACGTGAGTGGCCGCTCGACGTTCTCGTCTTCAGCTGGGCCTCCGGCCTGCCGGGCCGGCCTAGCCACACAGGGTCTGCGCGTATCCTAACGGTCCGGCTCGGTGCCCCCTTGACGCGCACCCGGGGCGCTGGAGCCGGTGCCGCGAGGGGCGCGAGGGCTCCGCGGACGTCTGCAACCCGAATGAAAGGCCCGAGTTTCCTTAGTGGGATTGAGGGGAGACTGGCCTGAACCAAAGGGTTCACCAAAAAGAAAACACTAAACTCTCCAATTGTACCCGACAGGGTGGCCACAAGACCCATTTTCCAGGGATGGGAGCCTCTCAGCTACTGGATTTGCCCCTCGGGGTCAAACTGCCTGTGATTCCAGGAAGTGATACTGTTTTCTTTACTACGAATATAAGTGAAAAGGTAAACTAATTTTTAACTGTCTTACTTTAGTGCTCTTTAATTCAGAGGCTACAGTATACAAAATTCATTAAGGGAATTTGCATTAACCTTCACAAGAGAGAAAGAAAAAAAAAAAAAAAACACATCTAACCAGAAGCATTATTTAGAATATCTATAAGCAGTTTCATCCAATATGATTTGGATAGACTTATAAGCCAGAAAGTTTATATTCAGAGTTCTGTTTTAATTTATATTTTGTGGAAGTTTATCAACAATTTTAATAATGATAAAGTGTAATAATAATAATAGAGTGATTATGAACCCAATGCTATTTTCACACACGAAGTGGAAAAAAAGTGGAGTCAAAATAATTTTCTGTGTTTAGTACTTCACTCCGTTCAGTGAAAGAAGGCCCTGCCTCTATAAGGAGGAGTTCCCAAGATTTACCCAATCTGGCCTTTCAGTCATTTCTCCAGAGCCTCAACTACTTCAAGTAGATGTCTTTTATAACCACCTCTCCATACCGTTCTTTTGTCCTCCTGTCTCCAAACCTACGATGCCAGTTTTTCTTCTCCCCAATCCATGAAGCTTTCATTCTTCAAGATCCTTTGGGAACCAGCACAGACTTTGACTAGCTTATCTTTACTAAGAATGCACACGTCCTCGGTTTGATTGATCTCACTTAACTCTCAGACTTGATTATAATGTTTACTTCTCTCAAACTTCTTCATGTTTCTAGTCCTCAACCCTATCCCTGTCTGAAAACTTCCCAGCTCTTTATTGACAAATTCTTGTGATTTGGTATATTCTTATTCAGTGATTACTTTGACTGTATTCCATAAAGTTCTATAAGAAGGAATTCTAAATGAACTCAACCCTTTCACTATGATGTCATCAGAAATAAATAGAGATCCTCGATATTTTATACTTGCCTAATGTCTTAGTTTGGGTTCCTATAATAAAGTACTATAGACTACAGAGCTATAAAACAAAAGAAATTTATTTACATAGTTCTGGAGGCTGGAAGTCTGAAATCAAGGTGCCAGCACGGTTGAGTTCTGTTTAGGGTCCTCTGCTTATAACCCTTAAATGACAGAAAAAGAGTTAATCAGCTGTCCGTGGTCTCTTTTATAAGGGCATTAGTAAAATTCCTGAGGACTCAATCCTCATGGCTTAATTACCTCCCAGTCTCTACTTTCTAATATCACATGTGGCAAATAAGACTGCAACATATGAATTTGGTGTAAAACTTTCATTATATAACAACTTATGAATATGATTTCCCCAAATAAGTTTTACTTCTGTCAAAAATATAATTTACTTTTTGAAAGCTAATTCTTTTTACTTGAATAGAGAAATCTAACATATAGATAGCAGAAATTAGTTCTGTATTCTCTTGCACATAGAGTGACTATAGGTAGTGATAGTGTACTGTATATTTTTCTCTTAAAAAAACTTGAAGAATTTTGAATGTTTTCACCACAAAGGAATGAAGCATATTGAAGAGATATGTGTGTTCACTCTGATTTGAACACTACACAATTTATACATGCATTAAATCATCACATGGTACCCCATAAATGTTTACCAGTGTTATGTATCAATTTAAAAAAGCAAATGAACCAACCTCACAAAATTTGTGCCCTATCTACAAATTAACTGCTAATATTTACTTGAAATTTATTGCATTACTGTTGACACAATAATATAATTTCTCTTTAGCATAGAAACTTAGCCCTTTTATTTGCTGTTTCTGAATGTTTACTGTAATGCTATTTTTCCATCAATTATAAATTCCCTTGTATATTACTTTAAAAAATTATATTTTCTATTACTTGTTCCAAAATTATGCATCTAATCATAATTAGGTACCAGATCAGATCCCTGAAGACTGACTTTGTGAGTTATTTTTCCTCAGTGTTATCTCTTTGATGAAGAAAACCTTTATTATTTTTATATATAGGAAAACTAATTGTTTAGATTGACAACAAAGGTTTACCCTGACTTTAATGAATGGATGTGTTAAAAGGTAATATCTTTTTACTGCATAGGTGATTAGGTTGCACCTTGAGAAACATGCCTGTTACAACTAAAAGTCAACATTTGTCTGGAGCAGTGGTGCACACCTATAATCTCAGGGGCTCAGTAGGCTGAGGTAGGAGGATTGCAAGATTAAGTCCAGCCTCATGAACTGAAGGAGACCGCCTCAAATTGAAAGAAGTGAAAATAACAAAGGGCTGGGAAATATAGCTCAGTGGTGGAGTGCCCTTGGATTCAATCCCAGTACCACAAGAAAAAAAAAAAAAGAGAGAGAGAGAGAGAGAGGAGGATTTAAAAAAAAAAATAAATGAAAATAAAGGTCAAAAACACCTAAAAGAAATCGAAAACTAAATGTCACCATCTAAAAGAGACAATCGGTCCCCTCCTCAACTTATCATTATTGATTGTATCCTTTCCAGGAAAGATGTTGGCATTCTCACTGAATTCAAGACTTTATGCTAGCAGATTCCTTTTTATGTTTTGTCAGAGAAACATTTGGTCAACAAGCAATTTGGTTTTCTGATTTGGCCACTTGAAAAGAATTAAAGTTTGGTGTTAAACAGGAGGTCAGAAATTTAACAAAGAAGCTTTTCAACAAAGGGAGAACTCCATACTATTACTACTGTGCTCCTCCTGTCTACCCTTTTGTGGGAGTTTTTGTAGGGTTCCACCCAGCTAACCTTCTGAGTATAAAAGAATTGAACACAGTCATATGTAGCCAAACTGGACCTAAAGGTCACAAATGAGTAGCTGCACTTATGTCTGGAACGTGCACAGTGTTGTGCAATAGTATGAACTGAACTGGATGCCTACAAAAAGGGCAAATGCTCTCTGGTTTTCCAGATCGTCCATGTCTTCCACTTCTTTCACCTGATTCCTGATTTGGTTTTGTTTTGGACTCAGACTTGTGTTGTTGCAGTCAAGCTCAGAAAGAATGCAAAGAAACCTCATTTCTTATAAATATGTTTTAAAAATGACTCTTCAGTATGTTGAAGATCTAGAATTTTATTTGAATGTAAAATTTTCTTCGGGTTTCTTTCATTAAAGACCCTAAATACAATGACTCTTCAACCCAAATGTTTTAGCATCTGAGTTTTGCTTTTACTGTTTGTTCAAGTTACTTCCATTTAATTATATTGAAATATTTTTTCAGATGATTGCCATATAATAAATATGATTAATTCTATCCCTTTCAGATGTAATGCCATGATCTGATAGAGTGAGGTAGAAAAGGGAGAATCATAGTATTGCTTTTTGCCTTAAAAATTTTATACGATTTTTCTTTTCTTTTCCTCTCCTCCTCCCTTCTCTGGATCAGGGCCAAAGACTGATACACATCAGAGAAAGAACTAATTCAGTGGGTGTAAATCTTTAGAGTAGTTCATGTAATTGAGGAAAAGAAGAGGAGAATAGCATTGAAACTTTCTTCAAGTAAATCTTTCTGTTAGATTTTCACCAGTTCAGATTCTTCCTCCATGTTTTATTTTCTAATCATCTCAATGGGTTATTTAAATTTGAAAATGCACTAATTTTACATATGTAATATTTTTGAATCCGTGTTTGCAGCTTTTTCGACCTTCCTACGGTTTTAACCTGACTGATCCTTATTGTCAGCTTATGGAAAACCAGTATAAAAACCTACATGATCCACATTTAAGAGCATACTATAAGCGCAAAGATATCCTTAGAAGACTAAAGAAAGGTGGCTACATCACTAGCAATAATAAAGTGAGTTAAAGATTACTATTTTTAAATGAAAAAAAATGCTTTCAAAGTTTAGTATATATGTGCTTCTATACCTTCCTGGAGAGCCATTATCACCTTTAATTTGGTCAAAGGAGGGTACTTAATGGACAATTCCATAGAATATTCAATGTTTGAGTCAAAGGAAATCAGACAACAGGTGTTTCTAAATGAAACTAACTCCTCACCTTTTTTTTCTTTGAAATATCAAAAGATTATAAATAACTAATTTATGATGTTAAAAATATATTATTTGTCTCAGCTGTATTATAGTCTTGTTCATCTGTCTCTAAGGGCACTGTACACTTCTCAGGATTATGTCCCATATACTTTCTTATTGGTTCTTTTTAGTTATTTATAATATTATTATTTATTTTATCATAATAATGAAAGTATAGAACATAATTTGTTCTAATTCAGTCTCCAGTACTCCCCATTTCCCTCTTCTCCTCCCTCCCATTTCCCTATCTTTCCACTATTTACTTATAGTTTGTTTGTTTTTTTTATTAGTGTCTTAGGGATATATATGATGGTGAGAGTCACTATGGTATATTCATGTAAAAAAGTTAGATGAAATAGGATTGTTCAGCCTGTTTGAATCCTGATGGAATGTTCTTGAGTTAAACATGATTACATTTATAATTACAACCCAGTTATAATTAATTAGAATTATTATTTTAATAACTTCAATTAATAGTAAATTCCTTATGGTATAGGTCATATTAATAAATTAATATTTTTGGATAGAAATTTTATGTTAACAAATGTAGAAAGATACTATTCATGATATTAACAGTTTATTGTTATTGGTACCAAAATGTGATTAAATTTTATGTCATTACTGTTTTTCCTCTGAAGAATTAATATCACTTTTATATATATTTAAAATATTTATACATTTTTGTTTTTGTTTTCAGATTGTGTGTACCTTGAGGGAATTAAATAAATATAGGCAATACCTTACCAGCTTAAAACTAGACTTTGAAAGAAATTATGTAAGAGAACAAGTAAGTTAAATACTTAAATTTGATTTCTTTAAGCAGAGTTTAGAAAAAAGTTTTGTTTGTGTTTTCTTATAACATTTTAATTGTTTAATTGTTGACAAAGTAATTTGACATTTCTCATTTCTTTAATTGTTGACAAAATAATTCAGTATTTTTACAAATAAAAATAAAGAATATTTGTCAACAATATTTGGAAGTTGGCTATGTTTGACCAAAAAGGGGAAAGGAAAGGTCATGTATTAATACACTGGAGGTGACTGACATAATCTGAAAATTAAATTTCTAGTCAAATGTGTCATTTCTGTTTGATTTGTGGCCAATAAGAAGTGCCTGTGACAGCAAGATTCTTAAACTGGAATCCAAAACAGGTTGAGCAGTAGGAAGAGAAAAGTATGAGGAATATCCATGAACATGGACACAGTGTGCTTGTACTCACACCCATGCAGCTGTATTTATCCCATGAAAATGTTCTTAAAAGTGCATTGGAATTCTGGGCCATAGAGAGTGGTTATAGGCGGTGACTTTCTTCTGATTTTTGACTCTTAAGTTGTATATGGAATGTGTGTGTGTGTGTGTGTGTGTGTGTGTGTGCGCGCGCACACACATGTGTGAGAATTCAGGTTTCAGGGGCAAGAAAGTTAATTCAAAATAAGGAAAGGTGGGTTTTTGAAATTTTATGTTCTGAGATTAGAGTTAGATAAAAATGATAATGAGGTCCCTACACTTTTAAGTGTTCTGTATTTTTCCCCACTTCCCCTCTCTGTGCCTAGAGTGTTTCCTCTACTTCTTCCATGTTTTTATTTAATTTCTTTAGAATTAGCATACAAATGAAGCATTTATCTTTAGTTTTCAGAGAGATAAATCTTCAGTTTGGTTTGCTTGTCCATGTCTTGGATGGATTCAGAATAGACTTAAGTTCAATTAAATGATTAATCATTTATATAATTTAGAAATGTTAATGGTTCTATTTCTGGGAAAAATAAGAAATTACATATTTATCATACACATTTCTAAACTAGAAAATGATTGCAAAACAACTACGTAGACTGCAGGAAACCAGTCACCTCCCTGAATGTTCTGATGTTGCACGGTTCCAGAATTGGTTGTTACAGGAGGGTGCCACCCGGTCTATTAAGGACCAGGAAAGATTAATAAGACACAGGTAAGATTGAAAGTAATGCATGTTTTTACATATATATCATGAACTCAAATAAATTGAAAAATACTGGAAAACATTGAAGTCAGGATTTTTTTCTTTTAAATAGTAGATACTTTTTAACTCCTTTGTAGTCCTCAGTGTGGAGAGGAAGAAGGGGAGACAAAGAGATATAGGGTTTGGGAATCTTGGTGCCAAGGCTGTGAAGGGAAATTTAAACTTTACCAGAGAAGATGAGCTTAAATCAAGAAGTAAGCCAAACATTTAACTGAAGGAAAAAACAGTCCAAAACCCTTGCTATAGAAGGAGAGGAAGGGTAAGTATTTTTAGCACATGCTGAAAACAATAACAAGTTTTCATGATCCATTTTAAGGAATGAATGACAGCATTAAGTTTGAGGGAGTTAAGGCAAAGCCAAAAACAGAGTAAGATATCTGATGTGAATTATGAACATAGGTTATCTGTAAAAAAAAAAAACAAAAAAAGTAAATTAATTCAGATATTACCCAATCATTAATATTTCATTGCCTTTTTTTTTTAGGAAGTGAAGGGAGGTGGCATTCTTTTTCTTTCACTAGGAGTTGAAAGATTGGGCTGTATTACCTGACTTTTATATTCCATAGTTATATTTTGTGGTAATGCCATATAATATGTATCAGAGACCCAGACTATAAATGGGAGATTGTTCAAAGAATTATAAATTACAAGAACTCTGTTTTTAGAAAATTCAAATCTATCGTTTTTTTTTTCTGAATTTGAAGCTGTATCAACTGCTTCAATTATATCAACATTCTTTTCAAATTCATACTGCTAAACCACCTGAGTTTTTAACGCTTACTGTGAAAATGCTTTCATTAGTTTGCTCCACATTTTACCTTTGCCTTCGCTATGACAACACATACAAATGTAGTAGGAAAACTTTAAAATGAGTAAAACATTATGAGTCAAGCTGACTTGAAGGTCCTTGAAAAGGACTGATAGAAAAAAACTATAAAATTCCCGTAGCTCAAAAAGTGAAAAGCAAGCAAGGAGATGATTTGGGAATATCAAAACACAAGATGCTGTAATGCAGGAAACACTCAGTTCACTTCATGATATTTGCACTCTTTCTCAGGTATTTGGATATGATATGTAGGGAATTAGAACATCTAGAGCACACAGCAGAAGAGCAGCGCCTAATCCAGAGAGATAGAGAAGAGAGACGTCAGCGGGAACACACAAGAAGAAAACTTAATCTTCGCAGAAAAATTGAGGAGGTGAGATATAACAGATTTAAAATATTGAGAGAAAAATTGTGTGCACTTTTCTCCATTTGTAAATAATGTACACCATAATGCATGAAGTCAGTTCAAGTAATTTCAGTTCTAAATAATTTACACCTATTAAACTGTCTTCAGAATTATAATGTATAAGTTATTACATAAAAACTTAAGGCAGAGACCACACGCTATACATATGAATCAACTTCTGCTTCTCTTTTCTTTGGGAACAGGTCTCTACATAGCTCAGGTTAGTCTCGAACTCCTGGACTAAAGGTATCCTCCCATCTCAGCCTCCTGAGTCGGGGATTACAAGCATTTTTCATCACACCTAACTTAACTTCTGCTCTTAAAGAGCAGCATGAAAGAGTTACTGGGCACTCTTTCACTTCCCTATATCACATGGAGTGAGGAGAAACTTTTTTTTTTTAATTATGTTAAGTAAAAAATAATTATGGTCAGGAGTGGTGGTACATGCTGCAATCCCAGTTTACTTGGGAAGCTGAGGCAGAAGGGTTGCAAATTTGAGACCAGCCTGAGCAACTAAGGGATACCCTGTCTCAAAATCAAAAATGAAAAAGGACTGGAGATGAAGCTCAGTGGTAGGGTGCTTATGCAAAGCCCTGGGTTCAATCCACAGTACCACAAAAAACAAACCTGCTACCTGCTTTTTAAAGCTAGGAAACAGCAAAATAAATAAATGAATAAAGAAAGAAAGAAAGAAAGAAAGAAAGAAAGAAAGAAAGAAAGAAAGAAAGAAAGAAAGAAAGAAAGAAAATAAGTAAATAAGTAAATAAATAAGTAAGTAAGTAAATAAATAAAATAAAACATTCCAAAGCCACAATATGACTTCATTTATGCTTGACCAGACCAGATACTTGTTAGGCCCTTGACTTGTCTAATATTCTTGTTGATGGAAAATTAAGGTATCACTGGGAAGAGAACAAACACCAAGTCTAGTAACATTGTGTTTTCTAGGAATGGAAAACAAAAGAGATGTTACTTCTGACAAGGATTGGACAAGATGTTAAGAGAGAACAGAGGGTAGAAGAACAGCGTCGTAAATGTAGAGAAGAGAGTGACAGAAAGGTAGGGTGATCTGTATTTGGGACTGTTCAAAGAGAGGTTTTTTTCAAAGTACAAATCACTCCGCAAGATGATCATAGACTGCTTGCCCTAGATTATATGCATTATACAAAACTGAAAGTTATGACCAATTTTTTTGAGACTTTGTCTAGCTATGTTGCCCAGACTGGCCCAAATTCCTAGGCTTAGGCAATCCTCTTGCTTCGACCTGTGAGTTACTGAGTCTTCAGGGGTGCACCACCACACTTAGCTATAAACATTTTTACTATATTTTACTGAAATACTTTTCTTTCATGGAAACATGCTGCCCTATTATTTGATATAATTACCTTTGGCTTTAGCTTCATACCACATGCTATAGTTATAATTCTTGTAAAAATTAAATAACCAATTTGGTTTTTCTGAGAATAAGAAATTCTTGGTAAAAGTTTTTGATTTTTTTTTTCTGATTGATAACTATATTTAATGTTAATAATATGCAGTATGTTTTGATTTATACTATAAATCAGAATAAGAAAAGAGATAACATCTGTAATCTCATGATAGCCTTATTAACTTTTTAGTGCACACACACAGACATACCTATACATAATGTTTCCATGACATTTTTTTATTCCAATAAATAATTAAATATATGCTATTATACTTTACAGACTGGTTTGTAGATTGCCTCTTCATTTAGTGAAATACCATTAGCAACTTTCTATGTCAACAAATATGCAATTTTTACCACTTCCTTTTTTTTCTCATAGACATCAGTGAGATTATCTTTCTTTTCTGAGAGCAATAGAGTGCTGCAGTTTTTACTTTTTGCCTGATATCAATTCTATTCAAGGAATCGTGGGCATTCCAACTTTCTTTTGATTAACATTAGCATGACATGACATCTTCCTTTGTTTTACTTTTAACTCTCTATTGAGACTCAAAGGGCACAGTGGCGCACACCTGTGGTCCCAGTGGCTCAGGAAGCTAAGGCAGGAAAATTGAGAGTTCAAAGCCAGCCTCAGCAAAAGCAAGGCCCTAAACAACCTAGACCTTGTCTCTAAATAAAATACAAAATGGGACTGGGGATGTGGCTCAGTGGTCGAGTGTCCCTGAGTTCAATCACTGGTACCAAAAAAACAAAAGGAACCAATAAAAAATTCTATTGACTCATTTTCTATGTTCCTTTTTTGTACATACTTCTCATAAAGAAGGATTGAACTGTTTTATTCAATCTGACAATCTCTGTTTTTAATTAAGTTGTTTAATATATTTATACTTAATGTTATGATTAATATGTTTAATTTTATATCTATCATGTCAGTATTTGTTTTGTATATATTTCCTTTTTTCTTTATTGACTTCTTCCTCATTTTTTGCCTTGTTTGTGAATTTTTAAATTTTAACTAATTTTAAAATTTATTTTATTGGAATTTTACTTTTTTTCTGTTATGTAGTCTAGTGCTTTGTGATCATGGTATATATCTTTTATTTATTAGAGTAGACCTTAAAGTGCTATTCTATAACTCTACACATAGTATAAGAATGTTACAATAATATACTTTATTTTCCTCCCTTTGGCCTTTATCTGTTTCAGTCATGCATTTTACCTACCTATATATATATATATATATATATATATATATTTTAATAGACAAAGTCAGAGCCATATGTATATATATATTTAAATCCCTTACTACATTGATATGTCTAAACAGTCATTTTTATATTAATATGATTGAAATAATAAAACATGTATTTGGTCATGTGCTTACAAGGTTTAGTGTTCCTCATTCTTTTCTGTATATCCATATTTTTTTCTGTTGTCTTAACTTTCTTCTTTCTGAAGGGTTTTCTTTAGTACTTCTCTTCATCAATTAGATCTGTATGTCAGAAAAACTATTTACATTTATGTTTGAAAGATTTTCTTTGAATATATGTTACTTCATATATCAATTAATATCAGATAGATATAGAGTTCTCCATTGACCTTTTATTTTGTTTTAGAACTTAAAACATATGTTCTGTTCTCTTCTCTACATTGTTTCTAACAAGAAATTTGCTGTTCTTAACTTTGTTTCTCTCTGTGTAACAACTTTTTCCCTCTGGCAACTTTTAAAATTTTCTTTTTATTGTTGGTTTGAGAAATTGGATTATTATATACCTGGTGACATTTTTGTTGTTTTCTGTGCATTGGTTATTTGGGCTTCCTGAGCCTGCAAATTTACGATTTTCATCCACTTTGGAACACTTTAGGTCATTATTATTAAATATTTATTGTATGTGGTCTTTTCTCTTTGCAGTTATTAAACTGCTTGAAGCTATCTCACATCTCTCAAAAGTCTTCAATTTTTTTCTTCTTAGTGTTGACTTTTGGATAGTTTCTCTTGCTGAATTAATGTTAGTTTCTTATGTAATATCTATACTGTCATTAATATCAATATTAATGACTATACTCATCTCAGATATCAAAATTTTATCTTGGCCTATTTTACATCTGCTATGTCTCTTATCTTACTGTTAAACATACAGAATGCCATTTTGTTTATTATATTAATGCACGTCTTTGTCCTAACATTTGTTTCTTTTATGAGTTGATTTTAGTACATTGATTTATTTCTTCTATCAGTTATGTTACCTTCTTTTATATATGCCTAGTACTCTTTGACTGAATGCCAGTTATTGGGAATTTTACTTTGTGTACAGGATATTTTTGCATAGGTATACATATTCCTTAGCATGTTTCTTACATATGTGTAATTTATTTGGAAAGTTTGATTATACATATCTTTTTTAAAAATGATTTTTTAGACAAAACCAGAGCCACATTTGATCTAGGACTAGTTATTCCTTATTACTGAGGTAAAACTCATTTTAGTACTGTGCCCCATATGATTTGATGTTTTTTTCAGTGCAACTGGTAAGAATAGGTATAATTTCCATCTTAAGGTAGATGTAATTTCTGCTCTTTAGAATGATCCTTTAGAATGATTCTTTAGAATGATCCTTTATGCAATCTTAGTTTCATTATGCACATGTGCTGATCCATTTTCTTGCTGAATACTCCATTAAACCCCCTAAAGATCTCTGAGTTTCTTTCTCTGAAGTTATCTTCTTTCTGCTATATCCATGGTCTAAAATAACATAGAAATTCACAAAAGGAAGTTATAATTCATGTTTTATGTTTGCCTGTGGTTGACCCAGATGACTTTTGCTTAGGCCCTCAGGAATCTTCTAGTTAAAAATGATTGAGAAATTACTTAAATTTACCAGGATAAGTATGTATAAGAGACCCTATCTGAACAGAAATTGTACTAGTTCCCCAAAAGTGTGCAGTGAGTTCTGTTGTATCTCAATGTTTAAAAATGTTCTTCACACTTGATCACAGATAGAAATGTACCCCTTATCCCCTTATTATCCTCCCATTTTTTTACTTAGTGTGAACTTACAAGTCACAAGACAGACTGTTCATTTTCAATATACTGTCACATTTTAAATAGCATTTTTGTATTTATAAAAGGCAAATTGATGTTAACCAGTATATTTTAAAAATATTTTAGAAACAAGCTCTGCTAGAGAAAAAAATGGCTTATCATTTACAAAAAATGCAAGATACTGGCTTTAAAGAAGATATGGGGAAAAATACGTTAGAAAACGGACAAGATGGAGCCAATGGTGAATGTGAGAACCTTAAAAGGCAATGTAATACATGCTTATCTAGTAAAAATCCTTTTGTAGTATTTCTTTTCTTATTTTTGTTTTACAGACTGCATTTTGATTTATTGTACACAAATGGGGTACATCATTTTGTTTCTATGGTTGTGCATCATACCATTCATGTAATCATACATGTACGTAGAGTAATGATGTCTGTCTCATTCCACCATTTTTCATACCCTCTCCCTCTCATTTCCCTCTATGTTAAGTTCCTCCTTTCTTCTCTCATCCCCCATTCCCCCACCCCCATTATATATCTTTGATAGTATTTCATGTGCTTACACTTGCTACCCACTTGGTTCTAGGGTCTGATCTAATAATTTTCATATTACAGTTCAAGTCGAATGATAGACATTTTTGTGTAAAAATTATAACAAACTGAAAAAAATGCTATGAAGAAACTCAAGAGACAAGTTTTCCTCCACTGTAGTTTAAAAAAAATTCCCTACACTACTGAAACTAGACAATTGTGTTTGAAATAAATGCTATTATATACCAACATGGTATATAATACCATACCAGTGTAGAAATGTTACCAACCAGGGAAAATATACAGCACTAGGAAATAAAAGAGGGAAGATAAGAAAGAAGATAGAATGTACACAAGGAAGAATTTTAAAAAGAAAAAAAAAATGAAGTTTAAAGAAGGGATACAAAATACAGAGCAGTGAAGTTGCTATGCCCAATCCATACCAGATTCATTTTTATTTATAACATTATAAAACCGTATTGAGTCCCCTTCCTTATTTGGTGGCTCAAATGTAAAAGTATACATGGACTTTAATTATCTATGATTACGTAGTATTAGGAAAGAACATGATCTCAATCCTGTTTCCTTTCTCATCCTGTTTCTATGTCAAAATCTCCTTGTGTCTTTCCAGAAAATTGACTGACTAGTCTCAATTTACTCTTTTTTTTAATTGACTACAAATCTATTGTGTGCACTGTTCCCCAATTGCACTTAAAATTCTGTTCTAATGATTTCTTCTCCTGACCCCAAAGCTGTTGCCTATTAATGCAGCTCAGAATGCTTATGCAAGCATACATCACTAAGTAGAATCCATTCCCAATTTTAAATTTTATTCCACACTATACACTTGAAGATGATAACTATGATTTAAGGATAACACAAACAGGCTCTGGAGCCAGACTGCCAAGGTCCAACTCCTGCTTTATCATTTTATGGCCTTGTAAATTGCTTAAGCAAATTACTTAAGCTCTCAGAGACAGTTTAAACACCTAAAAACAAAGATAATACCTCAAATAATTTCTATAAAGAGCCCCCTCTTCTGGCACAGAGTAAGCAATGTTTTTGTTTTCATTGGTCTGTCAAATGAGACTACTGACATTTCTAAAATACAGGTTGCATCTCATGCTTCTCTGCTTCTTTATCTAATTTTCTCAGTTTAGAATGATCTGCTCACTCCATGAAAATCCTACAATACTTAAAGCCTCACTTTAAGCCTTCATTAAGTCTTACTTGATAACCCAATGGGAAGATACTTCTCTTTTGAATCCCTTCAGTAGCTTGTAACATTCATTATTACATACTTTCCACTGTCTTACTCACTTGTAATAATAACTCCCACCTTTCTGTGTCACAGAGCTTCAACAAAAATATGTATGCTAGCCAGGCATGTTGGCACACATCTGTATTCCCAGCAACTGAGGAAGCTGAAGCTAGAGGATCACAAGCTCGAGACCTGCCTTAGCAACTTTGCAAGGCCTGAGCAACTTAGGGAGACCCTGTCTCAGAATAAAAAACTGATAAAGGACTTGGGAAGTAGCTCAGTTGTAGAGTATACCTGGGTTCATTCCCTGGTACTGAAAATAAAAAACATACATACTTAAATGCATGTTTGCAAAATGGATTAATTCAGTCTGTATAATTCTTTGAGGCAATGATAGCAATCTATGGTTCAGATAAGAAATTACTTTAGTAACTATATATATCCCAACATAATTGTTAACTTTCTCACTTAATAGGAAAAGAATGTCAAGTGTTATCTTAAACACTTGTTACCGCTTGTCTTTTTTTTGAAGTGGTAGTATATTAATGAATTTATAACATTAATATGAGAGAAGAACAATGATATTTCACAAATAAAATTGAATTTTACCACTATAGTAATGTCATCATCTTCCATCAAGTGGAAAACTTTCAGAGGGGTAAAAGGGATATTAGAAGATTCTTCTCCAATGATCAGTGAGGAAAGAGATCACTCTCACATTTTACCTCTCTGATGTAAACCCATTGAGTACATATGCAGTGAAGTTATTGCCCACCTAAACAGCTATTATAAAAGAACTCTATCACAAAAAGGGATATATGTATAATTTGCTTGTGCCAGGCTAGAATGAACGCAAATCCAACAATTGCAGAAATCACTGTAGGCTGTAGATCCTCAGCCATCATCATGCCAGTATGCATTCCCATGTGAGAGAAAATGACATGTTCCAGTAGACTGCAGTACAGATTTTCTTTTGTGCCAAAAGAAAATTCTGTTTCTGAAACATGTCCCATTCATATCTCTCCATCTTCTCATATTTGGCCCCACAATCCCGCATATGGATTAGCACATGGCTCACCTAGACGTGACAAGTATAAAGTCTATCTTCAGTACTTCTTATCACCATAATTAACAACCATTGTTTTATTACTTTTTTTTAATTAAGCTTCTGCGAAGAAGAAAAAGACGGCTTATGATGATATAAAAGTAGTTTATCCAGTCGCTGAACAGAAAACACAGAAAGGAATACATGGTAATTGAATATTATTATAAGAAATACTAAATGCTAAGTATAATAATTTGGAGAAAGACTAAACTTGATAATGACCTCTTTCACTTAAGTGCAGAAAAGTTCTCTGTTACATTTTGACAAATGATAGATTTAGAGTGATACTAAAGAACCACACATCCTGTTATTTTCAGAATATAATCCCTACATAACTGATTGTTTTGAACTTATTATCACTTACAAAAAGTTAAATGAAAGTTTTATTACCATTAAATGTATAATACAAAGTACCTATTAAATTGTGAAATATTTTTAATACTCAAAATAATTTTAGGAAAACTGAAATGGTTTAGAAATTACTCCAAAGCCACTGTGAACTTATTGAATTGTCAACTTTTACATATCTTATTCTATTGTCACTTCATGTTGTCCATTGGAGCTCACTAGAGTGTAGGTCCAAACAAAAAAATGTTTCCTAATAATACACCATAAAAAGCATAAGACTTCAAATTTGAACAATATGACTCACTATTACATTTAAAATTTCAAATTAATTGATTTATGAACATTAAATCACCTGGTTCTTCTAGATTAGAACCTAAAAAGATACAATTCAAATCCTTTCTTCCTAGTATACACTATGTTTAATTTTATCAAAACTCAGAAACCTGAGTATTTCATTTCTAGATATTTAATATGTTATTCCCTTTTTTTGTTTTCTCCATTATTATGATGAGGTGCCCACAATATTTTGATTTTCATTTCTCTACAAAAAATGCAACCGTGTTTTTTCTCTGATTATTTTCAATTATTTTTGAAGGGTTTTAGTTTTCAGCAACTTATGATTTGTCTAGATATATATGTCTTTGTTCCCATCCCCCTTCCATTGGATTCTTGGAACTATAAGTTTATATCTATTGTTAAATTTTCCTGAAATAAACCTTCTTTCCCCCACAAAAAGAGCTGTCATCTAATTCTGGTCATTATCATAAACTTTTCTAAAAAATACATTTATTAAATGACTGTGTATTCTTCACCTACATATATCCAAATATAGATATAAATACCATTTTAATATATTTTAATACTTATATATGATATTGTATCCAGTCTTCTGTGACGTGCTTTTTATACTCAGCATTGTTTCAAAACATTAATGTGTATGTTGCTTGAAATTTTGGTTCATTTCATAACTAGTCATATCCCATTATATGAATTTACCACAATTTCTAACATCCATTTTTCTGTTGATAGATGTGTTAGATAACTTGAACAATGATTCACTGACTATATGTGTAAATCACATATATGTGTATGTGTAAATCACCTGGTAAACATGGACAAGTGATTCTTCAGGGATTCTAGGCCTTCTCTTCTCTTATGAGAAGTTACCATCTTTTGTCCATTTTCATCCTGGGTTGATTTTAATGGATTTGGGAGTTCATAGTCATATTAGACACTCACCTATTATACGTGTGTATATAATATAGCAAATATTTTCTTAAAATTTATGCTTTGTCTATCTTTGGATACACAGTTCTTAATTCAATGTAATAAAATTCAACTTTTCATAATTTGTATATTTTGTTATATTTTATTTTAGGTTTATTTGGATGAGCTCCTTTTGGTATTGTGGAGTCATTAATCTTTTAGATGTGAAAAATATTTTCAGTTTTTAAAGATATTCTTAAGCCTTATTAAATATTTCAAATATAAACAAAAACACAGAAGAGGATAATGAACCCTTGTTTACCTGTCATTCATTTTGATAACTCATGAGCAATCTTGTCATTGCCCTCAAACTCTTCCTGCAGCCTTATTGTTTTTGGACATACTGTTTTTGAGACACATGCAATAGCTTTTCATCTGTCAGTATATCTTTTGAAGATGAGGATTTTCTGTTTTTTTTTGTTTGTTTGTTTGTTTGTTTTTAATTAGAGCTTAATGGTTATACATAGTAGTTGGGTTCATCCCAACAAGCTCATCCATGCATGGAAACCAATTTCAGTTCATGATCTCCCCCTTTCCTTATCTCTTTCCCCTCCTGTCCTCCCCACTCCCCTTCTCCTTCCTCTATACTACTGGACTACCTTTCACTTGTCTATTAATTTGTATTTGATTGGTTCTTTATATAATATTAATCCTTCCTCCCCCCTTTCCTTTATTCTACTCTAATTTGTGCATATGAGAGAAAATGTTCAACCTTTGAGTTTCTGAGTTTGGCTAACTGAGCATGATATTCTCCCATTTCCATCCATTTACTAGCAAATGCCATAATTTTATTCCTTTTAATAGCTGAGTAGAACTCTATTTTGTGTGTGTGTATATATATCATAATTTTGTAATCCATTCATCTATTGATGGGTATTGGAGTTGATTCCATAATTTAGGTACTATGAATTCTGCTGCTACAAACATTGATGTGGCTGTGTCACTGTAGTGTGCAGATTTTAGGTCTATTGAGAAAATACCCAGGAGTGGGATAGCTAGGTCATGTGTTGGTTCCATCCCTATATTTTTGAGAAATCTCCATACTGATTTCCAGAGTGGTTGTACTAATCTAAAGTCCCACCAACAATGTATCGGTGTTCCTTTCTTCCCATAACCTCCCAGCATTTATTATTCTTTGTATTCTTAATCCTTGCCATTCTAACTGACATGAGATGGAATCTTAGAATAGTTTTCATTTGCATTTCTCTAATTGTTAGAGATGTTGAACACTTTTTAATGTATTTATTGGCATTTTGTGTTTCTTCTTTTGAGAAGTTTATGTTTAGTTCTTTTCCTCATTTATTGATTGGATTATTTGGTTTATTTATTTATTTATTTTTTGGTGATGAGTTTTTTGACTTCTTTGTATATTCTGGATATTAATCCCCTATTGGAGAAGTTGGAGACCAAGCTTCTCTCCCATTCTGTAGTCTCTCTCTTCATGCTCTTAATTATTTTCTTAAGTGTGCAGGAGCTTTTTAGTTTAATGTCTTCCCATTTATTGATTGTTGGTTTTATTTCTTATGCCTTTGGGGTCTTGTTAAGGAAGTCTGTGCCAGCACAAATATGATGGAGTGTTGAATGTATGTTTTCTTCTCTCATTGGTAAGGTTTCTGATGTAATTCTTAAGTCATTGATTCATTTTGATTTGAGTTTTCTGCAGGGTAAAAATTAGGGGTCTAATTTCATTTTTCTACATAAAGTTATTCAGTTTTCCCAGCACTATTTATTAAAAAGGCTATCTTTTCTCCAAGTTATTTTTCTGGCACCTTTGTCAAATATTGGATAGCTATAGTTTTTGGGGTTTGTCTCTGGTTCTTTTATTATGTTCCATTGGTCTTCATGTCTATTTTGGTGCAATATCTTGCCTTTTTACTATTGTTTTGTAGTGTAATTTCAGATCAGGTATTGTGATGTCTCTTGCTTCACTTTTCTGCTTAGTATTGCTTTGACTCTTCTGGGTCTCTTATTCTTTGAAATGAAGTTAAGAATTCTTTTTAATTCTATGCAGAATGTCATTGATGGGTATTACTTTGAATATGTATATTGCTTTTGGGAGAATGGCCATTTTGACAATATTAATTCTGCGTATCCAAGAACATGGAATGTTTTTCAATCTTCTGAGGTCTTCAATTTCTTTCTTCGGTGTTCTATAATTTTCATTGTAGAGCTCTTTTATCTCCTTGGTTAGATTAATTCCCAAGTGTGTATATATATATATATATATATATATATATATATATATATATATATATATAATTAAATATATATAAATTAAATATATATAAATATATATAAAATATATATATTTATATTTATATATATATATTTATATATATATAAATTCCCATATATGTATATATTTATATTTATGTATATATGTATATATGTGTGTATATATATATATATTTAGTGTTATTAGGAATGGAATGATTTTGCTGATTTCTTCTTGAACTAAATCACTATTTGAATATGGGGAAGCTGTTGATTTATAGGTGTTGATCTTATGTCCTGATACTTTGCTAAATTCATTTATAAGCTCTTTTGGTGGAGTTTTTTGGGATCTTCTAGATATAGGATTATATCATCAAAGAGACAGTTAGACTTCTTCTTTTCCTATTTCTATCCATTTGATTCCCATTTCCTTCCTAATTGCTCTGGCTAATGTTTCAAGGACTATATTGACTCGTAGAATAGACATCCTTGTCTTGCTCCAGATAGTAGAAATGCCTTTAGTTTTTCTCCATTTACATGTTGTTGGCTTAGGGTTAGTCATAAATGTCCTTAATGATGTTGAGGTAAGTTCTTTCAACCCCTAGTTTCTTGGGTGTTCTTAATGTGAATGGGTGTTGACTTTTAACAAAGGCCTTTTCTCCATCTATTGAGATGATCATGTGGTTTTTGTTCTTAATTCTTTTTAAGTGATGAATCACATTTATTGTATTCCTGGAATGAAATTCACTTGATTCATGGCGTATTATTTTCATGATGTGTTTTTGAATGCAATTTGATAATACTTTATTTAGGATTTTTTTGTATCTATGTTTATCAGGAATATTTATTTTCTTGATGCATCTGCTTTTGGTATCAGGGTTATACTAGCTTCATAAAATTATTAAGGAGTGTTCCCTCTCCTTTAATTTCATAGAATAATTTAAGAAAGACTGGCATTAATTCTTCTGTAAAGGTCTGGTAGAACTCAGCTGAGAATTCTTCAGGTCTAGGGCTTTTCTTTTTTGAAAGCTTTTAATTGCTGTTTCAGTTTCATTACTTGATATTTATCTGTTTAAGACATCTATCTTCTGGTTCAATCTGTGCATGTCATATATGTCTTCCAGATTTTTCCATTAATTGGTGTATAAATTTTCAAAATAGGATATGATAAAATCTGAATTTCAGAGGGGTTTGTGGTAATATCACCTTTTCTGTTTCTGGTCTTATCAATTTGCTTCTTACATTTTCTTTTGGTTAGTTCAGCTAAGGATTGCTAATTTTATGTTTTCAAAAAACCAACTCTTCATTACATTGATCCTACATATTGTTTTCTTATTCTCAATTTCATTGATTTTGGCTCTGATCTTAATTATTTCCTGTCTTCTGCTGGTTTAGGGGTTAGTTTGTTCTTCTGTTTTCTAAGATCTTGAGGTGAAGCATAAGTTTGTTTATTTGGATCACTCTAATTTTTAATGTATGTACTCAGTGTTATAAGTTTGCCTCTTAAACTTCTGTCATACTGTCCCATAGAGTTTGTTATGTTATGTCTCTGTTCTCATGCATTTCTGCGAATTTCTTAATTTTTGTTTCCATTTCTCCCTTTGATTTATTTTTCATTTAAGAGAGTTTTATTCAATCTCCACGAGTTTATGTGATTTGTATTATTTTTCTTGCTGTTGATTTCTTGTTTCTTTCCATTGTGATCTGATAGAGTACATCAAATTTTATCAGTTTTTTTTTTTTTATTTGCTAAGATTTGCTTAGAGGCCTAGAATATGATCCATTTTGGAAAATATTCCTTGTGCTGCTGAGAAGAAGGTAAATAGGGGTGGAATATACTGTAGGTGTTCATTAGGTCCACTTGATATTGTTTAGGATGGAAATATCTTTGTTGATTTTTTTAACTGTCTACTGGTGATAAGTGTGTATTGAAATCCCTCACTATTATTGTGTTGGGAGTCTAAATAAAATTTAATGTCATAGAGAATTTTTTCCATGTACTTGGGTATGTGGATATTTGGGGTGCACATGTTTACTATGGTTATAGCTTCTTGTTGAATTGTCCCCTTTACTAGTATATAATGTCCTCCTTTGTCTCTTTTGATGAATTTTTGCTTGAAATTTACTTTTGTCAGATATGAGAGTAGCTACTCCAGCTTGTTTTCTTGGACCAGATGCCTGGAATACTTTTGCCCATCCTTTTACCTTCAGTTTGTGAGTGTCTTTGCCTATAACATGGGTCTCTTATAAACACCATATAGATGGATTTTGTTTTTTAACCCATTTTGGTAATCTGTGTCTTTTAATTGCAGAGTTCAGACTATTAACATTTAGCATTAGTATGAATATGTGTTTGTGGTTTCCTGCCATTTTGTTTTTTTGCTATATTTTACTTTGTCTTTATTCTCATTTAATTGATTATTTTTCTATTGACTTTCCTCTCTAGGGTTTGGGAATTGTTGGTTTTTTTTTTTTAATTCCTCTGTGTGAAGTTTTACTTTGTAGTGCTGGTTTGCTGCTCATGAATTCTTTTTTTTTTTTTTTTTTTCTTGTCATAGAATGTTTTTAGTTCCCCCCCTAGAATTTGAAACTGTGTTTTTCTGGGTACAGAAGCCTTGGATAACAGTTGTTTTTTAGTGTTTGGAATATCTCATTTCACACCCTCCTTGACTTTAGTCTGAACAGAAAAATCAGACTTACTGGTTTGCCTCTAAATGTGACCTGTTGTTTGCTTCTTGTGACTTTAATATTCTTTCCTTATTTTCTGTGTTGAGAATTTTGATTATGATATATCTCAGTGAGCTTCTCATTTGACTTGAGTCCATTTGGGGTTCTGTAAACTTCCTGTATGTGGATGGCTCTCTTGTTTCTGATATGAGAGAAGTTTTTTTTTTTTTTTTTGTAACTGTCTCATTGAAAATGTTCTTCATATATTTAGTTTGTTTCTAAACAATGATTCTCAAGTTTTGTCTTTTGAAGTTATCTCAGAGTTCTTGTATATTCTGTTCATGTTTTATATTTTTTTCCCTGTATGGCCTTCTGTGTATTCAAGATCATATATCCTGTCTTCAGTGCCTGAAATTCTGTCTTCAAGGCCTGAGGTTCTATTTTCTGTACTACCTAGTTTGTTATTGAAACTTTCAAATGAGTTTGTAATTTGATTGATCTTTTCTTTCATTTCTAGGAGATCTGCTTGTTTTCTTTTCAGTATTTCTTTATTACAATTGTAACTGCTCCCTGTAATTGCTCACCTAATTCCTTTCTTAGATCTTTTTTTAGTTCATTGACCATTTTGATAATCAGTTTTTTACAATCTTTCTCTGAATTTTCATCTACCTCATTGTCAGTGGGTTCCTCTGGGGGGATTATGGATTTTGGAGGGAGACTTGTTTTGCCTATTTTCTCAGGTTTTCAGAGGTCTTGATCTTGAGCATCAATTGAGATGGATTCCTCTACCTCTTGTTTTTAGGGCCTGGACTTCAGTTGCTAAAGTATCCTAGAGTGATCTGGATTGAGATCACTTTGTAGGTGTGGCATCTATATCTTGGTGTTATTTCACAGTTTCTACTACAGCTGTTTCTACTTGGGGCCTGGTTGTTAGTTTATGGTTTTTTGTCTTTCCTATTCTTCATATTAAAGTATAGCTGAAGATTAAGTGTCATTAATTTGTATGTAGAGGAAGGTGCACTGTCTTTTGGTTGAGTTTAGTTCAGCAGCCAAATTTCTATCCTGTAAACTTGAAATGTTCCGGTAGGTTTCTAGCATCTCACAGATTAGGGGAAAAAATAATAGCAACAAACAATACAAACAATATACAGCACAAAACTAACTACTTAGTTCCTACTATGAAATCTATAGTGTTAATTGCAACAAAACCCAGAAATGGTAGGTCAGTAATTGCCACAGCAAAAACAACAAGTAACTATTTTTATGAAATCAAACAGATGTCAACTGTGGGATTCACAGTAGTAACAACTGCAACAGCATCAATGGTGGGGGAAGTTGTTATGTAAAACAATTAGTGCTAAAAGATGATAGGAATACAGCTAAAAGAAAAGAAAATGTGATAGGAAGGTAAAAAAGAATTTACAATTTCAAAAAGCGAATGAAGAGAAAGCAGAAGAGAGGTGTAGGGTGTGGTGCGGTTATAAGAAAAGAAAAAAAATAGAAGTAAATAAAGGAAAGGTGAAAGAACAATTGAATTTAGCTGTTAGCAGAAGAAATGAAAGAAAGAGAAACAGACACATGAAAAACAATACAAAATAAAACCAAGATACACTAATCAAAAACCCTAACCACCAAAAAGCAAGGCAAAGAAAAATAACTGCGTTTTGAAAAATGCTACAAATGAGATAAACACACACACACACACACACACACACACACACACACAAAGGGAAAAAATATCCTGAATGAAAAGTTAAGGAATCATTTCCACTGAAATAATCCCAAATAGTCAATGAGAATATATGCACTGTCTATGCCCAAATGTCTTTCCTTTTCCTTTTGAGCTATGTAGTTAGCATGCGTGTAAAAGCCAAGGGTTGTTAGATCCTTCCCCTTTTTGTGTTGCTCCCCAAGTGGCCAGTTGAGTTCAAAACTGCTCAGCTTTCCTTCTCACCAGTATGAGTTAGGATGGAATGGGAGGTACTGTCAGCTAGAGTTTTCTCTGCACAGACCAGGTCCATACACTCCCAGGGTGGGGCTGCTGCAGTGTTCTATGATGGAATTCCCACTGTTGGGGCTTGTGTCTAATCAGGACTCAGGGACTTTATTGGGTGGAGACTGTTCTTGAGAGATTAGATCAATACACACCTAGGATCTGGAAGTTACCAATTTCTGCTAGAAGTCTGGATTCCTGAAGTGTCCCTGGAATTCTACTCATGGATTGGGGGAGCCAATCCTTCACTCGCTCTGTTGTCCACACACACAGTCTTTAAAGGCTTCCTGGGCTTAGTTCCTGGGTGTATTCACACCTATTGTTCAAACTCCTAACCCACTTCAGCTGGTCTTATGAGCTACCAGACAAAGGGGGAAGTGAGTTGGACTCCCTTTCACTTTTCCAATTTGAATCCCCCTGGGTAAAATATTCTCTGCTCCTGTTTAGCTCTCATTCTGTTAGGTGCAGCCTAGGGTATGCAGCAAGCACTTCCAGGACCATATAACCATCATTATTTAGATCTCTGGGATCCCTCAGCAGCAGCTGCAGCATGGCTACCTCAAGATCACTCCAGCCTCAGCTCTCTGGAGCCAGTTGGGAAACACAGACACTTTTCATACACCAGTGTACAGCGCAGCCTCCAGATCAGCTATCGGAGGCTGCTTTTCTGATCTCAGGATTTTCCATACTAAACCTGTTCATTGTATTCCTCTATGTTATTTCTCCCTCTGTGCAACTACTATTACTGCTACAACCAGCTTGGTTCCAATGTAGTCTCTGTCCTTCTGAGTCTCTAAGACACTCTGACTGTTCAGTATTGGGTTGTGGTGAAATCCCTCTTTCACCCACCTCTCAGAAAAGCACTAATCCCGCTGCCTAAATCCCAGGTCATGGAGGGACAAATAATGCAGTCTCCCTCTAGTCCACCATCTTGAATCTCCAAGATAGGGATTATTTTAAAAAATACATACCAACAATACAATTACATATTACCCAAATCAATAATGAATAATTTCATTACATCATCAAATAACTATTTAAATTTTCAATAATGTCATAAATGTCACAAATGTATTTTGATGTTTGAATCTACACTGATTAACTTATCAATAGGTTGATATTTTTTTGAGTATGTTTTAATCTATAAATTTCTCTTTCATGCATCTCTTATTCCTGCCTTCTTTTTTTATGTTTATAGTTTATTTGTACAAAATTGAGTTGCTTATCCTGTACATTTCTTATTTATATGGTATATTTCTGTATATTGTTTCCTCTGTATTTCCTATCAAGTACTAGTTAGATCTATTTGTTTTCAGGTTGACTTTCTTTAATAAGACTGATCCCAAATGTTGGTGAACCTTTCCATTCAGGAAGCACCTAATACCTGTTTTTTCTCTGTGATCTCAGCAGTCTTTTGTGTTGAATTAAATATTGCAAAATTGAGATACTTTAATTCTGTAATTACTTCTTCACAGATTAGCTGAAATAATTTTTTAAAAAGAATTTACCCTCAATTTCAGTTTGCTTACTCTGTGGTACAGAATATTTAGGAAAAGCAGAGTAAATATGTAATATTTTGTTATTATTCAGCAATTTTCAAAATGGTGAATTCTTTGAGTAACAGTATTCAAAATATGCAGTTAGTGTTTTTAAGTGTCATGAAGAACTCTCCCAGGTTTATACAAATTTAGTGTACTTCAACATACCTAACTGTGTAAATTTGTGACAGTTAACAGCATATGTTATTGTTTATTAATGCCAACGTTGTGACAGTTCTGACCAGTGGAAACCCCCTCAGGATGAATCTAGAATTTATTTATGTCTAAAAGTGGGCATTTTAGTCTCTGAAAAGATAGAATAATCCAAGCTTATTTTCTATATATAGAGTTGCATAAACATCATTGAAATGCACTGGCAAATTTGAGTATAGATAAGTGGTTCTACTTATAAGCATTCACTGCTGTTTTGTTGATCTATTTGTATGTAAATATAGCATTTTCTTCATTATTGTAGCTTTATAATAAGTCTTGAATTCTAGCAGTTTGAGTCATCCAATGTTTGTTGTTTTTCTTGACTTGGTTATCCTTGTGCACTTATAAAAACTAATTTAGAAACAACTTTCCAATTTGTACAAAGTAGCCTGTCATGATTATATTTAAGACTTAATTTTCATTTCTTTTTTTCTGGATAAGACTTCCATTACAATGTTAAACAGAAGGTTAACAGGTTGTGTTCATTGTGATACTGTTCTATTAGTTGTAGAAATTTGAAGATAGCCTTTATCAGATGATATTCGTCTCCTCTATTTGCAGTTCACAAAGAGGTTTTCACATGAATAGTTATTGAACGTTATTTTTTCCTTCATCTTTGAGATAATCACATAAATTCTTTCCTTTTTTTCTTTTAATGTGATAAATTACTGTGTGGGTGTGTGTGTGTGTGTGGGAGAGAGAGAGAGGGTGTGTGTGTGTGTGTGTGTGTGTGTGAGAGAGAGAGTGTGTGTGTGTGTGTGTATGTGTGTGAGAGAGAGAGAGACAGAGTGTGTGTGTGTGTGTGTGTGTGTGTGTGTGTGTGTGTGTGTGTGTTTGGTGCTGGGAATCAGGAATCAAACCCCGATCCTCTTACATGTGGCTAGTGCTCTACCACTGAGCCATGTCCCTAGTCCCTTACTTTTTAATGTAAACTAGTGCTTTATTCCTGGGATAAACTTCACTCATTCACAATATTCATGATATATTATCTTTATTATATATTGTTGGATTTGGTTTATTTTGTTCTTGGAGAAATTGAGATTTTATTTTATTATAATATCTGGTAAATGATATTTTGGATCACTGAGATCCTGTTCTCAAAATATGAGTTAATTACTATTCAGACTTCTTCAATTCTTTGAAAGAATTTGTGCAGAATTAATTTCTTCTTTAGAGATTTGGTACAATTCAGAAATGAAGTCATTGGAGGCTTTGTATAAAAGTTTTAAACTACGTATTCAATTTTTTTTAATAGATTATTCTTCCTATTTATTTATTCATGAATAAGATTTAGTAGTTTGAGTTCTTCAAGGAATTTGACTCACATAAATTTTCAAATTTATTGGTATGCAGTTTTCATTATACTTATTATTCATTAGTAATTGTCTGTAGAATCTGTTGTGCTGATTTATGTCCTTTTTTTCTTTTTTTATTATTTTTTTAATTTAGTTTTTAATTTTTTACAGACTGTATTTTGATTCATTGTACACAAATGGGGTACATCATTTCGTTTCTATGGTTGTACACAATGTAGATTCACACCATTTGTGTAATCATACATGTACATAGGGTAATGATGTCTCTAATTCCACAATTTTTCATACCCCCCTCCCTCTCATTTCCTTCTACATATTCTAAAGTTCCCCCATTATTCTCTCACTCTCCACCCCCCACCTCCATTATATATCATTCTCCACTTATCAAGGAAAACATTGACCTTTGGTTTTTTGGGCTTGGCTTATTTCACTTAGCATGATATTCTTTTTTTTTGGATCAATCCGACATATCATTTTTCCTGAACTTCTTAAAGAGTCAGATGTTGTTTTCATTGTCTTCTTTCATTTTCCTATTACATTACATTTTACTTTGATTCTTATTATTTTTTTCTGCTAAGTGTTGGTAAGGCATGAGAGAACTGAAATTTTGATGTATGTAAAAATGAGATGGTCAATTTGGAACTGGTTGGAGGTTTCTTACAAGTTAAACATACTTACCGTATGCTCCAGGTATTTTGCTAGCAGATATTTGCACAAGTTAAATAAGAAAATATGTACATTCCTATAATTTTTTTTATCTGAAAGTTCATAGAATTTTATTTATAAAAGACCTAAACCAGAAACAATACAAATGTCCATCAACTAATGAGTGGATAAAAAAATTGCAACATATCCATACGATGATAAAAAGCAAACATGATAATATTATGTTGAATGATAGAAACCAGGCCAAAAAAAAAAATACAAAACAACAACCAAAAAAAACATGAACAAGCAAAAAAGCAAACAGAAGAGGATTACATGCATATAGAATTATAGAAAAATGCAAAACAAAATGCAAACTAATTTTTAGTAAGAAGAACAGAATTAGCGATCATATGATCCAATGTTGGGGGATGGGAATAGAGAGATGGGTAGATTACATTGGGGCATGAGAAAGCTTTTATGGGTAATTAAAATGCTGTCTTGATTGCAGTGATGGTTTCAGAGCTGTATACAAATTTAAAAGTTGATTAAAAGTAAGTTTAAATAAGTACAACGTATTGTACCTCAGTTATACTTAAAGTTATTTTTAACTTTTTCATTTACTTTTAGGTCAAACAAATGTTCTTTATCAGTCTCCAAGTAATTCAAAGAATTTTATGAAAAAATCAGCTTCAGCTGTTTATCAGCAAGATGTACAGGATAATGGTACAGAACAAAAGGTAAAAAAAAAAAACTAGGTTTCAAAATTTTATACAATAGTTATTGATTTGTCTTCTTAATTTTTACTTCTTTGAGCTATGATACAGTGCTGATTACATAGGAAGGTTAGGTTCTATTCATGAGAACCTGACCCCTTTCCCTGTCAAACTATTGAGTTACTTATGTTCTCAATACACTGTGCAATGTAGCAGAAACTGCTCCAAATACTTAGCAATTAAAATGTTAATATTAGCTAGTATTTATTGACCATGTACCATTAATCATACATTGTACTAAACCAGAAGGATGGAAAACAAGGAAATTGGGTTACATAGACTCCAAAGTTAAACAAGATGTTATCATTGTCTAGTGAGGCAACAGGCACAGAAAAATGTTGTAATAAAATAAGTGGAATGATGAATTTTGGGGGGGTTTCTAAGCAGTGTTTTCAGTAAACATTCAATTAGAGAGGGTATGAATGGCTAGAGTTGGATTTTTTTTTTGAGACAAATTAAATGACTCTGAACTTTTTAGATCCATTCATTGAAGGGATCACCATGTCTTTAAACAAAATATAGACTACAGGAAGAGTAATAAGTTTGTACATTGCTATATATTTGGCTCACTTTTGAACTAAATTTGAGATCCTATGGCAAGAGGTTGATAACTATGTTCTTCCTGAAACAACTTTTATGAAAGCTTGATTGGATGAAAGGGGAAAACAGTGAAGATTCATTTGGTTGACTGACTGAAAGGAAAATCTCTTTCAGAAGTACAGTTACTCATGGATTTGTTTTTGTCTTTTATGTTGTATCATATAGAGAGATGGAATGGTAACTAAAAGATTAAGTGCTACTGATGATAGAGGTAAGAAATTAGAGAATATTCATGATTTTTCTGTTATTAAATGCATAATTAAGTTTCATTATATAGTTTTTAAAGTTGTTTTGCCTGATTGTTAAAAATATGCTTATTTTGAAAAATAAAGGATGATATAAAATTATTAATGAATATAATATTTTAATGAGAACATCTATTTAAGTTACAGTTAGATTAATGTACTTTTTGTCATTTATGAATTGTAAAAGAAAAGATAGAGTCTCTACTGCAGTTGTTTGTAGTAGAAGGTAGAGTAAGTTACTAAAATAGTATGGTTTGGGAGGCTACAATACAGACAATTGTCCTAGTATTCCACTACTGTTAGTTCCCTGAAAACAATACATCCAGTTTCCCATTTCCCAATGGTATACACTTTACTTAAAAACGTTATGACTTGCTATGTTTCTGCAAGTCTAAATACTAACATACTAAATATGCTAAAAAATACTCCCATGCATATCCTAAATACACAGGAAATATAAGACAGCTCCTTATAGTGGCTAATGACAACCTCGAATTTAACATAACCTGAATTCATCACCTTCATGACTCTCATATTTTCACTCAGGCACAGAATCTAAGTTATCTGAGCCTTTCTTGTATTTTTACATCTAAAAGTTGCTACTTCTGCATAATCTATCTCCTTATTTTATCCTATCTTCATATATATATATGTATACACACATATATATAAATATATAAAGCTGGTTTAATAGAATCCATTTGTTAATCATAACATCAATTTATATATTTATGTGTGTGTATTATGAAAAATACATCAATCTAATAAATTAGCACTTTTCTGATGAATAAAGGTTTGATTTCATGTTATTTATATAGAAGTGGATTAAATATTTTATGGGAGCGGTTGGTAGTTTGGGATTTAGCAGTAATTTTGTGTAACTCTCGACTAAACCTCCCAACAAAAGGATAGTCAAGATCAGCTCTAATATCTTCAAGGTGATGGAGAACTCAGTCAAATGTTCCTTATACTATCAGAGACTGAGTTCTTAACATCATTTGATTTTTTCTTCAGATAACATTTGGTTCTTATTTTTTTAAAATTTTTTCCAATTTGTTCCAATTTGTTGTACATGACAGTAGAATGCATTTATACATTTTTATAGATCATAGTGTAATCTCTCATTTTTCTGATTATACATATTGTAGGATCACAATTCTTATTCTTAACTCAAATGTAGGATCTATACCATCTCCAGTAGACACATGAGAAACTTCCTAATATTTTCTATAGAGCAAAGGAATAGATACCTACATTGAAATATTAGTGCTTTATCTAAATGTTTTCATGATAAATATTTAAAATATGTTAAAAATGTTAAAAATGAATTTTGTATGAAATATTAACTAGTTTCTACACATCTATTATTATTGTACTGTGCTACTCTAATTATAACTTGTTCTAAATTTTTATAAAAGTCATATTGTAATATTTTCACTAAGCCTTATTAAATTTGCCTCCAAAATTATATTACCATGTTAAAATTCCATAAGCAATATAGAAGAATTCTTAATTCAAAACATCCTCTGCACCATTTGATTATGTCATACCTTACATATTTGTGGGGCAGATATCTAAAATGTTCTTCAAAAGAAATTTTATTTTAATGTCCTGGTTTTTCTGATTATTAGCTATGTCAACCATTTTGGACCCTTTAGGATCTTTACATATTTTCTGTGTATTTCATTTATGATCTAAGACTTGAGTGTGAAAAAAATGACAATTCTCTTGTCTTTCCATTCCCACTACTTCTGTCCTTGTTTCTCTATTCTTTACTATTGCAATAACTTTCCACCTATTACTTCTTCCTCTTTTAACCTACCATACATTTTACTGTGAAAGTAGTCTTATCAAAACACAGTTTTATTTATTCTCCTGTGTGAGTCATATGTTGTTTCTCATTACCAACTGGATGAAATGAAAACTGTTATTCCAGCAATGGGCTCAGGATAGTTTCATAAAATAAGCTGGAGTAATACGTGAACTAGGGTCAGAGATTAAGAACTTCAAACTTGTCTTTGAAGGAAATGATGAGCCACTGAAATTTTTAACCAGTGTTAACAGGTGTACAGGTGTGAGGTATCTGCCAAAACTTCAGGTGTGAGACAAAGAAATAAAGTTTATAGGTGAAATGATTGAGTTTTGAGAGCCTAAAGTTAATCAGTTCACTAGTCCACTCATAGGGATTAACTGGCCAGTAACTTCAGGCAGGTCAGATGTGGCTGGAAGAGGTTCCTGGGGGTATATATTTTGTCCTTGATCAGAGCTCTCTCTCTCTCCTTCCTGGTATCATGTCGTCACCTGCTTTCCTCTACCGCACTCTTCCACCATGATGTTACCTTGAGCTCAGAGCAATGGAGCTGGCCATCTGTGGACTAAGACCTATGAGAACATGAAGTCCAAAATATATTTTTCATCCTTTAATTGTTCTTATCAGGTCTTCTTGGAGACACTTCCTTAATTCAAATAAATTCCTGATTGTGGTAATTCCAGTTATTGTGACAGTTCAGCAGGGAGAATGTTCAGCAGGGAGCAGCACTATAAAAGTATTTTCCCTTTTCCCAGCAATATTATCTTCTTATGTTTAAAGGAATCTCTTCTTTCCCTAGGAGCTATAAACATATCAGCTCAAGGTTCAATTCTTTCATCTCAACCTTCACCCACAAAATATTATCCCACAACTTCACAGACACTTATAGGACCTCCAAAAGATGAGGTATGTAATATTTCTTTTTCTCCAAATACAAACAATAAATGAGATATAGTCATATGCTCCTCATTTGCATATGTCATTGTTTGACCATGTGGAACAACTCTATTCCATGAAATTAATAATGCCATAATAAAAATGTGATAATCCTAGGACTCTGTGCCTAAATGTAAGCCACATGATGGCAGTTTGCATTATGTACCTGTAGCCTTCAAAAGAATCAAATCATATTTCTTTGATTGGGTTTCTACTTTACAGACTTAGAACATTTTGACCAGTGAACAATTACTTGCTGTTTGAGAGTTACTAAAAAATATTCAAGATACTGCCTTATATATGAATTGGATCATCTCATCGGACGTGGCAGCTTGGGAGCCTGAGGCAGTAGGATCAAAAGTTCAAAGCCACCCTAAGCATTGCAGTGAGACCCTGTCTCAAAATAAAAAAAATAAAAAGGGTTGGGAATATGGATTAGTGGTTAAACAACCCCTGAGTTAAATCCGCAGTACCAAAAAAAAAAAAAAAAATTAAATGGATTTTCTCTGTGGATTATCAACTTTTTATAAGAGAAATCAAATCCACAGTTTTGGTTCCATAATATTAGCATAGTGTTAACTGGCTAACTGTGATAAGGATTAGCATGGTTTGAAAAAGATTTCAATAAACTGAAGACGTACTATTTATAAATAAAATCTCTAAGTAGCAAGCAACATTTATTTACTCTCATAATTATGCTATCTATATAATTATTGATAGTTTAAACATAACTTAAATGTAGCATAGTTAGCACAATATGCTTCTCTACAGTATAGTTTCATTATAAATAATAAGTTGACACTGCCTACTAAGCATAGTTCACTGTTTTACAATCTCAGTTGCCATATTAAATATGTTAAGAATCAAATAATATATTTCTTAAAAACAACTGACATTTGGAGTAGTCATATTGTCCTACATATTTCAAAGGTTATGTCTTTAATTATAAAAAAGAAGAAAAATGACTTTACAACTCTGTATGAATTTTATCTTTTCCTTTTTGGAAAATGTATGTATTATTAAACCGATATCCATATGAATCTCAAATTAGTATAAGATGGTAACAGAAACCTGATTTATTGTGAAAAACTGAATGAATATTTTGAAGTATTATAAAACGTTTTCCAGCCTACCATTGTCAGAAAATGAATTTCTGGTACCCTGTTTACAGCTCTCAGACAGGGTGGAAAAAAAAAAAGAAAGAAAAAGAGAAATCTGTTACAAGAGATTTGCTTCCCTAGAGTTGCTTGAGTTCCTAGAAAAGTCTAAAGAGCCACGTTGATGTTTTGAGAGAATCTATTACCTACCTTCCAACTTTACTTAAATTTTGTTCTGTTGCTCCAAAAAAAAAAAAAAACAAAAAAACCCAAACACCCATTTTTCTTCCCATTGAGTTGATTAACTTTCTTGTTAATTAGTGCATTCCATGAATAGTGAACTGGAGGTTATCAGTGAATAGTACTGTGCAGAAAAGGAATAACATAAGCAGCCTTCGGACTACTGTCTTTAAAGAAGCCTTCTTATATGATTGGTCTTTGACTGGTGTCTAGGAAGATGACTGGAAAAGTTTTACTTTCCTTACTAAGAAGAGTAGTTCACCATACCCGGAACAAGAAAACAATATGATCTTGCAGAGTATCTACAGGACCATCCTTTAATAAAACCATCAGATGCTAAATTTCTAATATATTTCCTTGGACAGAAACATTGTAATAATATTATTTTTTCTTTTATCGTTAGAGAAAGAGTACACTCAAGTTTTTTTTTTTTTCTCACAAGAGAGAAGTAGATAAAATAAGGAAGACTGCGTATGGATTTCTGCATACCTAGCCCTTACTTTTTCTAATGTGTATCTTTTATTATAATAAATCTTAGATGTGAGTTTCAACTATATAAAGTCTTAGAAAATTATCAAATATATGAACAGTTCTATGGATACCCTCTGACAATAATAGATATTATAAAAACATAATAAAATGTGTATATTTCTTATAAATTGATATTCAAGAGAAGTATTAAAAATTTTAATTTCTGAATATAAAAATTTAAAAGATATACATACTTTAAATACAGAAATAGTAGACAATGTTCAAGTTCTAGAGTAAAGTTTTTCAGGATCTGTTTGTTTTGTCGTTTATGTAGAAGGGGATGAATACTGATTGGAATGGAAGACCACCCAAGAAGAAGTCAAGCTACGTAACTGAATCAGGTAACTGTCAGCAACAATTATTGAGTAAATCATGCAATTTATTTACTCACTCTCTCTAACAACATTATTTTTCTCTTGCTATATGCTAGGTATGGTACTGAACATATAAGGGAAAATATTCCTTATTCTTACCCAGAGCTATTACAGTGTAGTTGTGGGAAGATAGTAATGGGAAAAATCACAACTCAATATTTTAATTACCATAAAAAAGTGGGTATGTATAAATGTCAGAACGTGTAGGAAGACAATGCCTATGTCTATCTAGGGTCATCAGGGAAGCCTCTACAGAAGAGATAAAACGTGCTACATGAGTGATACAAAAGAATTTTCTATATTCCTATCTTTTATTTTTATTGAGTTACTACTAATGCTGACGATCAAATTTGAAAACTATTATTGACATTTGTGCTTATATCCTTATACCCATTGTTTGTTTGTATAGCAACTCTTCCCTGCAAACTTTGAAGTATAGGTTACAATTAAAATTATGTATATATAAGAATTACAAGTTGATAATTTGATACTTGTGTGCATTATAAAAAATTCACCACAATCAAGCCAATTAGCATAACTTTTATGTGCAGTTGGAACACTTAAGATCTACTTTTTTACTTTTTAGCAAATTGCAAGTATACAATATTGTTAACTATCACATCACGAATCATGTGTGTATATATGTGTGTGGTTAGAACACTTAATATCTGCTCTCGTGACAATTTTTAAATGTATAATAACATTTTGTTACCTATAGACATATTGTATATTGGATCTCCAATGCTTACTAATATTGCATAAATAAAACCTTACACCAATTTGCTGTGCTTTCCAGATTGTCTGCCCCCCTCCCATTGCCCATGCCCTAGTAATAGCCATTCTATTCTGGTTTTGTTTTCTGTTCATTTTTTTCTTTCTTTCTTTTTTTATTTTCTTCAGGTGCTAAGTTCTAAGGCCTTTGATTTTTACCACCAGTGAAAAATAAAAAGTCCCTTTGAACTAAAATTTACAGAATCCTTTGAATTCTATTCTGTTTTTATAAGACTAACATTTTAATATTCCACATATAAGTGAAATAATGTGTGTTAGTCAGATTTCATTACTGTGAACACAATAACTGGCAGTTGCTTAAAGGAGGAAAAGTTTATTTTGGACTCAGAGTTTCACAGGTTAAGTCCATGATTGGGCGACTGACTCTGGGCCTGAGGTGGAAGAACATCATGGTGGGAGGGTGTGGGAGAAGAAAGCTCCTCAGGTCATGGCAGACAGGAAGCAAAGAAAAAAGTGGAAGGGGCCATAGAAAATATAATCCCTTCTGAGGCATGGCTCCAGTGACCTATCTCCTCTAGCCATGCTCTACTTGTCTAGTTACCACTCTGTTAGACCATTAAAATTATTAATCCATCTAATGGATTCATCTACTGTTTAGGTTGTAACTCTCTTGATCTAATCATTTCATCTCTTATCATCCCTGTTTTAATACAGGGGCTTTTGGAAAACAGCTTATAGTCAAGCCACAACATTTTACTACTGACTGCAAATGTTCATGGCTATCTCACAATGAAAAATATTTTTAGTTCATTTCCAAAAGTTCCCATAGTCTTAGTAGTTCAAGCATTGCCCATTTAAAGTCCAAGTCTAGTGTCTCCCCTTAGACTCAAGACAAACTCTTGGTTGTGAGCCCCTATAAAAATTAAAAGCAATTTACATATATCCAATATATGGTGGCACAGATTAAGTATTCCCATTCCAAAAGGGAGAAACAGAAAGAAAGGATGGGACCAAAGTAAGACCAGAGTAAACCCAGTTGGACAAACATTATGTCCTGTAATTCCATGTCCATCATCCATGAC
This sequence comes from Sciurus carolinensis, assembly GCF_902686445.1. Lineage (NCBI taxonomy): Eukaryota > Metazoa > Chordata > Mammalia > Rodentia > Sciuridae > Sciurus > Sciurus carolinensis. The sequence continues at coordinate 134,272,965 of NC_062215.1, forward strand.
ATATCATGGTGAGATATAATCTCGAAATTTCTTAGCCAGTCCTGCCTCTATGGCCTTGTCAGTTGCAGAATTCACAGTCTGTCACTTAGGCTAGCTCTGTGTGCAGTCAAGCTTTCCTGGGCAGATGTTCCACATTATGGGCATCTGTTAATCAGGGGGTTCTCCACCACAGCTTCGGCTTTCTTCTCATCCCTTTATGTATCACTCTCTCAGAGGCTGCCTGCAAGGATACCACTCTGATGCACTTCATCTGGTCTCTCGGGCATTTCTTTGAAATCTCAAAGCCTTCCTGATTTCTAACTTCAGCAACCTGCATTCCTGCAGACAAGGACATCTTGTAAAAACTCTATAATATTTAGATAGGTGGTTTTACATAAAGAAAATTTTCACATGCTACTGCCAGGCATCTGGGAGAGCTATAAGCATTGGGTCATTTTAACATAAATTTTTAATTAGAGTTTTTATGAATAATACATATACCATGAATTTAAAACTCAGATTCATATAAAAGATAGTATGTGATTATGAATTCATACCAAATATCTTTATCTTCTCTTAACTCCACCTCTACCCAAAACCAAAGCCAAGATGTGATTCTTTTGTGCTACTACCTCTGTTTTTTTTTTAATTATTTCTTTCTTTGTTTTTTAGATGAATATTTCAGTGAGAGTATAGTTCTTTGAAATCCTACATATTTTTAGGAGTTCTTAATTTTGACTTCCCATCTTTTTTGAGCCTGATGCATTATTATTTTAATCCTCTGACTATAAACCATGTTTCCAGGAATGACCACTATTCATAGGGTAGAGGCATTAACTTCAACATTTGCTTAGAACTCTAGATTTGCTTTTCCACAATTTTTTCTTCCCCTGCCCCTTTTCTTCTTTTCTTTCTTTTTCCCTTTTCTTTAAACTTCTGGGAGTTCCCTTACCTCCTTGAAAAGGTTAGTTATTTTTAAGAGCATGGTTTTATACTTCTACGTTATATTCTCATCAAATCATTTGTTTATTTTTAATGGTACATTATAATTATACATAATAGGGGGGTTCATTATACCACATTCGAATATGTATATAAACATAATTTGATCAGTCTCATTCCCCAGCACCTTTTCTGTCTCTCCTCTTCCCTCTCACCTTGCTCTACTCTACTGATCTCCCTTTTATCTCTATTATTATTTTTTTGATGTTATTATCATTTTAATTAGTCATATATATGTATAGGGACAGAGTATAATTTGGTAGGTTTAATTCTCTTGTACTTCCCCCATACTTCTGTACTTCTCCCCTCCCTGCTGACCTCCCTCTACTCCATTGGTCTCCCTTCTATTTTCATGTGATTCCCTCTTTTTTCAATTCTTTTTCATTTTTCTCCTTCTCTTAGTTTTGTCTGTTGGCTTTCTGATTCTGGCTTATTTCCCGCAGCATGATGTTCTCTGGTTCTAGCCACTTAGCAGAAAAGACATCATTTCACTCTTCTTTATGGCTGAATAAAACACCATTGCATATATAAGCCACATTTTCTTTATCCATTTATCTGTTGACAGGCATTTAGAATGTTTCCATAACATGACTATTTTGAATTGAATTGCATACATCAGTATGCATGTATTTCTATAGTATGCTGATTTTCGTTTTTTGGGATAAATATCAAGGAGTGTGATACGATGATTCCATTCCTAGTCTCTTGAGAAATCTCCATATTGCTTTCTAAAATGGTTTACTTTGCAGTCCTACCAACATTGCATAAATGTACCTTTTCCCCTGCATCCTAGCCAGTAATGGTTAATTGCATTCTTGATGATTGTATAGGCAAATATTTTAAAAAATGTTTCTTTGTTGTATTACTAGAAGACATAAAAATATTTATTGGATCATTTTAAAATTAGCATTGTCTTCACACTTAATTTCTCAGGTCTGGGCAATGTTTATGTCACTTTTCTTCAAAACTGAACATATTCTAATATAGCTACACAAACTCAAAAAGGTTAATAGGAATCAAGACTCTTAATATACATTATTGATATGTATTGATTATTCATTGTTTGGGAAGAACACAGGTTACCAATTAAACTTACTTTGAAATGGCTGTAACTAACACAACTTTTCTCTGAGCTGGGCATTCTATTTGTCTTAAGACTTACATTCATTTTTGTAGTTGCATAATTGACAGACACAGATTCACACAGATCGAATCCAGTATTCAAGTAGAGATATTCTGCACAAAGACTTCCTATGTCATATATGTCCAAAATATTTATCAAAATGAGGAAAAGCATTTTTTAGTATTACAAAGTTAGATAATATTTCAATGGAAAGAGATAAATGACAGCCAGATCAATGAATAAATACTAAGGAAACATATAAGTCAAATAATATTTTCAACAAGTATTTGTTATTGACTACTTACTATGTTAGGTGCAAGGGACATAGTGGTGAAATTATAGTAAAGGATATATAAAAGCAAACAATTACAATAAAACAATGAATTTTATAATATAAGCATTAACAGTACTTTGGGAACAGGAGGTTTATTTAGGTAGGTTTCACGGAAGACTTTCAGTAGGAGTTAACACAAGCTTAATGAGACTTAAAAAAGTTAAAAGAGGGCACAGAGTGCTTCAGAGGAAATGGCAAAATCAATGAACCAGAGGCATAGAAAACATTTCTTTAGGAGATTGCAGTATATTCTGTGTCTCTGTGCCACACAGTACAGATGACAGACTAGCTATAGACACTGGAGGGGTAGACAAGGATGTCAGATCTTGCAGTGTGTTTCATGCCTTGCCAAGGACTTTGGACTTTACTGTGGAGAATCCCTAAAAACTTATAAACAAGGCATTGACAACCAAGAATAAAGACCTGCAAAAGGATGCATTTACCATTTACAAAGTTGCTAAGGATGGATACAAATTAAAATTTTCTTTTCCTAATACATAGGACCTCAGGCTAGAGCTACAGCCCCAGGTATTTTTTCTTCTCCTGTTTTCTCAAATACGTAAGTATCTAAAATTTTCATGTGTAATTATAAATTAATACTTTAATCATTGCATAATAGTGCTCTTCATAAGTACATTATTACATGGAAAGTTCCTTTCTTGTAGATTTACTTGGATTTAGTGAAGCTTCATTATTTTCAAACTTTCAAGCTAAGCTTAAATTGAAAACAAAGCAAATGACGGTTTGTTCTCCTTTCTATCTTATCCTTACACCTGCCCCCCTTCCAGGTAACTTCCCATGATCTGAATTTTTTTCTCCTCTTTGAAACACTTTACTATTCTATGCCCTTTGAGATTATTGACTTCCTATTATTATATTCCTATAATTTAGTACATAATATGAATGAATTAATCAGTTATTCCCTCCATAAAATATATTTGCAATGTAATCCACAATAATAATATCTAATGATGTAGAGACTTGGAAGATGTTTTTTAAAACCCAAGGGTCTTTTCATTGCTCAAATCTAGGTAGCCATCTATTTTAAGGATGCTTATTTTTCTCAACTTGAGAAGTTATTTCAAATTATTAATCCCTCAAATGGATTAATCCAGTGATTAGTTTACAGCTCTAATAATCTAATCCTTTCACTTCTGAACATTACTACATTATCTAAAATAAGCTTTTGGGAGATACCTTATATTCAAACCATAACACCTCCCTTCCAGTCCTGTGTCCTTCACCAGAGTATCACAAGCATAGAGAAGGTATGTTAGAAGCACAACAATCAGACAAGTATATTGTTTACATAGCAGCTAAAATTCTGTGCCCCTAAGTAATAAGATAAATTTTTGAATCCAGAGGCCAGTATCTAAAGAGGAGATGAAATAAGAGAGTTGGACCAAAAAAATAAAAGGTTTATTTTTCCTTTTAAATTTCTGCAGTGAACTGCCAGGTATAAAAGGGAGAAACTAGTTAAATTATTATATATTATGGAAAGATTTTCATAAATTCTTCAACCTAAAAGTGATCTACCTTTCTTGCCTTTACAGACAACAGAACCTTCTACAAAATTGCTTGCAAGAAAAAGTATGTATCATAAGAGCCACTGAAAAAACAGCATATTAATTATACCTTCTTATGTGTTGTAATAGGAAAAATTTTTGTGAATCTGACAACCAGGAACCATGTATTAATTGTGCATCTTCCCTCTTTGCCCTTTTATCCTCTTTGAAATGTATTTCAATTCATTCTTAGATTTTTTTCATGGTCCAAAATTGTTATGAAAAAAAATGATGGTGTACCTTCAAGGAGTCCATAGGTATAAAATGGGGGAATATTAAGGAACATAGCCTTCATGGCACTAGCATCAAATGGGAAGCCATTAATCATCAGGTTCTGCATATGTTGCTGTTGAACTCAGAAGCAGATGAGCCTGGATGCCTGTATCTGTCTCCAGATGTCTTCATGGGAAGGAATTGGTCACCTCTCAGCTGGTACCTGAAATGAGCAAAGATAAGAGAGTGTTTATTTGTTTGTTTAAATATTTAATCAATTTATTTATTGGTGAAAATAGGATCAATATGTTTATACAACCAAACAAAAATCAAACTAGCAAATATTGTTTAAAGTTAAAAAAAAACTATATAGAATACACAAAAAGGTATATTATGCAGCCGACTTTTTGTTTGTTTTTTCTTAAGATTAAGCTCTGGATCTAGATAGACCAGTCAGAGAAGATGAAGGTGTTGGGGTATAACACATACGTCATCTCCATACCTGCTCAATTCATAGAATATGCAGCCAAATACAAAAACTTTGTTTCAAGGGAATATTTTTCAAAATTATATTACATAGGAAAAAATTGAAAAATAGGATTCTCTTCGATTTATGTCACTACATCCAAAACTTTAGGAATGTCCCTTCTTTCGTATATTGAGGTTGAAAACTGTTCCATACCTAACCCAAGAGTAATAATGTAGGTCTGTTGTTCGTTATCTTGTGTTATAAAAAAAGTATGTATTGAATATTTTAGTTTAGATTCTAAATGTGTTTTAGTTGATTTTGAATGATTATCTTCTGTGTTAAACTTTAGGTTTCACTCTTAGAAATATTAATTTAGGGTATTTTTATGTAAGACAAACATTTCACAACATATACTGTCATCCCAATAATGTGATTTTCCAGATCACCAGCACTGTCTGTAAAATTAGTTAAAAAAATATAGAGATAGAGATTTATTTTTAAGAATTTAGGGGATAAAATTTGAATAAAATGAACTTTCCTAAGATGTATCCTGAAAACTCACAACTGGATCAGGAGAAAGGGCACTACATAATGTTAACTTGTCTTTGATGGTTTTCCTGAAGCATAAGTAATTTCAAACTGGATGAAATTTTGGATGTAGATAATCTCATTACAGTAATCATATTATTATTTAGTCTTATGCTTAAAAAACCAGGCTTCCAGCTTTGCTGCCATCTATTGTGTTCTCGGTCTATATGCTTTCAGAGTTGTAGTAATTTAAAAAGACTACCATTTTGTTGTACAAAATGACATTTAGAAATCCAAAATGTATGTGCAATACGTAAGTATAGGTTTAACTAAATCCTTTAGGTGCACTTTGTTTCTACCACACTTCAGTTTAATTCTATGAGAGCAACATTGACATTAAGGAAATGGTGATTTAAATCTGGTTTCTGATCTTTCACTGCTGGTTCAAGTTCAGGAATATTCCAATTCCCTACACTCGCTCATCCCTCCTTGCTCCTTGAGATCCAGTTGTAGCTCATCTCCTTATTTTCTGTCTAAATTAATTTGTTCCATCACTTGATCATTTGTTTTCTTTCCTATCGAAGACAGTTTGTACCGTACTCTTGTTGGGTTCAAAGCCATTCAATCTCTATGAAGCATTAGCTTTTAGTGTAGCCTATCAAATTGTTGTTTAGCAGTGAGATTATATCATATGTACAGACCACAGATTCACCCTTGCAGCAGGAAATGGGGATAAGGATGGGGTATTTTCTATTCTTATATTCCAGGGAGGCAGACAGATGCCTCTGAAGGCATACAGACATATGGACTACATCTATTTGAGAAGTAATTAGTTGGAAATAATTTGATATACATTAAAATTTTTTATCATGGTTGTGAACACATTTCCTCTTACTAAAATAGTTGCATGATACATGCCTAGGTAGCAATTCGTGGTTTGTTTTTAAATAGACATTTATTCCAATAATGAATGCTAGGGAAAATAAATTTTTAAAAAATTCCGAAGGAAGATGAATAAATGAGATATTATGCATAAAATATTTTCTCTATGATAGAGAACAAACTAACCAAAATTAATCTGAAACTCTAAATAAATTCTTTAATATGGTTTCTTCACAAACCATGATGGTATTCTAACTATGCGTTGTTTGGTATAAAAAATTAAATGTTCTTCTCTGTCCCCCAAATAGAAATTATTACATGATTTTCTTTTTATCCCCACTTATTTATTTTCCAGGTAACTTCTGAAGAACTGAACAGAATAATTCAGAATATAATGACCTGGGTTGTAGCAACAGTGACTAGCATATTATATCCAGCCATCACAAAGTATGAAGAAAGGTTGCAAAATAATACCTATCCAGTGTCTGATGACTCTGTCCTTTCTTCAGATAGTTCAAGTTTCTGTAGCACATGCAGTGAAGAGTTTCCATATGGAAGCTACACAACTGCAACAACTAAACCATTTCAGGCAGAGCCTTGTACATTTGCAGTTGACACATCAGTAAGGAGAACAAACACACCTTTAGAACCTCCTTCTGCCCAGGTGGAAAGAAGAGTTGTGGGAAAAGCATATCACCAGAAAGGACAGTCTGTAACCCCTGAACTCAAAAGTAACAAAGCCAGCTTGATGTTTTCATACCCTAAGCTGGGAAGTTCTAAATCAGATAGTAATCTTGTAGCACCATTTGACACAGGCAGAAAAAAATCTAAGGACGCTACCACAGAAACAGATGGCTTAGTGAGTCCATTGTTTTCTAATCAAAAAGCAAAAGCTATGGATGAGATAAAGAAATTAAAGAATGTTTTTGTTAACTTTAAATGTCACTTGAAAGGGGAAACTGAACTGATTTTAGAAAGCATTTTTCAAGAAATAATGTCTGATTTAACCCAGGCCATTCCTTCTCTTTCTTCTGTTACCGCTGAAGTTTTTGTTGACCAGTGTGAGTCTGAGAGAGAAGACTTGTTCTCCAGTGTTGATATCTGCTCTGTAGCTTCTGATATCGTGGAGAACATGCTTGAGAAGCTAGAATTTGCAGTTGAGAAAAAATGTGTTGAGGTATTTTCACAAGAAGATTTGTCAGTCGACATTAAACCAATTTTAACAACCAGTGATGAGTATTTCACATCATCAAATGGAAAACTTTCAGAAGATTCGCTGTCTTATACTTTGGAACCTATGTGTGATATTGCAGAGGATATGGTACATGCCATTTTAGAAAAGCTGATGACACTTGCATCTTATAAGAAAAATGAACTTCCTCTTGAAGACAAAACCAAACTTTCCTACCAGCAAAATAAGACAGACACAACAAAAACAGTCCTTCAAAGAGCTGACAGAGAGAAATCTAGTCATGATCCTGATAAAACCAATTTAATTATCAAAGAAGAAATACAAAATGCAATATCAAGTATTTTTTCACAGTCATCTTTGGTTGGTTATGTAAAGGAAGCAATCAGTACTATACTAGGTTATGTACAAACTGAACTTAATAATGAGAGACTTTTCGCATCTGAAGAAACAATAATATTACTTAAGCTACTTGATGATATCTTTACCCAGCTCCACCAGAAACCAGTAAAAGCCAGTCTTCAAAAAAGAAGACAACCTAGACTGAGAAATCTTTCTGACACTGAAGAAAAGTATAGACTCACTGGCTCTAGATTATCTAATGGTCCTACATTTAGAAAACCCTTTCCTCCTATTAATGTTCCAGGCATGGTGTTTTATTCAGAAGATGATAATGAAGAGATTGACAACATTGTGAAAAATGTGCTTGATTCATCTTTCAAAGAAGAAAAAGCAAAACCACAAGAACAGATTCCTAATCATTGGTTTACAAAAGGAAACAATGGTTTTCAATGCAAAAAAATCAAGAAACCACCTACAAAGTCTGCTTCTCGAAGCCAAGTTGCATTTGATGATTGGGAATTAAAGACAGAACTACCATCTTTTAGTAATGAAGACATTTTAAAAGAAACACCCTGCTTGAGTAAAAATATTTCCATTTTCAGCAAAGATCAAAAGCATCAAATTCAAAAGACTTCAGAAAACATAGTTAAATGTATTTTAACAGAAATGTTCAAGGATATATTTTCAATTTCTTCTGGTTATCTCAGTGGCAAAATTGGCAAAGAATCTTCAGTTCTTGGTACAGAAGAATCTCAAGGACTGTCACAGCAAGAATGGATACGCAAGACATTTTCTGTGTCAGAAATTAGTGCAGTGGCTCAAGAAATAACAGATTCTGTGTTAAATATACTTCATAAGGCATCAAGCTACATTCCCAATATTCCTGAAAGTTTCATTTCATCATCAGTACATCAAACTCTTGTAGATAATTTTGACAGTCCCCACAAAGTCAACAAAGAACCAAATAAAAAACCTTTAAAAATATGGTTTGACAGTGAAAAGAAAATGAAGCATTTATCATCCTTCGACGACGATTCTGAAAAGCCTTACTGGTCAAGATCTAGAGAAAGTACACCAAAGAATATAGGTGATATTAGTAATAAGATCATTGATACAGTTTTTAAAAAACTGAAGCTATTGGTTTGTCCAAAATTGCAAATGGGCTTCAAATCTCCACTTCCCAAACAATCTTCATTACAGTCTCAACTTAGTACTTACACAACTAAAGTAGTAAACATTGTTTTGCATGCTATCCAGAATGAAGTAGAATTCAGTAAGAAAAACCTACATCTTAGGAAGATGGACCATACTCATTCCCCTCCAAGGGAAGGATTTATTGCCGATACTGATAAGAAATTAGAATCTCTTGTCACAGATCTCAGTGTTGACATTATGACAAGTCCATTATTAACTTGTATATGTGAGATATTATCAAGTATAAATGAAGATCAGAGAAATACCTTGTTCCTTCCAGATAAGTCAACATCTTCAACTTCATACGGATCTGACCACATTGATAAACAAAACACCGTTTTGCCAATTAGACAGGATAAAAACGCTTTTCGTAAATCTTTGGCTACTCCTTGTGCTCTCCACAGTATCAGTAATGGAAAAGACCTCAAAGAGAATAACAAGTTGCAAGTGTTAGATAGTATTGGGGAAACACTACAGGAAATGTTAAACCAACTCGCGTGTGCCTATCCTGACTCTCAGCCCTCCTCTCGTCAGCAAAACAGAGAGAAGCCAAACAAGGAGCAGCAAATAGCCACCGAACTGGCATCTAATGTTCAGTTCATTTCCAAAACAATTTTGGAATATATCATTGCAAGCTTATGTAGTGTTGATACGGATACCAATTTAGCAAGTGTTAAAACTTCATCAGAATCTATTGACATTGACAACCTATCATTTGCTTCAATTATTGAGGAAATGTCCAAATGCACCAGTATAATCTCTGACATACTTTCCAGAATGACGCAAGAGAGCAATAAAGATGTAACTAAAAGCAAGGCAAAAAATGTTGCTTCTGTGTCATCCAAAGCAGAGAACTCAAAAGTAACGCACCCAAATAAACTGAAAGCTGTAGCTTCAGATATTCTTAATATGGTTTTTGCTAAATTGGAGGGATTTGCCAATGGGAATTTAGATACCCTAGGTGTTACTAATAGTGACAATCAGAAAGACAGTAAGATGGACTGGGAATGTGCAAGTACCAGTGCTTTCACAGACATCTGTGAAGAACCATTGCAGTCTGCTTTATATACACAAGCAAAGAAGGTATCAAGTGCTCTTTTGAAAGCCATTCAAACTGAATTAAATATGAACTTGTCAGATTTGGGGACAAGTGTAAAAAACCCATCACCTGAGACACAGATGCTTACAAATGTAGTTGATTTAATTTTAGATGCAGTATCCACAGATATGTTTGGTGAAACTGAAGCTGAAGACAGAGGCATTGAAACTTATCATTACAAGCCAACTTACGGAAATTTTCTTCCTGGCGGAGCTGAATCAGAGTCATTTCTAGAAGATGATGCACCTACAGAGAAAAAATGCAATGGAGAGAGAACATCAGTGGGAGAGGAAGCTAAAACATATTCTAAACAATGGATTCTAGAGAGAACACTAAACAAAATTGAAGTGAAACTCAGAGAACCACATAAATCTCCAGTTGTTCCAATTATAAAAAACATTTTGAATGAAATTTTTCAAAGCGCCTTAATCAATGAATTAAATGTGCTTTCTCCCTTCCACTCTCAATTCAGTGACATGCCTCACAATGTTCATGAGTCAACTACTCAAACATCTGTTCAATTTATGAATAAAATAATTGGTCCTTTAGTGTCAGACACAGATATAACAGTAGTGGCAGATGATGTGGTTAGAACTGTATTCCATAAACTTTATTCAGCTGCTATGACAGAAAAAAATGTAAGTGAAAATAGTTGCAAAACTGTCACATTTTCAGCAAATGTTTCTTTTCATGAACACACCTATGGTCGAAGCTCCTCTGTTGCTGTGTCGGATGAGAATCCATGTTCTCTACAGTCCAGATTCTCTGTTGACAAAGAAAACAAAGTAAACGTAGTTGAAGATATTGTACAGACAATATTAACGAACTTAGAAATTTTTACTACATCCAAAGTAAAATCACTGTTTTACCCCCAGGTCAATTTCACAGTGCCAGTGACTTTACCAGTTCCACATGGTGAGAGTACATTGAGCAAAGCATTATCAGCCAAAGACTCATACTCTGATGAACAATTTTCCAGTTGCTCAGTGGATCAAATTAAGTCAGGACAGCCCAACTCCTGGTGCCAACCATCTTTGTCTAAATTAAATAATTATGCAAAAGAAGTGGCTACAAAAATTCTACAAGGCATCAAGCATGAGTTAGATAAAGAAAGGGAAGGTCCTTTCTTAACTCAAAAAATTGTGGTTTCTGAAAGTATTGCAAGTCAGGTTGTTAGCACAGTGCTAGATATTGTGTCATGCAAAAGTAAATGTGACAAAAATAGTTCTGAGAAAGAGATTAATTCAGATCAGCAAGATGGTATTATTGAAAAGCTGTTCAATAAGACTGAGTATCGAAAAATACTTCAGTTTCAAATACAAGATACCATAGAAGGTATCTTATGTGATATTTATGAAAAAACTCTGTTTCAGAACAATCTCTCCTTTGTCATGCCCTCTCTGAAAAGTGGCATAACTGGTAAATATTTGAAAGCAAATTCTGAAATATTCATTGAGGGTGCAAATAAGATTATTCCTCAATTTTCAGTTCCTAAATCAGATGTCATTTTGTTCTCTAAGGATATAGTGGATATTGTTCTTCATAATCTCAATTCTGTTGTAATGCTTGGCATAAATGCAAAGAATTACACTCTTGCACAATTGACCTTTTGTGATACATTTCCAAAAGAAGAATGTCATCAGTCTCTTTTGGTGGGGTCAAAAAGTCAAGAAAAGACAGAGTGTTTTCCATATTCAAAAAAAAAGAAATCAGCTTATGCTGATGATAATCAGATAGCTGTAGGGGGGAAAGAAGACACCAAGAAATCTGTTCCTGACCCTTGTGAGGAAAATGCTAATTCCATCACTAAAACTATTTTTAATCGGTTACAATCTTTTGCCACAGAAAGAATAGATTCATTAATTACTCTTGCTTTACAGCCTAAAGCAAAGTCATTTGTTAGCCCAGAATTGGAAAATTGTAAACAAGATGATAGCATTTTTTATGAATCGAGTCAAGTGGAATCTGATGTGAATGTCTTGAAAATATCAACAACTAAAACTATTCTCAGCCAAGAACTTACAGAATGCACTTTTTCCAGTTACAGAGAAAAACGTGGATGCACAATTCATTTATCAGAAGCTAGTCTTAAGGAATATGCTGATATTATTGCTAGCACCATTTTGAAGCTTATTAAAAATGACTTAGACTTAGAAATCAAAAAAATGCATCCATTTCCAAATAATATTTTATTCCAGAAAAATGTCTTTGTGAATGAAATTGTTGAAAGTACCTTAAAGATTTTATATAATAAAAGTTCTGTAAAGGAAATTAGTTTTTCCTCAAAAGAGAATCGTAACTTTTCACAATTAACTATAGCAAAGGAAATATTGCTGGAACACAAAGAAAAAGAAAAAAGCACCACAATATCTCTGTTTACAAACTGCCCAATAGAACAAAACCAAATGACATTGGAAAAGGAAAGTCAGAAAATTGCTTTGGAAAAAATATTTATGAGAAATGGAGAATCAAAACAAAAAGAAAAAGCTGAGTTGCTCAGTGCAGTAAAAGATCTTTTGAATAACTTGGATCAAAGAATAATGGAAGTCCTAGGACAGTTGCCTCCATGTAATGAAACCCCCTACTTTATGCCTAATTATAAAATTAAAACATCAGGTATAGCACAAAAAAATTTCTTTCAATCACATATTAACAGTGCTGCAAATGATATAGTTGAAAGTGTTTTGGAGAAAATGTACTGTGTTGTTATGACATCATTATACAAAAACAAAAGGGGAGAGGTAGAGACATGTGTCAATAATGACTCTTTACCAGTGAAACCACCATGCTTTAGAGAAACTAAACAAGTAGGTAAAAGAAATAATGCTGGTAGATGTGGGATGCTACAGGTGTATTCTTCTTCAGACAGTCAAAGTGTGTCTGTGTTAGAAAGCACTTCTTTGCAATATTCACCATTGCATGTAGGAAAAGATTTAATCCAAATGGTTCTCAGTATAATCACACATTTCATCTCACTCCACCTAGAAGAGAGCTTTTCCCCTAAAGATTGTTTTGATGAATTGCCACCTGTTAGACTATGTAGTTCTAAAGTTAGCCCTAAGGGAAGCCCTAAGCAAGGTCTTAAAACAAATTTAAAAGGAAGATCAAAAATTAGCTCTTTGCCTAAATTTAAAACAAAACCACATCTAGGACCGAGTGCTGCTAAAGCCAAAAACAAGACCAAGTTAGGTGCTGGAGAGAAGACTCCAAGAGATAGTTGGTCCAAGACTGTCATTGGACTGCCACACATCCTATCAACAGGAGATGCCAAAAATTTACTGGAATCAAAATTGCCCACTTCAGAACTAAAAATGTATGCCAAGGATATAATAAGTAATATTCTGGAATCAATTGTGAAAGAATTGGATAGAGTGATGGAAACTAGAGCAATGGTAAATACAGAAGTTTCACCATCTGATGAAATCATGGAAGCAAGTAAAATAGTTAATACTGTTTTGCGAGAATTATATGCTACAAATAACTACAATTTGTCTTATCCAATCAAATTATCATATCAGGATGATCTCAAACCTTCACAGCATGATTTATATGCTCGGTATTCTGCCAAAGAGCAAGCATGTTTTTACTTAGAAAATGTTTCTTCACAGCTCGAACAGATTTTTCCAAAGGAAGGTATATTTAAAAAAATGTTTGACAAATGGCAAAGTGAATCGAATGACATGGAAAATGAAAAATTTAAGCTATTGATGACTGCTGAAAGTGTTTTGACTGAAATTTCAATAAAAGCAAAAGATTTAGAATATTCTCTTTCTCTTTTAAATTTGCCACCTCTTGAGGATTGTGAAAGCCAGTTCTATAATCGCTTTAAAGAAGGTTCTACTAGAGCTGAGGATACCAAAGCACAAATTAATATGTTTGGAAGGGAAATTGTTGAAATACTCTTTGAAAAATTACAGCTGTGCTTCTTATCTCAGATGCCCACTTCAGATAGTAAAAAAATTCCAACAAATAGGAAAGAACATATCTCTGCTAAAAGTAAACATGGTTTTCCAACCAAGCATATCCTCAACAGTTTACCAGTCTGTAACATGAAGACAAAAGATTCAGTTTCTGTGGGCTCTAGCAACCAGATTGTTCAAGAGATTGTAGAAAGGGTTATAAACATGTTAGAGTCATTTGTAGACTTGCAGTTTAAACATATCTCCAAATATGAGTTTTCAGAAATAGTGAAAATGCCTATAGAAAACCTTTTCCAAGTCCAACAGAGACTATTGAGTAAAAAGATATTGCCAAAATTACAACCACTGAAAAAAATTTCTGATGAATCCAAGTCACGTACTACTATTTCCAAAGAAAACATACAGGATACCCTCCTACGGGTTCATTCATTCCATTCAGAATTACTTACATATGCTATTAATATTGTCAGTGACATGCTTGGCACAATCAAGAACAAGCTAGACAAGGAAATAAGCCAAGTGGACCCATCTTCAGTTCTCACATTGAAAGAGAACATTGTAGCAAGTGAGATCATTGGCACACTAATGGACCAGTGTACTAATTTCAAAGAGTCTTTGATCAAAAACCTTCCGAAGGAAAGTTTGTTCCAAGGAACTGAAAATACTTACATTGTTAATCAGGTTGAATTAGCACCTAATGTAAAAATGCCCACATCAAAGTTAAAAGAAAATAGTTTGAGGAATAATCCTCCACAAAGTAGTGTACCTGGCTTAGTGTTTTATTCAGAGGAAGATAAGACTAAAAAGTACAGGTTGTCATCAAATTTACCCTTGTATGTCAGGTCCTCTGTGGAAGACACAATTGAAAGATCAGAGTCCGTGGAACTTCATTCAGAAACTATGCCATCATGTTCTAGAAGTAAAGTACAATATCACAGCACACAGAAACCGAACTTTGGCCATTTTGTTGAAACCATGAAAGAAAATAACTCCCTCCCTGAAGGCAGTGTCTTACAAAAACTGTCTAAGAAAGCAGATGACTCCACAGAAGCATCATTAAAGCAAGTCATGTCATTTATAGAGATGGGAAAAGAAAATCCAAGAGTATTTCATTATGAGACCCTAAAACCAGTTGGTGAGCCAAATCAAATTCAGACAACTGTTTCTCCACTTAAAATATGCTTAGCTGCAGAAAATATTGTCAATACTGTGCTGTCAAGCTATGGCTTTCCAAATCAACTGCACACTAATGAAAGCATGGAAACAATAAAGCCATTTTTCATATCAAAACAAAGCTCTCTGTCTGAAATATCTGGAGAGCAAAAGAATAAGGAGAAAAGCTTGCTTAGAATGTGGGACAAAAATATTAGCTGTATACCTGAAGAAAAAGGCAGAAATCTTGATGCCTATAGGGAAGACTTTTCTTTATTGCAAAAATGGGAAAACAAAAACCCAAAGATAGATAATGTAATTACTCTGAAAGAATTTGAAGTCATTGCTTTTGCTGATCATGAACTGGGTCCAAATGAAATTCATCTGATAGCAAGACATGTCACTACCTCAGTGATCACACATTTAAAGAACTTCAAAACTAGAGGTAAGCAAGAGATAACTTACTTTTTAAATTAGTATAATTTAGGGAAAATAGTAAGAGATATGTTTAAAGATCTCCTAGGAGTATGCATTCTCTGTTTTCCTGAAAATAGTCTTGGAGATTCATGATGTTAAAACAGTATTAAAGTCAAAACAGTTGCGTGGTTTGAATCTAAAAGGTGTATTCAGGTGAGGTGGTACATGCCTACATTCCCAGCAACTCCACAGAGACTGGGGCAGGAGGATCACAAGTTCACAGTCAGGCTGAGCAACTCAGTAAAATCTTGTCTCAAAATAAAAAAAAAAAAAAATAGGAATATTGCTCAGTGGTGGCGCACCCCTGGGTTCAGTCCCCAGTACTTCCCAACACACACACACATACACACACACGTGAACACACAAAATGAATCTGAAGTACATGTTGTTCAATTTTTTTGTATCTGCAGGTGAAGAAAAAGAGATACCATTTTAAGGCAGGCAATTTTGATTATGCATGAGGCATGAATTCCAAAGTTTTAAAACACATCATTGCAGCCTATCACTAACCTTTCTAGAGTTGCCACACTTTTAGTTTAGTTTACCAACTTCTTAGCATCCTAAAAGTGTGGCATTGCATTACATGTTTTAATTAAAACTATTTTTAAATAATTAAATACAGACTCTACATATCACTGGAGACATAAGATATTTAAATTAAACTGGAGATCCTTTCTCTGGGCTAGGTTTTCCAGCTTGTTAAAGCTCATAACCATCCAACCAAGAAAAAAAATCAACACATGACTTAGATATTTTACTTGGGGGATGGCAAGGGGCTATATTCTGAACCTACTGGCTAAAACTAAGATTCACAACATATGAGAAATAAATATTTGAAGAGAATTTAATTTATTTCTTAATTAGGGCTTTTAGGGTTTTCTTTTTCTTTATTGAGGTGCTACAAAAGTAACTAATACACATGTAAATAATTTCCAATATATTTAATTTTCCATATTTCCTTTGATGCCTTCTAAAAATTATAATGTTTTCTTTTTTTCAGTTTCCACTGAGGAGGAGGTATCTCTTATTTCTACACTCTCAAGGAAAAAGTATGAATCAACACAACCTCTAAAGAGCATGTACAATAATTCTGCAATTTATCAATTTTGTGAACAACTCACTGAGTCTGTCATATGCCATTTAACTTCAGTCATTTCTGATGGCACTGAAGAGGGTAGAGAAAAAGATAAAGCAAGGGAAATTCAAAGTGCAGCATTTAACAAGATTATTTCAGTTCATTCCGAAATGTTTGAGAGCAGGTCAATTTCTGTTGGAGAACTCGCTTTAAGTATTTCTGAAATTATTATTGAAATTCTATCTAATGGTAACATTATAGAAGCTGCCATTGCACAGCAAATGGTTTCCATCAAAACAAAATACATATACTGTCCAGGGGTAGCTTCTCCTGACTTGGATGATTTCTTTCAGGATCTCTTAACAGGAGTGATTTATGTACTCTCCAAAGAAATAGGAATAAATCACCACTTTGAAAGCAATGGAAGAAACAACTCGCTTTCAATACTTAGAAGCAATAGTGGGTCCTTTTGTAGCAAAAGCAGTACCATAGAAAAACAGATAAGTCCCAGAGACTGGGAATCATCTACACACAAAATGGATCAACTTGTTAAAAAAAATAAGTTAAATTATCTTGCAAAAAAGTTAGACAGATTGGCTGGTAGCCTAAAAACTAATGAATCCAAAGAAGTAGTCAATAAGGTGTTTAATATTGTTTTAGATTTATTTTTGCCAGATGAATTTCCAGATGAGTCTATGGACTCAAGTAAACTATCAAGCACACTTTTCTCTTCCCCAAATAATCAACAAAGTAATTTCATGCTTAGAAATAACCTAGGTCTCTCCCCCAAATCAGTTTTTCTTCTCAATGTTGTGTGTGAGAAACTCGTTAGAACACTTTTGGAAAAATGCACAAACACTGTCTTTGCTGATGATGGTCCTCTTTCTAATGAAATATTGGCAGAAGAATGTCAGCTTTTAAAAATACTTCAAAGTGAAGATGATGAAGATTTTGATTATTGTAAGGGATCAATAAGCTGTGAACAACTTCAAGGAGATTACATGTCAGATCTTTTGGAAAATCTAGGAGACATGGATCAAGACTCAATGTCTTCAGATAGTATGCTTGCAAGTATTTCCCACAGCTTAGTTAAATCACTGATGGACAAACTATCTCACAGCTTACAACCAGTTCCTGAAAGTCCACCTTTTGCAAACAAACATTTGAAACACAGAACAAGAGAAATACAGTCTACTTTTTGCTCAAAAGCTGAAGTACCAGAATTAGTAAAATTAGGTCAGGGTAAAGACGTTTTAGGATTCACGAGTTATGACAGTAATTCTTTGACAGGATCTCTGAGTAGTCCCAGTGTGACTAGTTCCAAAATACAAGCACCATTTGGCAAGCAATGTACAGTAAAATCGTCTTTGTCACCTCTTAATAGACAGGAAACAAAGGAAATGGATAAAATAGCCATTTCTAACAAGGTACTTCAAAGAGATTTGAACACAGGGGTTTATTCAGCCACATTTTTGGAGGAAATAATTTCAGAATTGTTTTGTAACCTCTCTACATCGTTGTGGGAAAAAAATGCAAACATCACTGAGGCCCATCTCAATGAGATGAATACATTGCTTGTCAACAATATAGTGAATGAAATTAATGCTCAAATCACTGTTCTACGGAATGCTGATGAAAGACTGTGTTTTCCACCAATCGATAAAGAAACTGTTAGTAAGATTGTTGACTTAATTTATTATAGTATTGTAGAGCAATATGAATTGCATGTGACATGTGGCAATCTGGTATATGGCAATACTTCAATAGCAGAACAAATAACTGATAGCATATTGTTGGAGATTTTAGACTATCAACTCCCATCTTGCCACAGAGGAAAGCTTGTGCCTCATTCTTATTACCCTCTCAAAGCTGACATTATACTACAGAAGCTTCAAAATAGCTTGAGAAAATTTACTTTCCAGCCCAGATCACCTAAAAGCTATAGCACAATGTTGCCACACTCATTTTTAGAAGATGTCATCAGAAGACTTTTATCTCAGCTCAGTCTTCCATCCATTAATCCTTCCTCTTTGGAAAAAAATTACTTAATGAGTTCAGATTTTAATGAAATGTCTACCTGTATAATAAATAAGGTTATGTCAGCCATTTCAAAACATAAAATCTGGTTCACTCTCTATGATAGTCAACATCTGTGTACAGGAAAAAAACTCCAAAAGATGGTGGATTCTATTTACAGTAGCATTTTACAAATGTCTGGTTCTCTTATTTCAATACAGAAAAGTATAGTCAGCAGAAGTCCAATTATGGTTGACCGAATAGCCAGTTTTATTATCCAAGAGACTATTGAAAACCATCTTCAACCATTTTTAAGTGGAGAGATTTTGCCTCGTCCAGGGACTCCACTGGATGCTGTTTCTAATATGGTCCAACAGGTTCTCAGTGACGCTGTAGAATCATATGGACCCCAGAAGTCATCATCCTTAGGTGTTCGCCCAGACACATTTGTAGGGGAGATTGTTACCAGACTTTTATCAAAGATTTTTAGCCCAAAACCTAACACTGAAGTTGAGCTGGAGAACATGACCCAAAAAATAATAAACTCAGTGAATAATCATTTTGACAAAGCTAAAATTCCCATTCCATATGATAACAAAGAGCAGTCTTTTCCCTCTATAGATACAGATATTGTGGATGAGCTTGTCACCTCAGTTTATAGGAGTGTTTTAAAGCAGCATGGGCTAGACCCTGATACTGATAAAGAGTCTGATGATAGTGTGATTTTTGTGGAAAATATTACCAATTTAATTGTGGCAGCCATTTCAAACTACCTTTTTCATCCATTGTTTTCTGGTGATTTGTCAGCTTCTTCCTATTCTATTTCAATGGCTGAGAATATTGTTCAAGACATCCTCAGTAACATCAGTAAATCTATCATGTCAAGCCAGAGTGTACCTCCATATAATACTTTACTACCATACACATTTTTAGAAAATATGATACGAGTACTATTATCTAGATTCTTTCCTTCTACATCCAGCCTGGTTCCAAACAGAGAAACCCCTAAAGATAAATCAAGAATGAATTTTAATGAAATTGCTTCCAACCTAATCAGTGACATTAGGATGAAAATTTCCCAACATGAAATTCGATTTTCAAAAGATGAAGAGGAAACAAAGTTTGTTTATTCAGAAGATGATGTTCAGCATCTTGTTGACTCAGTATTCAAAAATATTTTACAAAACTCTGATTCTCAAGCTTTAGTGCAACAGAATATCACAAGCGGTAATGATGTTCTTATTGATAAAATAGCAGGTTTTATCATTAAATTTATCTGTGAACAACATCTTCAACCATTTGTGCATGGAAAGTCATTACCATCTTTATCATATGAGTGTTTTGATTATGAGAGAGAGCAAGTATTTTATACTGGTACTTATTCCTCAACTTTTTTGGAAGACGTGGTCTCTGGGGTTTTGAGCAAAATATTCCACAGAGTAGTAGGCATTGTACAAACAAAATCAGTGGCAGACTCAGAAGATGAACTGTTTGATAAAGCTGAACAACTCATCCATTTCATAGCAGAAGAATTCTCAAAAGCCCAAGTGAGCATTATAGATAATGCTGAGGAACAATTGTGTTTGCCTCCTGTGGAGAGAGCTGCAGTCAAAAACATTATCGACATGGTATACAGCAAAGTTTTAGAAGACTATGAAGTGGAAATTATGCCTGATAAAGATTTCTTAAATGACACAAAGACATTGGCTGCAAAGCTAACTAAAATCATTCTGACTGAAATACTTGATTTCCAAATTCCTCCAAATCTTATAGCAAATCTTCCTTTTAAGTCACATTCCAAACTCAGTGAAAATGTTTTGATACAGAGAGTTCAATATGACATTAGTAAATCAAGATTCCGAAGACAGGCTTCAACAATGTATACTACTATGTTATCACATACTCATTTGGAAA
Source organism: Sciurus carolinensis (assembly GCF_902686445.1). Classification (NCBI taxonomy): domain Eukaryota; kingdom Metazoa; phylum Chordata; class Mammalia; order Rodentia; family Sciuridae; genus Sciurus; species Sciurus carolinensis. Next base: position 134,293,438 of record NC_062215.1, read on the forward strand.
AAATAGTGACTCAGCTTATGTCTCAAATTAGTCCATCAGCTTCCAGTTTAGAACATACAGATATTTCCCAATCAAACTTAAATAATACAGTCATAAAACTGATAAATGAAATTATGTCAATAATTTCAAAACACGCAATATGTATTACTAAACATGGGGATATAAAGCAAAGTATGATTTCAGAAAAAGATATACAGTCTATGGTTGATTCCATATATGCTGATCTTTCTCATTCAAATCTATACCAATCTCTTGTAAAAGATAAAAAAGGTATAAGTAACATACCTGTTTCAAAAATAGCAAGTTTTATAATAAAAGAAATCTTTAACCATCATCTACAATCATTTTTGTCTGGAGATAAAACTTTCTTTTCAGCTTCAGTTGATCAAACTTATAAACAGAAAGCAATAGATCCTAAACAAAGAGAATTGTCTTTTGTTGTGAACTCAGCTATCTTTTTGGAGGAAGTGATTTCTGAGCTTTTATGCAAAATTTTTTATGCATTCACACATAATGTCTTGGTTGCTGAAAACCCAGATAGAGCCAAAGCCAAAATTACTAACATTGTTACATCATTAGTAAAATCAATTATTCTAGAGTTCACCACATCAGAGATTTTAGTTTCAGATTACTTGGATGAAAATCTGTGTTCTTCAAAGGAGTATAAAGAAATGGTTCAAAAAACAGTCAATCCAATTTACGAAAAACTATTAGATGAATATAAATCTCTAATACAAATATATAGGGCTATACAAAGTGACACTGCCTGTTTTGGAAGAAAAATATATCATTTACTATTGGAAGAAATTTATGATTATCAGGTACAGTCATTAGTTTCAGGAGAATTAGTGTCTTCTTCCTATTCTTCCCCGCGAGCTGATAACATCATCAGAAATGTGCTTAGTATCATCTTGAAGAATAGCAGTGCCTTGTCATCATGTGTTACTGTGTTGCCTCGTTCTCTTTTAAAAGACATGATTTATAAGCTTCTAGTGCATATGGTTCCTTCAGCTGACACTGAAAATGAACTAAAGGAGGAAGAGGTTACACCAGATTATAAGTCCATGGATACAGCTTCAAAATTGACTGATGACATTATAAAAGAAATTTATGAACATGAGATTCGACTTGCCATAGCAGAAGAGAATTCAGAAAGTATGCAATTAGAAGCTATTGAGAACTTCATTGACTCCATATGTAATAATATTTTGAAAAAATCTGAATTCCAAGCTGAAGTACAGAAAGATGCAGACCAAAAAGGAGGTTCATTTCTCAGTAAAATAGCTGGCTTCATTATGAAGGAAATTATGGATCATCATTTACGACCATTTTTATATGGTGAAGAATCATCTTTCAGTGACTTACCTGATTGTGATTGTGCCCCAGTAATTGCTAAATCTTGTAAAAAAAAGACACATTCTGTATATTCAGCTACATTTTTAGAAGATGTAATTGTTGACCTTGTTAACAAATTTTGTTCTTTCCCAACTATTACTGAAGATTCTAGCAAAAAAGAAATTCCAGAGTCAGATATTGTGGGCTTGGCTATCAAGTTTGCCAACTCACTCATAGGTGAATTTAGGAAAAGTGAAATTAAAGTTATACCACAAGCTGAAGAAATATTTTCTTTTCCACCAATTGATAAGGAAACAATTGATAATATATCTAATTTTGTATATGATGAGTTCATAGGTAAATATGGATCCAAGGATATTCAGAAAGGTGATAAAAGTAGCATTGTTATAGAAATGATTGCCACTTTAGCCCAGAAGGCCATCTCTGCTTTCAAGATTCAACCACTGTTCTCAGGAGAATGGTCTTCTACCTTCTTTTCATTTCTAAATCCAGATAACATCACCCAAAGGGTTCAAAATCTATCACAACAAACCTCTATGCAGATAACTAGATGCTTAAAAGAAGACCAACTTACTTTACCAGAACAATCACATAAGCACACTTCTCAAAGCTCAAATCAGAAAAATGTTATGGGCATAGACAGAGTTGCAGTGAGCACAAAGAAAAGCTTCAACACATCAGTGAGAAAAAGTGGCATCCAAGATCCAATAGTTAGCTCTATAAATGCCATTATGAAAAGCAACCTGCTTAACCTGGTACCTGTGTCAGCTACAGGTGTGGCAAATAAAAAGAAAGAGGATGAAAATAAACTGGGAAGTCACACTAAAGAACATAGTGAGAATATATCAAAAGTTACTTCTCCATCCACCACTGTGAAAAGGAAGCAGGCTCAGGATCCAGATATAAGTAAAACAATTAAAGATAATGAAATTGAAAGGAAGAAAAAATCCACTGCAAAAAATGAGCAGCAAGGTACTAAGGTATTATCAGTTGCTACTGATAATACAGAATATGATAAGTATATACTTGGGTCAGATTTTGAAACAGACAATGAAAAGAGTAGTGACAAAAACAGGGAAAGGTCAATAGAAAAAGTTGACAAACACCCTCAGTTACCTTCTTTCAAGTCAAGGGCAAAAAGTATGGAGACTATAACAGACAAAACTTTAAAAGTAGCCCAAAAGCCAAACAATAAAGAAAGGAGACACTCTCTCACTCAAATAGATGTGGATGAAATACCATATTCAGATTATGAATGTGTTCAAAATGTTATTGAAAATATTTATGAGAATGTTTTAGAAATGTCATCTTCTCAAGAACCTCTGGATTTATCAAAACCCAGAAACAGCAAAAGCTCTCCAGGTGACAAAGTGCTGAATACAGTTCAGGAGGTTGGCAAAGATTCTGCACAGTCTGCTATCACAAAAGGTTTATCCCTTTCAATTAATGAAAAAGTTCTTGACAAAGAGAAAGAAAAGAAAGAGAGAGAAAAAGTTAAAGAAGGGGAAAAAGAGAAAGAATATGAGAAAAAGAGAGAGAGAGAGCATGCAAATCAGAAAACATTTGAAATTAAACTTAATAAACCTGACCAGGTTCATCTACCAAGAAGAGAACGTGTAATTTTTCCTGCTAACTTTTTAGAAGATGTTATCACTGAAATTGTTAACATATTGATCTTTTCTTCCTCACCAGAAACCCAAATATGTGATAGATGTCTAAATGCACATGATGATCAAAATCAGGCTGAACTCTATGAAACTGCCATGAAACTCATTGATTCACTGTTGAAGGAGTTTTCAGATGCTCAAATTAAGGTGTTTAGGCCAAATAAGGGAAATCAGTTTCTTCCACATGCAGATAAAATATCTTCAGTTCCTACAGGACTTCGTAAGTGTAAAGAACCAACTATAGATGAAGCATCACCCAGTATTAAGACTAAAAATGTGAATAAAGTGTCACGTATGCATAAAATGACTGAAAAAGCATCTTCAGATAAGATACCTTTCCTAGATAAAATCCAGTCAATTGATAAAACATTAGTCAATAAAGTTGTTCACTCTTCCGTTTGCAGTATTTTGAAGGAGAATAGATCTCGGGAATCCATTTGTAAGAAAATAAACAGTAACAGGGAAAATTTAGCAAGAAATCTAACTAGTGCAGTGATAAGTGAAATTTTTCAACATCAACTTCACTTGCTATTTTGTGATGAGGTTCCAGATTCAGCATGTTTGCCTCTAGAATCTAAGGATGTTGTCAAAAAGGTCCAAAAGGTAGTCCAAACAGCCAGCAAAGAATGTCAGACATCATCACCATATACCATAATGTTGCCTCATAGATTTTTAGAGGATGTGATTTCTGCTCTTTTATCAAAAATTTTCAATTTTCAATCAGTATCCAATAGTAAAAACAAAGCAAAAACATCTGGGGAAAATTCATCCACAGAACTGGATTTCCTTCAAATGAAGTTAGTAAGTACAGTTGCAGCAGAAATATCTAAAAATGAAGATATGGTTATACGATATGTAGAATCCTTACATCCCAATGATGATGAGATCATTCAATTAGTGGTTCAGTCTATTTATAATAATTTGCTACCACAATTTGGATCACGAGAGGTCATACAAAATTGTGTAACCAGTGGATGCAGACTCCTTTTAGAAACCATAGTTGATTTAGTTCTACGAGAAGTTGCTGGCAATCAGTTGCAGAACTATTTTTGTGGAGAGTTAACTCCACATCAGTGTGCAGAAGTGGACAGTGCTGTTGAAAATATACTTAAAGATATTATTCAAACTGCTCCACCTCAACCGTCACAAGCTCATAAGCTATGTTATAATGTAATAGAAGAAATTGCTGTAAAATTTTTATCTAAGCTACTTTCTGTGTTTCCAAAGATAGATAAAGAACAAACCAGATCTCTAGAAAATGAAATGCAAAATATAACCTTAAAAATATTAAAATCATTCCAAGAATTTATGTCTAAAAGTAAGATTAAACTTGTATCACCAGCTAAGGAATCACCTACTGTACCTTTGGCTGACAATGCAACTATTGAAAAGGTGGTTAATTCTGTTTATACTAATGTTTTAAAACACTCTGGCTCTCATAAATCTGTTTTTACAGATTTAATGGGTAAGAGCAATGTCCTTTCTGATATAATAGGTTTCTTAATGGTAAAAGAAATTTCCAATTCTGAATTTGAACCACAAGTAGAGGAAGAAGTATCAAATTCAGAATTAGCCCTGGAAGCTGTTCAAATTATGGAAAAAGTGGTCAAAATTATCGAAGAACTTAAGAGCCAAGAAAAGCCTTCATCCATAAAAGGTTCTATGTTACATGTCAAGGTTTTAGAGGAAGCATTAGCCTTGTTTTTGGCTAAACTTATAGGATTGCCAAGTGTATCAAGCAAAGATACCAACAACTTAGAAAAACCTAAGTTAAATAAAGTTGCATCTCAACTGACAAAATGTGTAACAGCTGAAATTTCCAGAAGTAACATTTCTCTTGTAGCTGCTGATCCTGAAGAACATTCTTTAGAACCAGAAAATATGGAAATGATTTCTCAGGTTATTGATTCTGTTTATAGCAATATATTCAAACAATGTGGAACTGATAAGGAATTTTATGATATCAAAGGGGCAAACCTAGTCTTCCCTAAGAAGGTGGCTAGTTTAATTATTGATGGAATTTCAAGAGTTCCATCAGAAAGCATTATCTCAAAGAATCCAAAGCCTCATGTATTTGGAGAGCTGGACATTGAAAGAATCATTGAAAAGGCAAGAAAGCATGCTATCAAAATTTTGCCTGAGTTAGATGTTGAAGAAGCAGGTGAGGAAAACCCTCCAGTTAAAATAGTTCCATGTATTGGGAAAAAACCAATCAAAATAGATCCAGAAATTGTTTCAGAACACTTAACTGTCCTTTCTGTAAAAACCCAACCTATTGAGAAACTTAAAATGGAATGTTTAAGAAGAACTGGACATAGCATAGCAGAACTGAGAAGAGCATCAATAAGTGGGAAAAGTTGCTCTTCTACAGAATCAATTAATTCAGAAAAGAGAAAGAAAGAAAGACGTACTTCACTCAATAGGATGGGACGATTAGATGTAAAACCTTTTGAGGTAAGTGCAAAGGCAGTGGTCACTGAGACACCATGGTTCTGTAATTTCTTTAGTCTGATAGGTGTATGGGAATGCATGTTTGTTGTTGTTGCCCAGCCTAAAATAGAATTGGTTTCACCCAGTTCATCCACATAGTTATCCACTTAGTAAATCATTTTACTAAGACTTGTAGTATCAGTTCTGTGACTCACTGTGAAGGTCTCAGTCAAATTTTCCTAGAATAATTCACTTAAACTAGCTTTTTTCTTTTAAAGAATGGGAATATAAAAACATATCCTTAACAGTAATACTACATTGGTTGAAGTTATAATTGTCATTTGAAGATTGAGAAGAAGTATAGTCTTGCATAATTCTTTTAATTCTTCATTATGGATATCTAACACTATTCTAAAGGGCCAGTTAATGGAATATCAGGATACCTGAAACCATATAAAATAATTTTGATTTTCAAATTTAAGTCTCCTAAATAGTGTTATTTTTCTTTTCACAGCATTGTTCTGCAAACATACTGCTATTAGATTATGCTTATTCTTGTGATTTCATTTAATTAAATTGGCCTTTCTGATTTCCCCTATACTGTCAAGATGTACCCAGCTTTCTTCCTCTTCTACCCTTGTTGTATACCCAACTGTCCTAATGTTGCTATTTTTAGGAACCTGTTCGCATATTCTGTGGTTGTAGTTCTGTCCTGGAATCTCATATTCATGCCTCAAACACATTAAACTTAATGGGATGTCAAAATGTCAAAAATGATGTTCTTGTTACAAGAAAACTATTAATGAATACAACAGAATTATTTTGCCAATGGATATAGTTATACTAATCCATTGCACATTTTGTTTTTTATCAAAGCTTCTCTAGAGATAGTTGGGCATTTGTAAGAGAGCCATGAGTGCTTGAGGTTGCAGTATATGTATTGGACAGTGAGCAAAGTTTTGTAGAACCATGTTCCCTAGAGGGTAAACTGAGAGTGGATTTTTCCCAGCACTGTTCTGCAACCCATTGAGCTAAATCTCAACGCTGATAAATGAGTGAATAGATGATTTGTGTTTTCAAACCCAAATACTGAAATTATCATGTCTGAGACTCTTTTAATATTTATCCTTAGGTTTTAGAATAAGTAATGGTCCTTTCCAGTTGTAAAATTTTCTTTTGCATCTGAATTCTCATCATTAATTAAGCACATACATAGTGGTATTAATTTATATATAAGTAATTACTTGGGAGTAAAATTTGCAAAAACAGACTGTAGAATATCATTAGCTAAGATCAGTTTTCAATTATCTATAGAATTGTCTGTCACAAATCCTCTTAGTTATCAACCCTCTTAAGTAATAAAATCACAGAAAGCCATAAGTTACCAACTCTCTTAAGGAATAAAACCACAGAAAGCAATATTTAAACCAAACTAATGCCTCTTTCCTTTTAAGAGAAAGAAGATAAATTTGTATAAACTAAACAAATAAAAAATATTTCAGCAACCTCAGGGACCTTAATTGATCCCTGTACATAAATTATAGGGACAAAGAAACAGACAAAAGAATAGTATATTAAGTCAGATAGTATAATTTTTGATACTTCCTCAGAGATTATTTGTTTTGAGCTACCACAAATTCTGAACTCACCAGACATATGATATTAAAACCACATTCAGTATCAAATACCAAAGTCATAAAGAACGATTTTTTTAACCCACTCTTTCCTCCTCCACAATGGATAATTGATTGTTTTGATTTCTTGAATAGTTGTTTCTATTAGTTTGTTTCCATAGAAGATATCCCTTTAAGGCACTGTTATCTGAAAAGCTGGCTTGCAATATTACAAAGGAAGGTCTAAGATTATTAATGTAGAGATTCTATGGCCTGGTCAAAGGCTACAGAGATGGGAGTATCTTGGTTACTTAATTATAATTATATTTTCTTTGATCTGTCTTTAACATTGAAAATAGAAACTGAGACTTGACTAGGGAGGAGAAAAATAATGAGGATTTATATTTTGAAGAATCTTTTTGGAAAATATGTCCAAAGGATCAAGAGTGGAGGAGTGGAAAGTAAATATTCAAAGCTCATAATTTTGGCTATTCAATCTTTTTATGAGTGAAGATCAAGTAGTATCTTGTCATATTTTGTAGTATCTATATTTAGATTTCTATAGAATTTCCTACCTAGGATTTTAAAAAATATTATTATATCTTATTCTGTCACAAAAATTTTAAGAGAAATGGAAAAAATAGAAAGTAATAAAACTATTGTGCAACAAAATGTACCATGTAAGCAACAACTCATGTTAGGCCTACTTTTTGGAATGTTATGATAGTTCAATATGATCTCAATGTAAAAGCAATGATAGACACCAACAAGTATTTCTTACGATTTGTTATGATTTGTATGTTTCTTCTTTTTAAAATACTGCTAATATATCAGTAAGTGGCATCAGAAAGTATTACTTAAGTTGAAACTAGAAATCATAAGAAAAGAGAAATATCACAATAGTACCACAGGAAATGTGATTGAGACTTGTTTTTAACATTTGTTGTACCTTTCATTTCAGGCTGTTGGCAGAAATTCATTTCAGAATATAAGAAAGCCTGATATCACCACAGTAGAGCTTTTAAAAGATGTTCAAACTTCAAAAGATCTGATCATTCGGTTAGTAGCTCATGATATTAATCAAGAACATCCGGGAAATTATATAGCTGAGGAAGGAATTTCTGATGAAGATGAAATTGTTTTAGGTGAAGTTGTTGTTCAAGGAAGCTTAGGAGGACTATCTGAAGATCAAGAGAGAGAATCTGGGAAGCCAGTAGAAAGCAAAGTTGCTTTTTCCAAAACAATAATAAGTGCAACCAACCTGAAAAAATTCTTAGCAATAAGCAAATGTTGTCAGACTACAAATGGTGTGAATATTGAAAGTATGGAAGAAATCTCAAATCTGACACTAGAATCCAAGGACACACAAGTTAAAAGAGTTACTGCTGAGCTTGACATGCCCTTTTCAAAAACCTTGACTGAAACAGACTCTTCTCGGCAGAAAAAGACACAACATAAGGTAAGTGAGAAATGTGACTACCCATGAATAGAAAGGATAAAGAAAAACACTGTTCAAGAATGTACCTTAAGTAGAAAAGAATACTAAAATGAACTCATTATCCTCCTAAGCCTATAAATATTTACAGTACAGGGGGAATTAAGATAAAACTCAGAAACTGAACTGAGGAAAAACAGATAAGGAAAGAAGCTCAATTAGAAGCTCAAGGGAAACAAAATAGAAACCAGTTAAGAAAATGCAAGCTAATTATTTAAACAATAGATTCCAGTCCTTTTGTATTGGGACTGATAAATACTTATTGGACATCTTTTGTGGCAGGTAGAAGAGGTTGAAATGATCCATAGAAATTAGAATCCTACCTTGTATGCATGATGCCTTGGGTTCCATGCCCAGCACTACCACCTGCACCCAAATAAAAGAAAAACAGATTGTCTGAGTTTGTATATTGACCATCACTTAATAACTATGTAACCTTTTGACAATATACATAGTTAACTTCTTTAATAATCTTTAGCCTACTTTCCAGAATTAAAAAGTTAAACAATGTATTTTGAATATCTATCACCTTTACAATCAGACATTAACTTAACTCCACTATTATCCTGGTGAACACTTCATGTTACTGTTTACAAATCCTTAAGTGATGATGTGGGCCTCGATGACCTTTTAGGTTTGGCCCTATCCAAAAAATTTCTATTATTCTTTTTTGGAGGATATATGATTTAGGATTCCCTCATGAGACAATTCTCTTGATTAGTCATTTGATGTGACTGATGTCACGGGGTAACACAAAAGCTGAGGTGAACCAGAGAAAATGGACATACAACTTCAGACAATTCAGGAGCACATGATTTCTCCACAAATAGATCAGAGTATGTATTAAAATGATTGACTTAGCAAGCTTCTGAATTTTCCAGAGTTGCATCTCTGTTCTTTTTAAACCCAGTAAAATATGACTAAAATATTTTTATAGTTTGGAAATAGAAAAACTATATCCTTCAAACATTTCACTAGGTTCAATGCTTAAAATCCATTCAAAGGCCAATATCATAATTTAGAACATCTTCCTGAACCACTTCAAAAGAATTATACTGGAAGAAACATTTTAACTGGAACCCTACCGTTGTTTAAGTGATTCCAAAACTTTTTCATTAAAGTGTAGATTAGACTGCAAAAATGCCAATAAGAGGGAAAAGTACATATCAAACTCATCTTTGTAATAACTGATTTGCGATTTTACAGAATGAAGAAAAGAGTCTTGTTACTGAACCTACACATTACTACATACACAGAATTATGAGTACATCTTCATATAATCAAGATCTCATTTCAACTACAAGGTACATGAAATTAAAACAATACAAATATAAAAATATGAGCTGAATACAGATCTTATATGCAGGGTACCATTAAAGCTGTAATTAAACAAGCACCCTGCCTTGGCTCCCCACTGTGGATAATTCCTGAGCCTCTTCTTACTACTTGCTGTCCCATTTCTAGTTACCTACACTTGTATCCTTGTTTGAGCCCTTCTTTCCAGTGTGTCTTAGATCAGGTGTTTGCTAATGTGTTACTGTATTTTTTAACCTGAGAGATAGGCATTAGGTCAACAATAATAGTATCATCACAAAAGGGTTTCTGCTCAACTCTCATAAGTAAACTAAATGTCCTAGTATATTGTGCTGCCTGTAAGATCAATCAAAAGAGGAGAGGGAAAAATGTAAGTGGAAACCTTCAGATATGTTTCTAGAAAGCAATAAACTTTGATGTGTGTCTTTTAAAAATGGATATTATTTACATGAGAAAAAGACAAATCCAAATTTGAATTGCTATAGGAACAAAGTATGTGGATTGTGGCAGTTATAGAGAACAGAGAGAAAAAAAATCTACTGTATGCTTAAAATCTGATTAGTAACTCTATTGAGAACTGTTAAAACATCTAAAATTTTTGTTGTTTATTGTTGTTATATTCATAACCAGGAATAGTTGTTATTTTCTATCTGTAGGGAAGAACTGGGTATAAAGAGAAAATTATCTGGTTACATACATAATTAGTAATGCAGGCACCTCTATATTATTTGCATATGTGAAGTAGAGAAGGAGCACAGATAATACTAAGTAAAAAGAAATTTAGAGTAAGATGATACCAAGAAGTTCCAGGCCCTTGTTTCTCTAAATAAATAAATAAATAAACAACTACAAACAGATTAAAACAAGTTTTTTAGAAACAAGTGGAATATATGCAGCAAACAAACGAAAATTCCATCAAGAAAAAACCACAATGAAAATAGAGAAGAAAAGTTCTGTGGGTTTTATCTTACTTTTACCCATTCTCCTCCCAGCATTGCCCCATATACTTGGGAGCAAAGAGTGCAGTTACCTTTCTTCCCTTGGGAGGAGTTTGTTTTCAATGTTTTGTTTTCATACTTGTTTTAAATGTTTTGGCCTGTCTGTACACTTCCTGAGAAAATTATTTTTGTTTCACCTTTATGGAGCTCAGATAGGAAAAGATGGAGTATTTTGGATCTAGGCCTGGAAACCATAGAAGGTAGTTGATTAATGCTGTAACACACAAAAATGATAAGAGTCCTGTAGAACCACAGACATCTTAGATGAGAGAGTATGGAAAGTGAAACACAATAGAAGATCCAAATATCTGAGAAAAAGCAGAAGAAGACTCTATGGGTCATTAAATAACTTACAGTAGCCCAGGAAAATTGAGGGGAAAATAAACCATATACATAGGCACAAAAAGACACATGCCCAGAAAAGATGTGAGATCTTAAAACTCCATATCACATTGTTCATGGGTTCATAGTCACACTAATTAATAGAGTCTTCCACATCAGTCTGAAAAAACTGAAAGAAATTGCTATTTTTTTCTAATGTCCAAATTTCCACAAATTAACACTATGCTTACAAAGAAATAGGGAATTATGGCCATATTCAATGGAATAAAATGAATCTCACAAGAAATATCTGTGAAGAGACATGAGTGGGACATGATAAAGACTTTGAAATTCTGCCTTAAGTATGCTCAACAACTATAGGAAAACACAAAGAATTAAGTTAAGAAAGTATTCATAAGCAAAATAATAAAAAGGCAAAAATATTTTAAAAGAAACATAAGAATTCTAGAACTAAAAACAATAACCGTACTGAAAATTTTACAGAATAGCTTCAACAAGAAACTCAAAAGGCAGAATTAGAAATCAGTGAACTTAAACACTGAGAAACAAAAAGAAAATGACTAAAGAAAAATTAGAGTCTAATGTATTTTGGAGATATCATCAAGCAGACAAATATATGCATTGTGCTATTCCCAGAAGAAGAGATTAAGAAAATGGAAGAGAGATTATTTTAGGAAAAAAATAGCTAACAACTTCAAATTTTGAAGGAAAACTTGGATATTAAAATATAGGAAACTCAACATGCTTCAAATAGGGTAAACTCAAAAAACACTAAATCAAGGCACATTAAAATCAAATTGTCAGAAGACAGAGAATTCTAAAAGCAGAAGAGAAAAGAAAACTCATAATGTACAAGAAATCTCAATAAGATTAACAGTAGATATCAAAGAAGAAAGCTTGCAGAACAAGAATCAATGGGATGATATATTTAAAGGAATAAATGCAAAACAAAATAATTACCTAACAATAATTCTACAACCAGCAAAAAGTTCCTTCAAAAATGAAGGACAAATTAAGATATCTCAAGATAAGAATAAAGGAAAGAAAAAAAAACCTCAGGTAGTTCATTAATACTAGACCTGTTCTACAAGAAATGCTAAAGAGAGTCCTTCAAGTTGAAATGGAAGGATACAAGATAGTAACTCAGAATCTTATGAAAATATAAACTACTCCAATAAAGGTAAACCCCTAAAAAAATTTTTAAAAGCAGTATTATAATTTTGGTTTATAAATGCACTTTTTCTGCAGAATTTAAAGATAAATGCAGAAAATATAGAATTATATCTTTAAAAAGGAAATAAAATTGACAGACATAAATAGATTGTCTAAGGAAAAAAGAGAAGGAAATGAAAGAACATTGCAACTGAGTTTGTAGAAATAAAAAGCATTATAAAAAAGTACTAGGAAGTTGTATACAAATACATTAGATGACCTAAATAAAATGGATAACTTCTGAGAAGCACAAGACTTGCCAAAACTGAATGAATCATGATGAATTAGAAAAATCTGAACAGAACTTTGACTAGAAGGGTGAATCAGTAATTAAAACATTCTAACAAAGAGAAGCTCAGGACCAGAAAGTTTCACTGGTGAATTCCAGAAAACTTTAAAGAACTAATATCCACCCTTCTCAAACTTTTCCAAGAAATTGAAGAGGAGAAAATATTTCCAAATCTATGATGTCAGCTTTACCTTGATATTAAAGCCATAAAAAAAAAAAAACCCTACAAGGAAAGAAACCTACAGACCAATATTTGTGGTGAATGTTGATGAAAAAAATTAATAAAATACAAGGAAACCAAATTTAGAGGCATGTTACTGGGGTTATACACTTGGACCAAGTGGTTTTTATCTCAGGAATGCAAGAAAATTTCAACATTAAAAAAAAATCTACATAATATACCATTTTAACAGAATAAAGGAGAAACACACATATATGCTTAATTGAGCCAGAAGAAAAATCTTGAATAAAATGAACATCTTTTCATGAAAATGGCACCCAACAGGCTATTATTAGGAAGAAATCATCTCAGGAGCACTAAGGCTATATATGAAAAATCTACAGCTAGCATTGTCTTCACTAGGGAAATATGAAGACTCTTATTCCAAGGACAGGAACAAGGAAAAGCACACTTACCTTTGCCATTTCAACATAGTACATAAAGTCACACCCAGAGAAATTAGGAAAAAAAAAAAAAAAAAAGATAGAAAGAAAGAAAGGAAATAAAAGGCATTCAAATAGGAAAAATAAGAGTAAAATGATTTGTATAAAAAATGACTCAATATTGTTTAGAGATTTAAACATAAAACTTTATAAAACTTTTATAAAAAGCCATAGGAGAAAAGTTGTATGACATGACATTAAATTTGGTAATAATAGAAAAGTAATAATAGATAAATTGTATTTCATCAAAATTGAAAAAATTTCATGCTTGAAATGACATGATCAACAGAGTGAAAAATCAACACAAGGAACTGCAGACAGTATGTTATATGTCAGTCACAAAAGGACAATTCTAACTATATGAGGGCCCTAGAGTAGTCAAATTCAGACTCAGAAAGTAGAATAGTGGTTCCTGTGTGATGATGAGGGAGGAAACTAGGTTGTTTTGTAGGTATATAGTTTCAGGTCGGGAAGATGAAAATGTTCTGGAGATACATGGTAGTGATGGTTGAATAAAAATGTAAATGCACTTAATACTGCAAAACTGTGCACTTAAAAATTAAGCTGGTAAATCTTATAGTATATTTAATCACAGTTTTAAAAGTGGAAAAAGTACATTTAGAAATCATTTTCATTCAGTTTGGAATTTAAGGAAATTATGCTACTACAGGCTTGTTTCCACATAAAGAATGAATGATTGCTGTTTTGCTTAAGCAGTAATTTTTTTCATTTATTAACTACACAAATAAAAATGATGATTTTTTTTTTCCTTTTGTTTTAGTGAGGCAGAAGATTTTAACCCATATCCAATGTGTAAAGTATTAAAAGGTTTGACATTTTTATTATTGTTTAAAGAATGTTCAAAATGAAACTTTAATATTTTGATAAATAAGTTGTTCAATACTTCAGTGATTATTTAGGTTTCAGATTTGAAGTTAATACTGTTTTTCTTCCTTTGAGCATGTTGTCTTTTGGAAAGTGATCCAATATTACAACACTCACATGTTAAAATGAGCCAAATACTTTGTCTTGTCTGAATTGCTCTTACTACTTCATTGATAAATTTGGTATATGATGTGATTTGTGAACTCACATTTATCATGGTCCTGTAAGAAAGTAAAAGGATGTATTGTCACACTAGTTTTTATCTGAGCAAGAACACATAATACTTGGATGTAAAGCGCAACCTTAGTTATGCTTTCTCTGTTTCATAGGTCAGCCCTACTAAAATGTATAAAAGGCCTTTTAAAGATAAATTTATTTGCTCACATTAAAATCTGAATAGCATGAACCTTCCTTTCTTTTGGAATCAATTTATATATACTCCTTAGGACATTTGTTAGAACCTTTTAGTTCTCTATTTGTTCACACCTTAAGAGGATAAATTTAATTCTAACAATGACAGCATACACAGGAGGTAGAGTGACATGCTTACTATAAAATGGCCTTGAAATTCAAACTGCAAGTTTATCATGATTATTTCCACCATGCAAACCACTCAAGAAACATTCTCTCAATTTGGAAGTGGGTACAAAATCCACAGAAAGGCAGTAAGCATGCCTGAATTCCATGAACATACCCTAACTTATAGGTATCACAGTAACCACTGACATGATTTCTGCATTTTGGAATCATAAGCTATTAGATCCATACAGAAACTGCCTAATTCAATCCTCTTCAAAAAACATAGTCCTATCTGCACCTCAACTTCTGTCCTTAAATTCTGTATATCGTTTTGTTTGTCCAACTTTTTTGTTGTGATCAAGCTTAAGTTCTTAAATAATTCAAAATATTGTGTCCGTCCATTCATTCTTTACTGAGCATCTCCTTTTTGTTATGACTCCTTGCATTAACAAGACTCACAAAGTTCTTGCTCTTGTGGTATTTACATTTTAACTTGAGGTGAGGAGTTGAAGAGTAAGGACATAAGATAATTCCAGACATGAAAAAGTGCTTCCCATCTGTTTATGACAAAATCACAAGTCATTGCAATGGCTTACAAATCATCATCTGAGTACTACCCTAACCTCCAATTACCTTTCCAATTGAACTCTTTTCCTCAGACCTTTCAGAAATTCAGGGTCTTTGCATCTGCTAATACTTCTATAGTGTTTTCTCCCTGTATCTGCATTGCTCTTTTCCTGGCCATCAAAACTTTGCTCAACTATCACTTTCTCAGTTTTCCTCTGAATACACTCTATGAAACTGTCTCAGTTTTCCTCTGAACACACTCTATGAAACTGCAACCTGTTTCCTTTCATGACCCTACCTCTCCCACTTGTTGCTTTCATATTCCCTAGCACTTATCTGGCAGACTGTGTATTTTAGTTACTGTCTGTCTCTACAATGTAAGTTTCATGAAGGTGGACATTCGTGTCTGTTCACATTTTGTATCCCCCCAAACCCAAAGCAGTTTGTGGACATATATTAGAGGGGAGAATTTAGTGAGATCGTAGAGACTATGGGAGGAGCTAGTGGTACAGCAGGGAGAATGTAAATGTTTTGATTATATTTAGATTGAGATATCCATTTGCTACTTGAGTTGAGAATCACATAAGCAATTGGATGTATAAATCCAGAATTCAATGTTTGGGGTCATGCTGGAACATATATATTCCTACTTTCGTAGAATTCACAAAAGCATCTCAAATAACTTAAATCTGAACACCTGGGACTCTTAACTATCAGGAGTTTTTCTGCCTCTCTTCATCAAAAGAACTTTCAAGGTGGTCTGGGAGTTCTGATGCCTATATCACCTAGCAATCTAAACTTATTTGGAACAATGGCCCAACGTTAAACCCAAATAAGCTGTCACTTAAAAGTCAGTTTACTGACATGCAATATAAGGTTGATTCAGACACTATAAGAACATTGTTAAGTAATCATAACATTTTGTCGAATAATTCTGTTTTTCTCCTCCATATTTCAGTTAATTGGGGTTTTACTCTTCTAAAATCTCAGTGGTCTGAAGAGTAGTTCAGAGTGATTTTGTTGACTCTTGATGAGTGCATGTGTATAAACTTCAGTTTCTGCATGTATTTCCTTGTGTTCTTTTGTAAGATGGAGAAGGAAGATAATCTCACTTCTATTCTACATAGGAGGAAACTAAGCTAAGGAAGTTAGATGCAATTTGCCAATGTTCACATAGCCCTAAACAGTGTAGCTGAGACTCAGGCAGCTTTTTTTTTTTACCCCATAGCATATTGGCTGCTTCCCTTGCATTGGTCTTTGTAAAACTTCTTTTGTAGTGATATTTATACCAGCATTTTACTCTTTATTCCAATGATGATCTTGTAATTAATTATGCATAAAGAGTGTCAGAGTTGGAAGGGTCCTTAGTATTATGTGCCGAGTAATCCCTCATCACCTGATAAACAGGGCCATAGAGATAGAATGATTGTGAATATGTAGCATGGAGTGTGGGGTCTCATGAATTTGAAGAATAAAATCTATAAACAAAAGGATGAGAACAAAGTAACAAGATTTATTAGAGAGAGAGAGAGAGAGAGAGAGAAAGAAAGAAAGAAAGAAAGAGAAAGAAAGAAAGAAAGAAAGAAAGAAAGAAAGAAAGAAAGAAAGAAAGAAAGAAAGAAAAGGAAAGGAAAGGAAAGGAAAGGAAAGGAAAGGAAAGGAAAGGAAAGGAAAGGAAAGGAAAGGAAAGGAAAGGAAAGGAAAGGAGAAAGGAAAGGAGAAAGGAAAGGAGAAAGGAAAGGAGAAAGGAAAGGAGAAAGGAAAGGAGAAAGGAAAGGAGAAAGGAAAGGAGAAAGGAAAGGAGAAAGGAAAGGAAAGGAAAGGAAAGGAAAGGAGGAAGGAAGGAAGGAAGGAAGGAAGGAAGGAAGGAAGGAAGGAAGGAAGAAAGAACCCCCAAAGAGGGAGGAATCCCAAGACAGGGATACCAAAGAGTGGCTGTTGTCTAGATCTATAGGTTTAAGGAAGTCAGCCCCTTGCCCAATCTTGGGTAAGGCATTCAATGTAGTCATGCAGGTTTTAGTCCAATCAGAACACGAATCAGGCATTTTTCCTTCTTTGGAGAGGCATGGACCCCATTCACATAGGTCCTGATTTAAAAGCAACCTTTTGGTAAGTTACTTAGCAAATATCGGCAGGTGCTATTTGTGCTCTGCTACCCAGGAAGTTACCCAGGGCCCCATCTCCCTATCCTCCCAGCCTAATCTCTTCCTCCTAAGTAACAGAGCATATCTCTCCTAGTACATCACACTTCATCTTTCATAATTCCTAAGACATATCTCAACATTCAAGGGCTCTTACCTATTTCAGCATTGTGCCCATTGTCTATGTACTTAAAAATAATATTTTTTTGTGCCTAAATTATAGTATTTTGATAAAAAATGTAATTACATCTGATTTATGTCAACAAATATATAAGCCTTAGGGGGGAAAAAAATGTCTATTTTTCCTTTGTTTTCCCTTCCTGTAGAAAGTCATCAGGAACAAAAGCCAGAGAATTCAAACAGCATTAAGGTAAATGTTTTTCATTGGCCTGTAATTGGTTGTACAATAGGGCCCAGGTGAGCATAGCCCAGTTTTAACAGTCCAGATACTGTGTGGTATGATATGGGAAACTGCAGGAAGCATTCCCTTATTTACAGGTCTTCCCCTCTGGCTGAGACCTGTCCCTAGCATCTGAAAATCCCTTAATGAAAATCTTCACCCCTTAGGGTTAAATCAGCATTCCATGTTTTAGGTACAGGAGAAAGCCACTGATTCTCCCTAGCACCTAAATTCTTTTCCATTGATTAGCTCTGTTACTTACATCTTTAGAGAGAAGCCTGGAGGAAGTGAATCATGTGGCTCTGCCTAGAGTGGGCACACCCCAGTGAGAACTTGGTGGAGGGAGGGAGGGAGGAGCACTTTCAAATATGAAGGGGCAAAGACTTGTAGGAAGCAAGTGCTCATTCCACCTACTTCTCTCTATTTCTAAGGACACATTCTGTGTAGACAGCATAAGCCCCAGTGCAGATCAGGGAATTTCCTCTTCCTAAATCCTCCTTGTTTCCAATAAGGAATGAAGCTACAGACTCCATTCTCTCTTTTTTTTTTTATTCACCTTGTTTTCTTCCTGAATGAATTTAATTACTTTAAAGTAGATCTCCCACCTCCATAAATGCACAATTTGTCAATTATCCTGTCACTTCTCAGTACCAAGATACAGCAGAATTTTCAGAACCAATTCTTAAAATCTTATAACTCATACTTAAATATTTTTTGTCAAATTTCAAATATACTAGTATGGTTAGTTCCTAGTCAGCCTAATTTTTATTTATGAATAAAAACATCTATTTAAAATATCAGACTTCACTTAGGTCACACTTTCTAAAATGTCAAATTACATGGCATAAAGGTGAGGCACTGAGACTTGAGTCTGGGAATCTATTGACACTCTGTGCCATTCTGAATTCCTAGCTAATCTGAACTCTTTCCACTCTGTTCTTTCTCTCATTTTCTACTATTTCCACAGTAAAATTTGCTTAAGTAGTTGTCTAGTCGAACTCCAGCTAAGGTAGAGTAAGTACAGTTCACTGTATCTCTCATTGAGTACAACTAAAAACCCTACACAAGTACTGAGGACTCGAAAATCATGATAGCAGGAATTTGGGGTGAGAAGTCAAAACTCAAAGAACAACCAATATCATTGTGAGTTTCTTGGCTTTTTTCTTTCTACATTTCCTTGTTTAGAATTAGAGCAGCTCAAACCTGGAATTTCATAGAGAGGGATTAGATTAGAATCAAGTTTTAAACGAAGTCATTGCCTTCTGACCTGAGTTAGAGGATAAATTCCTGTGGGATAGAGACTATATGTGGAATGGGGGACCCTGCTTTATATTCCACTCCCCTTTTTCTTTGTACTTGCCTTGAAACAAATTATGCACTTATGAAGCTACATGTCAGTAGTGGAAGAGGCTGCTGAAACACTACCTAAAATTCTGAACAAAATTCTTTTCTCTTGCCAGAGAAATTAGGGCCCCCAGTAGACTAAAGAATATGTTATTTTTTTCCTCTGCTTTCTCTTTTCACTTTACCATGGAGGTAGATGCAGTCTCAGGAAATGTGAGACAGCATTACAGGGAGGCTAGAGGCCCAGCATTCTAGTCATGGAACTAGAAAAGGGAGGCTAAGCATCAGAAACTCTGAGGCAAGTGATAGAGAGGAGGGACACTGAAAAAGGGAATCCCTAAAAATGTCATCTCTCTTGAGTTACACACAAATAGAAATGACTTGAAGTTACATAGTAAAAACTTTGAAAACATGAACTGTTGCCTTCATAGTGTTTCATACACGGCGCTTCTGGGAAAAATGCTACTCCTGCATTCAAATAAATTACTCAGGTCTATGGCTTTGTTCAAAACCAGTGTCTGAGCCATGATCCCAGCTAACAGGTAAACACAGCCACTTGATTGCTACAGACCACACAATGGCTCAGATTTCCATAAAAGGTAACTGAGAGTTAGGAAATGAACATTCTTTTCTTTACACCTTATTATTTTCTCTTCTCTAAAAAGGATTTGTAACTTACTGAAGTTAATCCAAAGGAGCAAGTAGGAAGATAGAACTGACATTTTTCATTATTTAATATAGCTGAGACTTTGACTATCATGTTGTGGTAGCCAAAGTCGAAATTCATAATAAAGAATAATCCTAGGAATCATCATTGGCAAAAATTACGAACCTAACTCTCAGAGAACAATGACTTTAGATTGCAGAGTACAGATTTTATTTACATAAGATGATATAATGGTTGTGCTGTATCCTTTGTCCAATGAAGACTAAGATAGTATGTCAATTTGCCTTGACAGTTTATCACCATCTTTGAAGGATCAAAGAATGCTGCTTATAGTGCATATCCCTCAAAGGAAATCATTTCAGGTACAACATATATACTGTCATTTTAACAATTAAATAAAACTCTCAGTTACATCATTTTTAATTTAGAATTTATTATCATTTGTACTCTTGGAAGTAATGACCCTTCTCTCTATATTAGCATATTATATAAATCAAAATATTTATATAAATGGTAAAATGATACATAAGTTGGGAGTGGCCCTTCCCTTCTCTGTTAGCTATATTTATATAAATGATTTATATGATTTAAAACTTATTAGGCAGTCATTTTTCTTTAACTTTACAGTGCAACTAACATTTATTAAACCCTAGCTATCCATATTTTATTAGCAGAAATTATGAGAATAAGGAAAAAAATTATAATAGGTTCTCTAAGGTCACTACACAGCTAGTAAACTGCAGATCTGTGATGCAAACACAAATTTGCTTTGATTTCAAAGCCAAAGTTCATTCAGCATCATCATAGTTCATATACTCAGATGGCTACTTCAGCAAGGTAGTAATATAAGCAAAGCAGTAGGTTGAGCAAGAGTCTGTGACTCACTGGAGATGACATACTTCATCTGAAGAGGAGAGCTTCAGTCACTGACATGTTAGATTACTGCCAGGTCTTCTATTTCAGGTCTTTCCATTTCTCAAGAGAAGCTTAATATGAAAGCTTTATATTAAAATTCCTGGCTTTTAAATATAATATTCTGCAATTAAGAAAATATGGATTCTTGGTGCCATGTGTGTTTTCAGGTCCTATCATGAAGATCAGAAAAATACATTAATGCTCATTTTTCCTTCTATTGTGAAATAATAGTTTTGTTAAACAGAAATATGATATTCTCTTAGAGAACGGTTTGCTGAATAAATGGCACAAAATAAATGAATCCAAATAAGACTTTTATTACATTACGGTCCTCTCTTATCTGAACCAAAAAATTAGTTGGGACTTGTCCAGAGAAAAATTTACCCAATATGGGTGAGAAATCATAGCATTTTTAATGCACTTCTGCTTTCATTTGACAGTTCAGAAATAGACACTCTCAATGTGTAGAGTTGAAATTTATTTTCCGATTGAGCTTATTAGGCATTTTCAGAGAATTTTCTTCTAGAAAAAGAGAGGTGGGGTTTCCACACCTGACTGGAGAAACCTCCAGGGCGAAGTAGGCCTCATAATGCCGCAAGAGTCAGGGAGCCTGGACCCTACTCCCAGCTTGAACACTTTTACTCATATGATCTTAGGCAAGTATGTGACCTTGCCAAGCTCAGTGTCCAAAAATGAAGGTCTCTTTCTCCCTGTCTCCCATCATAGGAGTGTCATGAGGTCAAGTAAAAACAATCTTTGTCGATTTTATTTAAATTCCAAAAATTATTTTGTAAGTATCAACTTCAGAATTCTGGATCAACATTGCCTAATATAACTATCTCAGTTAAAATATTTTAAAAATATCCATATTACTTTATTTATTTATTTATTTATTTATTCATTTTTTGTCCACAGAAACCCCCAAGTCCAATATTCCCAAACAAGGATCTAAAATGCTGGCAAAGGTATCTTCTGCTCTGTCAAAGGTGTTTTCCCGATCTAACAGCAATATTCCCAAATCTTCCTCACCACCTCATCGGGATGAACACTGAATCTTCCATACTTGATATGCTTACTTCCCTTAGAAAATAAAATGATTTTAAAACATAGCATTGGTGCCCTGTGGTTCATAAAATACTGAAAATAAGCAAAAGAAAATACAAAAGACCTAAGTAAAAGAATGGGTTAATAAATGCTTATTTTTCAATTAAAATTTTAACTGATACATAGAAACATTAAAATTATCCTTATTAAAAGAATAACATAATATTTAAGCATGTGTATATATTGTGTAAAGTTTAAATCATGTTGGGCATATATATTTCCTCAAACATTTGTCATTTCTTAATGGTAATTAAATCCTTCCTTCTAGCTTTTACAAATGCACAGTATATTATTATTATCTATACTCAGCCTATGGTACCACCACCCTATGATCCAGCAATCCCACTACCCAGGTGTAATAAATGTTTTGGGTAAGCATTTTGTTATAAAATCTTAAGCACTACTATTACCTGTATACTCTGACATTAGATAAATACAATTATAATTGGTAAAACAGGCAACACAGTAACCACAAGAAAATAAATTTGAATTTTTCCTGTGAAATTTTTATAGGATGTTTTCACCAAGATGGTTATCAAATCAACAAAAAATCAAGCTCAATTATAGACACAGTTATGAAACAGATTGATTCACTGTCAAAGGCATATTAAGATGCTAAAACAAAGGTACTTACACCAGACAAATCTGATTTTATCATCTGCAGATAAAGTTTCATCAGTTCCTAAAATACTTCCAAGGCAAAAAGATCAACTTTAGATAAGGCACCATCTGGAGATAAATAACTGTGGATAAAATTACATATGCATAAAATGGCCTTGTGATGAAAAAAAGATCTATTTTCAGATATGGTACCTCTATTAGATAAAATGTCAATCAATAAAGAACTTGTCAACAATGTTGTTGAACCATTTATATACATGTTTGAACATGAATATAAATATCAAGAATGTAAGAATATAAAAAGTAGTGAAGACTATTTAACAAGATAGCTGGCAGTGCAGTGATGAAGTTTTTCTATATTAATTAAACTGCTACTTGGTGAAATGGTCCCAACTTCAGCAAGTTTGTCTCTGAAATCCAAAGTTAAAAATATCCAAAGATAAGTCAAGCAGATAGCAAAGAATGTCCAAGATCATTGCCATCTACCCAAAGGCTGACACATGAATTTTGGAAAATGTGATAAATTATCTTTTTAATAAAATTTCCTTGACAATTGTCAGTGGTAAAGCAAGAATATCAGAAAATTTTGTTTTGTCAAATTGGATTTTCCTTAATGAAATTTTTCAGTTCAATTATGACAGGAAACTTGAGAGAAAAAAAAACTGCATACATAGTAATTTGAAATTGTATATGTAGTAATAAATTATTGAATTGGTATTTTAGTCTACTTCTAATAATTTCTTAAAAAGTAAATGATCTCAAAGATCATGTAACAGGGTATAACCTATAGATACAAATCTTTTAACAATGAGAGTTGACAAGAAATACCTAGAAATTCATTTCAGACTTATTTTCAGGAGACCTAACTCTATATCTGTGTGTATTAATTGACAGTGTTATGAGAAGTATCCTGAAATCTGTCATCCGAGCCATTAATGTTTCCCAGACTGAGATATCTCATGCTCCTAAAAGCTTTCTTTCAAAATAACATATTTCCCTATAAAAATTTAAAGCACTATGATTCACATACCTCTGGATTTGAAGATTTAATATGTAAGAGTAGTGTACTCTCTGATATAAGAGGAATTTATCGTGAAGGAAATTTCCGGTTTTCTCCAACTTAAATAGAGAAAGAAGAAATAAGATCAGAATTTGCCCTTGAAGCTGTCAGACTTTTGGAAAGAAATGTTTTAAATGATTGATAAATTTATGTCCCAAGAAAAACTTTCATTCAGAAAGATTTTTTTGTTTGATGCAGTGTGTTAGGTTAAACGTTGTCCTTATTCTCCATTAAATTAGTGAAGTAAAGAAGCTAAAGATATCAAAGATTGAATTGAATGAATACTAATTATTGGACAAAAATTTTAGTAACTGAAATTTCCAGAAGTAATACTGACCTTCCATCTGTTGGCTCAGAAAAATCCTTTTTATATTCATAAAGCAATAAAGTGATTTCTTAGGTTGTTGATATTTTTAAGTTGTACTGAAAAAGAAGTAGGAAAAATTTTATTGTGAAGGGTTAGATAGTAAACATTTTGGGTTTGTGGAGCATATGATCTCTGTCAAAATTACTCCATGTCCTGTTGTGACATAAAACAGAGAAAATACATAAACAAATTAATGGTAATATGATCTATGTGACTTTATTCATGAACACAGAAATTTAAATTTTTTTTTTTTTGGGTACCAGGGATTGAACTGAGGAGCACACCACCACTGAACCCCATCCCCACCCCTATTTTGTATTTTATTTAGAGACAGGGTCTCACTGAGTTGCTTAGTACCTCACTTTTTCTGAGGCTGGCTTTGAACTTGCCATCCTCCTGCTTCAGCCTCCCCAGCCACTGGGATCACAGGCATGCGCCACCACGCCTGGCAAGGATATTTGAATTTCATGTAATTTTTACATGTTACAATATATTATTATTCTATTGATCTTTCAGTAATTTTAAAATATATTTTTTAAATTGTTCAATTAATCAAATTGGCGACAGACCCGATTTAGCCTAAAAGTGAGGTCTGGGAGTACAACTCAGTGGTAGAGTGTGGATGCAGCATGTATAAGGCCCTGGGTTCAAGTGCCAGCATTGCTAAAAAGAAATGAGAAAAAAAGAAAAAAAAAAGCCCATGGGTGTCAGTTTGCCTATTACCTCTGCACTATGGTGATTTGTAACCATGAATAAGTTTATTATGATATGAAGTGTATAGACTGTTACATAAAAAAAAAATGACCTCCACTACTAAAGGTTCAAATGTTATTACAAAAAAGTAGTTCATAAGATTTAAATTCTTTAGTGATTTTTGTTCTTGAGTATATGGTTGAGAAGTCCTATTTATTGATGAGACTATCCTTTCCCCATTGTGTCCTCTGGGTGCAGTTATCAAAAATTAGTTAACCGTATGTGTTTGGATTTGCTTCTGGGCTTTCTTTTCTATTTCCTTCTGTGTTCACTGAAGCTTTATTAGCAAGAACCAAGGCATGGAAACAACCTAAGTGTTTATTAAAGAATGAATAGATGATGAAAATGGAACACTATTGAGCCTTATAAAAGAGATTCTATCATTCGTCCAAAATGGAATGGGTCAAACACAGAAAGAAAAATATTGCATGATATAAACTTACATGTTAATCTAAAATAAGCCAGAGGCTGGCGGTATAGCTCAGTGGTAGGGTGCTTGCCTAGGGTGTGCACAGCCCTTGGCTCAATCCCTCACACTGCAAATGATGATGATGATGATAACAAAACAAATCAAATAGACAAATATGGAAAATAAAACAGCAGTTACTATGAGTGAGATCTTGGGGGAGAAATGGAAAGGCATAGGCTGAAATATACAAAGTATCTATTATATGTAAGTCTAGAGATCTAATGTCCAACATAAGAAATACAGTTAATAAAACTGTAGTGTACTTTTTAAATGAATTGATTTTATCTGCTCTAATCATAAGGAAAATAAACTATGTGGGATAAGGAAATTTGCTTCACTATAGTAATTATTTTGCTATCTTTATATAATACTTCATGCTATGACATCAGATATGTACAATAAATTTTATTTTTAAAGAATTTTTAAAAAGCTCTCAGGTTTGGGGGAAGTAATATGTTGCATGAATTATGCTTTAACATTGGTTGACTTCAATTTAAAAATCTACATATAATTTATGCAGGAAAATAGAAGGGTCTTATTGAATTTTTAGCAACTTTAAACCTAGAAGTTTGGTTAGACCCCTTTTCAAATCAGTTTCCCCACTGGGCACAGTGGCACACTCCTGTAATCTCAGTGGTTCAGGAAGCTGAGGCAGGAAGATGGCAAGTTCAAAGCCAGCCTCAGAAAAAATGAGGTACTAAGAAATTCAGTGAGACTCTGTCTCTAAATAAAATACAAAATAGGGCTGGGGATGTGGCTCAGTGGTTAAATGTCCCTGAGTTCAATCTCTGGTACCAAAAAACAAAATCAATTGTCCCATCTCAATGGCAGTGTTTGATTTCCATTACCCAGAATAATCTGGATGTTTTTAAAGCTTCACATAAATGAATTAATATACTATAGACTATTTTGTGTTTGGATTTTTCTGCTCAATATTTTGATTTTGTGACTACTTTTTTTTAACATATCGAGTAATTCATTCTCTTTATTGCTGACTAGTATTCATTGAATAAATACACCACACATTATTTATCATCCTCTTCTGGGACATGTGGTTGTTGCTAGTTACAGGCTATTATAAATGATGTGTTAAGAACATTATTGTATAAATGTTTCTGTGAACATATGCTTTCAATTATATTGGATACATAACTAGGAATGCTATTTTTGTTCACATGGTAAGTGCATATTGATTAAAACTGCTTAACAGTTTTCCTAATATTTTCCCTCTCAACAGATTTAAATTACTAAATAGCCTTCGACACTGGGCTCTATGTTGCACCCACTTAGATTTTAGTTTTGATTGGATAGTTTTTTCAATAATACACACTAGGATTTGGTTTGGGTTTGATTTGAATCTGCATTTAAATTTAAAAAGAAATGACTTTTAAACAATATTGCATATTCTAGTATATGAATCTGATCCATCTCCACTGATGTTTTCTTGTTTTCACACGTTCTATTTTGTAGTTTTGATGTAGAGCAATTACTTAAATTTACTGAAATTTAACCTTAAATATTTCAGTAATGGTATTAGAAATGTATTTTTAATTATATTTTCTTATTGCTAGAATATAAAAGTATTATGGATTTTTCACTGACCTTATAAACTATAATATCAACATTATTTCTAATTTGTATGAAATGAATATTGAATATGACTTAGCATTTCATACATAAACAGTAGTGTCACCTGAAAGTAGTACAGTTTTAGTGCTTCTTTCCAAACTTACATGCCTTTTAATCGATTTTTGTTGATCTATTCCACTTCCTAGTATCTGTAATCTAACCTTGAATAGAAGCGACAGGAATGAATGTCAAAATTTCATGATTAAATATGCTGACAGCTGTATATTTTTCATATATGTCCTTCCTCAAATTTAGAGGGTTCACTTATTTTTCTAGGCTCATGAAATATTCTTCCTGGAAATATCCTTGTCAAGTTTTATTTTTATGGGTAAGCTGAACTCAAAAATATTCTAAAATGTGTTCCACAATTTTATATACCAAGTTTCTGTAAGACTGGTGTTATTTCTTTCTTAAATGATAGAATTTATATGTGAAACTGTATGGATTTAATTTATCTAAGAATAATTTATTTGCTATAATAGATGTAGGATTATCAGATTTTTAATGTTTTTCTGTTTTAGTAAAATTTTTAGAAAAATGCCCTTTTTAACTAAATTGATTAATGTATTGGAAATATTTATTACCCTTTTCATTTGTTATTGGTGATATTCTTTCTTATACTCCTGATATAGATATTTTTTCCTGATTTTTATTGATCGGTGGTGTTAATTTTCAATGTTTTTGATTCTAAGAACCAAATTTTGACTTGCTTGATTTTCTTCACTGTTTGCCTTTACTATTTTGCTTTTTTTTTATATTTTGTATCGTTTCCTCCTGTTTCCTATATTGAGTTTAATATGATTCTCATTATATAGTACCCTAAGATTAAAGTATAGATTATTTATTTAAAACATTTTTTGTTTTTCTTATAATTATTTAAAACTTTCTTCCAAATACTATTTTAAGCATATCACACAAAATTGAATATGCTCTATTGTAGTCTCCTTCAGTTTGAAATAATTTTGCTAATTACTTTGTGCTTCTTTCATTTATGGGTTTTCAAGTATATTATTTAATTTTGCAGTGCTTGGAATATTTTTGTTATTTATAATCTAAAATCAATTTGATTGTATTGCATATTGATCTGATTTTAATGGAATCAAATTTTATCAGGGTTTTGTTTTTGATTTGGGGTTGCTTGGTTTGTTTATTTGCCTAGTAAAATATTTAAGATTTTTTTCTTGTGACACTTTATTACAAAATAGGCCCTGGTGCAGTTTTGATTAGGATTGCATTGAATTTGTAGATCAGTTTAGGCATATAAAATTTCTTTAGATCAAAATGCTAGGAAAAAGCACTACATATACTGCAAAGAAAAAACTGACAATGTGATACACTGCTATTGTTAAAATTTAAAAATATATAATTATTTAAGACAATATAAAACATAAATTTCATTTTCCCATTGTACTATGTACATAAATATACAACTTTGCATGTTTATAGTAACCTTGTGTTCTGCCTTATTGCTTAACTCATGTTAGTTAATTCATTAGTTCATGTGTGTGCATAAGTATACATTACATAAGATAGTGTTTTCTAAACATTTTTATCTCAAAAGTACTTAAAAATTATTAAAGAGTTCTTAGAGCTTCCATGGGTTAGATTTGTCAACATTATTTTACTACAAATGAAAACTGAAATTTGTAAAATTGTCACTATAAAATAATTTTAAAATAATAATAAATGAGCATTTTAACATAAGCTTATTTTATGACAGCACATCTTTACCAAAACAGCAACTAAATGAGAAAATTGGCACTGCTTTACATTCTATTAAAATTTGATTTGATACAGGACAGCTGGATTTCATATTCTTTAGCCATTCTAATAGATATGCAGTTGTATCTCATTATTTTAATTTGGAATTCCTTAATAATAAAATCCTAATTCCTGTCTCTTTTCTTGTATTTTACTATAAGCAATCTGGAGAAACCAAACCACTCTTTCAATGCTTCACTTAGAATTCTCCTCAGCTAAATATACAATTTTATGATAAGTTCTATCTTCCACGAAACACTAGAATTCAGACAATTCAGCCAACTGCTTTCCCATTTATAATGAGAATTATCTTCCTGGAGGTTTCAAGATGGCAGAATAGAGGTCACTTTCCTGTCTGCTCTGAGGTGTGAAACCAGGAAAGCTGATAGGCAGCTTCTAAGAAAGGTGGGTGGGGAAAAAAAAAAAATGGATCTTACTGTGATTTAATACTGGATATTCAAAGCAGATCAGGGACTCAGGAAGTTGAATACAATAAAATAAGGAAGAAGTCCCCAGTACCACAGCAGCTGTCACATCTGGAGGCACCAGCCAGAGTGGTCCCTCTATGAGCAAAGTGGAGGAATAAGGGAATTAAAGACACTGACTTATTAAACTGAAAGGTATCCTTCACAGTATCCTTGGGCAAAAAGAAGCTGCACCTCCCCTGGCTGCATGCAGAGGACAGAGAAAGGATTTTGCAGCCATCGCTTGGAGACCTGCAGTTGGGGGAGTCAATTCCTGGAAAACCTGAGTTTGACCTGAAATACAGGCCTGGCAAACCCACACTGTGTGGCATAGTGTGTACTTAAGTGACCAGAAGAAAATCAAACTTGGAGAGAGGTTTACACAGGCAAATACTGGTTTTAGAAACTCATATCTCTCCCCTACCCCTTCCAATCCAAGCAGCTTACAGGACTGGCTGGGAGAGATGAACCTGGCTGGGAATTCAATAGGGCAGGGACTGAAGAGATAGAGTTTAGAGACTGAACCCCAGATCAGGAAACAAGGGGTCCACAGTTAAAGGAGTGGACTAAGAATTGGTTCCTCCACTGCATGAGTGGAACCCAGGAGAGACCCCTGGGATATAGTCTTCCAGTGTGGACTGGCAATTGCTGGGTCCTGGAGGTGTGCTGATTTAAAATCTCCAGGCCAATCCGCAGAGCCTACCTAAGCCTAAGCCTTGCCTCCAGGCTGCCTCCAGGAGTTCTGCTTCTGGGATGACCTCTCTCTAAAGGAATCCCACCCTGAGGGTGTCAAAGCAAGCACCACACTCCAGACCATCCCACCTACCACTGCTAAGAGAGGCTGAGAATATTTCGAACTCCAGTGGAAGCAATTTTTTAACTTTTCATTGAGAATTGTTTTTTCTTTTCTGTATTTAATATGATCTTAATGGTTCATGCACATATACACCTATTCATATTTGTTTTTCCTCATTTCTAGCATGTTTGAAGCCATTTATTTTGCATGGATCAGTTTTTGAGTACTAGGATGTTTAGTTTTGGATTCTTTTATTTTTATTTTCAAAATTTTTTACTTTATGTGTTTTTTTCTCTCATCTTTTTCCCTTGATTCTCTCTCCTGCTAACAGCCATTATCTATTGTTCTTTCACTTTTCCTTTAATTTTTTACTTCTATCTTCTCTCCTCCTCACTCAAAATCATCATATCTTACATCACTTCTGTTCTCTCCCTGTTCACCATTCAAAATTATACAACATTTTATGACTTACTGTTTTTACTGTAGGCAATAACTGATCATATCATTTCTATTTATTTTGATAATTAACATTGTAGATGTATATAACATTGTAAATGTTATATGTGACATTGCAGATGTCATATATATCTAAAAAGAATGAATTTTTAAAAAAGAAAGTGATAGGTAAAATGTAAAAAGCACTGATTAAACTTAAAAGTATTCAAATTAAAAAAATTATCTTCCCTTCATTTTCCAACAAATGTTATATTTCACTTTGCTAGATGAAACCCCATCAGAATGACCTTTATTATTCATAATCCTACAAATATTCCATTCACGACTACATATTCTAGAGGACAGATGGTCACTATTTACTCAGTTCTTCCCTTTTCTTTTTGAGCCCTCACAAGATTAGCCTGTAGAATTCATTTTTCAACAATACTGTTTTTTTCTAGCATGTATTGCAAAGTTCATTGTTTCTGCCCATTACCCACTTCCAAATGCACGTCTGCATTATTAGTGTTTTACAATAGCAGCATCCCACTTCTCAGTACCAAAATATCATAAATCTGGTGGTTTAAATAATAGAAACTTATCTTGCAAAGTTCTGGAGACTGGATGGAAAGCTCAAGCAAAGTGCCAGTGTTGGGATAAGCCCCAAATGGCTATAGTTAGGGTCTCTCATCAGGGCTTGGACTATCCTAAATTTTTAGTATGCAGCCAAGTCATGAATTGGTTATGTTACGGTTAGTGTGTAGTCAAGTTTATAAACACCTTGGTTCAACATATGCGTACACCCTGATTCAGTATATATATATATATATATATATATATATATATATATGCTTGTGAGCATGTGTCCACTTATTTAACCTGCTGGCAGTATGCTTTCTTTGTTTAGTCTACATATAAAAAGGTCTATGGAAAAGACTCACTGGACTAAATGGGCTGTCTAGAGATTAGTGCCACCTCAAAGGCTGACCAATATTCCCGCTGTGCCTCTCATCTTCTTTCAACTGCTGGATCCCTGACACTTGCTTCCAGGGTTTGAGCCTCACCCCCAAGCCTGACAGCTAGCCAATACTTTCCTGGCAAGAACTGAGTGGAATGTAGTTTCTTATGAGGGCATTTATTCCATCATGAGAGCTTTACTTTCATGACATAATTACTCCCCAACGGTTCATATCCAACTATCGTTTCATTGAAGATTAGGGATTCAACATATGAATCTTGAGGGAAAACAAACATTTAGTTCATAGCACTATCCACAAACATGGACCATGTCTCCACTTACTAGGTACTTTTAAAATTTTCTTTATCAGATTTTTGTTTCTTCCCTAATATAGATTTTATATGTATTATGTTGGATTTGAGCTGAATTACTATTTTTGCTTTTGGTACTAATGTGTTTTAACTCTGAATAGCAATTGATTAGCGCAGGTATATAAGAAACTAACAGATCTTTTCATATCAAGTTTGAATTCTGCAAACTGCCTGTAAATGGATATAAGTTCCAGGAGTTTTTGTTATTGTTGTTGCTGTTAATTGGGGAGTTTTTCCTATGAAAATAAATCATCTGTTAACAAAGTTTTATTTCTTCTTTCCCTTTATGTATATCACTTGATTCCTTTTATCATCTTATTTCACTAGCCAGGACTTCCAAGTCAATGTTGAATGGAAGTGACATTCCTTCTTCTAATTGTAACTGGAAAACTTCTTGTCTTAACCATTAAGTCCAGAGTTATCTATAGGTTTCTTGGAAGATATTCTTTATCAAATTGAAGGAGTTCCTTTCTATTCCTAGTTTTTGAGAGTTTTTTTTTTTTTTAATGGGTATGGAGATTTATTAAATGCTTCTTAAAATATGTTGATGTGATCATATGATTTTTCCTTCTTTGGCTCATTGATTTGATAAATATAACAACACTAATTTCAAGTGCTGGGTCAACCTTCAATACTTGTAATATATTTTGCTTGGTCATGATGTATAATTGTTTATACGATTCAGTTTAACTTTTTTAAGAACTTTGCATCGATATACACGAGAGAGACCAATTGGTTGGTAGTTTTCCTTTCTTGTACTGTCTAAATTTTGGTGTAAATTTAATGTTGGCCTCATAGAGTTAGTTATGGACTAATTACTTCTATTTTCTGGATAGGGAAACAGAGAAATGGTATAATTTGTTCCTTAAAGGTTAATAATAATCACCAGTAAATTCCATTAGCATATGAACTATGTTTCTTTTGCCCCCCTCTTTGTTTATTTAGGGTTTTTTTATTGGTTGCCCTATAGATTTCAATATACCTTTATAAATTATTCAATGTTATAACATTATACCATTTAATGAATACTGCAGATATCTTATATTGATCAGGTATTCCTAATTCCTAATTCTTCCTCATCACTTGCCATGTGTAAACTCTGAGTACCACTCTTTTAAAAGAAAAATTCTTGATTTTAAAATTAAAAGAATTTAATCTAGTAGTTGTAAATTTTCATTCCTTATTTATTAATTATTTTCAGTGTACTTTCAAGTTGAGCAATTTGATAATTCAACGTTGAAATTTTCAGGCATGATTAACCACAGAAGTGCATGAAAGAATGCTAAATTTAGCATTAGAGAAAGACTTATATTACAATGTATGCCTATCCAACACATTTGCTTCTGTATAGCAAGTGCATTTAGGCTGGTATATCTGGAAACAGAAATTTCGTTTGTAACTTTCTATATTCCATAGATGCACTTAGTTTCTCACTTGCATTATTCCTCACATCTTAGGTTATACAATAACATGAGAGGAAAATTTCTTAGCACATCTCCAGATTTGTAGACTGAATTTTGTAAATACATTTTTTCCCAGAGAAATAAACATTATAAAGAGAAAACAAAATAATTTCTAAATCTCTGACTAATATTTATTGAATAATCTGAATAATACTTATCAAATAATCACATTTCAAACTGATTCATACATTTTTAATTGATATACTTCTATAATCTATGTTGCTTTAAACAAGATAAGAGTTCATGTTTAATTATTAAATAGAATAATATTAGGTGACAAGCATTGCTCTGATGTTTATTATAGTACAATTATAATTGTGGTTAACTCATGTACACAAAACTAAAGTTTCTTTGCATTTCACTGAAAGTAATCTTATAAATATTTTTAAATGAATGTTTTATATAAAAACAATATTTTCAATAATTTATTCTCATTTTTAACATTTTACTAGTACAAATCATGTTTCAAACTACTACTCTGATGAATTCTTCATAAATAAGCAAGATCAACACATTTAAAAACCTTTTCACAAGTTGGAGTTAAATAGAATGTGAGATCTATTATCAACATATCTTCATTCAATTTAGTTTATAAATATTTCATAAGCTAAGCACCAATGATTGCAGGATAACTTCCATTGATTCGAACATATGATTGTTAAAATTTTCTTGTAAAGCCAAGAACCGATCAAAATAAGTACAGTATTTTTCTATATGACTGGAACTAGATAAAACAAGTGACATATAGAAAAATATACATAAGTTAAATGAGAGATGAACATTTTACAAAGAGCATTTACAAAAATTTTCTATAATGCTTGGAATTAAACACTAAGAAAGGTTTAAAGGTGCTAGAGAAGATTCAAAACTTTTCTCAATAATTTTACAACAAAAATGTCCAATCTAGAAATGACGGCAGTGTGACACCTTCTTTCCACTCTGATATACTAAAACTTGACAAACTAGCCAAAGAAAAAGTTGCTGATAGAAAATCTAAACATATGCTGGAGCTAAACAATGGTGACAACCTTGTAAGATAACTTCAAAAGAGTAGAAGAAATGGATTTGAAAATGGCCAAGTTGCAATTCCATTTCTAAAATAACATTGCAACATTGCTCAAAAAAATTGTGTGAAAAGTCATTGAACGCCTGACTTGAATAGAGCTGAAAAGACTGTGAATGGGGGAAAAAAAACAACTTTTACTACTCGCAGAATACTTTTGAAACAAAGAGAAGAAACATGAAATAAAAATAATCCAATTATAAATATAGGTATTATGAAGAAAATATTAACACTATTATAGGGCAAAATGTGAACATAACTACTGAGACAGTAAGAACTTTAGAAAATACTTCAAACTTATTTGAACATATATAAAATAAAATTTGAAAAAGTGGAAAGCCAAAATAAACCAATAATTATTAAATTATCTTTATTAATCATCAAAATATAGCTATTTCATGATGGTTTTTGTTTCTTCTTTTGGCTTTGTTTTGTTTTATTACAGTGCTAGGGACCTAATTAAGAGCCTTGCACATGCTAGTCAGGTCGCGCAGTGTATCATAAAGAAGATTTACCAAGCCTCATGGAAGAAATATACATCCTAACTGAAAGAATTTAGGAAAACATAAAAATAAACAAAGATAGACAAAGGCTTGGTACCCAGCTTGGCAATTTTGGGAGATGGCAGAAATTTTAAGAGGTGGGGCATACTAGGAAGTCTTTGGTCACTGGAGTTATAGGTTTAAAGGGTATCATAAGAACCGAGTCTCTTCCTCTTTCACTTTTACTTCCCCATTAGAGGGTGTGCAAGTTTGCTCCACCACATACTCCTGACATGACATTCTGCCTCTCTACAGGCCCAAAAGTAACTCCACCAGTGAACCATGGACAGGAACCTCTAAGACAGTGAGCCAAAATTAACCTTTCTTTTTATAAGCTGATTATTCAAAGTATTTGTTATAGTGATGGAAAACCAACTAACACAAAAACAATAATACCAAAATTTTATAATAGGTGGAGAAAAGAAAAATATTGTTGAATCTCATTTACAAGAAAAAATGTCAAACTTCCAAATAACATATTAGGAAATTGAATTTGGTGCAGTGTAATAAAGTAGTAAATAAAGTACATTAAGCAGTAAAAGTACATAAAGTACATTAAAAAGTACATAAAGTAGGAAAGTACATAAAGTAGTAAATAAAGTATGTACTAAGAGCCATGGACTTAATATTGGTGCTTTCCCTTAAATTCATAAGTTGAGAATGAATCCCCCATGTGGTAGTATTTATTGGTAGGACCTTGAAGAGGCAATTAGGTTGCACCATCATGAATGGTATAGTGCCTTTATGAGCAGAGACAGATGGGCAAAGGGAATATACTTTCTCTTTCTCTCTCTACTATAGGAAGATACAGAAAGAAAACCAGGAAGAGGGCCTTCATTAGAACGTGGCCATGCTGGCACACTAAACTTGGCCTTTCCAGTCTTTAGAACTAGGGGAAATAAATTTCTACTTAGGCTACACAGTCTATGATACCTGCTAAAGCAGTCCAGTTGACAAAATTACAAATTCGATTCTCAGGAATATAACATTGCTTTACACATCAGAGATTCATTAGTATGCATTAAGAATAATAAAAGAAAAATCGCATGATTGTTTCAGTTGGTTAAAAGTCATTTAAATGAACTCTAATAATCATTTACTATAAATAATTTCACAAGCTGGAAAAATTAGAAGTTTAAAGCAATAATTTCTTACTTTGTTCTATTTGCAATGAACAACAAAATATCTGAAATGTCAAATTGACTACATGTGCTTCACAGCAGCTCAGACTCCAAAAGAAGTGATAAGTAAACTTTACCTACTTAGAAACAGAAACCACACATATTACAGAAGGATAAAGAAAGGTTGGAGAAAAAAGTATATATATGTTCACTGATCCATGGGCCATGTCAAACGGTTATACAAAAGTGAATTTGGAGTCCTAGGGGGAAAAAAAAATAGAAAAATACCTGAAGGAATAGTGGTAAAACTTTTCCAATTTTGAGGAAAATTCAAACACACACACACATGAAATTCCTTCTCATGAAATATTTTGCTGAGAATGTTCGGTAGTGCAGGCTTTCTATTTGTAAATTCTTTTAACTTTTATTTATCACAGAAGGTTTTTATTTCATCATAAAGTCTGAAACTTAATTTTGCTGGATATAGGATTCTTGGTTGGTATTCTTTTTCTTTCAGATCTTAGTATATGTTGTTCCAGGACCTCCTAGCTTTGAGGGTCTGGGATGAGAAATCTGCTGCGATTCAAATTGGTTTCCCCCTATATGTAATCTGATACTTTTCTTTTGAGGCCTTTGATACTTTATTCTTATTCTGTATGCTAGGCATTTTCATTACAATGTGACTTGGTGTGGGTCTATTGTAATTTTTGTACATTTGGGGTTCTTTAAGCCTCTTGTATTTTATTTTCCAATTCATTCTGTAGGTTTGGAAAATTTTCTGATATTATTTCATTGAACAGATTGTACATCCCTTGGTCTGTCTTTCTGTGTCTTCCTCTATTTCAATAAATTTTAAATTTGATCTTTTTATGTTATCTCATAATTCTTTGAAATTCTGTACATGGTTTCTTACCATCTTCACTGTGTGGTCAACTTTATTTTCAAGATTATATATTTTGTCTTTGTTGCCTGATGTTCTGTCTTCCAAGTGATCTAGTCTGTCAGTGATTTTTCTACTGAAGTTTTAATTTGGTTTATTGTTTCATTCATTTCAAGAATTTCTATTTGTTTCTTTTTAGAAGAATCTCAATAATCCCCAAATAAGACACACACACACATGCACACAGACACACATAATAAAGCACAAGTTTAATACAGAAGGGGTCAAATAAACATTTTCAAAGTACTCCCACATACACATCAAAAAAATATTTATTGGGGATCAAAGATAATTCTTATAATATTCTCAACAAGCATAGTGCAAAGCAGAAGAAAACTGACCATAGTTTCCAAATTCTAAAATGAAAATCAATATCCATGTATGCCTTTCTATATATAATGAAAATATATTTAATGAATGAAAATGAAAAAAAATCATTTTATGCAAAACATGAATTAGTTTATGGCAGATTTTTTATTATAAGATAGGTTAAAAAAATATTGGGTCTGTAAGAGAAAGATACCAGATGAAAACTTTGATATACACAAAGATACGAAAGGTTCTAGAAGTGCTAAAGAAATGAACATATGTAGAATATATTTTACCATATTTTAAGCACTCTGAAAAGCAATTAAATTAATTTTAAAATAACAATGCCTGGTGAGATTTATATGTAGAAATATATTTCTAAAAAAAAAAAAAAAGCACTAAGAATGAGGTTTCTCACATCTCCAAACAATTTAAGGATGAAAGGCTGTTAAAATAGACTGAAAAAGAATGGCAGAGATGGGGCTGCATTTCCAAAAATAGCAAGGGACAAGAATGTGTTAGTGCCTCTCATGATTAAACTGTGGGCCACTGGTGTAGGAGGCCCAACTGGGAACATTATAAATCTTGCACAGGGAAGTCATATACATTTCATAGGATTCAAATTGAGTCATTATGAAGTAGAATATTAGAAACTCAAGGACAGAGAGAGTAGGAGTCAGTCAAAACAAAAAACAAAAAAACAAAAAAACAAACAAACAAAAAAAAAACTCTTGATTGACCAGGATAATAGGAAGACTTAAAAAGAAATTTAAATGTTGATGAAAAGATTCAAAATCACAGGACCTTTTATGATTTCTCTTCTCACTTTTTCCACTTATGAGTGACAAACCTACTGAATGTATATGGGTATGTATTACATTATTAATACCTAGAAAAATATATGTTAGGAGCTCAAAGAAAACTTGCACCCTAGATGAATGAAGAAGAAACATATTTCTTTTTCTATTGCATTAATTTTCACATTACCAATACTAAGGAATTATTCATAAGACGGTTACAATAATCCAATCTACCTTTTTCTTTCATTTCTATTGTTACATGCATGATGTATATTGAAGATATTTATGATTATTGTTTCCTCATAATGAACTGACAGCCACGATTAAAATATTTCTTCTGAAACATACTTTATCCTGATATTCATATAACTATTTCATCTTTCTTTTAGGATGTTCAAGGTATATATATTTTTTATCCATGTTTTTAAAGTGGTTTTTCTATGCATAATACAATGCATAGAATACATTACTCACTTTGCTACCCAGTCTGACAATGTCTGCCTTTTATTTTAGAATTTATGTCTCATGGTTTATAAAAACATTTTCCCATTATTGGTTTTTAGTTACACATCTTTGGCTTTTGCTTTTGTTGGGGGATGGGGTGTTCTAATGTTGAGAATACGTGTCTTAAGTTTAAAACTATATATTCCCATTTATGCTTCCTATCTTTTATTCTATTGCTACCACAAAATTTAATTCTGTTTATCTTAAACTACAAAACACACACTTAACATTTTGATTTGAATTGGCTTTTAGAGATTAGAAAATTTACATTTACTGACATATTTAATAATTCTTATTTATTTGTGTAGATATTTAAATTTCCTTTACTATTATTTTCCTGCTGCCTGAGCAATGTCCATTAAAATCTATTGCAGGGCAAATCTGCAGATGATGATTTCTTCAGCTTTTGTTGGTTTGAAAAGTGTCATTTGGCCTTTATTTTTCAAAAACATATTTTGATGAGTAAAAAAATTTAAATTAAAGGCCCTTTTATTCAATTTTGTTCTTGGTACTGGAGAATGAAACCAGAAACTTTCTATTATTGAGCTACATTCCCCAGTTCTTTTTATTTTTAACAAGATGTCTGCTGTCAGTTCATCTTTCTTCAAAATAGATGAAGATTTGGCTTGGTTTAAGATTTTTTTCCAGTTAACACTGGTTCAAGAATTGGATTATAGATGTATCTTTTCCCTTTTTTTTTTTTTTTTTTTGCTTTGAACCTAAAAAATAAAATTTATTTAAAATAGTTATTACAGTAAATGTTTTAGTCAACTTTTTTGTTGGGAACCAACAACCAAGACCTGACAAGAACAATTTTAGAGGAGGAAAAGTTTATTTGGTGCTCAGTTTAGAGGTCTCAGTCCATAGATGACTGACTCCATTTCTCAGTGTCTGAGGTAAGGCAGGACATCATAAATGAAGAGTGATTTTTATTTATATTTATTCAGCTTAGAATTTATTAAGCTTATTATTTGTGTGGAAGGTTTACCATTTTCAACAATTTTGGAAAACATTTTTATTGTTATTCCCTTTCCTTCTGAGTATTCAATTATACTTATATTAAACCTCTTTACATATTCTCATGGGACACTGCTATACTATACTCATTTAAAACTTTTTTCTGTGTCAGGTTCACTGAAATTCTTTTCTACAGCATTGTATTTTTATCTCTAGCATATACCTTCCCCTTTTTTCCTCAAGACAATTATGTTTGTTCTGCCTTCTTGAATATATTGAGCATGTTGTATAGCAGCTATATGAAAGTCTTTGTATGCTAATTCTATCATCTGTTTTATACCTGGTTCTCTTTTAACTTGTTTTATATCTCAACTATATATTTTATTTCCTTATTTCCTGATTCTTTACTTATCTGGTATTTTTTATTGGATGTCACACATTATGAACTTCATATTGATGATTGTTCATGCATAGTTATGCACAGACCAGTTCCCAGACAAAAGTTCTAGGTGATCTTTCTGCATATCTTCAGTTTCTCTCTCCCTCTCTTTCTTCCAGCTCTCCAGAATGCTCTGAAACTATGCTATGAAAAGGTCCACCCTCTGTTTTCTGAATTCAGTGATGTGTCAGGCTTTGTTTGGGTTTTCTTTCTTGCACTGCAGTAAGAATATTGTTTCCAGGCAATAATTTGGAAAAGTTCACAGAACTCACCTTGTTTTTTTTTTTTTTTTTTTTTTTGTGTGTGTGTGTTTGCTTTTTATAAAGTGTTTCAGACTTAAATTGGACTTTATTTAAAGCCTGAAAACACTTATTTCATATATATTTGTCTGTCTTTCAACTTTGTCTCATAAGGAAAGAGGGTAAATCCAGTCCAATACTCTGTCATGGATAGAAAGGGAAAATTAACACATTCCTTATTTTGTATATGAATTTCCACCAAATAGGAATGCAGCAGACCTCAGTAAACAGCTAAGAGCGTATGTCAAGTAAACAAATTAAAGCAAATGTATATAAATGTAGTTTGTTATTGGCTTAAAAGTAATATTTAAGTTATTTTTTGTATTCCATATCATATTTTAGGAACATTACGGTTTCAAATTTCAAGTTTCCTACTATTGATGTGAGTCAGGATTTGATATAATTAAATACTTTTAAGTCAATTTTATAGATGATAATATTTTGTAATGACTGCACAAAAGATTCCAAAATTCTCAAACTTCATTTTCCTTACAACTTTTAAATATGACATTTTGTGTGTCTTTAACCAAGAAAAATGTTTCAAATTTTTACTGCAACACAATTAGGAAAATTGATCATTATCAATATATCTTAGTTTAAATTATGTATTCATTTTCTGAACATTATATATTTCTCACTTGGTGACAGCCAAAGTTAAATACTGAATAAACTTTTATTTTCTAATATATTTCTCCAACGATTTATCTTTGAGTGTAATGGACAGAAAAAGGAAGCAGCTGCATTCTCCTGCTGTGACAAAGTGTTTCAACAAATGAGGCAAGCAACACCAGTAATAAATAAAGCAAATTACTTCTTTACAAAAAATGACTATTTCTATCTAAAATAAAATGTAACTAGTGGTAGAGCCTAGCAGCTGGTAAACTAGATACTCACTGGAAAATTAGGTTGTCACTCCATTAGCTATATTATACTGAGAAGGGCATACTCAGTTCCCTGTGGAAAGTGTTTAGGAGCATTCCTTCTGAATTCACTACCAAGAAATTATTGTTCTTAACTTTGGTCACTGATACCAGTTGAATGACAGAATACAGTCCATAAGTAATCAAATTCCACTTCCCACTGTAAGCAGAGATTCCATAGTACTCTTTAACGATAGAAGGAAGAAATGTAGTAAATTGATGCTATGTTTCTAGGATAGTCAGAGGTTGTAGAAACAGATCATATTCCAATATGAATTGTCAAGAATTCATCATTTTAAACACACACACACACACACACACACACACACACACACACACTTCTGCTTGTCAACCATCATAGGGTAGTAAAATTAAAATTCCCTCCTGTCTTCGGAACTAACTGAAATTTTTAACAATTACTAAATTCATTACAATTAAACTGAGATTCCTGATGTTGTTTGCACTGGGGAAACCACACAACTATCCAATAGTGACATCTCAAATCCCACTCTGGAATCATATTCTCACACTTATATTTTGGATAATAGAGATAAAGTCAATCATCTATTCATAGCTCTAGGCATGTGCCTTGAATTTACATATACCAATACCTGAGAACTAGCATTATGTTCACATTTTATTAAAATATTTAAAACATATTTGTTTGCTATCTAATGATTTATCTTTACTTTTATATGTATGTTATTTTATATATTAATATATTTAATACTATGCAATATATAGGAGAAAAAGTGTTGTCCTACTTGAGATGATATCACTAATTTGTAAATATTAACCTAATGCTATCTATCTAATCAATTGCAATCTTTATGTTTACCAGACTGTGAAAAAGGAAAAATTACACATAATAACAGGCAGAACAAAGTCTAAAGGCTCTGTAATAATAGTTCTTATTTAATTCCTGGCTTTAGTAACCAGTGTCTTCTCCTTTGGTTTTACTGATTTTTTCTCATTTTGTTTTCAGTACAAATCACAGGGCATAACTCAGGATAAACAGATAAGAGTTCCAAATGGTAAATGATATGTTTTCAATTCATCATATTTTTTTCTAGAAAAAAAAACTGAAATAGTATGTTAAAGAAGACATGTATTGCAAGGCATTGATAAAATTAATGACTAGAGAACAAACAAAACTTTGAGCTGCCTCTCAGCCAGAATAAAAACAAACATCAATTGCACTGCTCTCATTATTTGAATGAATGATGAATACAAAGCTTTAGAGCAAACAATGTTTTCTTTTAAATACTAAATTTCTCTTAGTCTGTAGTTTAATATGGTGATTAATAATGTTGTCTCTAAAATAAGACTGCCCAAGGTCAAAACTTGTCTCTGCTACCTGTAAACTGGCAGTTTCTACCCATAACATGGGTTTCTTATCATGATTATGTATCATACATTTAAAATTCTTAACATACGCCTAGTGGCTAGAATTGTTAATATTTCTTGAATATTTATATGTATAAAACTGAAATATATAAAATATACCCACATATATTATATCCATATATATGATGGATAAGAGAAGAAAGGGTATTATATTTGTCCTTTCTATCCATGGTTATATAAAAAGAACTGCTCTGGAAAGAATTTTTTAAAACAAAAATAAAGGAAGATTTTGTTGTTTGTTTTGGTCTTGAAACAATTGTAATAAAAGTTCAGGTCCTTGCAAAATGATTCTCAATGTAGGGGACATTAATATGGTTCTAAAAGAATATTTCAAATTCTAAAGTTTATAAGTAGAATTGTGTCTGTGTAGGTAATGTTGCTCAGCAACACAGTGTTCAGTTTCTGGTCAGAAAGCTGTGAAGGGCAGTAGCAGTTTGAGGTCATCATAAATCCAAGGTTTATGTTATCTATGGTTAGCATGTGCTGAGTGCAATTTGACAGAGGACTCAAAGAAGTTAGGCTGTAAATGGCTAAAATTTTAAGTTACATTGAAAAATAGTTGGATATAAAAAATTATGCATTTGATGGTGATGGGGTTTTAAACTAATGACCTAGACTACTATGAAGATACAATGCTATAGGGCCAATATACAGAGAACATTATCTGTCTCATTCATATAACAGAGACTTTCATGTTCAACATTGTGGGGGTCTCTCAGCCACAGCCCACGCGGATGAGAAAAGGGTTAACTGCCAGAGGATGATGTTGGCTATAAATCAATCAATTACCCATAAACTTATCTAATCAATAAACACACAAGAGCCGATACTCTCTTTAAGTGAGAGGGGGTGTGATGGGTCTGGCCATACCAGCCCTGTCCTGTAACAACATGGAGTAGCCCAACTCTCTTTTATTTATAGACACAGGTAAAGGGGCCCGGAACAGGAGGGGTTTCTTCTGTGATGAACAGGATAGGGTGGAGGTAGGGGAGCCATTTTCTTAGGGGGACTATTGCAGAAGCAGACAGAGAACCACTTCCATAGTGCCACATACCCCCAGCAATCTGGGACAGATTGCCAGTTTCGGGAAGTTAGACCTCTGTGTCATGAGGCTCCTACCACATCTGACTCTGCTAAATAAGGGTGGCTCCCCACACAACATGTGATGTGAACAGAGGTAGTTCAGAGCTAACATGGTAATCATGTACCCTGGTTTAGCAAGATCCCCAAAAGCTAGTACCCTAAAGAAGATACCATATAAAGACCCATACACCCAAAACACACACAATTAATATGTACAGAGTTTAACTGGTGTGCACACATAAATATTCCTGGAATAATATTAATCCTAAAACAATAAATCCAAATTAATAAATTTTGATGCTTTAAGTACAAATGGGATATGATAAAAAATATCAAAAAATGCAACAATCGAATTGTCTCATTCAATGCTACAATATAAAATATTCACATTACGGGATTGACAATCATACAGACTATCTGTTCCTTCTCTTCTTTAAAAAATATGTCATTTCTTGGGTAAAGATTTGTTTCAACTCTTTCAGGTATTAAAATACAGAGAGTAATCCTCAAAATGTATGTTATGCAAAATGAAACATGTTTCAGACATTTTTATGATGGTTTTAAGTTTTACATCTTTCAATGTGACTATCAGAGTTTACACCGTGACTTCTGAGCACACCTATTATTGTCATGGGCTTGAGCACCCTAGCTGAGAATGACCATTGTAAAATTATCACCTAAACTGTATATTCAGTAAAAGAATTAGATTTTAAAATAGAAAAATTTTATTTTGTAAATAGTTTATTTCCCAAAAAGAAAAAATTTTGCTAGTTACCTTCTAACTAAATAATTTTTGTGGTTTTCAATATATATAAACATAAATTTCTAATGCTTTAAAATATATGTGAATTTCAGAAACTTTTCTGAATACAGAATATTTAAATACTTTAATATTAACATTGAAATAGGTTATGAGTCATCAATAAATTTATATTTAGTTTTCAGTATGAATTTCTAATTAGCCCAACTATAGTTTGAGCATAGTTTATGTTTGTAACCAAGAATGTGAATATTTTGTGTAATCAAATCATAAATTTTACCCATTATACCTGAACTTTACATCTTTATCTTTCAGAAAAGTTCTAACATCCTTAATTGCATCCTGCACTGTTTTTACAAAATAGCTTTGTTTTATAGATTTATTGCACAATCATTTCAGACAA
Source organism: Sciurus carolinensis (assembly GCF_902686445.1). Taxonomy (NCBI): domain Eukaryota; kingdom Metazoa; phylum Chordata; class Mammalia; order Rodentia; family Sciuridae; genus Sciurus; species Sciurus carolinensis. Next base: position 134,338,053 of record NC_062215.1, read on the forward strand.
CATGAGTACACAGATATTGCATTCATTTTATAAGCATATTTTTCTTGCCATTTTGTTTTATGGTTGACTAGGGACCTATAATTCTGTATTTCATGTTTTGTTTGAACATCAGATAGTGCATTAATTTAGTTTCAATTTTAAAGAACTTGCAGTGATCTATAATGAAGAAACTTGTTTTCAACCTATTTGGTGCATGTGGAGATAGACCTGCAGATTCCCCATATCAAAGAGAGCTTACTATCTATGCATGGGTAAGAAAGTCCACATACATTCCCCAGCTCCTACCTTCTTCAAAGCCTAACTCACTGCAGGTAGTTGGTCTCACTCAACTTCACACCTTTCACAAGACAAGTCAAGTCCAGGAACTGAAAAAGATGAGGATAAAGAGAATAGAAGGGTCTGCTTCTTTTGACCCAATAAGGTATAGTCTGATGGGTGAGTGTCTCTGTGTCCTGCACAAGGAGGGATCAGTTAACCACAATGGAGGTATGAGTTGTTAGACAAATTAGAAGTCCGAAATCATTAATAAGAAATAAAAGACAAAAGACACAGGGAAATAGCTTCGACAGCTGGGGCCTGGTGGGGAATTGGATTGATGGGTCCGATCTCTTAACAAAGAGTGAGGCTCCGACTGCTTTATTTATAGGGAAGCACATCACAGGGATTTATTATGAGAAAAGGTTTTTTAAGATAAACAAGAAGTGAGAGACTGTGTGGAAATTGACCTGACTGGAGACTTATCACTTTGCAATTCTTCCTTCTCCAAGCAACCGGTGCCTCAAGGCTACTTGGGTGCACTGGTATCTCTTTCTACCTCTGATTGAACCTAGGGCTGCACTGTCACAGAACTCTCTTTGAGCAGAATGTTGCCAAGGCAATAGAGCAGTTTCAGATTGGTGAGATGACACCAAGAGTCCTCCAAGGGAGACACCTCCGCTTAGAGATGACTCAGACAATCCCAGAATTCAATCATGGCTCCCAACAGACAAGGTCTCCTAAAATTTAACCAAGGCTTTTCTTGAACTTTCATTATAGTTTGAATCTTCTTCTATATGAATCCTATAGGAGCAGTATCAACATAAACTAGGACCTTTCTAAGTATGCAAATTCTTGAGCTTATCACTGACTGAACTATTCAAAGTGATATTGTAGAAGTATATATCATAAATTTCTGTTTTATTAAATCCTTTGGGTGGTTCCAATAGAGGCTGAAGTTGGAGAAACACTAGTCTACTTAATACTTCCCTTCTCCTCCCATGTAAATGTTAACTCCTAATAAGTATCTTACAACCCAAAACTTTTGCAACACTTGCTTACTGGGAAACCAATCTGTGACAACTTTGTTGTACCAGTACCTGAATCAACACTCATAATATCACCCTGAAAATACACACATATGGCAGTTTAAAGAGCTCCTAAAATGTTATGGGTGGTCAGGTCTTTAGTTATCTAAAAACATTACAATAGTCTTTTTATCTCGTAACCAACTCCTCTGAAGTGGATATTAATCTATCCTAATGGTAGTCGCTAGTGAAAGATAGAAAACTGAAAGTGATAAGAACTTCCAACTCCCTGTTCTGGTAACCTCTCTGTAGATAGGACAGCTCTGTCAAGAATATAGCTTTTTTTGACACACTCAGCAACTATATGTCACTATTTCTGGGTATAAATAAATGCCCAAAAATATTCACTTTGGATTTGGAGTGTTAGAAGCACCAAGTCACCTGGACATTTCCTCTGCCTTCTGGGCACAGTCAAACCACAGCTACTCATTAAAGGCTGGCTGCAGGAAATACCCATAGTCCTCTCATCTCTCAGCCGCAGCCATTAATTCAGGAAAGAAACCTGATGAGGGATGATGGAGGATGAAGAAAAGACAAACAGACACATACAGAAAGAAAAAGGGTGGGGCAATGCGGGACACAGCTCTCTGATGGAGAAGCAGTTACCCAGAGCTAGCTCAGCACATTTATTATATAGATTTCATCAAAAGGTTACTTGTGGGAGAGTTTTAGCAAAGTAGGCAACCTGAAAGATGCAGGACTGGGGAGACATTAGGTTCATCTTGTTATGTTCAGAATTCTCTATCCCCCAGAGCTGGTGCCTGAGCTCAAGGTCTCAAATGATACAGCTTTGGGCCTTTGCATGTAACCTCCTCTGGCTGGCATCATAGCAACTGGGCCATCTTCACTGTACCTTCCCACAAGAAGTTCCTAGCACAAATGCAGCCATCAGAGAGTCAAAAAGACCATGATTCAAATTACCACTCTCCACAGATGCCCTTCTCTACCTTCAGATAATGTCACCCTTCCCACCAAGGGGTGGTGGGAGCTTTATACAGCTAGGAATCTCTAGTTCCCTCAGTGTCCCTTTTATTCTTTTTTAGTCCTCACTCATAAAAATACTTCCCGTATTAAATTGATTCTACTTTCTTCTTTACTGGGTCCTGACTGATGCAGGATGTTTTTTCTGAACTGGGCCTAATTTCTCTTACATGAAAATATTTTCATGCTTAAACATAAGATTGGGAAGAAGTATTGGAAAAAGAAATAGCAGCAAGAAAGTACAAGTCAAATCTTATAGAAATTCCTATATTAAAATTCAACAAGAAAATCATTTTAACAAGATCATAATGTTTTAAGTAGTGGACTCTTTTTTTAAAGTGCATACATATACAAAACAAAAGTTGAAAGTAGGAAAAAAGGTCAATTCATCTATATCTGATAATGATAAATTCCAAGTTAAAAGATACATTGAGAAAAATTTCCATCTATTTAAAGTCTGTGGTTTCCCTTTAAGACATGAAGTATAAAGGCATTTTTGTAAAATTTTAGGATTGTGGATAATTTTTAAGTCAATCATGTGAACAGTTTTAAAACATTATTGATACCTATTTATGCAAATTTTGAAGTATGCAGCCTTAAAGATGCTCCTCACTATACTCCCCCACACATTGCTTCTAAACCCAGTGACCCTTGTGCAGTCCTCTATACCCTTGAGTATGGGCTAGACATATTAACTTGCTTCTAATAAAGAGAATATGTCAGAAGTAAGGAGATGTTTTTTCTGATATTCGGTCATAAAGAGACTGTGGCCTTTGTCCTTGGCACTCTGTCTTGCTGTCTTGGGCTGCCCAATCTGGGAGAAACCAGTCAGCATGTCACACAGCAGCTGGCATGTTACAAGGCAGTCTACATTACTCTTCTTAGAAGCAGATCTTTAAAAGCATGCGAGAATAAGCTTGGAAGTAAATCCTACCCTAGTTAAAATATGAACTGACAACAGTCCATCTGACACCTTGACTGTTGTCTCATGAGAGACCATGAGGAGAAACATCCAGCAAAAATGCTCCTGACTTCTTGACCCACAGAAACTATTAGATTAAAAATGTTTTCTCTTTAAGTTAATAAATTTTGGAGTAATTTATTAAACAGGAGTAGATTACTAGTATACATTTTGGTACCTGAATGTGAGGGTTGCCATTACAAAAAACATAAAACATAGTGAAGATTTCGAAATTGAGCAGTGAACATTGAGCATAGTGTTAATGACAAATTAAAGTGACAACATGAACACACTGTGTGTGGAATTTTGGACTTTGAGGGTGCTACCAGTAGCAGCATACAGAAGTGAAGACAATCTCTTCGAAAACTGAAAGAAGGGGGATACTTGTCATTTAATGGAAGAAAGACTAGTAACACTAGATAGGATTGTGTTGAAAAATGGGAAAAGTGCCTAATGAACTGAGTGATATTTCTAAGGATATATCTAAGGAAAGTTTTAAAGGTGCTTCCTGGTTCCTGTACATCATGAACAGTGAAATGCAATAAAACTAAGTTGGAAGAATAATTATTTTAAAAGATCTAAAATTTTATCATTAATTTTTTTTCTCAGCTTCTCCAGACTGTGAATGATGCTAAAATTAAGAAAGTACCAAATGTAAAAAGTCTTTAGACCTTCAGATTTCTACTTGTAGGAAATAGGTTAACACATCTGATTATGGGGAATGGAGGAAGCAAAGCTATCTTTCATTAAGAGAGAGAGAGAGAGAGAGAGAGAGAGAGAGAGAGAGAGAGAGAGAGAGAGAGAGAAAGCAGAGATCAATGCCAAAGAGATAAACTAAAATTTTTTTTATAGATGATTATTTTCTGCCTTTCACTTTCTCCCTTTATAGAAACAGGACTGCAGTAATTATCCTATGTCTATCTAACCACTGCATGCTATGTAACATGAGGGCAGATAACTTACTTTTTATTTTTCTTTTTCTATAGAATTAGAGGAATTATATTGAGAAGCTGTACTTTGAAAACACACTGAAAAACTTCATATACATAAGGACGTGATTTAGATGTTGGGATTCTGGGTTTTGAGCTGATACAGTCAGTAATAGGTTAAAAACTTTTGGGGCCTTGGGTATGTTACATGTGGGACACACTGAAATCACTGGAGATGACCGGGTGGCTGTGGTGGTTCTATAATGACCTCCAATATTCTTTGCCTTCTAGAATTCATACCTGAATAAAATAGCCTCACTTTATGTGTGTACTGAGCTTGCTCAGTCCCTTCAAATGAATGGAACAAAACCAAAATGATGGTATGTCACTCAGAGATTAAATTATAAAAAAAAAATCTCTGGTGAACTCAGTTGCCACATCTTGGGTCTTCCTGGTGGAGAGAGGTCCAGGTGAGCAAATCTGCAAGTAGGTCTTTTGAGACTTTCTAACAAGAGCAAGTTAATTTGGAAACTAATTCATCTCCAATTGAGTCCTAAAATGACTGTGACCCTGACTTATGCTTTGATTGCGATCTTATAAGAGACTCTAAAGTGGAAAAATCTACTAAGTTGCTCCTCGATTCTTGAGTTACAGATATTATGAGATAATAAATGCTTCTAAGTATTGGGATATTTCATTGAATAGCAATGAAGAAGTAAGAAAATTATATTGTCTAATTAATTAAAATTTATTAATTTGACATCTAGAATTTACAGGTGTATGTGAGATGAAAAAAGCAAATGCTGATTATAACAATGAAATAAATATCCATTAAATTTTTGAAAATTATTTGAAAATTTATTAGAGTTATGTCTATGTATATAACATTGACCATTTATTATTATTTTTGCTTTATTTTTATTTTAGAAGTACAATCCTTCCTTTTCCTACTAATTTTTCATTATAATCCTTGTAGCCATAGGATATAGTCTTTTTGATTTGATTTCTTGGTACATATTGAGGCTTCTTTAATGGAATAGATGATTGAATTTTGAGAATAGTTTATTTGTACCCCATTTCACTCTTCTTCTCAAGTATAAATTATAACTTTAAATGTCACACTTTTGTTAGAAAAATGATAAGCAACAATAGTAGGCAAAGAACAAGGAATCTAGAGCTATTCTCTCTGTGACTGAATTCCAGTTCTGTACCTACTATCTGGGATTTCAGGAAGCTTTATTAAATTATCTTTATTATATTATTTTTATATTTAAAATAGAAATAAAGTTACTTATGTCATATTTTTCTATGTGATTTAAGCAAATGAATATAAGCAAAATGTTCAGAATTTGGAATAAATGCTACATAACGAATAACATTTTATTATTCATATAACTGTTGTTTTGACTGCTAGGTCTATCAGTTGTTTAGAGTGCTTAGTGTTTTAAAGTATGCAAGTATTTTTTTACTGATTTATGTATTTCTTCATCTAATTCACTAATCATTGTTTTATATGTTTGGGGACTATTATAAATATTTATTGAAAGCAAAATTATGAAACACTAAAACACATCAAGACAGTTTAGAAAATTTGAAAGAAAAACTTGCAAAAAGTTTATAGTGTCACTTCATATAATTAATTTCCTAAAAATTATTAGCACTAACATTATACTATGCCAGTATCAAAAATATAATAGAAAATAATATGCCATTGGTGATGTAGCTCAGTGGTAGCACACCCCTAGGCTCAATCCCTAGTGCATCAAAATAAACAAACAAATAAAATGTACCATGTACAATAAGAAGATACTTAATGACCAAACTAACAAAAAGCATGAAAGCTTCACAGAGAATAATATCTAAATTAAATTTCATAAAGTAAGATTTATAGAAATGCCATCTTTGCAAACAGGGTAAATTAGTGGAGTAAAGATGTGAATTCTTCCCAAAATAATCAATAAATTCAATGTATTTCAGTCAAAAATGAAAGTAGATTAATTTTGCTATATCAATTTTATTGTTTATAATTTAGAGGCAATAAAATTTATCAGTTAAAATATAATTTTATGCAACTTGACAAATTTTAACCACCATCCCATGAAGACACAGAACATGTCCATCATCCCCAAAATTTCTGATCCATTATATCAAAGCCTTTCCCCCATGCCTGGCCCCTGGCAACTACTGGTCCTTCTATTATCTTCTAATATCATATTCTCCTCCTCTGTGTTCATGGACTCATATAGTATGTTATCTTGTGTATATATACAAAATTATGAAACACTAAAGCAAATCAAGACAGTTTAGAAAATTTGAAAGAAAAACTTGCAAAAAGTTTATAGTGTCACTTCATATAATTAATTTCCTAAAAATTATTAGCACTAACATTATACTATGCCAGTATCAAAAATATAATAGAAAATAATATGCCATTGGTGATGTAGCTCAGTGGTAGCACACCCCTAGGCTCAATCCCTACTGCATCAAAATAAACAGACAAATAAAATGTACCATGTACAATAAGAAGATACTTAATGACCAAACTAACAAAAAGCACGAAAGCTTTATTAAATTATCTCTATTATATTATTTTTATATTTAAAATAGAAATATATATATATGCTTTCTTTCATGTAACTAATTATTTTAGTATTCATCTATGTTCTTGTGTGTGTCAATAGTTTATTCTTTTTATTGCTCTATTTTACTGATATTATTCATTTTTAACTGTTTTGGCTATTCAAAAGAAAGCTGCTATGAACACTCACTTAAAGGTCTTTGGGGAAATATTTTTTAATCCTTCATGGGAATTTGTTGTGTAGTATTTGTATGATTTGGCATTCCTACCAACAATGTGCAACAATGTCCAGTTATTGCACATCCTCACCAAAAATAGGTATGGCCCATCGTTTTGAATTTAGTAATTATTGAATATATGTGTAGTGATGTCTCATTACAGTTTAATATTATTTATGCTAGCTACTAATGATGTTGAACACCTTTTCATATATCTATCATTCATTTATCTTGTTTGGTGAAGTATATGCTCCAATATTCTCACTTTTTTATTATATTATGTTTTTATTGAGTTTTAAGTTATCTTTACATATCTGTATACAAGTCCTTTATCAGATATGTTTTCAAAATATTTTCTTCCATTCTTGTTTGTGTTTTCTCATGTCTATTGAGGAGCACCATAATATATTAATTTAGGAAATGTTTCTTTTATTGTTTTCTGTATCTTAGAGTATTATTTCTGTATGTAGTCCAAGATATCTTTGCCTAACCCAAACCTACAAATTTTCTTCCTTTCTTTCTGCTCCTTTAGAAACTTTATAGCTTTTGTTTTACATTTAGGCCAATGATCAATTCTGAATTAAGTATTATGAATAGTGTAAGTTAATATTGACATGGCTCCCTCCCCACCAAGCCCTACAGCCAGCCCACTGGTCCGGCTGAGAAGCAGGAGCAGAGCAGTGGAACAGCAGAGCAGCAGTCAGTTGGACTAGAGCACAGGTGGCAAGCATGGGCCACACTGCAAGGGGCAGGCCCGAGGTGCGGTGGGCCTGAACCAACCACCATAGGCAAGCCAAGGTGCAACGACGGGTCCTCCCTCCACAGCTCTGCCAGGCACAGTTACCCATTCCATGCAGGGCAGTGACTCCAGACTTTCTCCCCATCACACATACACACACCTAAGCAAGTCACTGACCTCAACTTCCTGCTTCCTGAGAAGCCTCCAGGGTGGAGGGTGGTGGAATCTGGGGATGGAAGCAAGGCAAACCTGAATGGGATTCAGGACTAACCAATGTTAGTATTTTTCCAAACCCTAATTAGCATATTTTTGGACCAATAGATTAGTACTTTTTCAAACCTTGATTAGTGTAAGTTTGGACAAATAGTATTAACCCAAGTGCTAATACCCTAGACTAGAACACTTGGTAGGAGAAAACTTGCTATTGGTCACCACTTGCATTGCAAGAGGTCTGTTTCTGTTTCTATTTTTCAATAAATCCTATTACACTCACTCATCCTGGTTTGTGGATTTCATGCTTCAAATTCACTAGTCAACAACCCAGAAAGAAGAAATTGAGGGTGAGCTGCAGGGGTCTGCTGCAGCACTGGGGGGTATAGCCTGCCATAAAGAGCTGCAACACTTCTTGGCTGCAGAGAAATGCAGCTTGTGCAGACCACACCTGTCAGCAGAAGCAGTGAATTGAGTTTCATCTCAAAACTTTGGTTTCAATAGTTTATATGTATTTTGTTCTCATATGGATAATTTTCCCATCACTTTTTAAAACTACTATCACTTGCCCACAGAATTTTCTTGACACTTTTGTCAAAACTGAAATGATCACAGAAGTGTAGATGCCACCAATCTGTAAGTTTAGACTTAGGCAATAAGACACCATCATCTTTATTATAGCTTAATGATAAATCTCATCCAAATGGTGTAGGTTCTTCAGCTTTCTACTTTTAAAATTGTTTTGTGAAATAGTAATAGCATATAGAAGAAAATAAGTTAACTTTCAAAGCTATCATAGGAAAATATAAATTATATACTAGTCATCAATATGTAGAAACATCTTGGTTAGTTTTTAATCAATAATTTTCTTTATTAAAATATGTAAATCTAGCAATAAATTTTTCTTAAGAACAACAATATTGTCTGACTCTCTTTAACTCTTTTTCTGAATTTATCTAAATTGTATCATTAAAATGTCTTCTTTAGATTTCAAGTGAAAATTAAAATGTTGGCACAAAAAACACTTTCTATAATTAGCATAGGATAGACCTTTCTTAATTTTCTTAATTTTCATTACTGTGACAGCAACATATTTTACTTATATAGTATTATTTATTTTTCATTATAAACACAATTAACACTCTTTTTTTGTATCAGCTGCACCAGTTAATAAGTTTGATCATATAATTCTCAAGAGAGAATAATATATAGTTCTGCATGACTGAAAGTTTACTCTAATAGTTTATCTCTGTAACAGACCCAAATTGCATTTAGTTCTTACAAACAAATTCAAACTCTGTTTAAATTATAGTATACCAATTAGCAATAGGTATGAAAAAATTAATATGACTTTTTTGAGTTAAACATACAATGATAAAAAGTCTTACAATATGGCTGCCATCTCTTTTATCTACATTTATCAATTTATATGCTTAACATTTATTTAATACCTTTATATTGGAAACTTATTGGCTGGAATGACAACAGGAAATCATATAAAGTGAAAACTTGAAGAAATATATTTAAATTAGGCTGTTTTTCAGGGATCCAGGGATACAAACTGAAAAGGGAAGGCAGGACACCCAGGGAACTGGAAGTATTCGCATTTGTAGATATGTTAGATTATCAGTCTCTATAGATGATCAATCTGTGATAGCTAATTAACCAATAATCTCTGTTGTGATGTGTCTGGACAGATGCAGCTATCTGAAATTCCAACCTATATCTACTGCAGATGACTTTTTTCACCATTATTTCTCAGCTGAATTATCATAATGGATCCCTGACTTTCCCTGGAATTTCTGCTTTTCAGAGAGGGTCTTTAAAATCATCATTCTGATCATCTCATTCTATTAAGCAAAGCCATTCAGGGGTTCTCCATTTTGCTCCAAGCAAAAGCCAAAGTCCTCACAGTAACCTACTGGTTCTCCAAATTCTGTGATTCTCAATAGATTCTCTTTTTTTATAACTATTTTAAAATATGCATTCTACCTCTTATATACTAATTTAAGTTTTCCTTATATCCATATTTGTCATTTTATGCTTTTTTCTTTGATATTTCTTATAAGACAGTATTGAAGGCTACAAGACTGAACCAAAACAACTGTACAATCTGACATTTTCCTTCTTAGTTCTTGAAATTTTCAACTCTTGTAGGCCTTTCCCCAGACCATACATACCACACAGAAATATCACTTACTATCAAATAAGGTTCAGCAAATTACCACTTATCCTTTCTTTTTTTGCCCAGTGACACAAAAGATTCTCATACTTTAAAGGTGCAAGGCCCTCCATCCAAGTGTCAGAATAAGTATCGGTATACTTGTGAGTACAAATAACATCCATACATCTCAAATAATTCCAATAAAGAAAACAAGATGCCTATCAAAGGAGAATATAAGAAGGGAAAATGAACTCCTGCCTTTTGGATTTATTTTATTATTATTATTATTACTGGGGATTGATCCCAGGGCTTGGTGTATGCTAGGCAAGTTCTCTTTCTGACTTAACTCTTTTTCCTAAAGTGTGGGTCTTCTTTCATGACTTTTACAGAGGGACTTCCATCATTCAAACAGATGAAAGCACCCACTGTCACATTCTCATAGGGTGACAGGTTTAGAGGGATCCCCTACCATTCATGTTTTTAAAATTTTTTCTTGGCTGTGCTGGAGATGGTACCCAGGGCCTTGCATGTGCTGGGCAATCACTCTATCACTGAGCCACATTCCCAACCCCTGCCATTCATGTTTTCAAAATCAAAATTAGAAAGTTTATCTCCTTGGTAGTGTTGAAATGTTATCCCCAATTTTTTGACAGATGCTATTATAAAAAGAGAAATCACAGTTGTCTTGATCAGGATCATTGTTCCCCTAAAACCTAGAGGTCTGAATCCTTACATTGTCTCAAAGAGTGTCTCAAGGTGTAAGAAAGTGATTTTCCAAAGAGCAATATCCAGATAAGTATGGTTGAAAGCAGACATGTTCTCTGGTGTTTCGCTGCTAGTTTCTCACTGCAATGATAATATTGATAATATTTGGAAGCTAGTAACATTTGTTGAAGGCAAATTCTGGGTCTTTGATTTAAAAACAGTTTCTACCCCGAATATGAATATAATAGTTACATAGATAATACTAGCAATAGGATCAGAATTGGAGTTTTGCAGCTAGGTGCAGTGGTGCACACCTGTAATTCCAGTGACTCAGCAGGCTGAGACAGGAGGATCATTGAGTTTTAAAGCCAGCCTCAGCAACTTAGTGAGGCCCCAAGCAACTCAGGGAAAGTTTAAAATATAAAAAGGATTGGAAATATGGTTCAGCGGTTAAGCAAACCTACCATGTTCAATTCCCAGTACAAAAAAAAAAAAAAAGAATTGGAGATTTGCTCTCAAAAAATTTTATGCATAACACATCAATGAGAAGTTCAGGGGGTTACCGTAGTATAGCCACAAATATAATATGACTTAAAAATCATTCATGGGTAAAGCTTAAAATTTAAATTTCTTGATACTGTGGACAAACTAAAGTGACAATTAACAGAAAGGGAAAAGGTCATTAAATCTAAAAACAACTTAAAAATTAAAGGTATTTTTCAATATAAAAATAACCGATCATAGGAAGAAGAAAGACATACAGATTTACCTAACAAAAATAGGTAAGAATTTTATGAGTAATTTAGAAACTTGGTTAAAGAACATAAAAAGATACCTAAATAAATACATGTATATATTATATTAATAGAGTGATCAAAAGCATCAATATTGTTAAAATGCCATACTTTTTAAAGTAATTATGAATTTATATCAAAGTAAACCAAAGTATAGAGTTGTATCAAGGGTCCTAAAATTTACATGGGAAAATAAATGCCTACCATGCACTCAAGAAATTTAAAAGAATTCACTTTGGAGAAAACAAGGAAAACGTGTCCTTCCAGATATTAAAGTATCTGAACCCATTGCAATTCAAATATATGGATGGAACTTTCTCAGACTAATTGTCCAAATAGAGTCCAGAAAGCAGTGTGAATTTATGCAGAGGTATCATTACAAATAAATTGAAAATAATACAGTGTAATAAATCATTTTGAGAAAATTTGACTCACTTTATTAAAAAAAAGGAATTTTATTGTTATTACCAACTCACATCACTTGTGAAAATAAGCCCCAGGTAAATTAAATACCCAGATATGACAGGCAAATCTACAAAACTCAAAAGATCTAAAGATTTTGTGGAGTGTAAAGAAGTTCTTAGGGTCCAAAAAGCTATAAATTCAAAGAAAATTTTGATGAATTTAACTATAAAATATAAGTGAATATTCACTTATTTGTTATAACTTGATGTAAACATTCTTCACATTCTCCACATTCAATATAGTCACTTATAATCAACAAGTAGTCAATAACTTGAAATTTAAGAAGTGCTACTGACAGTATAAAAAGTAAATAAAACAAAAATATCTGTTTTCAGAAATTTTGACATGTGCATTAAAAATTAAAATTTCAAGTAGAATCTGATAAGAAATCTTATATAACTGCAAATCATTGGTGATTTTTTCCCACATTGTTTGTTTTAAAAAATAATTCATTGTATATATGATATCATGTCCCTATTTCAGAAAATTGAAGGATAAGATCAATAATTCTCATGTGAGATTTCATTTATGATATTACTCAATCAAGCTTGCTAATACATTTGCAAAGCTGCTTTAAATACCTATTCATTTTCTCTTAACTTCAAATTAACCAAAATAGAAAAATGTATTAAATGTTTGTAATAACTTTTAGGTTAAACAACCTGTTGCTTTAAACATCATTGTTGAAAGTATATAGACTTTCCTCCTTGTGATTATATTATGCAAATTTATACATAAAATATATACCATATGAACCACACAGAGAAAATTCACTTGATGTGTTACAAAAGGCTATACTCTTGTCCTTAGTCAGGATTTTAATGTTAACAAGTTGAATCCCATTAACTATTACATCCTGAATTAGTGACAAAATTACTAACTATAATGCTTACATTTAATTAAACATTTTATAATACCTTTTAACCTCAAAGATGTTCACTCATTTCTTATGTCCAGTTATATGAATAGAATGGAAAACAGCTAATAAATATGAACAAGATTTATAAATTTTATATCAAGAAAAGTTAGATGCTTTGAAAATACGTTTTAGATTATTTGGAAATAACCTAAAAGTGATATCAGGATTTCACCAGGTAACCATTCTGTTATATTCAAATATGAACTGAACTGGTAATGTATGTTAAATGTCTAAAATTTTCCAAAACCCACAACAAATCATATGAAGTAAATGTTCAATGTATTCTTTTTTAAGATTTTTTAAATTTTATTTGTTCTAATTAGCTGTACATGACTGTAGAAAGCATTTATACATTTTGATAGATAATACATAAATGGAATGTAATCTCTCATTTATCTGATTATACATATTGCAGGATCACATCAGTTATGGAGTCATATATGTACATAAGTATTAATGTCTGTTTCACTCTACTATCATTCCTTCCCCCACACCACTTCCTCTCCCTTTACTTCCCTCTATCTAATAAAAAGAACTCTATTCTTCTCTATCCCCCATCCCTTATTGTGAATTAGCATCTGCATATTAGAGAAAACATTCAAACTCTGGTTTTTTGGGTTTGGCTTATTTCACTCAGCATGATGTTCTTTAACTCCATTTATTTACCAGCAGATGCCAGAATTTCATTCTTCTTTAAAGTTGAGTAATATTCAATTATATATATATATATATATATATACACACATAACATTTTATTTATCCATTTATCTGTTGAAGGGCATCTATCTTGGTTCCATAGTTTAGCTACTGTGAATTGAACTGCTATAAACATTGATGTGGCTGCATCACGGTACTGTGCTGATTTTAAGTCCTTTGGGTACAAACCAAGAAGTGGGATAGCTGGGTCAAACAGTGGTTCCATTCCAAGTTTTCTAAGGAAACTCCATACTGCTTTCCATAATGGTTGCAACAATTTGCATTCGTACCAGCAATGTATGAGTGTACCTTTTTCCCCACATACTTGCCAACATTTATTGTTGTTTGTATTCTTGATAATTAGCATTCTGTTTGGAGTGAGATAAAATCTTAGAGTAGTTTTGATTTGCATTTCTCTAATTGCTAGAGATGTTGAACAATTTTTCATATATTTGTTGATTGATTGTATTCCTTCTGTGAAGTGTGTGTTCAGTTCCTTAGGCCATTTATTGATTGGGATTTTTTTTTTTTTTTGGTGTTGTTTTTTGAGTTCTTCATATATCCTAGAGATTAATGTTTTATCTGAGGTGCATGTAGTAAAGATTTTCTCCCAATCTGTAGGCTATCTCTTCACATTATTGATTGAATTTTTTTTTTTTTTTTCTGAAAAGAAGTTTTTGGTTTTAGTCTATCCCATTTATTGATTCTTGATTTAACTTCTTGCGCCTTAGGGGTCTCATTAAGGAAGTCAGGTCCCAGGCTGGCATGGTGAAGATTTAGGCCTACTGTTTCTTCTAGTAGTCATAGTGTCTCTGTTCTAGTGCCTAAGTCTTTCATATACAGTGAGTTGAGTTTCGTACAGGGTGAGAGATAAGTGTTTAATTTCATTTTGTTACATGTGGCTTTCCATTTTTCCCAGCACCATTTGTTGAATGAGCTATCTATTCTCAGTGAATGTTTTTAGCACGTTTGTCTACTATGAGATAACTGTATTTATGTGAGTTTGTCTCTGTGTCTTCTATTTTGTAACAATGGTCTACATGTCTGTTTTGGTGCCAACACCATGCTGTTTTTATTTTTATAACTCTGTAGTATAGTTTGAGATCTGCTATTGTGATGCCTCTTACTTCACTTTTCTTCCTAAGGATTGCTTCGGTTATTCCGGGTCTCTTATTTTTCCAAATGAATTTCATGATTGCTATTTCTAGTTCTATGAAAAAATGTCATTAGAATTTTAATAGGAATTGCATTGAATTTGTTAATGCTTTTGGTAGTATGACCATTTTGACAATATTAATTCTGCCTCTCCAGGAGCATGGAAGGTCTTTCCATTTTCTAAGATCTTCTTCAATTTCTTTCTTTAATGTACTGTAGTTTTCATTGTAGAGGTTTTTCACCTCTTTTGTTAGATTGATTCCCAAGTATTTTTCTATTTTTTAGGCAATTGTGAATGGGGTAGTGTTCTTTATTTCTCTTTCAGTGGATTTGTTACTGATGTATAGGAATGCATTTGATTTATGGATATTGATTTTATATACTGCTACTTTGCTGAATTCATTGATTAGTCCTAGAAGATTTTTGGTAGAATTTTTTGGATCTTCCAAATATAGAATCATATCTTCTGCAAATAGCGATAGTATGAGTTCTTCTTTACCTATTTGTATACCTTTTATTTATTTCTCTAATTGCTCTGAATAGAGTTTCTAGGACAATATTGAATAAAAGTGGTGAAAGAGGGTATCCTTGTCTTGTTCCAGTTTTTAAAGGGAATGCTTTCAATTTTTCTTCATTTAGAATTATGTTGGCCTTGGGTTTAGCATATATGGCTCTTTTATGTTCTTTTTTTGCATCGTAAACAAATGGGGTACAACTTGTTTCTCTGTACATGAGGTATATACATACCATTTGTGTAATCATACATTTATACAGGGTAATCGTGTTTGATTTATTATATTATTTTTTCTTCCCCCACCCCTCCCACCCCTTTTATCCTTCTACACTGTCCCTCCTTCCTCCATTCTTCCCTCCCTCCCTCCCCCCATTATGTATCATCATCATCAGCTTATCAGCGAGATCATTCATCCTTTGATTTTTTGAGATTGGCTTATCTCACTTAGCATGATATTCTCCAATTTTATCCATTTGCCTGCAAATGCCATAATTTTATTATTCTTTATGGCTGAGTAATATTTCATTATATATATTATATATATTATATATATATATATAATATATATATATATCAGTTTCTTTATCCATTCATCAATTGAAGAGTATCTAGGTTAGTTCCACAATCTGGCTATTGTGAATTGAGCAGCTATGAATATTGATGTGGCTGCATCCCTGTAGTATTCTGATTTTAAGTCCTTTGGGTAGAGGCCAAGGAGTGGGATAGCTGAGTCAAATAGTGGTTCCATTCCAAGTTTTCTGAGGAATCTCCACACTGCTTTCCAGAGTGGCTGCACTAATTTGCAGCCCCACCAGCAATGTATGAGTGTACCTTTCACCCCACATCCTCACCAACACCTATTGTTGCTTGTATTCTTGAAAATCACCATTCTAATTGGGGTGAGATGGAATCTTAGGGTAGTTTTGATTTGCATTTCCCTTATTACTAGAGATGTTGAACACTTTTTCATATATCTGTTGATTGCTTGTAGATCTTCTGTGAAGTGTCTGTTCATTTCCTTAGCCCATTTGTCGATTGGGTTATTTGTATTCTTGGTGTAGAGTTTTTTGAGTTCTTTATATGTTCTGCAAATTAGTACTCTATCTGAAGTATGAGTGGCAGAGATTTTCTCCCACTCTGTAGGCTCTCTCCTCACATTGCTGATAGTTTCCTCTGCTGAGAGAAAGCTTTTTAGTTTGAATCTATCCCAGTTATTGAGGCTTGCTTTTATTTCTTGTGCTATGGGAGTCATGTTAAGGAAATCATAAATATCTATGCCCCAAACAGGGGCTCATCCATGTATGTCAAACAAATCCTTCTCAATTCCAGGAATCAAATAGACCACAACACACTAATACTAGATGACTTTAACACACCTCTATCACCACTGGACAGATCTTCCAAACAAAAACTGAACAAAGAAAACATAGATCTCAATAACACAATCAATAATTTAGACTTAACAGACATATATAGAATATACCATCCAACAAAGAGCGAATACACTTTCTTCTAGCAGCACATGGATCCATCTCTAAAATAGACCATATATTATGCCACAAAGCTATTGTTAGCAAATACAAGAAGATAGAAATATTACCTTGTATTCTATCAGATCATAATGGATTGAAATTAGAAATAAATGTCAGAATAAAAAACAGAAACTACTCCAACACCTGGAGATTAAATAATATGCTATTGAATGATGAATGGAAAACAGAAGACATCAGGGAGGGAAATAAAAAAAATTCTTAGAAGTAAACGAGAACAAAGACACATCATATCAAAATCTCTGGGACACGATGAAAGCAGTACTTAGAGGAAAATTTATTTCATGGAGTGCATTCAATAAAAGAAGAAAAACTCAACAAATAAACAACCTAACACTACAGCTCTTTGAAAAAGAAGAACAGAGAAACACCAAAAGTAGTATAGGACAAGAAATAGTTAAAATCAGAGCCGAAATCAATGAAATTGAAACAAAAGAAACAATTGAAAAAATTGACAAAATAAATAGTTGGTTCTTTGAAAAAATAAACAAAATTGATAAACCCTTAGCCACACTAACAAAGAGAAGGAGAGAAAAAACTCAAATTACTAAAATTCAAAATGAACAAGGAAATATCACAGCAGACACGAGTGAAATACAAAACATAATTAGAAGCTATTTTGAAAATCTATACTCCAACAAAATAAAAAATCTTGGAGACATCAACAGGTTTCTAGAGACATATGAATTACCTAAACTGAACGAGGAGGACATACACAATTTAAGTAGATAAATTTCAAGTTATGAAATAGAAGTCATCAAAAGCCTACCAACAAAGAAAAGTCCAGGACCAGATGGGTTCTCAGCTGAGTTCTACAAAACCTTTAAAGAAGAGCTCATTCCAATACTCCTCAAAGTATTCCATGAAATAAAGAGGAGGGGAGCCCTTCCAAACTCATTCTATGAAGCCAATATCACCCTTATACCTAAACCAGACAGAGACACATCGAGGAAAGAAAATTTCAGATCAATATCCTTAATGAACTTTGATGCCAAAATTCTCAACAAAATTTTAGCAAATTGCATACAAAAATATATTAAAAAGATAGTGCACCACGGTCAAGTGGGTTTTATCCCAGGGATGCAAGGTTGGTTCAACATCCAAAAATCCATAAATGTAATTCACCAAATCAACAGACTTAAAGTCAAGAATCACATGATTATTTTGATAGATGCAGAAAAGCGTTTGATAAAATATAGCATCCCTTCATGCTCAAAACACTAGAAAAAATAGGGATAGTGGGTACATTCCTTAAAATATGGCTTTTACGATGTTATGTTCCTACCATCCCTAAATTTACTAGTGTTTCAAGAAGGGGTGCTGTATTTTGTCAAATGCTTTCTCTGCATCTATTGAGATGATCATCCAATTCTTGTTTTTAAGTGTATTAATATGATGAATTACATTTATTGATTTCCATATGTTAAACCAATCTGCATCCCTAGGTGAACCCCATTTGATCGTGGTGCACTATCTTTTTAAAATGATTTGTATCCAGGTTGCCAGAATTTTATTGAGAATTTTTGCAACTATGTGCATCAGGAGTATTGGTCTGAAGTTGTCTTTCCTTGATGTGTCTCTGTTTGGTTTTGGTATGAGGGTGATATTAGCCTCATAGAATGAGTATGGAAGGGGTCCCTCCTTTTCTATTTCATGGAATAATTTGAGAGGTGTTGGTGTTGATTCTTCTTTGAAGGTATTGTAGAACTTGACTGAGAATCCATGTGGTCCTGGGCTTTTCTTAATTGGCAGACTTTTAATGGCATTTTCTATTTCATTACTTGAAATTGTTGTTTAAATCATGTATGGACCTCCTGATTCAGTTTAGGTAGGTCATATGTCTCTAGAAATGTGTCAATGTCTTCAATATTTTCTGTTTTATTAGAGTATAAATTTTCATAATACTTTTTAGTTATCTCCTGTATTTCAGTTGTGTTCATTGTGATATATGCTTTTTCATTATGTATTTTAGTAATTTGGGTTTTCTCTTTTTTTCTTTGTTTGTGTGGCTAGGGGTTTATAAATTTTATTGTTTTTTTTTTTCAAAGAACCAACTTTGTGTTTTTTCAATTTTTTTAATTGCTTCTTTTGTTTCAATTTCATTGACTTCAGTTCTGATTTTAATTATTTTCTGTCTTCATTGTTTTTGATGCTGATTTATTCTTCTTTTTCTGGGGCTTTGAGATGCAATGCTAGATCATTTATTTGTTGACTTTTATTCTTTTAATAAATTAGCTCAATTCAGTGAACTTTCCTCTTACTATTGCCTCCATAGTGTTCCAATCATTTTTGTATGTTGTATCAGTATTCTCATTTTAAATATTTAAATTTTTAAAAAATTAAATATTTTTTCATTTCATCCTTCATTTTTTCTACTATCCAATAGTCATTCAATAGTGTAGTATCTCGTCTCCATCTGTTAACTTCTATTTTTAATTTTATCATTGATTTCTAATTTCAGTTCATTATGCTCTGATAGAACGCAGGGCATTATCTCCATTTTTCGTATTTACTAAGAGTTGATTTGCAACATAAGATATGGTCTATTTTAGAGAAGGATCCATGTGCTGCCAAGAAAAAAATGTATTTGCTCATTGACAGATGAAATATTCTATATATGCCTATTAAGTCTAAAATTATTGATTGTATTATTTAGTTCTATAGTTTCTTTATTTAGTTTTTGTTTAGAAGATCTGTCCAGTAATGAGAGAGGTGTGCTAAAGTCACTCAGTAACATTTTGTTGTGTTCTATTTGATTCTTGAAATTGAGAAGGGTTTGTTTGATGTACACAGATGCTACACAGTTTAAGGCATAGATATTTACAATTGTTATGTCTTGATGATGTATAATTCCCTTCAGTAGAATGAAATGAACTTCTTTGTCCCTTCTGATTAACTTTGGCTTGCAGTCCATTTTATCTGTTATGAGGATGGAAACCCCTGCTTGTTTACGCAATCCATATGAGTGATTTGTTTTTTCCCATCCTTTCACCTGCAGTCTGTGAATGTCTTTGCCCTTGAGGTGAGTCTCTTAGAGACAGAATATTGTTGAATCTTATTTTTTAATCCAATCTGCAAGATTATGTCTTTTGATTGATGAGTTTAGGCCATTAATATTCAAGGTTATTACTGAGATATGACTTGTAGTTCCAGTCATTTTGGTCTTCTTCTGACTTTTAATTTGATTTAGTTTCTCTTTTGACTATTCCTTGACTATTCCCTTAGTGTAATTCCTCCCTTTGCTTTGTTTTCATATATATCATGGAAAGTTTTTATTTCATCTTCAAATCTGAAACTTAATTTTGCTATATACAAAATTCTTGGTTGGCAACCATATTCTGTTGGTAATGCTTTCCTTTGAATTTTTAATTTGATTTATCAATTCCTTCATTTTGAGGATTTCTGCTTTTTTTTTCACAGTCTCTTAACTCTTTATTGAAGTGATCTTTGACTTTCTGTATTTTCTCTTCAATTTCATTCTTTATACTATCTTTTACTTTGCAGACAGATTAACTTTGTACATTCTAAACTTCTTCTTGGACATTTCTTCTATTGTGTTGTCAGTGGCTCCTCTTATGGGGGCTTCTTGGTTTGTTTGTGACATTTTGTTCTCTTGTTTTGTTTTTTCATGTTGTTTGTGTGTTTTCCCATCTAGTTTTATGGATATGAGGCAAAACAGATTCTACCCTGTAGACCTATATTGTCACTGAAGATTTCCAGTTTCCCACCTTTAAGAGGGAGACCAATATCAATAGCACCCAGTGCAAACAATACACAGCCCCAAATATAATAGCTCCCAGCAAGGTGTCCACTGCACTCTCACTATTAGTAGTAATGATCATCAATCACTGTACACAATGAAAACAAAAAATTTGCCAAATGGATTTATAATCTCAAATAGTGGTTAAAGAAAGAACAGAAACAGTGCAGGACATGGTGTTCATGAGGGATAAGGAAAGAAGCCAGAAGAAAAAATCCACAGGAAGAGTGGAAGAGAAACCAACAGAGGTTAGCTGTTAGGTGGAGAAAAGGTAGAAAGGGAATCTAGAAAGACAGACAAGCAAGAAGAAGAATACATGTAAGAGAAAAATAAAAATAAAAACATAAGAATATACTGCAGTACAGCAAAACACTATGCATATATCACCATCTTCAACAAACAAATGCACAAAAAACACCTTCCTCCAAATATGGTGGAGAGAGATTCCAGAGAAGAAAAAAATGAAATAAATCTCAGTGGAAAATTGAACAACTGTCTCTGCCAGCATCAAAATCTTCTCAGTCCTGTCTCTGACAGGGCTGGCAGAGCCCGTCACTATCCCAGCAATCTGGGCCTCAGATGTCCTGGATTTGGTCACATTGCAATCCCAAGATCTCAATGCCATTGGAATTTGGAGAGAGACCACCAGGGATGAGCAATCCTGAGAAATAGTATCTAGATGGCAGCAATCTGCACTCCCAGGAAGAAGACCCCAGTTGCAGACAAACCTAGAGGCACCTCGACACTGAACCTCCAGGTCCTGGCTGGTGTCCCCGGCCAGGAGTGGCTGTGTCCCAAGATGGCAGTGGCAGAAAACCCACCAGCAACCAAAACAAATCCCAGGCTCTGACTGTTGACTCAAAATGGAGGTGGCCACTTGCAACCAAAACTGGAGTCTCCCTGACAGTAGACCTCGAGACAGTGGTGGAAGCGGTAGTAGCAGGAGTCAGTGGGAGCAGGTGGAGGGTCAGCGGCTGCTGCAGAAGTAAGTGGCACTGGCAGCAGGTGGGGGACTGTGGCAGCAATGGTGGCGGCATTGACTGTGGCTACAGCTTCAGTGGCATCCAGAGAGAAGACCTCCAGGTGACCTCCAGGGACTGGCAGAGGTTTTGGCAGCAGTGGGATTGGTGGTAGCAGCAGCACCGGCAGCAGTGTATATGGCAGCAGACCTCCAGGTGACTGAGACAACATCAGCAGCAGCAGCAGCAGCGCTGGGAGAAAAGACCTCTGGTCACCTGCGGCGGCAGCGTCAGGGGCAGCTATGTCCCAAGAGAAAACCTCTGGGTGATGGCAGCAGTGCCTGAAATAGAAGCACCCTGGGAAAAGACCTCTGGGCTGCACGAGCAGCAGCAGGCTCCCGAGAATACACCTTTGGGCATCTGGGACAGTGGCCTCAGGCGCAGCTGCACCCCACTCCCCAGGGAAGACCTCTGGACGGCAGCAGCATCTGCCATGACGTTGGAGACGGCCCCAGCACCCAGAGAAACTACCTCCAGGCATCTCAGTCAATGTCTTCTTATTTTTGTACTTTCTCTTAAAACAAAGATCATATGTTCATTGAATATTGTAATATTCTCCTAATTGAAGTTTCTGGCACCAGCTTCTCTTTTATGATTTTGGTCAACATTGTATTGCTTGATTATGCTTACAAAAGCACCCTCAAATGATTTTCCTGTTCATTTTTCCCTGCCTCTGGGGAAATTGTCTGCATTCATTATGTAATGTCTTTTACAATCTTGCCCAAATAGTGTACAACTATATTTCACATTAATGTTTCAGAGGAAATTTGCATTTCAAGATTAAGAGCCCATTTACTGTCAAATAATTTACATATAATTCACTCAAACTGTTGAGTACCTACAATATGTCAGGTACCAGTTTAGCACTTTTGTTCCTCAAATGCGTATAATATAAAATGTTCTCTGGTTACTAAATGTCTATGTGTCTTGTTGCCATCAAACAGATCCCATCTATGCTATAATACCTCTTTGGACTACTCAAATATAACGATTTCTACTAATATCAATGTCTATATTCTATAAAACACGACATTTACATAACCCACTTCTTTGGGGTGTGTTATATATTTTCTCCTATTATTAATTTCTAACATATATTTGTTTGCTTTATATGCTGCTCATATGCATATGTTCTGCAAAAAGAAAAGACATTCTCATCAGTGCAAGGACAAAATACAGAATATGAATAAGTTATTGATTCTGCTTTCAAATGCTTGTAGGACCCAGATAGAGAGCAAATGACCACTCAAGTACATTCTTCAGCTGTATGTCTCAATAGCCATCAATTACACCTGTGTATCTATCTATACACACACACACACACACACACACACACACACACACACACGTGATCATACTAATTTTAGGAAATTACTTCTCTATAACTTATTTACATTTCCCCTTTCATTTATTTTCCAACTAGTCTTGCTTATTTTCTTTTTATTCTCATTTAAAACCCACAATCTCTTCTTAAAAATGTTTTTATTAGTGCATAGAGTCATACATAATAGTGGGGTTCACTTTGACATAATCATACATGCATGAATATAATTTGCTTCATTTCAGTCCCAGTACTTCCTCTTTTCCTTTCCTCCTTCCTGTTCCCCTTCGTCTAGTCTACTAGTCTTCCTTCTATTTATTTCTGTTTTTTTTAATTGGTGATTTATAGATATACATCTAAGTGAAATTCATTGTGGTATACCCATGTATGTGGTGCACCCATATATGTAGCACAATTTGTTTGATTTCATTGTCAATTTTCCTTACTCTCTGCTGATTCTGCTGATGACTTTGGTTCCTTTTTTATTAATTCTCTCTCTCTCTCTCTCTCTCTGTCTCTCTCTCACACACACACTCTACACACACACTTCTGACATTATCATATCAGCTCTGTTGCTGTCTACTCTGCCTTTCCTTGTTATGGTTAACCTGGTCTATGTCCTGCCTAAGACAATCACTCCTATGTGACCTATGTCTAAGTTTATCATAATCCTCAATTTAACCAGGATAGTTCTGACTTAGAGAAGTTTTTGCGTGTGTAAGTTTTGATACCATAAAATCCCTTTCACTAATACAATTACATATATCAAGGTCAATAAAAGAGCATTTGTCTTATGTTTCTTTTGCAGTTATTACTCATATTGGGTTT
This sequence comes from Sciurus carolinensis, assembly GCF_902686445.1. NCBI lineage: Eukaryota > Metazoa > Chordata > Mammalia > Rodentia > Sciuridae > Sciurus > Sciurus carolinensis. The sequence goes on from NC_062215.1 coordinate 134,361,902, forward strand.
GTCTTTTCTTTGTGGTTATACTTGAATATAATTTCTATATACATAGAATATAATTTCTATGTATATGGCAGAAAAGTCTTAATACTCTTGGTGTCAAATACATTAAACATGCTCCATTTCCATGTACCCAGATATAATGAGTAACTTCCTTCCCTAACTCTATCAGCAGAGTTGGATATAGATGGTCACTTCCATGAACACCCTGTCCTTCAGGACATCATTCTCTTGGCATTTCTCTGTCAGGGGCGGGCTCTCAGGGCCCCAGAGCCGCACCGTGGCCTGATCTCTAAGATGGCGCCTGGCAGCTTGCCAGACATAGCTGAACTCATAAACAAGTTTTAGGAAGCAACTCTGGTTGGCTGTTGTACATGAGGCGATCCTGGTATCTGCCTGGAGACTGTTCCTTGATAGGCTGACTTTCCTGGTAGTCTACTCTCTGATAGGCTGATGTTCTCAATATAAGTCGGAGACTTGTGGAATAAAGCCCTTTTTGGTTCCTGTGATCAAGAAAAGCGTACGTGTTGTGATTGCCCACCGCCTGCGGGCGGTGGGCGATCATATTTCTCCTCACCACAAACTTCTCCTATGTCATCTCCTTCCCTAACACACTTTATCTGTCTGATTTAAAATTATTGGGATGTTCTCCTCAGATCTTATGTCTCCTTTGTCAATACTTACTCCCAATGTTAACTCAGGTAGGATCATACCTCTTATTAAAGTATTTTTTAAATGTTAAAATCATAACTGAATACATTATTAAATAGTCAACCTACTCATCGGTCTTGTCATGGAAAAAAGAGAGCAGAAACAAATTATAAAGTACCAATATGAGAAATATCAGTGGGAATGTCATCACAGATACAATATGAATTAAAGAATAATAAACAATATTTCTAAAATGCCAATAAATTTTATATAAAATGCACAGTTACTTGAAATATACCAAGTATGAAGAATTGTGGAATCATGCATCATTTTACATCTGCCCCCAAGCAGATCCTACATTTTTGCACCACTGAGCCAGGGCTCTCTATTCTTTCTTATCACCTCCAGTGATTCTCCAGGAAAGAGTTCAAAAGTAATTATGAGCTTTTCCTGTGTCTGAAACTCTGTTCCTCCTAGACTGATATACTAATCCACAAATAGCATATAATAACTTATTAAAGTCATAAAAGATTTTTGTCTCACCTATTTTTAGTTGACTCTTTCTCACCCTCTAACAAATGTGTGGGTCTTGCTTGTCTTTGGAGAGTACATAAACCCATTTTCTGTTGCTGTACCAGAATACCTGAAGCTAAATTACTTAACAAGAGTCTTATTTTGGCCTATGGCTTGGGAGGTTCAAAGTTGAGGGGCTGCATCCCTTCTTGCTGGCAGAACCCCAAGGCAGTGCAGGGTAGCACCTGGCAAGAGACCGGGACAATCTAAGTGTCATGGCCTCTGGTCTCCCTCTCGCTTCTTACATAGCCCTGGGTATTCAATAGTGGGGATCCACCATGAGGACTTGACCTTATTCTCATCACCTCCTTAGGGCCCTACCTCTAAATGGCATATTTGGATTAAGTTTCCATCCTCTTACTACTTCACAATATGGATCACATTTCCACACATGAACTCTTGGGAGATACTCAAGCTATATCCAAACTATAGCAGAGGGGCTTTATCATTCTTAAAACTCAGCTTATCAACTTGCCTTAGAACATCGGATCTCTGATGGGTTTAAGTAGCAGTATGATTGTTTTTTTTTACATTGTCTGGCTTTTTCTCTTAGGATAAAATGATGTTCTCTTACAGTTTTCAATACAGAAGCACAAGCAGAAATCCTTCTAGTGACTTCTCTAAATTATACGAATTTTTAGAATGTTTGAATTGCCTAACACATTTGTTCTTGTTTAAAAATGGAGCTGTTTTTTCTTAATTTAAAGAATTTACAAGTAGCAACAATAGTAATATAAATCCGTTAATCTTGAGTCATTTCACAGTCTTGCATAAAACCTTTTAGAACATGTACTTGTCAGCATGTGTGCTATACATATGCTGGCTATCACTCTCTTCCTTCCCTCACAAGCTCAGAGCTGTTTCCTCTGCTTAAAATTCCTCCCCAGCATTCACAGCAGCAATCTTCATTCTTTATATTTCAACTTAATGCTAATTCTTTAAAGGTGATTTCCCATCAAAACTGTGACTTCACTACCATTTTTGCTATTCACCCTCAAAACACTGAGAGTTTCCAAAAGGGCCTATATAATTTTACATTTTCCTTAAGTGCATTCTTTAATGCATCTTATAAAGCAGTTCTACTGGGGATGAGACGCTAGGTTTCTATTTCAGAAAGTTTACATTTGACCTTTTTTTTTTTTTTTTTTTTTTTGCGGTACTGGGAATCGAACTCAGGGCCTTGTGCTTGCAAGGCAAGCACTCTACCAGCTGAGCTATCTCCCCAGCCCCTTGACCTTTCTTTTTAAGTATAATGCTGGATATGGAATCCTAGGTGTGTAGGACCCTAATTTTGGAAAATTCTCAATCATTACTCTTTCCAACACTTCTACTCTTGTAACAATGATTCACTTCATTCTTCGAATATAGCCCTTGCTGCTCTAAGTGGACATATTTTTTTCTCTCTCCTCCCTGATCTTCTCCTTTCTGATGGGGATGAGGACTGAGGTTTAATGACATTGTCTCTTTCTTCTCCTTCTGCTACCTATTATGTGTATGTTGTATGTTTTGTTAGTGTTCCACAGTTCTTGGTTGTTTTGGTTTTGTTTATAACCATTCTCTTTTCTCTTTGTATTTCAGTTTGGGGTGCTTCTACTGATCTGTCACCAAGCTCACTGATGCTTTCCCAATGCACATTCAGTTTCCTAATGAACCCACTGAAAGCATTCTTCAGTTTTTGCTAGAGTGATTTTGATTTGTAGAATTTCCTTTTAATTTTTGCTTACAGTTTTTACCCCTCACTTAAAGAAGCCATTGTTCTTCAATGTTTTCTGCTTTTCACATTTAATCCTTTAACATACTAGTCGTAGTTATATTAAAATCTGTCTTATTATTCCAACCTCTATTTAATTACTTAAAATCAGTTATGTTTGCTTTAACCCTTCAAATTGTATTTTCTTATTATTTTTAATATGCCTTGTAATTTTTTGTGAAAGTCAGTCATAATGTATTTGAGTGACAGAAAACTGGAGAAACTAGGTCTCATTGTAAGGTTTTATGTTAACCTGATTGGGAGTTGATCCTTATTTAATGATTGCTGTGTTCATAGCTTCACCTTCCTCTAGTGCCCTTGTTATCTTTCCTATTGACTTGGGCTTCCCTAAGCATGTCTCATCAGAGAAAGCCTTGCACCTCTATCTGCTGTAATCCAACATTGTTAAGATAGAACCTTTTAGTGTGGTGATAAAACATGTATGATGGGAAGTGTCCTATAATCATATAGATAAAGTTCAGTTTTTTAGTGGGCCTATAACCGTGGTTTGTGACCCTCACAAGAGTTTTTAACCATGGTGAAACATGAAGGTTAAAGGAATACCCTGAGGAATGAAGCTCTGGTAAAGTCAATTCCCCTGGAGAATAGGTCTTCATTATATAGAATGCTCTAGGCCATTTCTCAATACGTCATCTTCCTTACCTCTGTGCAGTCAGTGATGGGGTCTTCCCTGGGCTTCACTATAAAAACCTAGGGGATCAAGACAACCACACAAAAGTGTGGGTCAATATTAAGATTAGGACTCCAAGAATTTGCTACTTTTATAGTTCTCTACACTTGGTCTCCTGAAACTCATCAGAATTGGTAATTAGAATTTCTACCATCTTATACTCCAGTGGCTTTTTCTCTAGTAAACTACATCTCAGTTGTTATTTGCTAGAACTACTTTACTCTTCAGATTTGGGGCAACAGTTTGACATGAGATCCGATGGGTCTCAGAAAAATCTTGGATTTTTCAATTTGGTGAGCTTGTTTCTTTTTATGGAGAGGAGCAACAACTTCCAAATTTACATGGTAGAGCCAAAATCATAAGTTCTTATGCATTTATTTATATATTTACATTTCTATAGTTTTCTGTTCAAAAATTTATAAATTTTATGAGGATAAGGACCATGCATGGTGTCTTCACCATTGTCAACCTAGCTCCAATCACAGTTTCTTGCATATAGTGGCTACTCAAATTATATTTTTAAATTGTGAAAACTGAATAGTTCATTTAAGAGAAGCATTTCATTAACAGTGTATATCTCCATTGTCAATTTAAACTTACAAAGAAAAAAATATACACATATTTGGTAATAATTACATTTTTATTTATAAATTATATTTTAAATTTTTATTTATGTATAAATATATATAAATATATGAATTTCATTTATAAATTCTAGTTCTTTTCCCATGCAGAGATTTTCCATAAGTGTTTCCATAGTGATGTTTTGCTTTACGTGTGTGTTCAGTCAATAATCTATAACTAGACATTGTGAATTATCATTAAAAACTGTGGGAAAAAGACATAATATTATAAATATTTTAAACTTAATTAACATCTGTTAGTTGCCTTTTCATTGGTGAGATAAAATACTTGAGAAAAACAATTTAGAGGAGGAAAGATATATTTTGGCTCATGGTTTCATAAATTTCAATCCATTATCAGCTGGCTCCATTTCTTTAGGCCTGAGAAGAAGCAGAATAACATGGTAGAAGGCTATGACAGAAGAAAGTTGTTCATCTCAAGATGGGAAGCAGAAAGAGAGGAAGGGACTAAGGAAAAGATAGAGAGGCCAAGAGCATATACCTCAAGGGCCTATTTCCTCCAACTAGGTTCGACTCCAATGGTTGGACCACTTCAAAATAGTCCATTCAGATAATGAATTCATCAGTGGATTAACCCATTAACAAACTCATGATCCATTCATTTCCCAGTTGCCCCACCTCTAAACACTGCTGTATTTGGGACCAAGTCTTCAACACATGAGCCTTTAGGGACATTCTAGATTCAAACTATAACAATATCCAATGGGTTTGAAAATTAAATCATCCATCTGCTCCTTCAAAAACCACAGTAAGCAACTATTATACAATTAAGCATGTCATGTTCCTTGATCTTCCACAAAATATTAAATGAAACAATTCTAAAGACATTCTTACAAATTATAAATGATTTGAAAATAAGCTAGAAGTAGAAGTTACAGGATTTTTCATATGAATCAATTTATTTTTCTGGAATAAACTATTAAATATATTCCAAATTTTAAAAAGATAGTAAACTTCTGTTTATGCAGTAAAATTTAAAAATTTATAATCCTAATTGTACAGTTAATGTTAACTTCAGTTTATATATTCATACAGATTTTCTAACACTTTTAAGCCAAATGTTCTAAGTGTAATGAAATAAACCCTTATTCATTGTTGGTGCCCTAGAATAACCACTACACTTCCTCATTTGGCTTCAGTATAAAAAATCAGCTGAAATACTATTTTTTATTTTTTATGACACACATACAAAAGAGAACAAAGTATGATAAAACTTAAAGAATTAATTATGAAAAACAAAACTATCCTTTAACAAAATAAACATACATGTATGTTTTTATAAGTGTATGCATATATGTGTGTCTATAAAAAATTCATTTTGGAATCACATGATTGTGATATTTAGTAGGTTACCACAGTAAAGCATATAGTCCCCTCCACATCTCTACAAGTACTGCTACAAGTAAATATACTAGTATATAATGTGGAAGCCATTAGTGATTTAGTAGATATTGTGAAAGTTTTCTGAGTAAAATTTCTGAGTATATTCTCAGTTATTTTGCTGACTCTGATAAAATACCATTTTCTTTTTCACGGCCAACAACTGAACCCAGGGTCTGTGTGCTAGACAAGTACTCTCTGCCAGTGAGTTAAATTCCCAACCCCTATAATATATTTATTATAGCAATAATTCTTTTTTTTTTATTGTATACAAATGGGATACATGTTGTTTCTCTATTTGTGCATAGAGTCAAGGATACCATTTGTGTAATCATACGTTTACATAGGGCAATGATGTTTATTTTTTTTCCCTTCCCTCCCACCCCTCCCACCCCTCTTTTCCCTCTATACAGTCCTTCTTTCCTTCATTCTTACCGCTCTCCTTATCCCTAACCCTAAACCTAACCCTATACCTAATGCTAACCCCTCCCACCCCTCATTATATGTCCTCATCCGCTTATCAGCGAGATCATTCGTCCTTTAGTTTTTTTGAGATTGGCTTATCTCACTTAGCATGATATTCTCCAATTTCATCCATTTGCCTACAAATGCCATAATTTTATCATTCTTCATAGTGGAGTAATATTCCATTGTATATATATGCCACAGTTTCTTTATCCATTCATCAACTGAAGGGCATCTAGGTTGGTTCCACAATCTGGCTATGGTGAATTGAGCAGCAATGAACATTGATGTGGCTGTATCTCTGTAGTATGCTGATTTTAAGTCCTTTGGGTATAGGCCAAGGAGTGGGATAGCTGGGTCAAATGGTAATTCCATTCCAAGCTTTCTGAGGAATCTCCACACTGCTTTCCAGAGTGGCTGCACTAATTTGCAACCCCACCAGCAATGTATGAGTGTTCCTTTTTCATCACACCCTCGCCAACACCTATTGTTGCTTGTATTCTTGATAATCGCCATTCTAATTGGGGTGAGATGAAATCTTAGGGTAGTTTTGATTTGCATTTCCCTTATTACTAGGGATGTTGAACATTTTTTCATATATCTGTTGATTACTTGTACATCTTCTTCTGTGAAGTGTCTGTTCATTTCCTTAGTCCATTTGTTGATTGGATTATTTGTATTCTTGGTGTAGAGTTTTTTGAGTTCTTTATAGATTCTGGAAATTAGTGTGCTATCTGAGGTATGGTTGGCAAAGATATTCTCCCACTCTGTAGGCTCTCTCTTCACATTACTGATAGTTTCCTTTGCTGAGAGAAAGCTTTTTAGTTTGAATCTATCCCAGTTATTGATTCTTGCTTTTATTTCTTGTGCTATGGGAGTCTTGTTAAGGAAGTCTGATCCTAAGCCAACAAGTTGAAGATTTGGACCTACTTTTTCTTCTATAAGATGCAGGGTCTCTGGTCTGATTCCGAGGTCCTTGATCCATTTTGAGTTGAGTTTTGTGTAGGGTGAGAGATAGGGGTTTAATTTCATTCTATTGCATATGGTTTTCCAGTTTTCCCAGCACCATTTGTTGAAGAGGCTATCTTTTCTCCATTGCATATTGTTGGAACCTTTGTCTAGTATGAGAAAATTGTATTTATTTGGGTTTGTGTCCATGTCCTCTATTCTGTACCATTGATCTACCTGTCTATTTTGGTACCAATACCATGCCGTTTTTGTTACTATTGCTTTGTAGTAGAGTTGAAGATCTGGTATTGCAATACCCCCTGCTTCGCTCTTGCTACTGAGGATTGCTTTAGCTATTCTAGGTTTTTTATTCTTCCAGATGAATTTCATAATTGCTTGCTCTATTTCTGCAAGGTACATCATTGGGATTTTAATTGGAATTGCATTGAATCTGTATAGCACTTTAGGTAGTATAGCCATTTTGATGATATTAATTCTGCCTATCCAGGAACATGGGAGATCTTTCCATCTTCTAAGGTTTTCTTGAATTTCTTTCTTTAGTGTTCTGTAGTTCTCATTGTAGAGGTCTTTCACCTCTTTTGTGAGATTGATTCCCAAGTATTTTATTTTTTTTTTGATGCTATTGTGAATGGGGTAGTTTTCCTAATTTCTCTTTCTGAAGATTCATCACTTATGTATAAAAATGCATTGGATTTATGAGCATTGATCTTGTAACCTGCTACTTTACTGAATTCACTTATGAGTTCTAAAAGTTTTCTGGTGGAATTTCCAGGTTCCTCTACATATATAATCATGTCATCAGCGAACAGGGATAGTTTGAGTTCTTCTTTTCCTATTCGTATCTGGCTAGAGTCTCAAGGACGATGTTGAATAGAAGTGGTGAAAGAGGGCATCCCTGCCTTGTTCCAGTTTTTAGGGGGAACGCTTTCAGTTTTTCACCATTTAGAATGATATTAGCCATGGGCTTAGCATAGATGGCCTTTATAATGTTAAGGAATGTTCCCACTACCCCAATTTTTTCTAGTGTTTTGAGCATGAAGAACACTAAAGAAAAGAACACTAAAGAAAGAAATTCAAGAAAACCTTAGAAGATGGAAAGATCTCCCATGTTCCTGGATAGGCAGAATTAATATTGTCAAAATGGCTATACAACCTAAAGTGCTATACAGATTCAATGCAATTCCAATTAAAATCCCAATGATGTACTTTACAGAAATAGAGCAAGCAATTATGAAATTCATCTGGAAGAATAAAAAACCTAGAATAGCTAAAGCAATCCTCAGTAGCAAGAGCGAAGCAGGGGGTATTGCTGTATTTTATCAAATGCTTTTTCTGCATCTATTGAAATAATCATGTGATTCTTGACTTTAAGTCTGTTGATATGGTGAATGACATTTATTGATTTCCTGATGTTGAACCAACCTTGCATCCCTGGGATAAAACCCACTTGATCGTGGTGCACTATCTTTTTAATATATATTTGTATGCGATTTGCTAAAATTTTGTTGAGAATTTTTGCGTCAATGTTCATTAAGGATATTGGTCTGAAATTTTCTTTCCTCGATGTGTCTCTGTCTGGTTTAGGTATCAGGGTGATATTGGCTTCGTAGAACGAGTTTGGGAGGGTTCCCTCCTCTTCTATTTCATGGAATACTTTGAGGAGTATTGGAATGAGCTCTTCTTTAAAGGTTTTGTAGAACTCGGCTGAGAACCCATCTGGTCCTGGACTTTTCTTTGTTGGTAGGCTTTTGATGACCTCTTCTATTTCATTGCTTGAAATTGGTTTATTTAAGTTGTGTATGTCCTCCTCGTTCAGTTTAGGTAATTCATATGTCTCTAGAAATTTGTTGATGTCTTCGAGGTTTTCTGTTTTGTTGGAGTATAGATTTTCAAAATAGCTTCTAATTATGTTTTGTATTTCAGTCGTGTCTGTTGTGATGTTTCCTTGTTCATTCCGAATTTTAGTAATTTGAGTTTTCTCCCTCTTTCTCTTTGTTAGTGTGGCTAAGGGTTTATCAATTTTATTTGTTTTTTCAAAGAACCAACTATTTATTTTGTTAATTTTTCCAATTGTTTCTTTTGTTTTGATTTCGTTGATTTCGGCTCTGATTTTAACTATTTCCTGTCTTCTACTACTTTTGGTATTGGTCTGCTCTTCTTTTTCTAGCGCTTTGAGCTGTAGTGTTAAGTCGTTTATTTGTTGATTTCTACTTCTTTTTTTGAATGCGCCCCATGAAATAAATCTTCCTCTAAGTACTGCTTTCATAGTGTCCCAGAGATTTTGATATGATGTGTCTTTGTTCTCGTTTACTTCTAAGAATTTTTTTATTTCCCTCCTGATGTCTTCTGTTATCCATTCATCATATAATAGTGTATTATTTAATCTCCAGGTATTGGAGAAGTTTCTGTTTTTTATTCTGTCATTTATTTCTAATTTCAATCCATTATGATCTGACAGAGTACAAGGTAGTATCTCTATCTTCTTGTATTTGCTAACAGTAGCTTTGTGGCATAAAATACGGTCTATTTTAGAGAAGGATCCATGTGCTGCTGAGAAGAAAGTGTATTCGTTCTTTGTTGGATGGTATATTCTATATATGTCCGTTAAGTCTAAATTGTTGATTGTGTTGTTGAGATCTATAGTTTCTTTATTCAATTTTTGTTTGGACGATCTATCCAGTAGTGAGAGAGGTGTGTTAAAATCGCCTAGTATTATTGTGTTGTGGTCTATTTGATTTCTGGAATTGAGAAGGATTTGTTTGACATACGTGGATGAGCCAATGTTCGGGGCATAGATATTTATGATTGTTATGTCTTGCTGATTTATGCTTCCCTTAAGCAGCATGTAATGTCTCACTCCGGCAGTGGGCTCCTCCCACAAGGCCAGCTGCACGGTGCAGGCCCACAGTGAGAGCCTTTCCACACAGAGCCAGTTCCAAACCGTGGAAACAGTAGGGGGCTGGAGGCAGTTTTCTTCAGATGCACTGCATTATCAGATTCCTCCAAGACATCAGGCTACTGAAGGCTGGGAGGTGATACACTGGAAATCTACCGGGACACTATAAGCCAATAATGGAAAACTGCTATATCTCAGGGTCCCACTGACAGCTGACCAATATGAGAAAACAAGGGAAGAAAATGTCCCAAACAAACCTAGATACTACATCAATAAAACCCAATGACAGCACAGCAGAAGAAATGTCAGAAAGGGAGTTCAGAATGTACATAATTAAAACGATCAGGGAAGCTAATGAGGAGATGAAAGAGCAAATGCAGGCATTGCAGGAGGAGATGAAAGAGCAAATGCAGGCACTAAATGATCGCACCAATCAACAGTTAAAAGACCAAATACGGGAAGCAAGAGATCATTTCAATAAAGAGTTACAGATACTGAGAAAAAAAAACAAACTGAAATACTTGAAATGAAGGAAACAATAAACCAAGTTAAAAACTCCATAGAAAGCATAACCAATAGGATAGAACACCTGGAAGACAGAACCTCAGACATTGAAGACAAATTATTTAATTTTGAAAGCAAAGTTGGCCAAACAGAAAAGATGGTAAGAAATCATGAACAGAATCTACAAGAATTATGGGATATCATGAAAAGGCCAAATTTAAGAATTATTGGGATTGAGGAAGGCTTAGAGAAACAAACCAAAGGAATGAACAATCTATTCAATGAAATAATATCAGAAAATTTCCCAAATCTGAAGAATGAAATGGAAAACCAAGTACAAGAGGCTTATAGAACTCCAAACATACAAAATTACAACAGTCCTACACCAAGGCACATTATTATGAAAATACCTAACATACAAAATAAAGACAGAATTTTAAAGGCCGCGAGAGAAAAGAATAAAATTACATTCAGAGGGAAACCAATAAGTATATCAGCAGATTTTTCAATTCAGATCCTAAAAGCTAGAAGGGCCTGGAACAACATATACCAAGCCCTGAAAGAAAACGGATGCCAACCAAGAATCTTATACCCAGCAAAACTTACCTTCAAATTTGACGATGAAATAAGATCCTTCCATGATAAACAAAAGCTAAAGGAATTTACAAAAAGAAAGCCAGCATTACAGAACATTCTCAGCAAAATATTCCATGAGGAAGAGATGAAAAACAACGATGCAAATCAGCAACAGGAGGCGCTAGCCTAAAGGAATAGCCAAATAAAGGAGAAACCAAATCATGTCAAAAACAAATATGAGTCAATTGACTAGGAATACAAATCATATCACCCTGAATACAAATCATTCATAACCCTGAATGTTAATGGCCTGAATTCATCAATCAAAAGACATAGACTGGCAGATTGGATTAAAAAGAAAAATCCAACAATATGCTGCCTGCAAGAGACTCATCTCATAGAAAGAGACACCCATAGACTAAAGGTGAAAGGATGGGGAAAAACATACCATGCACACGGACACAGCAAAAATCTGGAGTATCCATCCTCATTTCAGATAATGTGGACTTCAAACCAAAACTAGTCAGAAGGGATAAAGAAGGACATTACATGCTGCTTAAGGGAAGCATAAATCAGCAATAATTCTTATAGTAAAATTCTACATTAGCAGAATTTGTACTCCCTGTAAACTTGCTAGAATGCAAATTCTCTGATCCTATTATGATCTACTGCATTATAAACTCTGACATGTGTTTTACCATCGAAACTCCCTAGATGTCTATGAAAATGCTAATATTTGAGAACCACTACTCTAGAAGTCTGACTTCCCCCCATGAGCATACTTGCCACACATAGAAGGATGAAGACCTCCATCTTCAAATCCAGCAATGATTCCTCTATTGCTTTCCACCTCTTTTTCCTACATCCTTCTCTGACCACATCCCTTTGAAATGTTTTCCATTTCTGAAGACTCATTTGATTAAATTTGGCTTATATATACAACCCTGGATAATCTACACCTTTAAATTCCTTAACTTCAATCAAATCTACAAAGTATCATTTGCATACAAAATAGCATATTCACAAGTTATAGGGATTAGGATGTGATTATCTAAGAAGTGTAGGGCATTATTCAGCTTAGTATGGCACCAAAACCTATAAAGTAGTTAGAACCAGACTAGTTTTTTCCAGAGGGCTTTATAAGAATTAGCTCTTTTAGTAAAATTTAGGCATGACCAAAGATTCCAATAACTTGATACCCTAGTAACAAGAAGAACAGATTCTTATTGAAGTTTTGAAAATAACTATAAAGCCATGAAAGTAGAAAACAAAAGGGTGTTAGAGAGTTTTCTATCACTTTGACAAAATACCTAAGGTAAATAATTATAATGAAGAAAACTTTATTTTGGCTCGTGAATTTTTGAGGGTCTTTCCATGGTTGGTTAGCTTTGTGGCTTTTACACCTGTAGTAGTAATGGCAGGTAAACAGAGAAGGAGAAAGAACCAGTATCCCAATATCCCCTTCAAGAACATACCCCTATGTGACTGGAAGACTTCAAACTAGGTCCAACTCCTTAAATGTTCTACCACCTTCCAACGTCACCATGAGCTGGGGACCAAGCCTTTATCACATTGACCTGGGGGAATATTTATCAATATCATAACAGTGTTTCAAATTCCTAAACAACCCATATGGAGAAATAAGATCCACACAAATACTTTATCTATTTACAAAAACAAAGTCTATTAAATTATTATAAATTAAAATTTTCTTAAGAGCAAAGAGAGGTTTCTTACTTATGCAAAAAAGAACATTAAAAAAATCAGCAATATTCCAAATAAAAGTAGTTATCCCTCACCAGCTCATTAATTCCTATAGGATTAATTAATATTTGGCTCTGTCTTAAATTTGGTGGTCTCATGAACCAATCTGCTTCTCAACTAGAATTCTGGATTGGATGACTCAGTAGAGCAGTAGCCTAAAATTTCCTTGAATGATGCCATCAGAAGTTGGTATCCCAAAATACCTGGCATAGTTCTTCACCACAGAACTCTGAAATAATCATTTTTATACAAAGTGCCATAGCCCCCAGGTTAGAGCAAGGGCTTTGAGGAAAACATCTGAATAAAACCAAAAACTATTGATAGGTGACAAGAGACTTAAAATTGCTGTGCTTAACTTATTACTGATAATAATCAAAAGTGAAAGATCTGATAATGCCAGGTCCTATGGCCCACGCCTGTAATTCCAGTGACTGGGGAGACTGAGGAAGTAAGATCACAAGTTCAAAGCCAGCCTCAGCAACTTAGGGAGACCCTAAAGAGCTTAGCAGAATCTTGTCTCCAAAAATTTGAAAAAAAAAAAAAAAAAAAAAGACTGGGATGTGGCTCAGTGGTTAAGTACCCCTGGATTCAATTCCCACTACCAAAAAAAAAAAAAAATCCCATAAGAACCCATATGATGAATGATGCAACCAAAAGAAGCTGATAGTTTCCATGACATGCAAAACAAAATAATAAAACCAACCCAGAAGCATTTTAAATAAAATACCTATACGATTTACATATCTACAAGAACAATGATTAGCCCTATTTTTGAAGAAGAGCAGTTATCACACCTAACATATAAAAATGAATGGATATAATCATTGATGAGAAAATAAAACTCTTCAAATATAAAATATTAAAATCCTGAGACCAAATATGTCAAGAATTTACAAAGTACATGCTAGGATATACCATGAATACACCAAGAATATCAGTTAACAAGACTCACTAAGTCCACAATAAACACTAAATATCTCTAAGTTAATAAAGCTCAATAGGCATGTGATATGAATTCCCAATTAATTGTTAATGATTTTTGTCCCTAGCTAATTATAAATAAAGTCTAAAACTCTTAAGGGTAATTTTAGATGCCAGTGTTCCAGCTAAGAACTGAAGATGCCCAGCTCATGATGTGATGCAAGTAGAAACAAGGCCTTAATCCTTGGGAGGAAATCATATTAGATACTTGGAATTTAATTCCTTTTAACCTATAAAGATAACTGTTGTACCTTGGGTTTACTTTCTCTGCCATCTGATATATTCTGATTTAAAAAAAATTTTAGAATACAATGAGACAAAACACAACCAAAGCTTAAAAACAATAAGCACTTATTGTCCACTTACAGGTAAATTAGGAAATGAGTTAGGAACCATAAATTCAATCTCTATCTGCGATAGACTCACTTAGAAAAAAGAAGATGATAGCAAGGAAATCCATTTCTGAGGGTATCATTAAAACTAGTCTAGGAGGAAATGATGTAAGAATCATTCATGTGGAAAAAAAAAACAGACGCACAGAAAATATTTTTCCTTACAAATTGTCTGAGCACTATGTGGGCTACACTGTTTTATGTCAGTAATGGATGGGGTTAATGGGAAGACCACATCCATGCCAACTTGTTACTTAGCATAGTTATGGTTTCAGAAACATGGACAAGTTAAGAGCAACTAGTGATAGAATTGATGAGACTTTTCTCCTGATGCAAGAAAGACTCTGGTAATGCTGTCAAAGCACAATAATGTGCAACTCAATGTGAGAAAAGTCAATAAAACTGTTGACATTAGGTCTTTAATAATTCACATGTTCATCCCAGTTGAAGAGTGGAGGTTGAGAATAGGCAATTTTATTGTGCTTCAGGGAATGTGGAACTCAGTGTTATCACCTAGAGGTAAAAAATAGAGTCCACAGGTATTCTGAGAATGTCTCAAAAAGTACTCTCATCATGAATACAGACTGGATACATACAACTTGAAAACAAAATGGACTTCAGTTACACTCCACAAATACCATACATGGAAAGGAGGTTATGTGGAGAAGGGAGGGATTAAAATCATGGAAATAATAGTTTTAAACAAATAATAAATATAAATTCAGTACTCTCAGGCAAAAATAGCAAGTTCCTAAAAAGTTACTAAAAATTTGTTAGTTTAAAACATTTTTTAATTAAAAAAAAATAGTAGACTCCTACTTTCGGTAGTGACATAGTTTGAATAAGCATCCCACAAAGGTCTATGTGCTAAAGCTTCATCCCTGGTCAATGGTGCTTTTGGGGGGTAGTGGAAACTTTAAGAGGTGGGCCCTAGTAAGGGGTCTTTGGGTCACTTTGTGTATGTCCTGAATGCAATTGTGGCACCTTGTGTTCTTCCCCTCTCTTATTGTGCACCCAGACCATGAGTAAGCATTTTTGCTCTGCCACACATTCCTGCTCTGGTGTGCTGCCTCACCCAAAGCATTAAGGTCATAATTGTGGACTAAAATCTCTAAAATTGTAAGATAATATACCCATTGTCTTTACAAGTTGATTATCTCATTTATTTATTAGAGTAAGGCAAAGATAACTAAAGCAAAATATTGATACCAAGATCTCACCGCAGCCTGTGCAGGGAAGGAATCAGTAAACCCTATGAAGGTGGGGTCTGGGAGAAATAAAAGGCTGAAAAAGTAATATTAAGAAAGACAAAAGACACAAGAAATGTAGTTTAAGCGGTGGGGAGCTTTATGGGTGGAAAAGACCTGATGAGTCTGATCCTAACAAAGGGTAAAGGACTGTGAATGCTTTATTTATGGTGAAATTCATCAAAGGGATTTATTGTGAGGAGGGGGTTCTTCAAGGTAAACAAGAAGGGAGAGGCTGTGGGGAAGTTGGCCTGATTGGGTACTTATCACTTGCGCAGTGATTCTTCGTGCTCAAGGTAGCTGGCACCTGAAAGCTATTTGGATGTGTTGGTATCTCTTTCCACTTCCCGGGAGTTGTTTTTGAACCTAGGGCTGTCTAAACCAACAAATTCCGTGGTATTACAGTATTCCCTTTGAGTAGGATGTTAACAAGGCCACAGAGCAATCTCAGATCGGTGAGATGACATGAAGAGTTCTCCCAGTTTAAGATGACTCAGACAAGCCCACAATTCATTCAAAGCTCCCAACACCAAGAAGAAGGTTCTTTGGCATGACTATATACCTGCTGATGTGGAAGAAACTTTGGAATTGGTTTATGGGAATAATTTGGAAATTTGAAAGACCAAGTTAGAAAAAGCCTAGAATGCAGTAAACAGAGTTTAATTGGTGGTTTTGGTAGAAGTTCAGGATACCAGAATGCTGATAAGAATGGAAATAGTAAAGTCTATGCTAAGTAGGCTTCAGATGGATATGAAGATTCTATTAGTAATTAGAGTAAAAGTTATTCATGCTATACAATGTCAGCATTTTTGTCTATCCTGGAGGGTTTGTGAGAAGATGAACTTAAAGGTGACAGACTAGTACATTTGACAAAGAAAATTCCAAAGGAGCACAGCAATTAGGCTGAAACACAGGTATTACTGGTCACTTTTAACCAAGCATACAATGAGAATCTGGAGTTAGAGGAGCAAAATAGAATAGGAAAGGGGATCAGAGGGAGGGAGGAAGAGAGGAGTGAAAGGAGGATTTCTGGGGACTGATATGGAGCAAACTGTGTTATGTCAAAATGATATATAATGGGGGTGGGGAGTGAGAGAAGAATGGAGGAATTTTGGATTATGTAGAGGGAAATGAGAGGGAATGAGATATGAAAAATGGTGGAATGAGACAGACATCATTACCCTATGTACATGTATGATTACACAAATGGTGTGAATCTACATCATGCACAACCAAAGAAAAGAAATGATGTACCCCATTTGTGTACAATGAATCAAAATGCAGTCTGTAAAATAAATAAATAAATAAATAATTTTTAAAAATGAATCCTCTTATTACATATAATTGTAATGCACTAATGAAAATACTGAAAACTAAAACCTCTCAAGTAAAAAAAAAAATTTTTTTTTGGAATTTAATTCATCCAGCAAAGAAGTCTATGAAAAGGTATGGCCAAAGTGTGATGATTATAGGGTATGGGAATTAGTGCCTTATAAAAATTAGCTAAGTGCCCCGCACTTAGACAATAAGAAATACTTTGATGTCGTCTCAGGAATCAGCAATGCCACAGCCATCACAGGCTCAGAGATGTAGAAATGCAAGTTTGTTTTACAGACTTTCTAGGGAAAAATCTTTTTAAAAGTGAGACCCAGGGTTTGCGCAGAACTTTCTAGGCTAGCAAGGCACTCAGAGGCCTGTCATGGTTCCAGTGAGCACAGGACAGCAGACATGAGTGGCAGACCTTAGCATTGTCCATGTGATGCTGGTTCTCCAGGAATGCTGACTGAGAAAGGTATGGGGTGGTGGAGACTTATACTGAGATTTCAAAGAAAAGCCTGGAGACTGGGCAGTGCATTTCAGGACCAGAGTCCCTATTTAAAAACCCTAGGGATGAAGCAAGAAACTGTGAGAGTGAAGCCAATATCTCAGTGAAGATCCCAGAAAGGGAGGGAAGACTGCAATGAGCAATTTCTGCTTAGGGAGGCTACACACAGCCACCAGAACCCACCTAAAATTGTGAGCCAAAATAAACCTTTTTCCTTTATAAAAGTTGATTATCTCAGGTATTTGTTATTGTCACAGAAAACTGACTAACACAGATAGTTTTGGAATAGAGCAGAGTTAAAAGGCACTTGTCCGGATCATTTTATTGCCATTTTGAAATAATTTAATCATTACCAAACAGTTTAAACAGGTAAAGTAGAAACATACATAACTACAGTTTTAGAACTGTGGTTAAGCTCTTCATTATATAGATGAAGAAGCAGAAATAGAGGTTAAGTAAAATACCCAAGGTTATATATAGAGAAAGCCAGCCAGGATTGCAACCTAATTTCTCACAATTCTGAGGAAATGTTTTTTTTTTTTTTTTTCCCCTTCTACAGTATCATGTTCTCTATTTCAATCAACTGTGTGTCAACCATCTCTTATCCAATCATTAAACATTTTTAAGTGTTTACCAGCCATTCAAACAGATACAAATAACAATGATTGAAATGTATTTTTCTCTTACCTACATGAACCTTACAGTTTCTTATTAGCAGAGAGGAATAATGGTAGAGTGCACATAGGAGGGTGTGCTGTTCTTCAAATAAAAGTGAAAGGTGAACTTGATGATTAAGTGTTAATGCGTAGTACATATCAAAAAGAACTCAGTGAGAGTCATGGTGTTTAAGACAGCATCGCAGGTAGTGTCCACAATCAGCACTTAAAGAGAATGGAGAAAACATCGCTGGTAACATAAGCACAGGATTCAACAATCAAGTGAAAAAGAAATACTATGCTGCTTTAAACTTTTAAAAATTCTGACATATTCCTATAATTAAATTTGTGTAAACCTCAGTAGTTTAGTTCTTATTTTTCATGGATTATAGGTAGGATAGGTGAGAGAAAGGTAATTGATGTGTTCAAGGTTAGTTATGCTGGAAAAGTGCTTGAACTAGGACAAGATCATAGGTTTTTCTAATTTCTACTCCCATGTTTTTATACCACAGTGCCACATGAATTATAGCTCAGCTAGCATTCCCTGAAGCAAACAAGCATGGTAGGTGCCATGCCTAATTTTGTGTAACAAAAACTGAATTCAGGAATAAAAAAAATAAATCACAATTTTTAATTCCAACCATTTGCTTCTTTTTTACATTTATTTTTATTCATATATAGAAGCATAAACTTTGTGCATATTAATATATCTTGGTACTTGCATACCTTGTGTATTGTTTAAATCAGGTTAAGCAGATTTTTGCCTCAGATATTTATCACTTTTTATGACAAAAACTCAAAATCCTTTCTTCTACCTTTTTGAAACATACGGTTTGTCATTATGATCTATAGTCACCTTACAGATAACTGTAGCACACCAGAATTTCCTGCTCTTATCTAACTGGAGCTTAGTACCCACTGTCAATCTCTCCCCCTCCCTCCCTCCCCCACCTTCCTATAACTGTCCTTCTATTCTCAGCTTCTAGGAGATCAAGTGCTTAGAGTCCTCATTTGAATGGGATCATGTGGCACTTGTCTTGCTGACCCTGGCTTATTCTACTAACATAATAATCTCCAGTTCCATCCACATCATCACAAATGACAGGATTTTATTCTTTTTTTTTTTTTTATGGCCGATTAGATTTACATGGTACTCATTTACCATATTTTCTTTATCTATCCTGAGTTGATAGACACTTAGATTTTTTTCATTTCTTGAAAATTTTGAATTTTCCATAGTTATTCAATTAAGAAATGATTAACTCTATACCTAAACATGTCTTCTGAATATGAAGACTGTGCAATTTCTCTTACTGAACTTCTCCCCTTGAAATGAGATTTTATTACCTAGAAGTCATGAAAGCACACAGGTTTATTAACCTTTAACTACCAGAATAGGAGTCAAAAAGGGCATTCACCTTTGAACTTTTCTTCCTTGCTGAGGAATGTACCTTGAATATATTTGGAAATTTTCAGATTTTCAGTCCTGCTGCAGTTATCAACACATTACCAACTGGAAAAATAGCCCTGCCGCGTGTCAGCGAAATTTGCTTCTCATCTCACTTAAAGATATTACAGTGCAGATGGTGTTTATTACACACTCCTGACTATTCTGATGTTGAAATCCTCAACCTCAAGGTCATGGTATTAGAAAGTGAGGCCTTTGTAAGGTGATTTGTCTCATGGGACAGAGCCTTCATAAGTGGGATCAGGGCCCTTATAAAAGAGGCCTGAGAGCAAGCCCTGTCCATTCTACCGCATAAGATTAGAGTGAGAAGAAGGCTGACTATGAGGAAGAAAGTCCTCACATGATACTGAATATGCTTAAAAGTCTCCAGAACTGTGAATTTCTGTATTTTATAAGCTACCAAGTCTATGGTATTTTTTATAGTAGTCCAAACAGATTAAGATGGTCGGTGACAAAAAAAAAAAAAAAAAAAAAGTACTCACCATATCTTTTTCTTACTATAAAAACTAGTTTGAACTAAAGAGGAAAATTCCAAAGTAAAATATTTCCTGAAATGAACTCCAGATTACAATACCGCATGGTGTGCCACAGATTCCTAGCAAAGTCTACTTCAGCCCATTTATTTTCACAAGTTTGCCTCTGACCTGTGGTTTATACCACTTTATTACAACAAAAAGTTCTTCACAGTAAGCTTCTTGCCAGAAGTCACAAACCTTTCACCTTCTCTTGAAAATATTTACTTTCTTCTCCCAGGGCTCAGAAAATTCTTAAGAGGGACCTAAAATTCATGTGGTCCAAACAAATCAAATTTAAGACAGATACTGAGCCCGTAAAATTCTTCTTCACACTGGTCCACTGTCCATGAGTTTCCCAGTTATCTTGAGCCCTTTGCAATCCTAATTGTAATATCCTCTCCCTTTTACGGCAGTCTCAGGGTATCTGAACATCAGAGAATTGCAGATATTTATTAGAGGAAGTTTATAAGTCATAGGAGTAGATGGAGTGATTACTTCTAAGTTATTAATGCCTGTCCCTGTTGTGGGGAAAACATTTGGAAGTTTGGGCATTCATGCCCCTTTATAGCCAGCATTTTTAGGAACATTGAAAGCACTTAGAATCTGCAGTTATACAGATGCTAGCACCAGGCTAGGGATGTCATTTCCTCATATTTATTCAATCCTTTGTTGATGATGTATACTATGTTAAATAAGGTATTGTGAACATTACACTGCACAAAATAAGACAGGGTTGACTTATTCATGGATTTTAGAGTCTACTACAGTCAATAGATAATAGTTACACAAATTAAACACCACGAACACAATTGCCATGCAATAATGATCTAAGGAAAGATTAATACATCAAACAGGAGAACCTTCCAAAGAGGTCTCCTTAGGAATGTGACATTGAGTTGTGCTTTACAGATATTAATAGAATAATGAAAATGCCTTGCAAAAAAGAAAATAAGGTAGACAAAGGCCCTATGGCAAGAAATTATGACATATTCAAAGGAAAAGTCGACATGACTGACACAGAGAAAGAACATGATGAATGATAGGATAAATCGTTGATATTCCTTCTCAGTTCAGTTTCTCTATTGTGCAGTGCATCTGCCTTTCATGGTTTTCTTTTTTTCTGCTTTTTCTCCTTCTCCTTCTTCTTCTCCTTCTCCTTCCTGCTGCCCTAACCCTTTTCGTGCTTATTTTCTTCACAAAATGGTAAATGTTTTAAAACCATCATCAGACAAGTAAATTTATAACACCTTTAAGAATGATGAACAACGACAAGCCCCCGAACCAATGGAGAGCTTCGATCCGCAAGCAGCCCCTGGGATCAGGGCAGGGCAGCCAGAGACCTCTTCAGGCAGCTCTGCCCACTCCGGCTGCAGGCTCTCTTCACGGGGCGATCCAAGATGGCGGCCTAGAGGGTGACTGCACCCCCAGTCGCTCCAGAACCCAGGAGTTCAGAAGGGGAGGCATTGAGAGACTCGGACTGAAATAGAGCCACGGGTGAGTCTGCCCACTGGGTAAAGCTCGGCCCGGGTGGCAGGCCCAGATAGAGGTGGCTTATCGGAGCCGGGCAGGGCAGCTAGAGTCTTCCACGGGCAGTCCTGCGCACTCCAAAGGTGGGCCCCGCCCACACAGCCAGCTTCTCCAGGTTCCCGGAGCAGGCCCGCTAGTGAGAGCCTTTCTGACCAGAACAAGCTCCAAGTCCTGGAGCCAGCGCAGCACAGCTTACTATGGCACGCAAGCAGCTTCAGGAACCAGAATAGGGCAGCCAGAGACTTCCCCAAGTAGCCTGGAACCCTGCGATGGGAGGTGCCTTTCAAGGCTAGCTTCTCAGACCAGACCGCCCAGTGAGAGGTTTTCTACATAGAACCAGCCACAAACCCCCGAACCAACGGAGAGTTTCGATCCGCAAGCAGCCCCTGGGATCAGGGCAGGGCAGCCAGAGACCTCTTCAGGCGGCTCTGCCCACTCCGGCTGCAGGCTCTTTCCACGGGGTGATCCAAGATGGCGGCCTAGAGGGTGACTGCACCCCTAGTCGTGCCAGAACCCAGGAGTTCAGAAGGGGAGGCATTGAGAGACTCGGACTGAAATAGAGCCACAGGTGAGTCTGCCCACTGGGTAAAGCTCGGCCCGGGTGTCAAGCCCAGATAGAGGTGGCTTATCGGAGCCGGGCAGGGCAGCTAGAGTCTTCCCAAGGTAGCCTTCCACACTCCGGCAGTGGGCTCCTCCCACACGGCCAGCTGCACAGTGCAGGCCCACAGTGAGAGCCTTTCCGCACAGAGCCAGCTCCAAACCGTGGAAACAGTAGGGGGCTAGAGGCAGTTTTCTTCGGATGCACTCCATTATCAGATTCCTCCAAGACATCAGGCTACTGAAAGCTGGGAGGTGATACACTGGAAATCTACTGGGACACTATAAGCCCATAGCGGAAAACTGCAATATCTCAGGGTCCCACTGACAGCTGACCAATATGAGAAAACAAGGGAAGAAAATGTCCCAAACAAACCTAGATACTACATCAATAAAACCCAATGACAGCACAGCAGAAGAAATGTCAGAAAGGGAGTTCAGAATGTACATAATTAAAACGATCAGGGAAGCTAATGAGGAGATGAAAGAGCAAATGCAGGCATTGCAGGAGGAGATGAAAGAGCAAATGCAGGCACTAAATGATCGCACCAATCAACAGTTAAAAGACCAAATACGGGAAGCAAGAGATCATTTCAATAAAGAGTTACAGATACTGAAAAAAAAACAAACTGAAATACTTGAAATGAAGGAAACAATAAACCAAGTTAAAAACTCCATAGAAAGCATAACCATTAGGATAGAACACCTGGAAGACAGAACCTCAGATATTGAAGACAAATTATTTAATCTTGAAAGCAAAGTTGGCCAAACAGAAAAGATGGTAAGAAATCATGAACAGAATCTATAAGAATTATGGGATATCATGAAAAGGCCAAATTTAAGAATTATTGGGATTGAGGAAGGCTTAGAGAAACAAACCAAAGGAATGAACAATATATTCAATGAAATAATATCAGAAAATTTCCCAAATCTGAAGAATGAAATGGAAAACCAAGTACAAGAGGCTTATAGAACTCCAAACATACAAAATTACAACAGACCCACACCAAGGCACATTATTATGAAAATACCTAACATACAAAATAAAGACAGAATTTTAAAGGCCGCGAGAGAAAAGAATCAAATTACATTCAGAGGGAAACCAATAAGAATATCAGCAGATTTTTCAATTCAGACCCTAAAAGCTAGAAGGGCCTGGAACAACATATACCAAGCCCTGAAAGAAAACGGATGCCAACCAAGAATCTTATACCCAGCAAAACTTACCTTCAAATTTGACGATGAAATAAGATCCTTCCATGATAAACAAAAGCTAAAGGAATTTACAAAAAGAAAGCCAGCATTACAGAACATTCTCAGCAAAATATTCCATGAGGAAGAGATGAAAAACAACAATGCAAATCAGCAACAGGAGGCGCTAGCCTAAAGGAATAGCCAAATAAAGGAGAAACCAAATCATGTCAAAAACAAATATGAGTCAATTGACTGGGAATACAAATCATATCACAATAATAACCCTGAATGTTAATGGCCTGAATTCATCAATCAAAAGACACAGACTGGCAGATTGGATTAAAAAGAAAAATCCAACAATATGCTGCCTGCAAGAGACTCATGTCATAGAAAGAGACACCCATAGACTAAAGGTGAAAGGATGGGGAAAAACATAGCATGCACACGGACACAGCAAAAAAGCTGGAGTATCCATCCTCATTTCAGATAATGTGGACTTCAAGCCAAAACTAGTCAGAAGGGATAAAGAAGGACATTACATGCTGCTTAAGGGAAGCATAAATCAGCAAGACATAACAATCATAAATATCTATGCCCTGAACATTGGCTCATCCACATACGTCAAACGAATCCTTCTCAATTCCAGAAATCAAATAGACCACAACACAATAATACTAGGTGATTTTAACACACCTCTTTCACTACTGGATAGATCGTCCAAACAAAAATTGAATAAAGAAACTATAGATCTCAACAACACAATCAACAATTTAGACTTAACGGACATATATAGAATATATCATCCAACAAAGAACGAATACACTTTCTTCTCAGCAGCACATGGATCCTTCTCTAAAATAGACCGTATTTTATGCCACAAAGCTACTGTTAGCAAATACAAGAAGATAGAGATACTACCTTGTACTCTGTCAGATCATAATGGATTGAAATTAGAAATAAATGACAGAATAAAAAACAGAAACTTCTCCAATACCTGGAGATTAAATAATACACTATTATATGATGAATGGATAACAGAAGACATCAGGAGGGAAATAAAAAAATTCTTAGAAGTAAACGAGAACAAAGACACATCATATCAAAATCTCTGGGAGACTATGAAAGCAGTACTTAGAGGAAGATTTATTTCATGGGGCGCATTCAAAAAAAGAAGTAGAAATCAACAAATAAACGACTTAACACTACAGCTCAAAGCACTAGAAAAAGAAGAGCAGACCAATACCAAAAGTAGTAGAAGACAGGAAATAGTTAAAATCAGAGCCGAAATCAACGAAATCGAAACAAAAGAAACAATTGGAAAAATTAACAAAATAAATAGTTGGTTCTTTGAAAAAATAAATAAAATTGATAAACCCTTAGCCACACTAACAAAGAGAAAGAGGGAGAAAACTCAAATTACTAAAATTCGGAATGAACAAGGAAACATCACAACAGACACGACTGAAATACAAAACATAATTAGAAGCTGTTTCGAAAATCTATACTCCAACAAAACAGAAAACCTCGAAGACATCAACAAATTTCTAGAGACATATGAATTACCTAAACTGAACGAGGAGGACATACACAACTTAAATAAACCAATTTCAAGCAATGAAATAGAAGAGGTCATCAAAAGCCTACCAACAAAGAAAAGTCCAGGACCAGATGGGTTCTCAGCCGAGTTCTACAAAACCTTTAAAGAAGAGCTCATTCCAATACTCCTCAAAGTATTCCATGAAATAGAAGAGGAGGGAACCCTCCCAAATTCGTTCTACGAAGCCAATATCACCCTGATACCTAAACCAGACAGAGACACATCGAGGAAAGAAAATTTCAGACCAATATCCTTAATGAACATCGACGCAAAAATTCTCAACAAAATTTTAGCAAATTGCATACAAATATATATTAAAAAGATAGTGCACCACGATCAAGTGGGTTTTATCCCAGGGATGCAAGGTTGGTTCAACATTCAGAAATCCATAAATGTCATTCACCATATCAACAGACTTAAAGTCAAGAATCACATGATTATTTCAATAGATGCAGAAAAAGCATTCGATAAAATACAGCATCCCTTCATGCTCAAAACACTAGAAAAAATTGGGGTAGTGGGAACATTCCTTAACATTATAAAGGCCATCTACGCTAAGCCCATGGCTAATATCATTCTAAATGGTGAAAAACTGAAAGCGTTCCCCCTAAAAACTGGAACAAGGCAGGGATGCCCTCTTTCACCACTTCTATTCAACATCGTCCTTGAGACTCTAGCCAGAGCAATCAGACAAACCAAAGAAATTAAAGGGATACGAATTGGAAAAGAAGAACTCAAACTATCCCTGTTCGCTGATGACATGATTATATATGTAGAGGAACCTGGAAATTCCACCAGAAAACTTTTAGAACTCAAAAGTGAATTCAGTAAAGTAGCAGGATATCAGATCAATGCTCATAAATCCAATGCATTTCTATACATAACTGATGAATCTTCAGAAAGAGAAATTAGGAAAACTACCCCATTCACAATAGCATCAAAAAAAATAAAATACTTGGGAATCAATCTCACAAAAGAAGTGAAAGACCTCTACAATGAGAACTACAGAACACTAAAGAAAGAAATTAAAGAAAATCTTAGAAGATGGAAAGATCTCCCATGTTCCTGGATAGGCAGAATTAATATTGTCAAAATGGCTATACTACCTAAAGTGCTATACAGATTCAATGCAATTCCAATTAAAATCCCAATGATGTACTTTACAGAAATAGAGCAACAATTATGAAATTCATCTGGAAGAATAAAAAACCTAGTATAGCTAAAGCAATCCTCAGTAGCAAGAGCGAAGCAGGGGGTATTGCAATACCAGATCTTCAACTCTACTACAAAGCAATAGTAACAAAACGGCATGGTATTGGTACCAAAATAGACAGGTAGATCAATGGTACAGAATAGAGGACATGGACACTAACCCAAATAAATACAATTTTCTCATACTAGACAAAGGGGCCAAAAATATGCAATGGAGAAAAGATAGCCTCTTCAACAAATGGTGCTGGGAAAACTGGAAAACCATATGCAATAGAATGAAATTAAACCCCTATCTCTCACCCTACAAAAACTCAACTCAAAATGGATCAAGTACCTTGGAATCAGACCAGAGACCCTGCATCTTATAGAAGAAAAAGTAGGTCCAAATCTTCAACTTGTTGGCTTAGGATCAGACTTCCTTAACAGGACTCCCATAGCACAAGAAATAAAAGCAAGAATCAATAACTGGGATAGATTCAAACTAAAAAGTTTCTCTCAGCAAAGGAAACTATCAGTAATGTGAAGAGAGAGCCTACAGAGTGGGAGAATATCTTTGCCAACCATACCTCAGATAGAGCGCTAATTTCCAGAATCTATAAAGAACTCAAAAAACTCTACACCAAGAATACAAATAATCCAATCAACAAATGGGCTAAGGAAATGAACAGACACTTCACAGAAGAAGATGTACAAGTAATCAACAGATATATGAAAAAATGTTCAACATCCCTAGTAATAAGGGAAATGCAAATCAAAACTACCCTAAGATTTCATCTCACCCCAATTAGAAGGCGATTATCAAGAATACAAGCAACAATAGGTGTTGGCGAGTATGTGGTAAAAAAGGAACACTCATGCATTGCTGGTGGGGTTGCCAATTAGTGCAGCCACTCTGGAAAGCAGTGTGGAGATTCCTCAGAAACCTTGGAATGGAAACACCATTTGACCCAGCTATCCCACTCCTTGGCCTATACCCAAAGTTCTTAAAATCAGCATACTACAGAGATACAGCCTCATCAATGTTCATTGCTGCTCAATTCACCATAGCCAGATTGTGGAACCAACCTAGATGCCCTTCAGTTGATGAATGGATAAAGAAACTGTGGCATATATATACAATGGCATATTACTCCGCAATCAAGAGTGATAAAATTATGGCATTTGTAGGCATATGGATGAAATTGGAGAATATCATGCTAAGTGAGATAAGCCAATCTCTAAAAACTAATGAACGAATGATCTCGCTGATAAGCAGATGAGGACATATAATGGGGGGTGGGAGGGGTTAGCATTAGGTTTAGGGTTAGGTTTAGGGTTAGGGATAAGGAGAGCGGTAAGAATGAAGGAAAGAAGGACTGTATAGAGGGAAAAGAGGGGTGGGAGCGGTGGGGGGGAAGGAAAAAAAAATAAACATCATTGCCCCATGTAAACGTATGATTACACAAATGGTATGCCTTGACTCTATGTACAAATAGAGAAACAACATGTATCCCATTTGTATACAATAAAAAAAAAAAGAATGATGAACAACGAAAAAGTGTACATGAAATAAAGAACCATTTTACATATTTTATTATATTTTATTTTGTTTTATATTAAATACTTCAACATTTTAACCAGCATATTTATTTAGGTTATCATAATACTTATCTAAAAATCATGATTCTAAAAATGTGATAAGAATCTTTTTTCATAGTCTGAGTGTCAGTCTGTAATTAATATGTATAGATTTAGTCAAGAATAATAGATTCCAAGTTAGAAATATCTAGATAATAATGTTTTTACCCTTTTCTCCTCACCGAAGTCTATTACCAAGACAGAGCAAGAGAAAGTTCTTAAATAACTGGCAAATAGAAAATATTTTGAAATCAACTGTTGGCAAACACCAGAACTAGATATATAACAATTCTCATGACGAGTATAGTGCTAAGTGAAGTTGACGTGGCCCCAAAGCATCCAGACAACACAATGCTTTAGAAAATATAAGATCTAGGAATTCAGGCCTGCAGAGGAAACCTGAAACATCCCCATAGATTTTTCATCATATTCTGTGTCATAGCTAGGAAGCAAAAATAAAGTAGTAATCTGCTTCTTAATTTTCCGGGAACCAGTTGAATAAACTAGAATTCTGGACTGAAGATGTGACACAGCAAAGAAGAAAGATTGAGCAAGAAGCCCCTCTGTAGCCACTGACCCAAGTCAGTTTTGCTTGTGTTAATACAGTTCTACGCAGAACTGTAACGGCAACAAAAACTCCCACTTATACAAAAAAGGAGACACAAAAATCCGAGAGTAGATATGGCATCCAGAGAAGGAGATCCCGTTAAGCATCATGACAAAATATCTTCATAGAGTGAAATTCAATTAAAACTTCAGATAATTCACAAACATTCTCCCCAAATTATTCCACAAGTTTTTAACCTTAAAATAGACAAGAGTTTTAAGGAGTTGTCAGTGATATGTACAAAGTAGCAGTTTAGATTTGAAATTTTCCAAAATAGTGAAATGTTTTCTGTTATCCCATAGAATAACAGCCAACAACAAATAAACATGAAACACAAGCAGAAAACTCCTTTTTCAGAAAAAGAAAATACAGAGAAACTAAGGAAACATTCAAACTTGAACACAGTATGCTAGAAGGAAATCCTCAAATTCTAATTGTTAATAGAAACAGCAGAGAACTTGGAAGACCTGAGGAAACAGCAATGGGCGTGAGGGTGGAATAGGGCGATGCAATGAGGCATCAAATGGTGCACCTCCAAAATCAGCAGAAGTGCACTTGTACCTTGTGTGACATTGGCACAGCTTTAAGCACGTGGAAAGGTGATAATGTGCAGCCATAGCCCAGTAGCATGACAGGTAGGTCTCATAAAGTGTGAGAAATAACATATTTCAAAGGAGAGGGATAGACTTTTAAGGAAGGGGCTAAAATTGGAGACAGTAACCAATGATGAAATGAGAGCAATGGAAACTCCCCAGAACACACGGTTTTCAAAAGTCAGAAGTTTGGCTACCAAGGAATACCAAATTTAAAGGAAATAGTTGCTTGCAAAAAGTTCCCAGGAGGGATTTATTGCCTTCTCTCCTTATGAAAAAATTTGATACAGAAAAATTGAACTTAGAAGCAGATAATGAGTAAGTGAATTGTTAAACAACTGGCAAAACGAAGTTTCTAAAAAAAAAAGAAAACATTAAAAAATAAAGTCAAAATCTTCAGGAACATTGAAAAGTATACACCTGGTAAACTACAAAATACAGAACATAAAGGATAGAAATTTAAAAAGATAGGAAGTAACTGAAACAAAAATAAGGATTAAAAACTACTAGTAAGAAATTATAAGATTAATAGGGTAAAGAGAGCCAAAATATGCATGCTGGGAGTTCCCAAAGAAAAACATCAAAGCAACTGGAGACAACAAATGTTTGTGTTGCAATTCAATAAACATTTCCTGAGATAGAATGAAATCTAATATTATAGGGTGGAGTCTAATATTTAGTGCCAGAGAATATAAGCAAGAATGTTAAATAATAAGGAGGACAAGTCTTGGAGAAATTTTTGGATTTTTAAAGAAAATTTTGGATGTCAAAGTTATTTACATGTTTTTTTTAAATAAATCTTTTTTTGTATTATATTAGGGATTTGCTAAATAATCACATTTTAGCTGCTCTTATTCAAAAAAGTAATTATGTGAGATAATAGATATGTTCATCTGCTTCACTATAGCAATACTTTACTATCTATACGTACCTCACAACACCACATTGTAAACCTTTTTTTTTTTAATGTCACAAAGCACACTTTATTTTTATTTGAATTTGCCAAATGTTCTATACAAGGCAAACACTTCACCATGAAATATTTAAATTAAAAATAAATAAGTTCATTCCATCCTACATAGATCTTCAGCTGCCACATACAAATAAAAGACATCAGTTATAAATTAAATAAGTTAAAATAAATAGTTGTAGGAGACTCTGTGTGGTCCAGCAAGATCACCTCTTTGTTCCCTTTGTTCTGGACCCCAATTTCTACACTGTGTAAGACACTGGACAGTTCATTGGGATTAGCCCCTCAGTGAAAAAGCCCTTGAACACAAGTTTCCAAATCATGTTTGGATGCTGGGGTCAGGTGCTCAGAGTCTAGCACAGTGTCTGAAGCCAGAGATCCAGCAAAGTGAAAGCTCAGAAGCCCAGGCCTCTAACCCACCACCACACCTTCTTGTAATTTATCCAGAGATACTGAAACAGGAAATTCAAAGAGTACAAAGCAAGACATACCACAGTGAAGCAGTCAGAAATATCAGATGAGTCTGAGATGTTGAATGGTCAAACTCTTCTTTGTACCAAGATATAGCAATTTCTAACACAGTCACAGGCTAAATTTTACCACAGAATTTCTGATTTCATTAAATAGGTTGAATTAATTTAAACCTCTTAATTAGAAAACAAGCCTTCTGGAGGCAGAGTTCAGGTCACAGATGAGGTCTATTCAAGGCCTGTCACTAATACCCTTCACAGGCAAGGCATTACTCATCAATCACTGCACTCTTTTAGCTCAGATCCCTCCTCCATATAGCACTCCAGACAGCCTCTACCAATCCATTAGTTTTAATGCTTGAGACAAAAATTCATTACTAACCCTAGTCCTTCTCTATGTACTGAACTCTTTCATGTGAAGGAGGCATTGAAGCTGGACACCTATGTATCTTAGGTGCCTTCAGACTAATTATTTAGTCTTTTTGAACTGGTGTCTACATATAAATGGATAAAAGCCACCTAACTCAGCTGTTGGAAAGATTAGAATAATTTGTGTAAAGTGCTCAGTATCATGCCTGGCACATAGTAGGCATTTAATAAATGATAATTATTATTACCATTATTATTATGGGATAATTTTAAGGCTACTGATGTTGAAAGTGGAATTGATAATGACGTTTCCATTGACAGAGGACAGCATAATATTATATATTAGGTCAAACCATATGCAATGGATATTTGACTCTTTTTGACCTATAGACCAATATGCAATGGTCTAATTCATTCAAATCACTTACATAGTCTAACTTTATCAGACTCTTTGCTTCATGGTTGTCCCCAGAGACATATGCCCACCATTTAAAAAGTTCCTCAAATCAGTTGCTAGTGTAAGCACAGCAGGGAATCTGCTGAGGACTTGATGACTAATCCCACTATCTTGTGTCTATTCACATAACCTCTGGAGGCCTCAATTTCCCCATCTGTAGATTGGGAATAATTGTGTTTTTTGTTTTTGTTTTTTGTTTTTTTTCAAGTGGGCTTTGTGATGATAAGAAGAGATAATGGCTGGGAAAGTACTTTTGAAAGTTAAAAATCATTGTACCAAATCAAGGTATTGTTAATTCTACTAAATTATGCCACTTAAGAAAACATTAACATTTAATTTTAATCTTTTTCTATAGAAAAACTGCACATAAAAGAACAGAGAATTCATGCAATAATGCCAAATGACCATCAGAACTGATTTTGATGACACTGTCAAGTAGATATTAGAACTATTCAGTAAATACCTAGTGCTTTGTCCTTAAAATTTGTACCTCACCAATGCGAAATAAACATGAAATGAGAATAGTGAGAACCATGGGGTTTACAAATCCCTCAAATGTCAAGCTTTTACATTCATGTCAGAAATTATACATTTTGGAAAAGCCCACAAGGAAAACAGAGGAATTGCCTTTGTTCTCCCTTGTAGTTCTTTAAAATGGGCTGGCAACGTTTGCTTTTGGTATAGTTATGCCTAAGGATAGGGAAATAAACTTTATGACCTCCCAAAGTAACTTTCAGACCAACAGTTTTATTTTTCCTTCAAGGGACCGTTCCTTTTCCATGCCCAAAGCCAGGGTGATCAGTTAGTGAGGGAGAATGATGTTCGGACCAGCTACTAGTACAGGTGAGTGTGGCTCAGTCCCAATCCTCAAGTTTTCTTCCCTTATCCTGTGAACCTCAGCCAGTGCAAGGCACTGGGAAGGGTCACCTTTAGTCGGCCTCGAAGGCGCTGTTGGTGGCTCCCACATATTCAGACTTCTTGTGCCTGGTCCACATTTTTCGGAGGATGCCAGGGACACCGCAGGAAGCACTGCCTGTCAGTGGCAGGGAAGCCTCCGCACCCTGGGGGAGAGCTGGATACTCTTCCGTCATCTTCTTGAGATGTCTGGATCCTCTTCCTAGAACAGTTCCATTCTCTGAGCCTGTGGCTACCACCTCTGCTGCAGCTGGAGATTTCACTGAGATCCGGGCCACTGGAGGAATCAGTGATTTTCCATATGCTCGATTCCCACACAGATTTGATGCTTTGGGTTCAGAAATCCCCACAGGTCTGGAGTGGGTTTTGGCGGGATGCGCCCCGGGAGGCCGAGCGTTCTGTAGACGCCGGAACCTGTGGTCTTCGCCTGCGTCCCGAAGGTCGCTATGGTGCGGCAGCAGCTCCAGGGGCCGGGACGTGTAGAGGTCCATCTCGATCACCACATTCTTGGTCAAGAGGTGTTGAGAGCTTTTGACTCTTCTCCTGGCTGGACTGGACACCTTGGAAGGAATCACGGTGGTGAAAACTTCTATATTTTCATCGCTGCAGCTATAAATCTGATGCATCGTTTCAGCCTTCTCTCCCCCAAGTGTCTGGGAACCGGCAGCCAGTCTCTGGACCCCTAGTCTCGAGGTTTCCTAATCCAGTCTGGCTCTCGGATCATTGTGTAGGTCCACAAAAGACAGGCTGGGGCTGTAAGCTCATCTCATTCCAGTCTTCACTGCCTGTAAATCTTAATATACACAATAAAATTTATTTTTTAAAAATCTAACATAAAGTGAAGTAACTCTATCCCAGCACCTCCTGGCATCTCCCACCCATGCTTATTGTGAATTAGCATCCTCATATCAGAGAAAACATTCGGTCTTTGGTTTTGGGGGTTTTGCTTATTTCACTTGGCATGATATTCTCCAACTCCATCCATTTACCGGCAAATGCCGTGATTTCATGCTTCTTTAAAGCTGAGTAATATTCCATCATATACACACCACATTTTCTTTATCCATTTATCTGTTGAAGGGCACCTAGGTTGGTTCCATAGTTTAGCCATTGTGAGTTGAGTTGTTATAAACATTGATGTGGTTGTGTCACTGTACAACTAATTAGAAAAAATTTAAAAAATAATAAAATTTTAAAAATCTAGCTAAAATAAAATTTTTCTACATCCACATTTAAAATACACTTAGATCATTCAGCATGGGAGTGTATACCTGTAATCCCAATGACTCAGGAGGCTGAGGTAGAAGTTTCACAAGTTCAAGGCCAGCCTCAACAACTCAGCAAGACTCTAAGCAACTTAGTGAAACCCTGTCTCAAAATAATAATAATGATAATATAATGATAATAATAATAATAATAATAATAATAAAGACTGGGGATATAGCTCAGTGGCAAAGCACCCCTTGGTTTAATCCCTAGTACCAAAACCTTTTTTTAAAGTGCACAAGGGTGTGCATGAACATACTTTGTGTTAACACTGTCCATATTTGCACGTGGGAAGGTAGTTAGAGGATTAATTGCCATAGATTAATAGTAAACTCCAGAATTAAGTAAGTATTAAAATTAAGAAAAAAGTTTATGATTTAAAAATAAGGTAGATAAAGTTAAAGAAAGAATTATTGAACAAGTATGCAGGTCACCAAGTAAGTATACTAAATAAAGCACAGAGACAAAAAAGAGAAATACAGAAAAAGAAATAAGAAACAGTATATGATGGAAAAGTGCCATGTAAAGTGCAATTGAAGTGGTGATAAGAGGAGAGAGGAAGTCATGGGGCACTTGAAGTGTTTATCAGAAGGATTTTTAAAATACTGTCTTCAGTCTGTCTGTTAATAAACAATAGAAACACCAAACAGGAAACCATAAGCCAAACCAAACCTAGGCCACCATAGTAAAATTGCTAAAAGCAAAAAGAATGAAAGAAATATTTTAGAAGAAGAAGAAATTGAAATATATGGTAATATCTACTATAATCAGACATATGTGCTCTTATAAATAATCATGCTATGCAAAATTGCATAATAAATCCACAGGCATTGTGAGTAAATGAAGTTATAGGCACAGCACTCCAAAACATTGTCAATGACCAAGTGGGAATCTAATAAAATTGTCCATATGTTCAATGGTGAAAAATACATTACTATTACAATAAATATGGTGCTTTGTCTTGAAAAAGGTATAAGGTTTTCTTTTTTTTTTTTTTTTTTTTTGCAAAGAGAGTATAAAAAGAGTTGTGGCATAGCCCAATCTTATGGAGGATTTTTAAAGTGAGGTAACTGTTCAGGAGATCTTTCAGTACCTACTTTATAGAGTTTTTGGGATGAAACACATGCAAATCACTTAGGAGAATAAGTGACAGTATATATGTGTTCATTAATTATCCTTAGTTATCAAGGAAATTTAAAAAAATAGTGAGATACCACTCCATAACCTCAAAACAGTTGAGATAAGATAGACTAGGTCAACCTAGCACGGGCAATGATGTGAGGTTACTATAACTATATCCTAAGTGAGATAGTAGTATCTCTAGTGAGAGCCTTCTTATTATATCATCACATGGCAGAAGGAGAAAAGGCAAAGAGGCAAACAGGAGTCAATTCTTCGCTTTCATAAGAGCGTTAACCCTACCCATGAATGTAAAGCCTTCATGGGCTAGTCACTTCTTCTTTATTTATTTATTTTTTTGTGATTTAACTTTCCTTTACTGTGGCTTTTTAATTACATAAAAATCTTTTAATTTTTTATTTGTTTTAATTAGCTATACATGATAGTAGAATGCACTTTGATACATCCTATATAATAATGGATTATAATTTCTCATTCTTCTGGTTATACATGATGTAGAATCACACTGGTCATATAGTTATATATGTACATGGGGTAATAATGTCTGACTCATTCTACTATCCTTCCTACCCACATACTCCCTCCTCTTGCTTTCACTCCCCTCTACCTAAAGTAACTCTATTCTTCCCTAGCCACCCCCATCCCCTTATTGTGAATTAGCATCTGCATATCAGAGAAAACATTTGGCCTTTGTTTTTTGGGGATTAGTTTATTTTCCTTAGCATGATATTCTCCATCTCCATCCATTTAGTGGCAAATTCCATAATTTCATCCTTTAAGGATGAGTTCTATTCCATTATATATGTATATGTGCCACATTTTTTTTATCCACTCATCTTTTGAAGCACACCTAAGTTGTTCCATAGTTTAGCTATTGTGAATTGAGTTGCTCTAAGTGGATCAAAGACTTAGGCACTAAACCAGAGACCTTGTGCCTAATAGAAGAAAAAGTAGGCCCAAATATTTACCATGTTGGCTTAGGAGATGACTTCCTTATCAAGACACCTAAAGCACAAGAAGTAAAATCAAGAATCAATAAATGGAATGGATTCAAACTAAAAAGCTTCTTATCAAAGGAAGCAGTCAATAAAGTGAAGAGAAAACCTACAGAATGGGAGAAAATTTTTTACCATGTACACCTCAGGTAGAGCATTAATCTCCAGGATATATAAAACTCAAAAAACTTAACAGCAAATAAATAATAAATGGGTTAAAGAACTGAATAGATCCTTCACAGAAGAAATATAATTGATCAACAAATGTATGAAAAAATGTTCAACATTTTTAGCAATTAAAGAAATGTAAATCAAAACTACTCTAAGATTTCATCTCACTCCAATCAGAATGGCAGTTATCAAGAATACAAACAATAAATTTTGGTGAGGATGTGGGGAAAAAGGCACACTCATACATTGCTGGTGGGAGTGCAGATTGGTGCAACCACTTTGGAAAGCAGTATGGAGATTCCTAAAACAGCTTGGAATGGAACCACCATTTGACCCCGTTATCTGAATTCTCAGTTTATAGCCAAAGGACTTAAAATCAACATACTACCATGATGCATCCACATCAATGTTTAGAGAAGCTCAATTCACTTCTTAAAGTTTCTTTTGTTGATATTAGTACAATGGCAGTGATGTATTTCAACATGAGTTTTGAAGAGGAGAAACACTGAAACCATAGCAATATCCAAAAGCAATGAATGTATATGTTCAGAAAAAGACTTGCAAAATATTATTCAAAGCACTTGTATTCATGATTGTTTAAAATAGTAAACCACACAAAGGCCCATGACAGGATAATGAGTATGAAAGTTCTAGTATATTCTTATAAGTCTTCCCAGTAATAAATGATATAAATACTGATTCTTGCAACAACAGGAAAGAATTTTTTAAAAATCATGAATGAATTGCCTAAAAACTAAAACATTGTTGAGTAAAAGAAGCCAGATGAAAAATATTTTATGAATCAATTAATATGTAGTTCCAGAATAGGATAATCTAAGCTATGGTGATTATAATCAGATCAGTGGGACCAGGGCACTGAGGACAAGGAATAGAGAGAAGCTTTCAATAATTATAAAATAAATTTTATCTTGATTAAGATGGTGGTCCCAAAGATGTAAAAATTTGTCAAAATTCATGAAATTCTATTCTTAAAATTTGCTTATCTTAATTTATATAAACTGTACCTCAGTAAAACAGATTTCAAATATCAGAGAGAGATATACTCACATAAGGGAATACTTAAAAGATATGAAAATAAGTGAAGTTCTCATTTATGCATCAACACTGATAAATCTGGAAAGCATTGTTTTAAATTCAGATAGACTAAATAATTGCATTTACATGAATTTCTAAAACTAGCAAAAGTAAGCTAAGGTGCTAAAACTCAGAACACTGAACAACTGTGGTTGGTGTGAGAGGACAGGATGGAAAGGAGAACAACAAACTTCTGAAATGATGGGCATATGATGGAGCTCATTAAATGTTTAATAAAAATTTGTTGATTTTCTTGCATGTTATTTATACTAAAGGAAACTATCAGAAATGTGAAGAGAGAGCCTACAGAGTGGGAGAATATCTTTGCCAAACATACCTCAGATAGAGCGCTAATTTCCAGAATCTATAAAGAACTCAAAAAACTCTACACCAAGAATACAAATAATCCAATCAACAAATGGGCTAAGGAAATGAACAGACACTTCACAGAAGAAGATGTACAAGTAATCAACAGATATATGAAAAAATGTTCAACATCCCTAGTAATAAGGGAAATGCAAATCAAAACTACCCTAAGATTTCATCTCACCCCAATTAGAATGGCGATTATCAAGAATACAAGCAACAATAGGTGTTGGCGAGGATGTGGTGAAAAAGGAACACTCATACATTGCTGGTGGGGTTGCAAATTAGTGCAGCCACTCTGGAAAGCAGTGTGGAGATTCCTCAGAAAGCTTGGAATGGAAACACCATTTGACCCAGCTATCCCACTCCTTGGCCTATACCCAAAGGACTTAAAATCAGCATACTACAGAGATACAGCCACATCAATGTTCATTGCTGCTCAATTCACCATAGCCAGATTGTGGAACCAACCTAGATGCCCTTCAGTTGATGAATGGATAAAGAAACTGTGGCATATTTATACAATGGAATATTACTCCGCAATGAAGAATGATAAAATTATGGCATTTGTAGGCAAATGGTCGAAATTGGAGAATATCATGCTAAGTGAGATAAGCCAATCTCAAAAACTAAAGGTCGAATGATCTTGCTGATAAGCGGATGAGGACATATAATGGGGGGTGGGAGGGGCTAGCATTAGGTTTAGGGTTAGGTTTAGAGTTAGGCTAAGGACAGCGGCAAGAATGAAGGAAAGAAGGACTGTGTAGAGGGAAAAGAGGGGTGGGAGGGGTGGGGGGAGGGGAAAAATAAAATAAACATCATTACCCTATGTAAATGTAAAAAAATAAAAAAAATAAAAATTAAAAAAAAAAGAATAAAAGAGAACATATGTATCTATGAGTTTATGTCTTCAAATATTAGTCTTTCTGACTATTTTACTTTTTAAATGTATTCTGATATTTTAGATAGTATTAGATGCCTAATACACAGAAAGAAAGAAACAATAGAATATAAAAGGTAGAAACTGTT
This sequence comes from Sciurus carolinensis, assembly GCF_902686445.1. Lineage (NCBI taxonomy): Eukaryota > Metazoa > Chordata > Mammalia > Rodentia > Sciuridae > Sciurus > Sciurus carolinensis. The sequence goes on from NC_062215.1 coordinate 134,400,030, forward strand.
TTTCCAAGTCCTAGTATATAATTAGTAGGTACACTAAATGATATTTTAACATGAAATTCAAGTTCTTTGAATATAAATTCAAAATTGGGAAGAGCAAGGAGGAAACTTGAAATTCTGTTATTTGAAGAAAACATGTACAATTATAATTTTTGAAAGGAAATCTACAAATAATAAAGAATAAAATACACCTTTCTTCACAATAACTGAAATATTGGTTTACTATCCAATGGAAATAAAAAGAAAACAAAATATCAATGCAGAGTATTATCTTGACGTTTTCAGTCAGCTTCAAAAAGACAGCCTACTGTCTTATATCAAGATCTAATCATGCAGCTCAGTGGCCTGCATCTACGCTTTCTCCACTCGAGAGTGAATTTTGCCCATAACTATAACTAAAGGCTAAATTGGAGCTCAAGTCAATCCATCATCTGTTTAATTTTTTTTCACTCATGATAACATAAAAATTACTAGGCAGATAATGTTCAACTCCTTTAACACGCCTACACTAATCTTTTCCATTTTTTTTTTAGTAGTTTTAAAAACATGTTCTCACATCCAAAATTCTCCTTCATCCTAATGAGACATTTTTTTTTTTGGTTTTCTCTTAATTTTAAGTTATATTCACATTTTAGGAAAAATGGAAGAAAGAAATCCAAATATAAATTGAAAAACTCTTGTTTGTCTCCCAAAGGAGTGAGCACTTGCCTGAGTACCATTGCATCTTGTCTCTCTCCATGTACTTTATTGATTGTGGTTCATGATTTCATACTTTTTATTTTTAAGTTTCCTCTTAATGCTATAATTTGTTGCTACAGCTCACATTTCTGTTTGTATAATCTAATGCCTAGAAATTTACAGTATTTGTAGTTGTAACTTAGCCTTAGCCAAGATGGTATTCTCTAAATTATTGGTTGTAATAATTTTTAGGCTCACAGATGCTTTTAAGAATGTGATAATGTTATAAACTAATATTCCCAAAGAATTATATGCACATATGCAAATTTGTGTGTGTACACACATATTTATGTATATATATGTGTGTGTGTATATATATATATATATATATATATATATAAAACATATAAGCAAAATATCCAGTCTTCTATATTATTAACAAGTGTAGGGATGCCGCCCCAAGTGAGCCCTGTAAGTTGTCCTAGACACCAGATTGAGAAATCTTTCCTCAAGCAGGCTTCTATGTTTAGTTTTACCTACTCCAGCTACTAGTGTTTTGTAGGGTTCACTTGTCTCCTTACACCATTATATGAAATAAGCTTTACTCAAGTTTCATGTAATTGATAGGATTTATTAACAATAAGAAAATTTAAGGATAAATATCTAGAAAAATTAATGAAATAAAGACTAGAGTTAATATCAATTTATAGAACAATGATGAGAAAAAGTTATTCTATAAAAACTGTCGAGGAATTAGGGAAGGTTTTGATGATATTAAAACCAGGAAAGCAAGAATCTCTTCCTCCCCTACATTACTAAATATGATGGAGTTATTTTCTCTTTCTCAATTTATCTATTTTTTCTTTTTTTATTGGTACATTAAATCTTTCTCAATGTAGAGAAATTTCCAGTCACTTCTGTATATAGACAGAGAGGATCATCTTCAACAAATCTTTGTTCTTTAGAGGCTTTTAAGAAATTCCTGTTGGATAACATACCTTTAAATAAAATAAACACTTGGTGTAAAAATACTTATTTCAACAGTATGACTATATCATGCCTTGTTATTAATATTCAGGGATCTGAATGGGATGGGCCTATTTACATAAAAATCTCAGATTTTTTTTGGTGGCAGAAACCTGATATCCTTCTCCCTACATGTGGGTCTGGGTATCCTTGATCCAGGGGCACTATCAAGTCAAGAGAATTCAAGGACTATGAAAGAAGAGTCAGACTGATGATTTGATCCTAGCAAAAGGGCACAGAATTCTTTACACAGATAATGTAATTTGTGACAGATGATAAGCAGACTTTATAGTTCAGAGCTGGAGAATTACAGTAGTCTAAGAAGGAAATTCTTCTTGTTCTGTTGGTTTCACTTCTCTGGTTAAACCCCGATTGATACAGAATTTGGTAGAGTGATTCTAGAGGAACAAAGTCTTATGGAACAAAGTCTTATGGATGAGTTCTCCAAATTCACAATGTTTTATGCTACTATGACTAAAAAAAACTCATAGGGAATTTATAAAGAACAAAAATTTATTTCTTGCTATTCTTGATGTACAGAAGTCCTAGAGCAAGGCACTGGTGGATTTGGTTGCTTGCTGAGGGCTTTTTGCTATGTCCTCACATGGCACAAGGCAGAAGGGCAAGGGAGCAAATGCCGTGTGAAGTGTCTTTCATAAAAGTCTTAAATCCCATTCTCACTGAGGGGCTCTCATGTCCTAATCACCTTTCAAAGGGTCTACCTATAAGTGCTATCACACTGGCAGCACCTGAACTTTGCAGGGGATACATTCAAAACATAATGTTCTGCTTCTGACACCCCCAAACTTCAGGGATATTAATCCCTCATCAGACACATGGCTCACAAATATTTTCTCCCAACATATAGGCTACTATTCACTCTGTTGTTTCCTTTGTGGTATAGAGGGTTTTTTTTTTTTTTTTATTGTAATTCCATTTGTCTAGTTTTGCTCTTGTTGCCTGCGCATTTGGGATCAAAACTAAAAAAATCTTGTCTAGGTCAATATCATATAATTTTTCCCTTGTTTCTTTCTAGTAGTTTTGCATTTTCAGTCTTTAAGTGTCTAATGAGTTGATTTTTATGTATGGTATAAGAGCCCAATTTTATTCTTTTATAAATGGATATCCAGTTTTCCTAGCATCATTTATTGAAGTAACTTTTCCTATCATGGCACCTTCATCAAAAATCAATTAATCACTAATTTCTGGTTGGCTCTCTATTCTGTTCCATTGGTCTTGGTGAGGATGTAGTGGAAAGGGAAACTCTGTTGACTGGTGGTAGGAATTTAAGTTAGTACCGTCATTGTGGGAGCATCACTAAGCCCAGGAATTTGGGGTCAGCCAGGGCAATGCAGCAAGACCCTATTTCCTACAAAAATGTAATGAAGAAGCAAAACTATAAACAAAGAATCACATAGAAATTGTATAACTAAAAAGGTGATAAAATGAAATAAAATGGGCTCAATAGCTAAAAGAAGAGGACAGAGGAATGAAACAGTGAACTTGAAGATAAAACAAGACAAATCAGAACAGAAAAAAAATAAACTTGGAAAAAAAGAACAGAGCATCAAGAATATTGGTGTTACCTAAGAAAAGAAAAATGAAGATAGGACTGATAAGAATTTAAAAAATAATGACAGAATATTTCCCACATCTGTCCAACAAAATCAGCACATAAACCTACAATTTTAAAAATCCAAGTGAATGCCAAAAAGGATGCCTTAAAACAAGTATGCCAAGACACTTCAGAGTCAATATTCTGAAATTCAAAGATAAAGGAAAATATTTGAAAGTAGACAGAGAAATGGACATATTACCTGTAAGAAAACACTTCCAATCACAATGACTTTCTTATCAGAAATCATGGAAACTGAAATGTCACAACACAATTCAAGTGCTGAGAGAAAAGACCTGTCAACCTAGAATTCTACAGGCAGAAAAACGGCATTCAGAAAAAAGAAAAATCAAGGGATTCTCAAAAGAATAAAAACTCTGAGAATTTCGTGCCAGCAGGTTTTTCCTAAAAAAACAGCTAAAGGAAATTCTCTAAATATAAAAAAAAAAATCATAAAAGAAGGGAACCTAGAACAAGAGAAAGAAACAAATGGAATGGTAAAAAAAAAAAAAAAAAAAAAAAAAACAAGAAAACTCAATAGACTTTCTCTTATTGAGTTATGAAACAAAAATTGTAATACTGTCTAATGCTGTTCTCAGTATATATAAAGGGAATAGTTAAGATAATTATGTTGTAAGTTGAGGAAGGATATAACAGGTAAGTTTTTTATATGTCACTATAATGTAAAACATTGGCAATAATAGATTTTGATCAGTTATGAAAATATATATATATATATATATATATATATATATATATATATTGTTATACCTGGAGCAACCACCAAAGATGCTATACAAAGAGACTTGCTCAAAAACACTAGAGATAAAACCTAACAGAACAGCATAAGTTAATTTGAGATGATAATTCATCACATGTAGGACAGAATAGGATATAAGACTGATTTCCAGTACTAATATTAACCCCTGTCAAGTGGAAGCAATAACTATAAAATTATAGACATTGGAGTTACTGATAAAACTGACCTGCTGGGTGTTTAAAACCAAAACTTGGAAACCAAAGATAAGGAAGTAAAAGGGTCAAGGAAAAGGTAGCCATTATTTTGGCCCTTGCTATCTAGGGTCAGCTAGGACCCAAGGCACAAAGGGACTGCTCTAAGTGTCCTGCAACTCTGGGTAAATCACTTGACCTCCCAATCAGGGGGCTCAAGAGGACCCTAAAGAACAGGAAGCAAGCCAGTGCACATTCCGCACAGAGAAAGGTCACTAGAAAGGGAAATGTCCCTGATGCTTCTAAGGGACACCTGACCCTGACCTACCCTGGCAGGTGGCACAACTGGTATAGAAAGATCAAAAGAACAAGAGGCTTTACACTAGCTCCCAAAAGTGATCCCTGAGGGAGCTCAGTTATCCCTAATAGTAGATATGAACAAGGTCAATTTTTTACCAACTTGATCATAAACACCCAACAGGAAAGTATAATTAAAGAACAATCAAAAATGGACATTAAAAAAGTCTTATCCTTTTAAATGTAACTTGATAAACCTTTGTGCCAACCTAACCAAAGTAAGTAAAGGATATAGAAAAAAAAAAAGTCTTATGCATGTGTGTCTGATAATAACAACCAGAAGAGACTGCTAAAAAAAGTTTGCCCTAAATTAATTTTCTGATCTAATGGATCTGCATTAAAAAAATCCAGTTCCTGAGATATGTACAGGTAAATAAAACTATTAACACTTACTTACCTAACCTCACTTGGCTGTTTCTACTGTTAGTACCTCTGGTAACTATACTTTTGTTCCTATTCCTCAGTCCAGGTCTTTTTAATCTAATAAAGTGTGTATCTTCCAGATTACAAACCATTCCAAGTTAAAAGGATGTCAACACAAGAATAGCAACCCATCCCTGCAACTGAGACCAGTGTCTACCTCCTTTAGAATAGTCAGGATGAGACTTTTGATCCCTTGCTAGAAGACAGATCTTCACCCCTCACCAATACCTAAGATTAAGGGATCAAAGTCTGGGCCAGGGAAATGAGATAGGGATTTAGGAAAAAGAGAGAGAAAAACAGATCTTAATGGAAACACTCTCAAGCTATTGAAATGCAGAATCAAATCACTGAAATGCAGAAAACAGTTGCAAACCTTGGTCCATGCCCTTTTAAAATGAGGGAAATACACAAGCATAGGAAAACTAGCAGAAAATCGTAGCTCCACCCTGAATCTACCTCCAGTCCAACCTCTGACACTGTCCTTCTATAATTATTGGTCCTCCCCAAATCAGGGCTGTTTCTCACTCTCCAGACTGCTCATATTCTCCCTTGAATATGCTTATTTATTTATTTTTATTTTTTTTTAATGTGGTGCTGGGGATTGAACCCAGTGCATCACACACAAGTGCCTCACTCGTGCTAGGCAAGTGTTCTACCACTGAGCCACAACACCAGCCCCTCTCTTGCATATGTATCTATCTACCTTCCTAAATAAACCTCTTTTTCAAAAAAAAGAAAAACCTAGAGATAAATCAAAATAGAATTCTATAAAATGTTCATGTAACCACAAATAAGGCAAAAATTTTAAAAAATAAGAAAAAAGAAAACAGGAAAACCCATGAGAACAAACAATGATAAAAAAAATAAAAATAAAGTGACATATTTAAGCCTTGCCATGTCAATAACTACATTAAATGTCAATGGTCTCAATGCACCAAAAAAAGTGGCATGTTGAACAAAAACAAACAAATGAACAAACAAACAAAAATGGCCCATAAATATGATATGCAGTTCAAAGGAAACTCACTTAAAATACGACATACTTAGGTTAAAAGTAGAAGATTGTAAAAAGATACAATACAAAAACATCAATCAAAATAAGTGGGGGCTATCTCAAAATCAGATGAAGTAATTGTGAGAGAAAAAAATCACATTTTATAACGATAAAAAAACCAATCTAATATATTCCAAATAGCAGAGTTGCAAAATAGTTTGAAGTAAAATCTAGCAGATCTGAAAGAAGAAATAGACAAATGCACAATTATAATTTGAAGACTTCAATACCCTTTCCTCAACAGTTGGTAAAACAAGTAGACTGAAAATTAATAACCATACAGAAAAATACAGCACGGTAAGTCAACAGCCAACAGTATTTATTAGACATTTATAGAAAAGTATATCCCCAAACAGAATATATGCATTTTTCCCCAGTACAGAATCTATACCATTTTTAGATTATATTCTGGGACTTTAAACAAAATGAGTAAACATTAGATCATATAGAGTATGTTCTCTAACCACAACAAAATCAAATACTTTTGATACACTGATACTAAAACAGCACACACACAAAAATATATCTCTGGATCAATAACCCTAATGAATATATATATAATATGTTAACAAAATTTACCAAAGAGATTTCAGTAATATATGAAAACAATTATATACTATGAACAGGAGTATGTATTTACAGGGATGTAAGATGAAAAATGAGTTCAATGAACAAAAAATAATGGACAAAATGCACCACAAGAAGAAACTAAGGAAAGACTGGCATAACATGATCATATCGGTTCATGTAGAAAAAGCTTTTGACAAGATTCAATAACCATTCATAATTTAAAAAAAAACAGTTTTAGAAGCTAGATATAGAAGAAAATTTCCTTCCACTTCAAGAAGAACATCTACAAAAACCTAGCACCTACATTAAACTTAATGGTAAAAGGCTCAATGAGTTCCATTTTGGTTCAGAAGAAAGGTAAAGATATCATACTCACTGCTATTATTCAACACAGCACAGAAGTTTCTAGCTAGTATAATCAACAATAAAAGGAAACAAAAACAAAGATTGGAAAGAAAGTATATTTTTTAAACCATTTGCAATATACATAATGGTCTACATAGAAAATTCACAAGGAATCAACAAAAAATAAATTAAAATTAAAGAATTACCAAGAGGTTTCAGCAAGGTGGCAGAACAAAAGTATACACACACACACACACACACACACACACACGCAAAGAACTCATGGAAACCAAAGTTTAAAATATGATGTAATGCAAATTAAATGATAGGATTTTAATTTACAAAACAAGTATGAAAATTTAATGCTAAAAACTGTAAAATTGCTGAAAAAAATCAAAGAGTTTCTAAATAAAGTGAGAAATACTCTGTTTATGTATTGGAAAACTCAGCATAGCAAAGATGTTAATTTTTCCCAAAGTGACAAACATGTGATACAGAGGGCGAAAGAACTAGAATAGCTTAAACATCATGAAAAAGTACGCAAACACACTACCTGACCTCAAGTCTCAATTATCTCTTCTGTGATCAAGACTGCAAGGCACTGGCAAAGTGACTGACACAATCTGATCAATGGAACAGAACAGAGAACCCAGAAATAGCTCCACAAAAGTATAGGCAACTAATTTTTAACAACAGTAAAAGCAATTTAAAAGATCAAAGAGACTCTGCAAGAAATGGCGCTTGAGCAATTGGATGTCTATATGTGAAAAAACATACAAACAAAAGCTCCAAAACTTGAACTATGTATCACACCTTGCACAAACATCAACTCAAAATAGATCACAGATGTGTATATATGTAAAGCCTAAAAAAAAATCTTTACAAAATAACATAAAGACAATCTTCATAATAGGGCTTTGTGAAGAGATTTTTTAGAAATGACAGCAGAGTAAAATATTTTCAAAACTTGCTACATTAAACTTCATCAATAATAAAACTTTCATTTCACAAAAGACCCTATTAAAATACAAGCTACAGATTTGGAGTAAATATTTGCAAAATTATATGTTTAAAAAGACTATATAAATAATTTGCAAAACTCAACTGTAAAAAACAATATAATTTAAAAATGAACTGAAGATATGAAGAAGCATTTCACAGAAAACAATACTATGGATTGAAAGCAAACAGATGAAAAAATATTCAACCCTGCTATCATTAAGAGTAAGATGTGCTATCACTACACACTTTCAAGAACAGCTAAAATATAAAATGATAATTTTTAAGTTGTAAAAATAGTGATTTAATTTAAAAATATTTAATTAAATAATTTTAGCAAATAATATCAATTAAATAATAGTGATCATCAAGTGTTGCCAAAGATACAAAGAATGTGAATCTCTCACACATTGTTGGTGGAGATATAAAATGGTACACCCACTCTAGAAAACTAGTTTTGCGATTTCAAAATGTTAAATGAACTTACCATGGGTACAACCAATAATTGTACTCCTTGGCATTTATGCCCCAGGAATGAAAACAAATGCCATTAGAATATCTTCTCATGGTTGCTCATAGCATCTTTATTTTTTTGTATGCTTTAGCAAAAACCTGGAAATGAAACAAAATGTTCCTTGACAGGTGGGTAGATAAATTAACTGCAGCACGTTCCCACCGTGGTATATGACTGAGAAATATAAAGAACAAACTATAGACACCTTTGATGAATCTTCAGGCTCTATGCCGAGTAAAACGCCAAACTCAAACAGTGAATTATAATATGATTTAATTTGTATAACACTCTTGAAGTGTTAATATTATTGAGCTGTAAAACAGATTATAGTGATATCTAGAGGTTAAGTATGATGAGGAGGGGAGTGCTTATAAATATGTAGCATGAGAGAGATCTTGAAAGTGATGGGATTCTTCTTTTTTTTTTTTTTTTTTTAGTTCTGGGAATCGAACCCAGGGCTTTGTGCTTGCAAGGCAAGCACTCTACTGACTGAGCTATCTCCCCAGCCCGAAAGTGATGGGATTCTGTATTTCTATTGCAGTAGCTATTATATGTGACAGAATGACTTAAAACTACATAAACATATTACCAATTCTGGGTTTGGAGATGATTTTACTATAATTATGTAAAATATAACCATTGGGAGAAACTAAGTTTAGGGTACTATCTTTGAATCTATAGTTATGTCAAAATACAAAGAATTTTTTTAAAAAGGTAGCCTAAGGTACACATTTCTTTGTACCTGAAAAAAGTTAATATTTTGTCTCAGAGATTATGTCATATTACCTAATTCTTTTCAAGGCTGTATGTCATATCAATTTTTATTTAGCTCAGCACTATTATTTTGTTATTTTTCTGAATTTTTAGTGTAATAAGCATTGTTGCAATAAATATAGCTTACAGAATTTCTATCAGTGAGCGTTTATCACAGCACATTCATTATAGTTGGTTACAATGGCCATCTATTCTAAAAGATTGGGCACACAACTAGATGGATCAGTTCCATTACAGTACTGGTTGTAAAGTTTTATATGTTTTACTTATCTGTATGATAAATTTCCAAGAGTGAAATTACTGACTAAATCTTTTTTTATTACAGCAACTTTAAATTAGTTTTAACAGTAGAAATAGTAGTATCTTCTTATATTTTTTATTTTTATACAATTTCTTAAAAATTTTTGTTGATTAATGTGAATTTAGAATCAGTTTTGCTAGCTATAAATTCACATTGCTATGTCATAGAAAAGTATCAAATTTCTAGATTAAAATAGGCATATAAGTGCCTTTCTAATATTATGTCATTTCAAGAACATACTGTGAGTATAATTGTTCAGGTACTTTTAATCCTTTCTTACTTTTTCATAAGATTTAAAACATTTCTAATTATTTTTTACTTTCATGGATTTTTTAAATTGAATGTGTTCTTTTCATACATTTCATAACTGTACTAAAATTTTTAAATAAGAAAATCTTGATTTGTATTTGACAATTCTTCTTTATAGAATATGACTCAAACTACTATGCATTTATTTACAGTTTACTTTGTTTTCTTCCTGAATACAGAGAAATCACCTTCCAGTGCCAAGCTTGTGGAAGTACACACACACACACACACACACACACACACCTTGGAGTTAGGTATAATATGTGGAGCAGAAGTGATGTTAAATGTTTTCTGGTCTTTTACATGAAAACTACCTGCAGAAGTCTACATATTTTCTTTCTGCCAACCTGATGTAAATGCTAACAGAGAACTCGAAATCCAAGGGCAAAGCAGAGTGTTGTTGTGCTCAAAAGCTTGGTCCCTAAGCTATCATATGCAAGACCATAGGGAAGGTTAACTGTCAAACATCAGTAATGAATAGGAGAATAGAAATAGAAGCCATCAAGGATTTTCTTAAAGCAGTGAATTTTCCATAACTAAACTTTTCTACTAAGCAGAAATGTGTTTTCCAAGCTAAATATCACTTTATCTATAAGTAAAAATTTTATTTCCTTAACCTATAGTCATTAATCATTCTTCTAATTTAATTATAAAACTAGTGCCTCATAAATATCATAGAGGGTATAGATGGATAATGGAAGAAAGAAATACATAGGTATGTAGTATCATATAATATATAATATTAACTTCTGCAAGATTTTATAAGTATTTAGTACTTAGACATTTTATGTTATTTCCAGACCATGAAGTTTGTCTGGAAAGAATAAGTGTTATTCCAGAAAAGATGGTGTTATTTAAGGGTTCCTCATTGGTAGTATAAGGATAAAATAAAGAAAATTTTAAGTACTTTGCTACCTAGCTTTTCCTTGGATATTCAGCATTATCTAATACACTCTTCTTTATTGAAATAAGGATTTTTTTCCCAATTCCAAGCTAGGATTTCATAAATAATATTTCTCATAATTCATGTTTATCTTTTTCTTATCTTTATGGCATTTATTCTTACTTTATCGTCTCTAAGAGGATCTTCATTATGTTGCTTTTAAAATATGTTTTAGCAAACTGACACCTGACGGCAGGCAGACACTTGATTTCCTTGTGTAATGAATCAGCTTCAATTGGCACTGACATTACTGAAATAATCTGTGAAATTCATCTACTCTCCCATCTAAATACTTCCATGATCTCTTAAAATGGTTATTTCTTAATCCCATTTGTTTTTCTAGTTCAATTTTCCTTTAATAGTCCATAATTTTTTAGTTAATAATTCTATTTACATCACTGAAAAAAATTACAACCTTTTACATTATTTCCAAATGTTTTTCTTAACTACTTTCTTCTTGTTATTATTTTGTTTCCTTAACGGTTTAAGAGTTTGTTCAATTTCTAAAAATATTATTCAATTGTATTTTTCCCAGAATAGTTATATGTAAATTGTACTAAATCTTTTCTTTGAGTTTTTTATTTTAATGACTGAAATATTGTTATTAAAATATATGCCTTTGAATTCTACCTCTCATTCCCATACTTTCTGAGAATTAAAAGAAGTGATATTGGTGCTTTGATATATGAAGCTAAAATATTTTTTCAACATTCACAAAGTATTTGTGATCTCTTATTTTTTGGTACTAGGGATTGAATTCAGATGCACTCTACCACTGAGCGATATTCTCAACCCTTTTTATTATTTTTATTTTGAAACAGAGTCTCACTAAATTACTGAGATTGGCCTTGAACTTGTAATCTTCCTTCATCAGCTTCCAGAGTCACTAGTATTACAGTCATTTGCCACCACACCCATTTTACAAAGTGTTGATTGAAACAAATCATATAGAGAGTGTTATAGAAACTAATAAATATTTTTCTATTTTCTTTCTATGAGTCATAAGAATATTCACAATATTTTATTTATTCATTGTATTTTAATTCTAGTTTAGAAAAAAAGGAAGGGACAAAAAGATAGAGTTTGAACTTTTTCTGGCTTAGAGAAAAAGGGAGGGACAAAAAGGGTTCTCTGCCTGGATTTTTCTTTTTTTACTGCTGTCTAGCTTCATTTTGTTATAGCAACAGAATACCGTCTGTACTGTTTATGATTTGTGATAATTTCAGAAGCAAAAATAAGATAATTTAAAAATTTTACTCTTACATAAGTTCAAATAAGTGAGAAAACAGAAGTTATATGTAACATTATTGAGGCATTTGGGATACAATTAGAGCATTTCAGAGGAAAATTCTCAGCTTTGAAAAGTGAAAATAAATTAGCTAAACACTCAGTTCAAGAAACGAGAAAGCAAACAATAATAGAACCTAAGAAAATGTCATGAATAAAATCAATATTGAAAAATAAAGACATTAATATATTAAGAAAGTAGTTTATAACTAATAAGTAAAACCAAATGATTGCAGTATAAGCAAACAATAAAATAGATCAACCATTAATTCAACTCAAGAGGAAAAAGTAGAAGCATGCAAATGAAAAAGAGCAAAATTTTAGTTTGTAACAGGAAGAGTCAATCTTAAATTATCTAGTCTTCATTCAGGATGAATATGAAAGGAAATGGTGATATTCTCTAACTCTCCAGAATATCAGATAACCAGAAAGGATGTCCCCAAACTCACCCACACCAAGGGCCTACATGGTCTGCATTGTTTTCTTGTATTCAGACTCCAAGAAGAAATATAAAGCTGAGACCACAAAATACAGGAAATTGAATAAAGTGTGGGTCATAGAACTGTAGCAAAAAGTATTGATTTTCCAGAATGTGTACAAGTCATGAGTTCCAACCAAGAGATATCAAGGAAACAAACTGATCATGGGCAGCATCAACCCCCTCACAATCCATTCAGGTAGGGTTAGTCCTGGATACTCTCTGAAGCACTGATTTTGTCATTATCTTCAATAGAAAAAATATATAAGACTTGTGAAAAATAGGACATGCTACTGTCTGATAAAAAACGGGGTTCAGACAGACCTTAGCATGTCTTCCAGCAACCCCCTGGTTTCAAAGTGAAGAGTGAGGGTGTCCTCGGTATTCTGTGAATGCTATTACATAGAAACTGTAATAAGAAGTACTCCAGAACCAATTACTCAAGCCACCTAGAGGTCTACCCAGCCTACACACACCTACAATGCCAAGTTGCCCATTCTATTCACCCTGTTCCTACGAAAAAGCCTGAAATTTAATTTCGTTGGGTCCTCCCATGAGGCTGAAACCGTGTCCACAAATATTTGTACCTAAAAATAGCAATAGCAAGGGCACCTTGAAAATGACTGATCAGCAGTTTCTTACAGGGAGGATAATTAACCTGCCTGTCTTCATTACACACACATACACACACACACACACACACACACACACACACATACACAGTGACACATGTACAAGTTGATTAAGGGTAAGAGCTGACTATTATGACCTATTCCTTCATTGACTTGGCTGTAGCAAGAAGTGAATGCAGAGTGCTTTTTACTTACTTTAATAGGATGTGAACCTAGCGGAAATATTTCACACGTTACACAAGAAATGTTTTCAGTTCAAAACTGAGATAAATATTTTAAAACTAAGTTGCCAAAGAAGTGACCTAGATGGATTCATGGAACAGAGCAAAAAAAGGGGCCAAAACAAATTAGAGGATATAAAACCTAGAAGAATACTGCCAACGAATCTAAGTGCGCCTAGTGATATCTACACATTTGAGGTGCTGATGTGTTTATGGCATTTCATGCTTCTCCATAGGCTACAGCTAAAGAAGTGATTTCTAATCTGTTTTACAAGTTGGGTCTAAAATATTAGTACTGAGTACCAAATCAATATCTGATTTAATTCATCTCTATGTAGACTGGACATCAGATTTTTTTTTTTTTTTTAATTCTGATTCATTGAAACGTTTCCTTGGCTTTCTACTATGCAGGAACTGTTGAAATTCACTGATTGAAGAAACACAAACACACACACACACACACACACAGAATAAACAGTTTTTCTCTCCCATCCTATCTGCCAGGGTGTGCAGTTTCTTGTGTCCTGCTACATATAACCAGTAACAGAATGACAAAAATGGAATTATTTTTGTTTTAATTTATGCTTTTAATTGGTCTAGACATGAGGTGTCCCTGAAAAGCTTAGGTGTGAGACCATGTAAAAACGTTTCAAGATGAAATGATTAGGTTATGAGAATCTTAATCTAATTAGTGCATTAGTCCCCTGATAGGGATTAACTAGATGGTAATTTAGGCAGGTAGGATGTGACTGGAGGGGGTAAGTCTCTGGGGGCATTCCTGTGGGGTATATGCTTTGTCCTTGTTGAACAGAGCTCTCTCTCTGCTTCCTGATCATCACCTCCTGATTGGACTTTCTCTGCCATTCTCCTCTGCCATGAGTTCAGACCCTGAGGAATGGAGCCAACTTTCTATGGACTAAGACCTCTGAAACTGTAAGCCTCAAAACAAACTTTTCCTCCTCTAATTGTGCTTGTCAGGTCTTTGGGCCACAACCCCCCCAAAAAAAGTTGACTAAAACAATGCTTTCGGAAAGAAATTGGCAAATTTTGTCCCTTTGCCCATTTATGTAAACATTTTTCTTGGAACCCAGCCATGTTCTTTATCTACTATTATTACTGAAAGCTCAGCCTTTGTCCCTGATGCCAATCCAATAAGGAAGACACAGTTTTGAAGAAAAGGAAAAAAGTGCTCACTTAGGCAGCACATATACTAAAATCGAAAAAAAGGAAAAAGATAATTTATTTCCTTGCTAGCAAAGGAGAAACACAGTGGATGCCTGTCCCAAAGGCTGTGATTCTGCCCATCAGCAGGTACAGGGGGCTTTTAAAGAGGTAATCCAAAGGCTACATTCTACATGTTCTCTGTTGGAGCTGTAATTCACTTGGTAACTTGGAAGACAGTCATTTCTGAAATCTTCTGGTACCATCCCCAAAGTCTGGATTACTTTGTTCCTATAGTGGATGTGTACTCAAGGAGCGATAAATCTGCCTAAGATGAGGAAGAAAGGTAATCCTGTTTCCTCTGAGATTAGGAAGAGGGAGAGATTAGGGAGGAGCAGGAAGAGAGGAAGAGAAAGAAGCATCTTATTTAAAAAATCAGTTGCAGTGGCAGAGCAGCAAGGGCTACATTCAAAGCATAAAGTGGACCACTGTTACCACCGGTTACCAGGGACAAGGAGTTCACATTCCATTTCCCCAGATGTGAAGATCAGACACCTGGGAAACACTGAGGCAAGCGCAGAAAACAAGTTTTATTTAAGGAATAGTTGTTGGATATGGAAAGTGAAAACCCCCAAAATAGTGAGGGCTGGGAAAAGGGAGTGAAAAAGAAAGCCATACATTGATAACATTGATCCTTTCCCAGTGACAGTACGATGGGACCCTGAAGGGCAAGAGATAAGCACTGAATGCTGATCACAGATCCTCCATTATTCTCCAAGTAAAAACATTACCCAGTAAAAACAAATTTTCAAATTCTCACAAACCTGTTTCTGAGTGCCCAACCTGATTGCTGACCCCAGGACTCCTCCCATTTTGCCCAGTAAAACAGACCCCAAATTCCCGACTGCCTGAGCTGACACACTGATTAATGAAGTCACCTCTTAGTATAACCTATATAAACCCAGTCCCCTCCTTTGTTCAGTGGCTCATTTCTACCAGGAAAGTGGGTGCATCAAACCCATGACTCCATTCCTGAATAAAGGCTTTTGTCTGATCCATCAAGTTTGCATCAGCCTGGTCTGTTTTGTGCTAACTATAGTAACACAGACTTCTCTACAGAGAAGGGGCCCCAGAGCTGGGTGTCCATGGGAGGGGTGAATCTTGTCCTTGTTATAATTTCCAGGTTTTTTATTTCTCGTGTCCCTTCCCTTTATCCAGTACATGCTGTGAAAAGGCAAAAAAGCAGGAGAGGGGCATTTCAGGGGGAGCTGCTCAGGGAATATTCATTAATATTTCCCTACTGGGAGGGACAATCTCCCCGGATGCAGGTGACTCTTTGGTTAAGGGAGGAGGAAGTATACTGAAGGTATTAACATTCCAATATTCCAGAAGCAGGTGACTTTGGCTCTGAGTGAGGGGGAATGTGTTCTGAAGGAATCAACATTCCATTCCCCTTTGAACCGGCTCCCACCTTCCCAACCGTATTCAGCTTCCACCTTCCCGACTTGACTCAATTCTTCTATCTACACTAACTGCCTGAGCTTTGCTCTTGCTTCACCTCTGTTACCCTATCTACTCTTTATTTTTTTTTTATTTTTTAATTTTAATTTTTGCAGACTACATTTTGATTCATTGTACACAAATGGGGTACAAATTTACATTTCTATGGTTGTACACAATGTAGAGTCACACCATTCATGTAATCATACATGTACATAGGGTAATAATGTCTGTCTCAGTCTACTATCTTTCTTTCCCCCACCCTCTCCCGCCCCATTTTCCTTTACACTATCCAAAGTTCCCCCATTCTTCTCTTGTCCACCCCCCCCATTATGTATCATCATCCACTTATCAGAGAAAATACTTGATCTTTGGTTTTCTGGGCTTGGTTTATTTCACTTAGCATGATATTCTCCAATTCCATCCACTTACCAGAAAATGCCATAATTTTATTCTTCTTTATGGCTGAGTAATGTTCCATTGAGCACATATACCAGTTTATTTACCCATTCATCAATTGAAGGCCATCTAGGTTGGTTCCACAATCTAGTTATTGTGAATTGAGCAGCTGTGAACATTGATGTGGCTGCATCACTGGAGTATGCTGATTTTAGGTACTTCCGGTATAAAACAAGGAATGGGTCAAATGATGGGTCCATTCCAAGTTTTCTGAGGAATCTCCATACTGCTCTCCAGAGTAGTTGCACCAATTTGCAACTCCACCAGCAATATATGAGTGTGCCTTTTCCCCCACATCCATGTCAACACTTATTGTTGCTTGTGTTCTTGACAGTAGCTATTCTAATTGGAGTTAGATGAAATCTCTGGAACAGTATGAAAGTAGTACTAAGAGAAAAATTCATTACGTGGAGTGCATTCAAGAAAAAAATAAAAAGTCAGCAACTAAATGACCTAACATTACTTCTCAAAGCCCTAGAGAAAGAAGAACAGAACAACACCAAAAGTAACAGAAGACAGGAAATAATTAAAATCAGAGCTGAAATCAATGACATTGAAACAAAAGAAACAATTCAAAAAATTAACAAAACAAAAAGTTGGTTCTTTGAAAAAGTAAACAAAATAGATAAAGCTTTAGCCACCCTAATGAAGAGAAGGATAGAGAAACTCAAATTACTAAAATTTGCAATGAAAAAGGAAATATCATAATGGACACCATTGAAATACATAACATTATTAGAAGCTGCTTTGAAAATCTATACTCCAACAAGATAGAAAGTCTTGAAGACATTGACAAATTTCTAGAAATATTTGATCCTCCCAAACTGAACCATGAGGACATACCCAATTTAAACACATTTGATTTCAAGCAATGAAATAGAAAAAGACATCAAAAGCCTATCAACCAAGAAAAGCCCGGGACCAGAGGAATTCTCAGCTGAGTTCTAAAAGACCTTTAAAGAAGAACTTATACCAATACTCCTCAAAGTATTCCATGAAATAGAAAAGAAGGAAACCCTTCCAAATTCATTCTATGAAACTAGTATCACTACCAAAACCAGACAAAGACACATCAAGGAAAGAAAACTTTAGACCTATATCTTTGATGAACATAGACACAAAAATCCTTAATAAAATTCTTTACTTATGATCTCACTGATAAGCGGATGGGGACATATAATGGGGGGTGGGAGGGATTGGTGTTAGGGTTAGGGTTAGGTTTAGGGTTAGGGATAAGGAGGGTGGTAAGAATGGAGGAAGGAAGGACTGTATAGAGGGAAAAAGAGGGGTAGGAGGGATGGGGGGGAAGGAAAAAAATAACAGAATGAATCAAACAACATTACTCTATGTAAATTTATGATTACACAAATGGTATGCCTTGACTCCATGTACAAATAGAGAAACAACATGTATCCCATTTGTTTACAATAAAAAAAAATTCTTTACTTGATTATTGATGACTGCTTTTGTACTACTATTGCAGAATTGAGTAAGGGCAAAACAGATTGGCCCTTTACAGAAGAAGTTTGCTTGGTGTCTTGTTGGCAGGTTCAAGAAAGTTGAACTATTGAGTTAAAAGAGGGGTAAGAATTTTCTATGAAAGTGCAATGGATTAAAATTTTTTCAAGAGAATCAAAAGTGATTGATAGTAAAATTAAATGCAAAGAATCTTTGCAATGAGTAAATAATAGGGAGTAGAGCTCAAACAGCAGAGTGAAGATGATAGAGCAAGTTACTTAAGGGAAGATATGAGTGTTTAGGAATGTGTTGATGCTTTTTCAAAGTTAATTGCTCTTATTGTTTGAGGAATCATTTTCTTAAAGAAAAAATCATTTAAAAATTTTGCATTTAAAAGTTTGTAACTTAAAAAGTTACTAAAAAAGTACTAAGTCCCAAAGTAAGCTTCACACAAAATTGGGTTAATGTAGTCTTTACAGTGTGCAGGTATATATATACATATATAGACCTCAACAGTCTATAATCTACTTATCATAGAACGGATAAATCAGAACAATATACTTTATTATTTCCATTTATTCTAGTGTTCATAAGTACTTGAGTTCCTTTAAGTCTGTCTTTGACATTAAAAAATGTATGTCAATTGGGAATGAAAAATTATGCCTCACCAAGGTTATAAAGTTTGGTAATAAAATTATGCTTCCATCACATAGTACATTAAGTAGTCTAACCAAGCTTGAGAATATCTCAGAGAAAAAAATAGATATTTTTATGTTATCATATTTCATGTGTGGATGAGGAAGAGACTTTATCACTTTTCTTCATACTGATGGAAATTATTTTTTCTTCACTGACTTCAACACAGAATAAATATTTTTAACAAATGCCTAAATTTTTATACTGATTCAGAAGAAAAATTATCATGTTTAATCAGGCATTTCTTTATGGAAAACAATTTTTTATAAGTAGTTCAGATGAAAATAACAAATTTTAGTCTTCTATTTGTCAAAGATCTCAGTACAAAAAACAAAGTATACAGCTATACTTCAGTTACCTGAAGGAAAAGTTAAATTCTGAATTGCAGGACATTATGTTTTCCTTTCAAAAGAATAAAATTTTATTTAAAACAAAATTATAGCAGCAAACGAAGAAAGGTTATATTAGGAAAATAAATCTTTGATATTCTATTTTTTATTTTATATTTTTTTCTATTTGAATTAATGACATAATGGTTATGCTTTGAGGAATTGCTTTTTAATGAAAAAATCATTTACATTTTTAATTTAAAATTTTATAACTTAAATACTAAACTCATACTAGGTCCCAAGAAAATTTTTACACAAAATCGGGCTAATGTACTCTTTACATTATATATGTGTACATATAATGTAATTTATTTTGTAGGCATGGCATCATTGAGATTATTCTTTTCTTCTTGAGTAATTCTTGATCACCTCTAATAATTTAGAAAGTTAACCAGATCATCAAACTTTTAAATTTTGATATAAAATTTTCATATTTTAAAATAGGTTATCATCTGGGTTCAGTGGTGCATGCCTGTTATCCCAGAAATGTGTGGCTAAGGCAGGAAGATTGCAAGTTCAAGGCCAACCTTAGCAATTTCGCAAGACCCTAAGCAACTTAATAAGACTCTTTCTAAACTTAAAATTAAAAAGGCTAGGGGTATAGCTCAGTGGTAAATACCTGAGGGTTCAAACCCTATTAGAAAAATGAAAACTAAAGTTATCAAAAACTGTCATTAATATTTTATTATAACATTTTTATCTTCTTTTTGTTACCAATAATATTCTTTATTTTTACTGTCTCTTCATTTTTCTTTTTTTTTTTTTTTTTTTTTTTCTTTTTATTGTAAACAAATGGGATACATGTTGTTTCTCTGTTTGTACATGGCGTAAAGGCATACCATTTGTGTAATCATAAATTTACATAGGGTAATGTTGTTTGATTCATTCTGCCATTTTTTCCCTTCCCCCCCTCCCCTCCCACCCTTCCCCTCCATCTATACAGTCCTTCCTTCCTCCATTCCTGCCCCCCATTTTTCTTGATGTTATTAAATTATTATAATTTTTTCTGCTTTATTGTTTATTCAAAGTTGATAGATAAGATAAGTAGGTAAATAGATCCCTTTATCCTTATGTTTAATTGCATTATGATTTACTCTTATATTACTTTTTGATGAATGTTTTAGGGTTTCATCAAATTATAGTCTAATTTCTTAAATTAACTGATTCATTTTCTGTTTTTCTTATTCTCTAATGTCAGTCTTAAGTTTTATAAATTTATCTTAAATATTCCTTTTTAAGCATGCCACAGTCCTGAAAAGTATTTCCATTATTGTCTTGGTCAGTTCAGGTTGCTATGGAGTAAGTGGTTTAAACAATACAAATGATTTGTCACTGTTCTGGAGGTTAGGAAGTCCAATATCAAGGCCTTGGACTTTGTTCCTGTTAAGGGCTCTCTCCTAGCTGGCTAACTTCTTGCTGTATCTTCAGAGGGTAGAAAGAGAGCAAGATCTCATGTCACTTCTCATTAGGGCATTAGTCCCTTTATTTGGGTTCCATCCACATGACCTCAACTAAAAGGAATTGCTCCACTCCTCATACCATCACAGTAGGAGTTAGAGCTTTAACATATGAATCAGGGGGAGTCAAACATTCAGTCTATAACAATTATCATTCATTACTAAGTATTTCTAGATTTCATCTTGATTTCTTATTGGATGAATGTGTTGCAAAGACCAATCCTAAGGGGATTTTAAACTATCTTTTTTATTATTTAATTGAGTTTGATTGTACTGTGGTCAGCAACCTGGTCACAAATTTTTTGAGAGTTTTTTTATAGTTCAACAGATAGCCAATTTCTAAATGTTACACATTTTTAAAGAATATGTATTTTTTATTTATAGTATACAGTGACAGATGATAGGAAGGAAGATAATATATAGAGAGATAGATGCATGGATAGATAAAAAATCAGTATGGATGTAGATACAGAGATGCGAAAATGGAGATCTAAAAGGAGAGATAAATATATGTATAATATGCACACACACTGGATTAGTTGTATTAATGGTTTTCTTAAAATTCTATATTTTTATTTATTTTGTGTCTGATGGAAGAAATTGGTAAATATTCATTCTGAGAAGTTGCCACCTTCTCCTGGTGAGTTCTGTCAATTCTCACTTCAATAATTTCAAGCTATGTTATGAGGGCTACATCAGGAATATAAATTATTCTATATATTATGAAGAGCATACTACTTTAGGGTTATCACATAGTCCTGGTAATTTGATTCTTTTAAAATGTATACTAGAATTTGTTGTTACTTTCTAATAATACCTTTTAGCCAAAAAGCTTGTAAGTGTACAAACCTGCTTTTTGGCTCATCTTTCCTTATGTATTTCCAATGCCTTACCTTTTTACTTTATGGGATGTTATTAGTAAGTTATACAAAACCATATTTTTTTCTCATTTAGCTAATCAGTTTTTAATATCCTATCTAGAATGTTAGTCCATCTGTATTGCATGTTTATGGATATATTTAAATTCGTTTCTAACATCTTATTTTGTTTATGCTACATTGTACATTGTTTTTTATTTTTGTCCAATCTACTTTTTTACAACATTTTCCTTTCTGTATTTTCTGTTTTTCTTTTCACCTGATTCATGTTTTCCATTTTTGTATCATTTGAGATTCTTATATAACCTCCTACTCTCACACTTGCCCAAATAGCTCCTTAAAACTACAATGATTTCCCTGCCCCTGAAATTGTGAGTTGTTGAAGCCACAGACCTAGCTAGACAATCAAAATTAAATATCAAGGGGATCAATACCAGACCTTTATTTTTTAAATTTATAATCATTCAACACTTTTGTGTATATAGAATTCCACTAAAGTACCTGATTAGAATGGCAAGAGAAATCCCACCTTAGGCTTCTGCAAAACATATTACCTTGGATAAAGGGATAAGTCCTTATAATTCTATCCCAGGGTCATATTCTTTGTAACTCATCCATCTAGATTGGTTGCATATTTGCAATGTGTGGCTGTGGGGGTTCTGCCATGTCTGGCATGGATGAGGAAAAGGGTTTCTCTCAGAGGATGGTGCTATAGTAGTTTCTCTTGTGCCAGGCTAGCTCATACGTGGGATAAGGGCACGGAATCAAGACCCAGACTCCGGGAGTTGGGTGGAAGCAGGCTCGTGGTGAGCAGCCTGCAAACACATTTATTAGAGGAACAGCTATATATTTTATAGGTTTCTCGCCCAATCACAATGTGCCATGGGGGATCAGATCACCAGGCTCCTATACGGTTTCCCTTGGTAACATTGAGTCAACTTGGGGCAGTTGTTTACTTTCCTAGGTAGCTGAAGTGAACTCCCTGCAAGTTTTCCTTACACACTTGAGACATTCACTGTTGCCAGCCAAGAACTATGATTTCTCCCAACAAGTTGCCAGCTATTGATTAATCATTAAGAAAGTTATCTAATCAAATAAATGCAGACGCCAATAATCTTTTTAAAGGGAAGGGGGTGTTAGGATATCATGCCAAGATCTGGCCTCAAAACAAGATGGGAAGCCCACTTTACCTTTATTTATAGTCACACAGGTGAAGGAGGATCAGGAGGGGCTGCTTCTATGAGGAAAAGAATGGGGTGGAGTTAGGGAAGACATATGCTTAGAGAATTAGCATTTCCTCAGACAGTGAGCCAACTCTGTACAGGGTCACCTACTCCAGGCTATCTGAAACAGTCTCTCATGACTGCCAGTTTCTGGGTCAGACCTCGGTATCCCATGGCTCAGCCAAGTCTGATTCCACTAAACAGGGATGGCTTCCCACATGCAGTCTTCATAAATTCTAGCACATACTCTGTGCCTCCAAGTCTGGATTAATTATAAATATAATTTATATAATTATATATATATAATAAAATATATTTATGTAAATATAAATAATAATTTCTTAATTATTATTTATTATCCTATCAAGACATGCAAGTCTAGATAATTTAAGCAAGAGAGATTTAATGCAGAGTCTTAGACACAATGCTATATGAGGGACTTAGGAGCAAAAGGGGAAAGAAACTGTGTTAGTCAGTGAAGGGAACATTCCTCAAGCATATTTGTCAGCAGTCACTGACACCAGGGTCAAAATAAACCAGTCTGGATGGAGAAACTGAGGAAATGGTAAAGACTCACCATGGACTGAAGGCCTTTGCAGTTACTGAGGCTAAGCTAGGAGCTGAGGGGAAACCTCGCTCATCAAGCACGCCTTGCCTCATGCTGTGTGCTGGAGCTTACCCTTTCCCCAGTCCTTTGTCTTAGACTTGTTCCTGGGTAGAATCACTTAGGGATACTTAGTTTTTTTACATTAGTACGATGTATAACTTACCTATAGGTGGTTTGTTATGTTTTAACAAGCATCTTAACATGATTGGATAATGTGCCTATGTATGTCTCGTACGATCCTAAGTAAAATTAGATCTGTTCCTTCCGAGCCTGCTCCCTGATGTCTGAATCTACTGGGGTAGGTATCATTCGTCCTCACTTTCAGTGGATCCCTGTCTCCGAAAAACTACAAATTAGGTTTGTATCACTGTAACCAAAATTCCTGACAAGAATAACTCAGAGGAGGGAAAGGTTATTTTGACTCATGGGTTTAGAAGTTTAGTCCAGTGTCAGCTGAGTTCATTGCTCTGAGCCCAAGAGGAGGCAGCACATTGTGGAGGTAGGGCATGACAGATGGAAGCTGCTCAAGATATTGGAAAGCAGAGAAAGGGAAGGGGTTACAGGGAAGATAAAACCTTCCAGGGCATGTTCCTCACCTCTGTGACCCATGCCCCACCTGTCTACAGTTATGACCTATGCAGTCCTTTCAAACTAGGATGAAATGATTAGATCACAGTTCTCATAATCTAATCATTTCACCTCTGAATATTGCTGTATTAACTCAGGAACTTTTGGGGATACTTCATATTCAAATAATAAAAGAGATTTGTAAGCTGCTTCCCTTTCATGTAAGCTATGTTCCTGTTTGTGTCACTGATATACTACAGATGAAGCCATTACCCCTACTACATTTAAAATTGCTGCCAATGAAGAAGGAAGGCCTCAACATTCTTGAT
The DNA here is from genome assembly GCF_902686445.1 of Sciurus carolinensis. Classification (NCBI taxonomy): domain Eukaryota; kingdom Metazoa; phylum Chordata; class Mammalia; order Rodentia; family Sciuridae; genus Sciurus; species Sciurus carolinensis. The sequence continues at coordinate 134,424,228 of NC_062215.1, forward strand.
GCTGTTATAATTGCTCCAGATCATGAGGGAACATGGATTTGTTTTCAGTTGCTGTGGTTGCAGACAATTACTGATAGAAGCAGATGTAAATGTTTCTTGCCTCCTCTCTACCTTTGAGTTCTTCTCCTACACCTTTTTACTGGCAGAAGATATAACAGGAAGATAGGTGATAAGAAACTCTGGAAATGTAATTTACAGGATTCCAGACCCAATGAAGAAAAAGGTATAAAGTGTTGATGCGGGAGGGAGAACAGCAGAAACTAGATGGAGCAGTCTGCTCCTTTCATAGCTCAGCACTTGTATTATCCTTGGAGAAATGGAGGACAGCAAAATGCCATGTCCCTGAAATGTACATCTTTGTTTCCAAGAACCTCGCTAAGTCAAGGGAATAATGAGAGCAAGTCTGATAAATAATTTTTCAAAGGGCACTGGTTGTCTCTCATGTATTCTAGAGGTTAACACAAGTTAGTGTTATCTGTAGAAAGCAAGTTAAGCTAGTGATGTAACTCCTCTGTAGACAAATGTATAAAAACCCTTCTTCCTGTAGTAATTGGTACACAATTAAAAGCATGAGTACCCAGGATAAGCACCACTCATCCATCTAGTCACCACAGGATAAGGGGTTTTGAGGGATAGAGATACTATTTTCTGGTAAAGCACCTGAGGGACAGAGGTGCTAGTTGCCCAAACTGTCACCTCTTGACCTCAGCATTTTTCAGTAAACACTATTTCTCTCTTGCCATCCCTGGGTACCTTCTTTGGTCTCTTGGCAATAGGCCCCACTGCCCTAACACAACTAGATTGGGGGCAATACAGCATCTTTTCATGTTTTTCTACTCTTCTTTAAATTTCTACACCCAAATAATCAAAGCATCATTATTTTCCTACTTACAAAGATGCCACTGTAGATAATATAAATGAAGATAAGTTTATCCTCTCCTGAGAAAGGAAACAAATTCCTGACAGTCAATGTATGCAACTCTGTGTGATGTTAAATCCTCTTCTGGTTCACCTGTATATTCTAGAACTTAAGATTATATTTTAAATTAACCTAAAAATAATGTGCTTTATGTAAAGTATTAGTGAATGAGAAATAATATATTCAAATATGTAAATAATAGTAAGCACATAACGATAGCTACTAAGTCTTCTTTATTCTTTGTTATAAGATTATATTTAATATTTCTAATTTTAATAAGACCTTACAGGTTCTTTTTTACTTTTAACCTCAGCATGAACCTCTTGTGGTTTGAGCTTATTTCTGATGGGGTGTCTCAATCCTCACTAAGTCCTTAAGGTTCTGTCTTATCATATTGCCCTATTTTTTATGAACTGTTAAATTAGGTTATTTTAGCTTTTTGTTGAAGGAAAAAAGATATATATGACAACAATTTTATAGGTTCATTTTAGTTATACATGAAAGTAGAATTCATTCTGATATAATTATACAAGCATGGAATACATCTTATTCTAATTAGGACCCAATTCATGTGGATATCCGTGATGGTGGAATTCACTGTGGTGTATTCACATGTATATAGAAAAATTATGTCAGATTCATTTTATTATCTTTCCTATTCCTATCTCTGCTCTTTTCCCTTCATTCCCCTTTATCTAATCCACTGAACTTCTATTCCTCCCCTCCCCACCTTGAATGTGAATTAGCTTCGCATATCAGTGGAAACATTCAACCTTTGACTTTTGGTGACTGGCTTATTTCACTTAGCAAGATAGTCTCCAGATTCATCCATTTACTAGAAAATGTCATAAAGTCATTCTTCTTTATGGCTGAGTAATACTTCATTACACACATATACCATATTTTCTTTATCCATTCATCTGTTGAAGGACACCTAGGTTGACTCCAGAGCTTAGCTTTTGTGAATTGAGTTGCTATAAACATTAATATAACTGCATCACTATAGTATGCTGATTTCAAATTCTTTGGATATATACCCTGGAGGGGGATAGCTAGGTAATATGGTGGTTCCATTCTTAGCTTTTTGAGGAATCTCCATACTGCTTTCCAGAGTGATTGCACCAATTTGCAGTCTCACCAACAATGTATGAGTATACTTTTGTTCCCATGTCCTTACCAATATAAGTATTATTACTTGTATACTTGATAATTACTATTCTGACTAGAATGAGATGAAATCTCAGTGTAGTTTTAATTTGCATTTTTATATTTGCTAGAGATGCTGATAATTTTTTCATATACTTGTTGACCATTTGTATTTCTTCTCTAAACTTCCTGTTCAATTCTTTTGCCCATTTATTCATTGGAATATTTGGGTTTTTTTTTTTTTTTGGTGTTAAGTTTTTTGAGTTCTTTCAGTATCCTGGAAATTAATACCCTATCTGAGGTACAGGTGGCAAATATTTTCTCTCGTTCTCTAGGCTCTCTCTTCACACTCTTGATTGTTTCCTTGGCTGGGAAGAAGCTTAACACTTTCATGCTATCCCGTTTATTGATTATTGATTTTACTTCTTGTGCTTTAGGAATATTTTAAAGGAAGTCACTTCCTGAGACCATAAGTTGGAATGTGGGCCTACCTATTTTTCTAGTATGTACTGGGTTTCTGGCCTAATTTCAAGTTCTTTATTCCACATTGAGTTGAGATTTGTACAGGGTGAGCAAATACATAGTATATATGAATTTCCAGTTTTCCCAGCACCATTTGTTGAAGAGTCTATCTTTTCTCCAATGTATGTTTTTGGTGTCTTTGAACCAATATTACATAACTGCTTTTCTGTGAGTTTGACTCTGTGTCTTCTATTCTGTTCCACTGGTCTTCATGCCTGTCTTGGTGCCAATACCCAGTTTTTTGGTTTTGGTTTTGGTTTTTGTTTTTTTTTTGCTATACTCTAGTATAATAGGCACAAACTCAATACACACACATTCTAGTCCTTGCTTTCACTAAAAATATACATAGAACTTAAGGAATAGACCTTCTGAATCCTGGGAAATACCTACATTTAACTTCAGTAGATACTGCCCAATCATTTGAACTTCCACTAACTTTTATTATCCCAGGGATGCAAGGTTGATTCAACATCCAGAAATCAATAAATGTCATTCACCATATCAATAGACTTAAAGTCAAGAATCACATGATTATTTCAATAGATGCAGAAAAAGCATTTAATAAAATACAGCACCCATTCATGCTCAAAACACTAGAAAAAATAGGGATAGTGGGAATATTCCTTAACATTGTAAAGGCCATCTACGCTAAGCCCATGGCCAATATCATTCTAAATGGTGAAAAACTGAAAGCATTCCCCCTAAAAACTGGAACAAGGCAGGGATGCCTCCTTTCACCACTTCTATTCAACATTGTCCTTGAAACTCTAGGCAGAGCAATTAGACAGACCAAAGAAATTAAAGGGATATGAATAGGAAAAGAAGAACTCAAACTATCCTTATTTGCTGATGACATGATTATATGTTTAGAGGAACCAGGAAATTCCACCAGAAAACTTTTAGAACTAATAAGTGAATTCAGTAAAGTAGCAGGATATCAGATCAATGCTCATAAATCTAATGCATTTTTACACATAAGTGATGAATCTTCAGAAAGAGAAATTAGGAAAACTACCCCATTCACAATAGCCTCAAAAAAAATAAAATACTTGGGAATCAATCTAATGAAAGGGGTGAAAGACCTCTACAATGAGAACTACAGAACACTAAAGAAAGAAATTAAAGAAAACCTTAGAAGATGGAAAGATCTCCCATGTTCTTGGATAGGAAGAATTAATATTGTCAAAATGGCCATACTACCAAAAGTGCTATACAGATTCAATGCAATTCCAATTAAATCCCAGTGATGTACCTTACAGAAATAGAGCAAGCAATCATAAAATTCATCTGGAAGAATTAGAAACCCAGAATAGCTAAAGCAACCCTTAGCAGGAAGAATGAAGCAGGGGGTATTGCAATACCAGATCTTCAACTCTACTACAAAGCAATAGTAACAAAAACGGCATGGTATTGGTACCAAAACAGGTAGATCAATGGTACAGAATAGAGGACATGGACACAAACCCAAATAAATATAATTTCTCATACTACCAAACTTTTAAACATCAATGGCACATAAGAGAATGGGTAGAATTACAATCAGCCTTTCATTACATTATGTAACAGACCTATTTTCTCCGTGAGTATTTCTATTAGTCATTCCAGTTTTTACAGTTGCTTCCCACTTTTCTTATTGATCCATTTACAACAAAACCCCAAATAGCCAGATGGACATAACCATTGTTAAGTCCCTTGTTGAAAAAACAAATGCCTCCTTTGCAAAATAAGACTACTTAAGAAGACTCAAACTGAAAGCACGGATGGGAAATTGTTCAAGTGGTTTATTAATAAAATAATGAAAGGAACCAATCTGATTTTCAATAATTGATTCCAGACCCATATATTATGAATAGGCATACACATATTACCTTTGCAAAGATAACAAATACTGCACCCTACAGAATAGGATTCCTATTTTGCAATACGCTGTCTCCAAATGGCACAGTAAATGTCTTCACTTGGCCATTCTTATGTTATGCAATACTTGCTTCTTTTGGGTGATGGAGTATGGAGCAGGATCAGTGAATTCTATTACCATATACTCATTACTGAATGTATTTTGCTGTAATATAATAACCATGATGAGAAGCACAGTTATGTGAAGCAACTCGGTAGTCAGTAAGCTTCCTATAAGTTATTGAATGGTGCTGCTGGCAGAAGCATTATACCCAAAGAATGGCAATACCTTATCTAGCTAAGTGTTATTACACTGAAACAACAATAACAACAAACTCTTCCTTTCTAATTAAGGTGATTTAAACTGGCATTTCAATTCTACAAGTACTAATCAAGTTTTGGATTTGATCTTCAACTGCAACAGCCTCTTAGCCGTTGTTATGTACCTATGCCTAAATTATATGAAAGACTGGCTAAAATTTCATATTAGAGCTATTCATTTTGTGTCTGTAAATTTTTTAGTGTAGTCAAGAGTTGATTGCTGAATGTCATAGAGGCACTGAAGAAATTCAGTGACTGAAGGAGAATCATCATCAATGTAGGGAAAAGTGTGAAGCTGGCAGATGTCTTTTGAAGCATGGGAAAATCTCCAATGCTTTACCTTCTCAGGATGGTTTCCCATCCCTCTTTTTGTTGGTCACCACAGTTTCCCCAAGAAACTAGAATAACAGAGGAGCAGTTCCCAGATAGACTTAAGTTATTAAATGGATCTGAGCAGCACAAGGAGGTCAGGAGTGGATGCCCCCAAGGAGGTATGATGCCCCTGCCAATCCCTGCAGTTGCTGGGGATATTGCCTTCTGCTGGCTCACCCTTGAAAGCCCCCAAGAAATTGTCCTGGGCTCAAGACCACTGCCTTGCCCAAGGTTATACCCATCTCCAGAAGCATCATCCAATAACTTGCCAATGAATGAGTACAAACTAGCTCCAGCATCAGTCTACAGCAAAGTTGACTGAGATCTCCGCACTCACAGTAGAGCAGTTCACCTTCTGCTTCTGAACTCCCTCTCCTTCCTCACTTCCTAACAATAACCATTCCCCACACAACAACCCAGTGAAGTTCAGTCCACAAATTTCAACTTCAAAATTCACAAATCTGTTTCTAATGAAACTGACCTAAAATAAAGATTGAGAAAATATCACTATATTTGAAAGTTGTGAGTGCATAGTGACAATTTACAGGGGGAAAAAACCATGTAGTTCTGTTTCTGATGTTGAAAACTGAAAAATTTTATTAATTTTTCTCATGCATCCATACATATATTCATCAAATGTTCACTTAAAATAACAATGAAGCCAGGAACAGTGGCACACATGTATAATCCCAGCATTCGGGAGGGAGGCTGAGGCAGCATGATTGCTTGTTAAAGGCCAGCCTCAGCAAAATCAAGGCACTAAGCAACTCAGTGAGACCCTGTCTCTAAATAAAATACAAAATTGGGCTGGTATGAGGCTCAGTGGTTAAGTGCCCCTGGACTCAATCCCTGGTACCAAAAAAAAAAAAAAAAAAAAAAAAAAAAAATATATATATATATATATATATATGTATATATATATATATATGACTAGAGCTAGATATTTTTCTTTCTACAATATAAAACATCTCTGAACTAATATGTTTAAAATATTTCTCACATGCTCAGTATCTCACATATGAGATATTTTGTTATGTCCATTTAGAAAGCAGCAATAGTTTTAAAATCAAATGAATTTGTAATTAATCTATCCATCCCAAAGAGAATAGTTTTTAAAATTTTTCATAGTTAACTCAGAACCTTTAAACTAAAAAAAAAAAAAACCCTTTAAACTGATTACTTACCAAAACTACTAAAATACAGAGAAAAAAGTATACTTTAACCTACTTCATCAATATCCAATTATCTTCCATTTATAAATGTCACTTACTGATGCTGAACTTGTCCCTGTGTCAAAATAATTCTATGTATACTATATAAAGTTTTTATTATATTCCATAGACACAGCAAAATGTTAAAAACAAAAATGCTTTTAAAATGGCATATAAATCACTTCTTTCAGTTTTACAGATACTAAAATCAGAATTAGGAAATGCTCATAATCAAAAGACTGAAAAGAGAAAGCATAGACTTTGTTTTTCATCTTAATGCACTTTACAATAACAGAGACAAATAAAATTGAATACAACACAAATGATTTGTATTCATTGAAGTGATTTTTCTAACAGAAAAATGTACATAGCTATATAGTGTATTCTATTAATAGAAGAATAATCCTAACAACTTTATCCATTTTATAATAAATAAGTTAATTCCCCATTGTCAGAATTCTTGCTAGGTGTTTTGTTGCAAGAAAAGAAAATCATTTAAGAGAACTCTGAAAAAGGAGAATATATTCAAACAAACACAAAAATCTTTTAAAAATATTGACATGCAGACCCCAGAAGGATCAAGGACTATTAAAGATCCTGGTTGCTCCTTCTTTCATTTTCACTCTCTCTTAGAAGTTCCCTGCCACTGAGAGAACTGTCTCTATTTTTTTTTTTTTTTTTTTTTTTGTCTTTTGCAATCCTCTCCTTATCCATCAATCACAAATCTCATAGTGCCTGTCCAAGGTGCCACCACCATTCCCTTTACAGCTCTTAGAACTTCAAATAAACCCAATTTCCACAGTCTTCTCTATGAGATGGGTAAAAATCATGGGTGCGTGGTCTGATTAAGATTGGTCCAAACACATACGGAAGAGGTTTGAGATATGATGGTAGGGCACAGCAGCAAGGTAGATCCATGGAAAATGGAGGGTAAAGTGACAGAATTTCTTTCTTTCTTTAAACAGAGAGGAAGTACAGCTCCCACAAGGGAAGGGTTCCAAATGAGTAGTCGCTGAGTTGCTGCCGTCTGGGGATTTATATGTTGACCTTTAAAGCTATTGAATAATGACGTTTAGAGGTTTTTCATCCAATCAGAGTGAGACACTGGGGGATCATGCATCCATCTCCCTGTCCAATCGGGATGTTGATCACGTGCTGTTCATGTGCTTATTCACCTGCTTGACACTTGCTCTCTAGTCTTTGAGATACTTTGTACACAGAATTACAGGTCGCTGCCCTATCTACCTATGGTGTTTCTTGCTCCTGCTCCCAGTGGTACTAATATCTAAATAGAAACTGAGTGGGAACATTTTACCCTAAAAAGGATGAGAAATTGCAAACAAAGTAGATACATTTAAATATACTAGAATCTGGGATATATGATAATAAAAAATTCAATGCCTTTGTGGTTTTCACTTTTTAATGATTTAATTTGTCCCTGTTTTGACTTATATGTGAGAAAATACCTCTGTTCATCACTGCAGACTCAAATGTACACTGTAATTTCTTGCTGAAGGAGGCTGGTTTTAGCAGAGGCTCATGATCCCCTGGTGGGGTCAGCTCTGAGATTTTTACTTTCATTTAATCTAGTGAAATGTGTCCTCAGATTTCCTATAGTACAAACCTAGACTTTTGTTTTGCTGAAGAATAATTTCTTTTTTATAGTTGAAATAAGGAAAGGATAACGTTTATAATAAAGTTTATCAATAATATAAAATCAGACATCAGAAAAGAGCTAAGACCATTAGTAGAAAAAAGTGATGAGTGGCAATAATCCATCACAAAGTCCTGGTTCTTCAGAGAGAAAGTCTGTAGTTTTGTGAGCACAACTGTGTAAGGAATGAAGGGGAATTCCACTTCTGGGATGGCAATGTGAAGAACCCCATAGACATGTCCTCCAGCAAAACAGCAGGACTAGTGAAAATACTGAAAGAAAAAATTCTGAGGGCCGATCGGCTGCTGACCATCATTCAGAGCCTAATAAAAAAACATCTACCTCAACTGCTCTAGAAGGACATTCTATCAGGACAATGGAAAGACCCAGATCTGGTATTAATCTGGACCTGAGGGTCTGTTTGTGTTTTCCCACAGGACACGCTATTGCCAATTTGGGTGCCGGAGAGATTGGTCAAGGCCTCAACAGAGACCCCAAAACAGGAAGAAGATGAGGAGGCTTCTTCAGCTGATGGTGTTGGCGATTTCTCACCAAGTTAATGGAGGAGACTCGCGTGAACTATGGGGGATAGTAAAGACGTGGCCCTATCCTGTACCCCTTACCAACTCTTCTATTCTATATCCTCCTATTTTTACAACAATTGACCACATTTCTCCAGTCCGCTGTTCAATGGGGAAAAAAATGGCTTGGGTTTTTGTCCGTGGGAGGTTTATTGTGTGTTGTATCTGTTCTGTGCATATAGTGTTTATACAAAATGCGTATACATGGGTGCAGAGAAACAGTCATTATTCGCCAAGCTCTTGTTGCAATTGATGCTGGCTCATCCCCCCAAGTCTGGTTAAATATGCTGGACCGGTAGTCAAAGACGGGTGAGATTCATGGGGAGCTCATACAGACCTAAGACAGGAATTAAGGTTAGAGCCTCATTGTCCGACGACAGGTAAGGATGTGGCTCCGTCCTGGACAACCTAAGACAGGCATGGTCTCTTTTATAAACAGAAAGGGGGAGATGTGAAAGGCGAGACCTGGGGCCCAGGGTTACGCCACATGCATCCAAGATGGCGACTGGCAGAGAGCCAAAGGGCATGCTGAATGCGCCTTGAGAAAAACAGGAAGTGTTTACCATTGACTGTGTGATAATTAGTTCAGCCGCCTAACGCGTGGACAGATATATCTTACATGTATGCTTGAACTCGTGATCGCTTGACCTTTAATAGGATTGGATGAACATATCTGATTACAATTGCTTATGCATGAGACTGCTTATATATTGAGGGTGTTATCCGAATAAAGCGGAAGTTGCTTCATGAACTTCTGAAGTGTACGTGTCGTTTGTCCCGCTGGTTGGTGGCAAGCGGCAGTTTTTCTGTTTATTTTTTGTTTTGTATTATGACCCATTTTGTCCCTTCATTCTTCCAACTCAACATAATGAAAATTCCATTTAAGATGCATTTACCCCAAAATTCAGTGACTCCTTTCTCTGCAGTGTCCAGTTGAATGACACAGTATCTTCCTGGAATGGACAAGCTGCCAGGATTTCTCATCCCCACCAGCTGTGCATTACAGAAGCTCATCTCCAGATGAATATAGCCAAGATGTGAGAGACTCTCTTCTTCCACCCAGTGCCCCCACATAAGATGGAAGCTCAATCTCAGAGTATCTGCAGTCTGCCTTCACCCCAGTTCAGTCATAGGATGGAAGTTCCATGTCAGCACAAACAAGCTGAGAAGATCAGACTCCTGCCCCAGAGTCCTGCTCTTAAAACAGGGGTGTCACAATGGTGTCAAGTCATTGTCCCAACCTAAAACCCCAAGATACTGCTAAGAGTTTTGACCAGATACGAGACAGGCATTAAGAACAGAGAGCTGTGACATTTAGCAATGGAATTGTCTTTATTTGAAATAGAGTATGGGAAACTGCAAAGATGATTATCTAAAGTGTCCACTTTTCAACAAAGCAAACTGTGACACTGAAAAGCATCAGAACGATTTTGACCAGGACAAATATGGTAGCCTTTCCATTTTCAAAACTTGCTGCAACATTATAATTATTAAGACGGTGTGGTATTGACATAAAGATAGAAATGGAACAATTACATAGAATCAAGAAGTCATAAATAACCCCTCACATTTATGGTCACTTGATTTTTAAGGGTGGCAGCATTGTTCAAAAAAGAATACTCTTTTCAGCAAATTGTTTCACAACAATTGCATGTCCATGTGCAAAACTGGACCAGAGATTGAAGAGTCAGTTCTAAGTTATAGAAACTCATGGAAGAAAGCAGAATATATTTTCATGACTTTTAGTTCAGCAATGATATGTCATTCTTAGGACACAAAAATGATAAGCTACAAAAGCAAAAAAAAAAAAAAATGGTAATTTAGACTGTCAAAATCAAAACTTTTGTACATCAAAGCACATCTGCATCAAGGAAACTCATTGAATGGAAGAAAATATTCACTCTATTGAAACTAAAAAAAAGGCACTTCCCAAATTTTTTTAAAAAAATTAAGAAAGTGAAAAGTGTAAAAAGACCATGAAAGGTAATAATTTCTTCACAGAAGTACAATATAGGTTAATTTGAGATATGTACATATAAAAGGCAAGGTTTCCATTATGTTTCAGTGCAGAGAAACTAGAAGAAGTTTTTAAAAACTTGCAGAAGGCTTTGATGAAAATCACTTGCCTTAAAATAAAGAACCCTATAATTTTAACCAATCTCATTGTGACATTTTGATTTAAGGCCTTTTTTTTTTTTTTTTTTTTCCTTAGAAACAGGAACTCAAGATACAGATTAGAGTGATAAAAAGTTTGACTTTAGCCTCTCAGTATGCAAAGAAAATTGGAAGCATGTCAAAGTTAAGGATATTAGAGAGTATCTGAGGAAAATAAAGAAAAATCTTCTCTGATGTTTAAGAAAAAATTCTAATAATTGCACTTCACTAAGAAATGTTCTGTGTCTGAAAAGTTGATATGAATACATAATCTCATATTGTCATCAAAACTGTAAATCGTGACCTGTGAATATAATGTTTAAAATGACAATTTGAATATTTAATGAGGTATTAATAGGTGCTATATGAAAATATTGCTAAACTACAGCTATTGTTACATCTAACCAGAGACATTTATGACAAATGCACCAAGGAGAAAATTTTGTCAAAGTAACATATTCAAATCCCTTGCATGTAACTCCTCCATTGAAATCTAGGATTGATTTATTATTAAATCATAAAACCTTATATCATTATCTAATTTTTGTGGGGTTTTTTGTTTGTTTGTTTTATTGATTCAGCTTACAGAAAGTAGTCACATAAAAGTGACTCAATTTAGAGACTGGTAGTGTAGCTGCTTTGGGCTGGTAGATACATGCTGAGCTGTACCAGGCCCTGGGTTCAATGCCCAGCACCACCACCAAAAAAAAAAAAAAAAAAAAAAAATCAATTTTCCACCTTCTACCTACAATGAAAAAATTTTATGGAATTTGTTGTAGCAATTATTTCAATTATTTTTTAATTTAGTCTCTTGATTTATAAATTATATTATACTGAGATGAAACCATTTAACACAGAAAAATCATTCCAAATCAAAAGGACAGTAGGTTGAAATACTGTAAAGGAAAAAGATAAGAATCTAAAATGTTGTTTGAATATGTAAAACCAAGAAATTCACATCTACACATTTAACTGTTACAATGTGGCAATATAATGTGTTCCACAAATTTCAGGAATACATGAGATACTACATGGTTCCCTGAACACTCTAGTTTCAGTGGCAAGAACACTATACATTCCATTATGTACAATGGAATGAGCAGGTGACTCACTTGAATGTTTTCCTTCTATTAAATGATTCATCTTTAAATCTGAAGTTTCCATTACAGTTTCACAATCCCCAGAATGACAGTGGATTTACCAAAATTTATCATATGTTCACGTTAATCCCAAATCTTTTCAAATCGTGAAAATACTTGCATAGTTTTATAGTCCATTTCCAAAGTCAACTCAGCAGAAAGGTTGTTCAGGCCATGTCATTATAAGTAATTAAATATCATTCAATATTTTAGAAGGTTATTTATTAACTGATCTAATATACAGTAATTTTAAATAGTTCCTTGAATAACATACATGGAGAAAAATGCATATTTAGGATTTTTTTAAAAAGGGAATCATATCATTGTAATTGCAACATTTTATTTTACCCTTAAATCTCAAAAATATTAGTAATTTTAAAGTTATTACAACTTATGATATTTTTAAAAACCCTACATACTTTATCTATAGACATATATCCTCTATACTTGTTACTAACTTAGATAATTATTTTAGACGTCTAAAGTGCTACATACTGAGTTAACTGGTAAATAATTAGGAGTGAATAATAAACAGTCCTTCTGGGTTCTAACATCTAATCCTCTAATCCTATGAGTAGTTATATTTCACTTCCACCATAAAATCATCAATCTATGTTTATATGAACTGCATTTATATTTGTTTTATTTTCCACACTTTGTTCTAGATATACACATTGTTTCATAAAATGGGGTAAGAACAATTAGTTCAAATACCACATTTCAAAGACATAAGCAAGCAGGTCATTAGTTGACCATACATTGTTAATGATTTTCTGCTCTGTTTCAAAATCCTAATAACACAATTATTAATGAGCATGCCTTACAAAGCTTTTGAGAAAATTCTTAGTGTGGACTTACTTAAAAATAGAATCAAATAAATGTTCAATTCATTACTATGCAAACTTTTGCAAGGAAATTTTATTTTTCTTCATTTGCTTGTGGAACTCTTCCTGAGATTCTCAAAGCATACAGTTAATAGAAAAAGCAATGTCTCAGGTCTTCACTCCTGAAGACAATTTTATATTGCTACATCCACAATATGAGAGTAGTAACAGGTAACCAAGGGATGGAAGTGACCTTACTTACCACATCTAGCTACCTACTTGGGGAATTTGTGCTGTACACTCTTGCTGCTATGAATTTAAAGGTCCTGATTCCCAGAAAGGGATTGCTTTAATCATAGGACAAAGCAAGATTTCTATTAAGCTTTAAGAGATAGCTATTGATAAGTCACTTCAGGTTCCTTGTGCAAGAGAACAAAGGAAAAGAGTCATCATACTGGCTGATGAATTAATCTTGATTATCAAGAAGAGATAGGGTGCCATCACCCATTAATGGAGAAAAATGTATTTGTCCTCCAGAAGCCATTAGGTTGCTTCTTTGTACCTCCATTCTGCCAATTTAGACACTAAATAGATAAATGAAAACTCTTCAACCTGAAGAAGCCATGGTAAACAGGAGCTCAGAACTCTCAGGGATGAGTGTCTGAGAGGGTTACCTCATGTTCTAAGTCACCCGTACTAGATGAGGTTCTTGTTAAATATTAGAGAATTTATAATGAGTTATAGACAAGAAAAGTAATGAGCATCCATTGGGTCCTTGAGACGAGCTGCCGATGTTGAGAAGTGAGTTCTTTCCACCAGAATTCTTCTTGCATGTTTCCCCTAATCTGGAGAAGCTATTTCTAGATGGGTTGAACTTGCCACATGAGACAAGTGGATTTGTGAGGCACATAGTAGATAGAGTGGAGGCTATGTTTCCCCAGCTTTAGAACTAAGATCTCTTTCTTCGGTCGTCAAGAGTATTGCCTGCTGACATCTCATATCTGATTCCCTCTCCAGTAATTGCCCTCAACTGAAGAAAGCTTCCTCTCCTTCACTTTTCCAATGTCCTAATGATAGGTCTCCACCAGAGTCCCGAGACCTACCCTTTCATTGATCCAGAACAACTCTGAAAGTTGTTCCAGCTCCAGAGACATTCCCTATAATGGGTTCCCCAACTGCATATACATATAAATGCAATTGTAACAGTTCAACATCTTTTCTGACCAATTTTGTTTCTCTTGCTTCCACATAGCTGTCATTACCAAGAATACTTTCTAAGATCTCTGTGAATAGAAATTTCTTCCTTGGATTAGAATAACTCAATGTAATGCCCTAATAAAGTTGCATGGTTAGGGTAAATATTTTTCATTGTGTTGTTAAAACATGTTGTGGCAGTTAATATTGTTGGGAAGAGAATAAAAACAGTGGATAAAGTAGACTTTTGAAAGGTAAGGATGTGTCTTTTATCAGGAGAGAAAAAGTTACAAAAATATTAAAATTATAGACAATATTTAAGGTATTATTATTAGGAAGACACCATTTAATCTTTTTAATCAGAGAATGTATTGATAAAATTGGATGACAGAGTTCCCCTTATTCACAGAGGATGCATTCCAAAGTCCTCCATGGATTCCTGTAACTGTGAATAGTACTAAACCATATATATTTTTTTCCCCAGTATATTCATACCTATGATAAAGTTCACTTTATAAATTTAACATAGTAAGAACTTAACAATAATAACTGAAAATAATAAAATAGAATAAATATAACAATAAACTAAAGTTAGAATTATGTGAATTTAGTCTCTTTCTTGAAAGAGTCAAGACAAATATTAATATCTTTGCATGTCAGGTGAGCACAGGTAACTGAAACCACAGAAAGTGAAACTGTGGATAAAGGCGGGACTACTGTATTCCAATTTTGTGACTCACAGTGAAAAAAGAGTAAATCTAAATAGTGATAATCATTGGCTGCAAACATTACAAAAAGGCAATGAGGCATACATACTTCTTGCTATAAGTATAATTGTTCAAATTAAAACCTTGCACATCCAATTCAGAACAGCCAAATTATGAAATCATCCAGATGCCCACCAAAGAATGGAAAGATGAATAGGAAAAGAAAATGTGATATAATAAAGTTCTACTCAGGTATAAAGAAGAATGAAATTATGGCATTTGCCAGTAAATGGATGAAAATGGAGAATATCAGGCTAGGTGAAATAAGTTAAACTCAGAAAATAAATGGTTGAATGTTTTTTCTCTCAAATGCAAAGGCTAGAGCAAAATACGGGAAAAGGGGGAGGAACTGAAGATCGTAAAAATATAGGGAAGATCAGTGGAGTAGGAGATCAAAAGAGGGAAGAGGGATGTGGAATGGCGAGGAAAGGCAGAATGCAGAATGACTTGAAAAAAATCATGCTATGTGAATATCTAAATATACCACAGTGAATTCCACCTTTGTGTACAAGTAGAAAATAGTAATCAAAAGTAAACCTATGAGTGAAAGGAAGATAAGTAGAGAATGGAGGAAGGAGGAGGGGAAGGAAAAGGAGGGAGTTGTGAACTGAAATTAAGTAAATCAAATTCCAAGCATGTATGATTTTGTCAAAATGAACCCAACTACTAACTATAGTGCTCTAATAGTTTTTTTTTTTTAATTTTGTGCATCTTTTAGAAATACATGCCAAAATATTCACATATAAAATCATACACTGTCTTGAGATTTATTTAAAAAGAAATCCAATGCAGGTGAGAAATTGGTTGGCATTTGGATGAAAGATTGGACAAAAATTAAAGTTGGGTGAAAGGTGAAATTCATTATACATATTATATATGATTATATAAGTCTTATTAAACATTTGAATTTTTCCATGTTAAGAAGTGAAAAAGAATTAAGCCATAAAAAATGAAATGACAAGCTACCTTCATAAGTTAAATACCCGTGGTTGTGGATAAAATACCACAAGATAGTGATGATTGGCATTTATTTCATTTGGTATATTGCTATCTGTTACTGGAGTCTTTTTCCAAATATAATTTCTAATTTCTTATCAGTTATCTAAAATACAATTGATTTCTTAATATTAACATTGTACCCAGCATGTTGCTAAATTCTCTTGTTCTCTTAGACATTCCAAATAAAACTAATTTTTACATTCCCAAAATGACAGAACTTTATCTATTGTTTTACATTGTGTATAATTATGGTCTTTGGATTGGAGAACATATATGTTTGATCATAATTAAATGTCCATTTATTCCAATTTCATTAAATGCAATCAGACATATCGGTAACATCTATGAAAATGGTTGATCATTTCATAATACTGGATCTCCTTTTCATTACTGAATAAACTTGATTTATTTTAATGTTCATTATTCTTTTATGTGCTGCCAGATTGTGTTTTTTACTAATTTTATTTTTCACTTTTGTAGCAACATTCAAATAAAACTTGGTTTCAGATTTTCATATTTGATGCTATCTTTCAACCTTGGTTTTCACAAAAATAATTTGAAAGTTTTTCTTTTTCTTTTTTCAGAATTCTTTCTTTCATCATTGTGTGTGCATCTTCAATGATCCATAAAATTTAACAGCATGAATATTATCTGTTCATTTTAAGGTTATTCCCATACTATATCATTTTTTTCAGATCAGAATTTCATTTTTTTCTGTCTTATTGTATTAATTTATACAAGTATTCCACTGACCCTTGAAAGAAAGCCATGTTCACTGTGAACCTGATTTTCAATCTGTTATGTTTTATATGTCTCACCTATAAAGTATTCTATGTTCTCTAGTCTTAACACTTTCTTAATCTGGAAAAGGAAAATGTAATCTTACAACGGTCTCTGTACTTCCCTGTGCATTTTTTATAGCTTGTTTTGTAAGTGTTGATGCCGTGCTAAATGGTACATACACGTTCTTATAGGTTTTCATTATGAAACTTAATCGCCACATCCTGAAACATTCATCTTTATTTCATTGAATACTTTGATATGATTTCAACCATGTTTGTTATTGATGCTTAGTAATTCATCCATTCACACTATGACAAAATTTGCCACTAATCTACTTTCTAAACATAGAAAAACAAAACAAAGCAAACAAAAAATATACAAATATCCCTGCCCTCTTGAATTAGGTTTTATAATTTGTGAATCAGAAAGTAAACAAGATTAATGAATAAAATATATAGCATATTAGGTAATGAATAGTTCTAAGAAAAAAGTATAGCATGTATTAATTTACTAAGAGCAAATATGAAACTCAAGTATTTCTTTCTCTCATATTTTCTCTTCCTTTCTGTCACCCAGTTCCACTAGATTGCTTTACCTTAGTGGTTATAATATAATACAGATATATTTCTATTGCTAGATTGGTAAGTTTTGAAAGATGTCTTCTGACTCTTTATGATAAGAAATAGGGGAATTAGCAACTACGCAACATGACCATGACTGTGGCTATGATAGGAAAAGATATAAACAGAACAGTCACATAATTATATCTTCATGCAGTCAAAAGTAAGAAAGTAAAAGGATAAATAAAGGATGCTAAAGTGGGCTGAATGGTGGCCCCATGGCCTAATCACCACAACCTCTAAGTGTTACTTAGAATGTTACTCAGAATAAAATATCTTTGTAAATGAGATTGAGATAAGGACGTTGAGATGAGGAGACCATTCTGGATTAGCCAGATGAGCCTTAAGTATCAGTCTATGAGCCTTTTAAAAGATACGTGGAAGCAGATTACATACAGGAATAGGAGGAGAAAGCACCATGAAGACAGGGGTAGAGACTTGAGTGTAGCAGTGGGAATTTCAGCAGCCACCAGAAGCTGCCATAGGAAAAACTCTCCCACCGAGCCTCCCGAGGAAGCACAGTTCTTCCAACACCTTGATTTTCAGCTCAATAAAACTGAAATAGACTTGTGTCTACCAGAACTGAGACAGGATAAATTTCTGGGTTTTTTGAGTCACAAAATTTGTTGTAATTTGTTACAGTAACCACACAAAACCAATGCAAACCTTATATAACCAGGAAACAAAATAACAGTTTCCTGTGTTCCTGGCTAACTTGAATGCCTATTATTTATCTACCAATGAAAATTCCAGCTGCACTTCCTTTTTCTTACCCATGTTATTATCTGACAGCAACAAAACCCAAAACAGCTGAGCTTTCCTGAACCATCTCCAAAGTCACTAAACACGGGCCCAAACCCTTTAACAAGAATCCCCCACAAACGCACCTTGCTCCTTTCTGATTCCTCTAGTGTCCCAGTTATGTGCCCATGTCCTTATTGTGGTGATTAACAAGCAGAACTTTGTTAGAATGCAAGTGTGTATCTGTAGTTGTCAGGCACTGAAACAACAGTCCTTAATATGTTTTCATTATATCTGCAGTTCTTTGATCATTTCTGTAATTGTCTGTTTATCTTGTTCTCTTGCTCTCTCTGTCTGATTTCAAGATTACAGATATTGGTTAATTTGGGGGAAGGTGTAGTTTGCCTTTCTATATCTTATTCTCTTTTTTTCTCTTGAGCAGGAAATTTCTTTCCCTAGTGAAGTGTGTAACTTCATTTTTAAATCCATTTAAAAGATGAAATTCTTAAGTAATGTTCCCTCCTCTCCACTACCATAACCACCATAATGTGTTCTACAAGTCACATGACTTCCTGCATTGATTAACAGACACTTGGGAGGCAGAGTCTTTTGATTAATATTTATACTCAACTCATATCCTGAATGTGTGGGCACCTTTGGCAGAAACTGGATCTAAGTAAGCTCTCCTAAATTTATTAATTCTATCACCGATTCAGCAAATGTTTATAATGTCAGGCACTGTGATAGATTCTGTAAATAACAAGATAAAGCAGACACGCTCCAGTATTTAAAGGGCACAGATTAGTAAAACAGCAGCATATAAAATACTACATGTACTATGAGTGCTGCATACATGAGATTGAGTGGGTCTTCAAAAGAAAATTGACAAGGTCTACAGGAAGAAGAAAGAGTTGAGACTTTACAGATGTGATACTTGAGCTAAGACCATAATGATTACGTAGGCAATTTCCAGTGCAGGAATGGTGTTTCAGAAAGCAAAAAGTATAAACCAAAAATTAAACTCTGGTACTCTGAGGGGATCTTTTGTACATACATAGCGTTACGTCACATGTTGTATAAGGAGCATTCTATGTGCTCTGACATAGTGTTAAACAAGGAGCAGATAGAAGAAGATAGAAGATAGTGTTAAACAAGAAGCAGATAGAGAAGTCCTCAGGTACTGTGCTGGGTCTATTTTATTCTAAAGAATCACTGAAATTTTAGGAGTGAGACCAACATCGTCAGGTTTAACAATTACGATCAATAAAGGCACTTACAAGGATCTGAAACAAGATAGTAACAATGGCAATATTGTCTCTACCAATTGTCTTAGGCTTGGTCCCTGTTATGGACTCAATGTTTATATCCCCCAAATTCATTTGTTGAAGTTCTTTGTCTCAGTGTGACTGTATTTGGAGTTGGGGTCTCCTCCAAAGTAATTAAAGTTAGATGTGATCATAAGGGTGGACTCTTACCTAACAGAATTAGTGTTCTTATAGGAAAAGATACCAGGGAGCTCACTAGTTCTTAGTGAGCACTCAAAGAAGACGTCATGTAAGCACACAAGATGACAGCTATCCATGAACCAGAGAAAGAGGTCTCCAAAGAAACCAGGCTTACTGACACCATGATCTTGACCCTCTAAGCCCCTAGAACTGTGAGGAATCAATTTCTGTTTTATAAAGCACCCAGTCTGTGGTATTTTGCTATACCAGCCCAAGCTGACTAATACAGTCCTTCATTGGGTATTGAAGTGAAGTGGGGAGATAGACAAGGAAAATATGCAAAAAAGAAGACTTTTTTTTTCAAAAAGACTGAATACCTTAGTGACTGAAGCAATTTAAAATACATTCGATTGCTTTTAAAAATGCTTTTTCCAATATAAAATATACCTTAATGGTAAACATATGTCTATCTATATTTTTAAATCAGTCAGAATGGATAATTCCATATATTTATATTCATTTGATTTGATGTAAAATAGCAACAGAATAAACAATATTAATTTTGAAATTTCAGATTTAAAGTTTATGATTTTTTAAAAAATGCCATTTTATTTCTGAGGTCTGGAACCTTATTTAGTTAAACATGTCTCATGAATTCTCTGAATATTATGTAACTTCCTATTCTGTCTCTGATGGAGCTACTATTGTCTTGAGTATGAAATAAATAAGCTGAGTAGATTCCTTGAAACTTTTACCATGACAGAACCTACAAATAAGCTAGTAGAAAATAAAATGTGATCATAAGTTAAATCTGTTTTACAACTACTTCAAAATTTACTAGGTTGACACTTCTATAAACAAGTTGCAAAAGGGTTTTATAATCTTCATGCTCACTTCAAGTCTAAATAGACAAGATCTATTTTTCCTAATTAATATGAAATAATTCAAGGGGTGATGTGAACTATCTTACAGGCATGGACACGTGTGTGTGTGCACGAACACACACACACACACTCACACACTCTCCCCCAGTTAGAGATTAACAATAGAGACTTGTGTTTTAGGATTTTAGAGAGAAACTGGGAGAAAGTCAGCAACTTCCAGTTTAATCAATTATTAATTTAAAATCAATGTAAATGATATCTAAAATTGGAATCTTGGGAATGAGATTACATTGAAAGATAATTTTGAGAAATGCCTTTCACTAGCTCTTCAGGCATTATGCATTATATTAGCCTCTACATCTGGGGAAACCTTTTACTAAAGGTAGAATTTAGTGTTAAAATTGTCACTCTGTCTTTACTTAATCCATGTATTCAATAATTGTCATGACATAGAATAGTGTGATGAGCCTCAGATTACTATCTGACAGTGGGGAACTAGTGGCATACTCAGCAAAATGAGGTGCAGATGAAGACTTGGACACCAGTACCCACCAGTACTGACAGGGATTAATGTCTTTTAGGATCTCCTATGGCCCTTAAAAGACAGGGACTAATGTCTTTTGGGATCCCCTATGGCCTTGAGAAATCACTATAATGCAGAAAATAGCCCTGCATCACAAGAGAACAAGAAAGAGAAAAAGGAGGTACCAGGAATGCTGGAGACTATAGCACCATTCCTTCTTCCATTTCCCTTTCCCTTTTCTCTGTTCTTTCTCTATCCCTCCATCCCCCTCCCCCCGCCTCTCTCTCTCACACACACACACACACACACACACACACACACATACACACAACGAGTGTAGAATCATCTTTACATTCTCATTATCTGCTTTTCATGGAAAGCAAAGAGGATAAGATTGCTGGATTTTTACAAGGAGAACCCAGGCTTTCATAATCTCGCTTTCCAACATCTGATTTTACTACTTCTTCCATCACTCAATCTATAACTGAATGTGATTTTCTGAGAAATCATCAAGAAGAAAAAGGAACATTTTAAACATCTTGTGAGCAGGAACTGCATCAACCGGCTCAATTTTGTATTCCTAGGCCAGTGGTACACCTGTATGAGCTCAGTGAATATTGTTTAAACAAATTATCCAGTGATCCTGAACACTACCCACACCCATATAGTACAGGTGTGTAGATCTCTCTGCACAACTTCCACACCCTGCCCCAGTCCCTCACCTTCTCACAATCCATGCTATGAATGGTCATGATTGTACAATATGGCCCTAACCAAGATTTGGATTCTCACCCAAACTCTGCAAAAAAGCTCTTCCCTTAAGTAAGTTAGAACTAAGAGATTTGAGAATCAGTCTGACAATTTCTTGAAATAATCAAATATAAACTCATAAGTTGGGAAAACAGATGATTGCCCATAAGAATAGACAATAATGAAGCTGATTTACAAAGGCAAAACAATGGGATCTGAAAGTAGACAGTAAGAGAAGTCCTCTGTGAGGACCTTCAGTGTCCCCAGTCCCTGGCTATAGAGCATTTCTGAGTTCTGGTCTCTCTTTGTGTTAGAAACCTCTGTATCCTTAAGACAAAGGTCCCTTTTAAAAAATAGTGTAATAACAGTGTGATTTTTCAAAATTATTATTATTTATAAAGTTAAAAGTCTTAATTAATTCAGTCCTACTCTGAACTGTAAAAATTTTTCAAAATAAAAATGACAGGGCCCACTCCAGGAGACTCAGACTCAGCAAGAGACTCACTGGGAATGAATAGGGATGCTGGCTTATCTCAGTATGTTTTTTAAAGCTTTACAGATCATTTTGCTGCTCCACCAGGGTTGAAAACTACTATGCATGTAGGAAAATATTTTTTAAAAAAGTACAGTAACTCAGTACTCCAAGGATTTCATTAATTATATTGGACATTCATGTACAAATAAAACTTAAGCATGTTTACAAAGGAATGTATCCAACATTAAAACAAACTGTTTAGAATTATTGATTAAATAGAGAGGGAAACAGGAAATTGGAATGATAGTAACCTGTTTCTTTCAAAAGATATATTTATCTCAATCTCAAAGGAACCTGTCAACACTATACATTAGAAAACTTAAACTTTTTAATAATACAAAAATGATGGTCATTTAAGCAATATGGGGTAAACTGAGGTTAAATGAGTTCAAAATGTTCAAATTATGCAAATAAATTGAAAATTAGGACTAACTTTTTGAAATGTTAGGATCATAAAACTGAACATTTTGTTTGATTTATTGCTGGATAAATCCACCCTATGTGAATTCTGTATATTTGCTCTAGGCCATTCTTTTCTAAATTGTATGCTATTCATCATCCTGACATTACCAAAATAGCATAAACTTCTACTGATAAAGATAATGCATTTTAAATATCATTGCTAATAATTCAGTTATTTCCACACACAGTAAAACTGATTCCTAAATATTCTGAATTGGTAAATAACATATTGGTCAATATGCATTTGATCCCAAAGATAAAGCATAATAAATTTGTAATTAATTTTTTCCATTGAAGTAACTTATTTATTCCCCATAACATCTCTTTTTAATGAGAAAACATCACAAAATGTTATTTACAAGGCTTGAACTATACAACTATAAAGCTTTCAAGTTCTAGACCACTCACTTCCATTTATGACTCTATTGAAATATTCACCTATATCTATATCTAATTGTGTGTGTGCCTATATGTGTGTGCTCTATTCCTGAGGCACATCCCAAGCTCTTATCTATATTTTGAATACAGTAACACCTACATGTTCCTTTAGGCTGGAATTCTTTATTTTTCTTAATTCTTTAGTAACCTAAACTCCAGTATCATTTATCATACTTGTGAGTAGTTTTTTTTTTTTTATTGTATACAAATGGGATACATGTTGTTTCTCTATTTGTACATAGAGTCAAGGCATACCATTTGTGTAATCATACATTTACATAGGGCAATGATGTTTATTTTTTTTTCCTTCCCTCCCACCCCTATTTTCCCTCTATACAGTCCTTTCCTTCATTCTTACCGCTCTCCTTATCCCTAACCCTAAACCTAACCTTAAACTTAATGCTAACCCCTCCCACCCCCATTATATGTCCTCATCCGCTTATCAGCAAGATCATTCGTCCTTTAGTTTTTTGAGATTGGCTTATCTCACATAGCATGATATTCTCCAATTTCATCCATTTGCCTACAAATGCCATAATTTTATCATTCTTCATTGCGGAGTAATATTCCATTGTATATATATGCCACAGTTTCTTTATCCATTCATCAACTGAAGGGCATCTAGGTTGGTTCCACAATCTGGCTATGGTGAATTGAGCAGCTATGAACATTGATGTGGCTGTATCTCTGTAGTATGCTGATTTTAGGCCAAGGAGTGGGATAGCTGGGTCAAATGGTGTTTCCATTCCAAGCTTTCTGAGGAATAACCAGACTGCTTTCCAGAGTGGCTGCACTAATTTGCAACCCCACCAGCAATGTATGAGTGTTCCTTTTTCACCACATCCTCGCCAACACCTATTGTTGCTTGTATTCTTGATAATCGCCATTCTAATTGGTGTGAGATGAAATCTTAGGGTAGTTTTGATTTGCATTTCCCTTATTACTAGGGATGTTGAACATTTTTTTCATATATCTGTTGATTACTTGAATATCTTCTTCTGTGAAGTGTCTGTTCATTTCCTTAGCCCATTTGTTGATTGTATTATTTGTATTCTTGGTGTAGAGTTTTTTGAGTTCTTTATAGATTCTGGAAATTAGCGCTCTATCTGAGGTATGGTTGGCAAAGATATTCTCCCACTCTGTAGGCTCTCTCTTCACATTTCTGATAGTTTCCTTTGCTGAGAGAAAGCTTTTTAGTTTGAATCTATCCCAGTTGTTGATTCTTGCTTTTATTTCTTGTGCTATGGGAGTCCTGTTAAGGAAGTCTGATCCTAAGCCAACAAGTTGAAGATTTGGACCTACTTTTTCTTCTATAAGATGCAGGGTCTCTGGTCTGATTCCAAGGTCCTTGATCCATTTTGAGTTGAGTTTTGTGTAGGGTGAGAGATAGGGGTTTAATTTCATTCTATTGCATATGGTTTTCCAGTTTTCCCAGCACCATTTGTTGAAGAGGCTATCTTTTCTCCATTGCATATTGTTGGAACCTTTGTCTAGTATGAGAAAATTGTATTTATTTGGGTTTGTGTCCATGTCCTCTATTCTGTACCATTGATCTACCTGTCTATTTTGGTACCAATACCATGCCGTTTTTGTTACTATTGCTTTGTAGTAGAGTTGAAGATCTGGTATTACAATACCCCCTGCTTCGCTCTTGCTACTGAGGATTGTTTAGCTATTCTAGGTTTTTTATTCTTCCAGATGAATTTCATAATTGCTTGCTCTATTTCTGCAAGGTACATCATTGGGATTTTAATTGGAATTGCATTGAATCTGTATAGCACTTTAGGTAGTATGGCCATTTTGACAATACTAATTCTGCCTATCCAGGAACATGGGAGATCTTTCCATCTTCTAAGGTTTTCTTGAATTTCTTTCTTTAGTGTTCTGTAGTTCTCATTGTAGAGGTCTTTCACCTCTTTTGTGAGATTGATTCCCAAGTATTTTATTTTTTTCGATGCTATTGTGAATGGGGTAGTTTTCCTAATTTCTCTTTCTGAAGATTCATCACTTATGTATAAAAATGCATTGGATTTATGAGCATTGATCTTGTAACCTGCTACTTTACTGAATTCACTTATGAGTTCTAAAAGTTTTCTGGTGGAATTTCCAGGTTCCTCTAAATATATAATCATGTCATCAGCGAACAGGGATAGTTTGAGTTCTTCTTTTCCTATTCGTATCCCTTTAATTGCTTTGGTTTGTGTGATTGCTCTGGCTAGAGTCTCAAGGACGATGTTGAATAGAAGTGGTGAAAGAGGGCATCCCTGCCTTGTTCCAGTTTTTAGGGGGAATGCTTTCAGTTTTTCACCATTTAGAATGATATTAGCCATGGGCTTAGCATAGATGGCCTTTATAATGTTAAGGAATGTTCCCACTACCCCAATTTTTTCTAGTGTTTTGAGCATGAAGGGATGCTGTATTTTATGAAATGCTTTTTCTGCATCTATTGAAATAATCATGTGATTCTTAACTTTAAGTCTGTTGATATGGTGAATGACATTTATTGATTTCCTGATGTTGAACCAACCTTGCATCCCTGGGACAAAACCCACTTGATCGTGGTGCACTATCTTTTTAATATATATTTGTATGCGATTTGCTAAAATTTTGTTGAGAATTTTTGTGTCGATGTTCATTAAGGATATTGGTCTGAAATTTTCTTTCCTCGATGTGTCTCTGTCTGGTTTAGGTATCAGGGTGATATTGGCTTCATAGAACGAGTTTGGGAGGGTTCCCTCCTCTTCTATTTCATGGAATACTTTGAGGAGTATTGGAATGAGCTCTTCTTTAAAGGTTTTGTAGAACTCGGCTGAGAACCCATCTGGTCCTGGACTTTTCTTTGTTGGTAGGCTTTTGATGACCTCTTCTATTTCATTGCTTGAAATTGGTTTATTTAAGTTGTGTATGTCCTCCTCGTTCAGTTTATGTAATTCATATGTCTCTAGAAATTTGTTGATGTCTTCGAGGTTTTCTGTTTTGTTGGAGTATAGATTTTCGAAATAGCTTCTAATTATGTTTTGTATTTCAGTCATGTCTGTTGTGATGTTTCCTTGTTCATTCCAAATTTTAGTAATTTGAGTGTTCTCCCTCTTTCTCTTTGTTAGTGTGGCTAAGGGTTTATCAATTTTATTTATTTTTTCAAAAAACCAACTATTTATTTTGTTAATTTTTCCAATTGTTTCTTTTGTTTCGATTTCGTTGATTTCGGCTCTGATTTTAACTATTTCCTGTCTTCTACTACTTTTGGTATTGGTCTGCTCTTCTTTTTCTAGCGCTTTGAGCTGTAGAGTTAAGTCATTTATTTGTTGATTTCTACTTCTTTTTTTGAATGCGCCCCATGAAATAAATCTTCCTCTAAGTACTGCTTTCATAGTCTCCCAGAGATTTTGATATGATGTGTCTTTGTTCTCGTTTACTTCTAAGAATTTTTTTATTTCCCTCCTGATGTCTTCTGTTATCCATTCATCATATAATAGTGTATTATTTAATCTCCAGGTATTGGAGAAGTTTCTGTTTTTTATTCTGTCATTTATTTCTAATTTCAATCCATTATGATCTGATAGAGTACAAGGTAGTATCTCTATCTTCTTGTATTTGCTAACAGTAGCTTTGTGGCATAAAATACGGTCTATTTTAGAGAAGGATCCATGTGCTGCTGAGAAGAAAGTGTATTCGTTCTTTGTTGGATGGTATATTCTATATATGTCCGTCAAGTCTAAATTGTTGATTGTGTTGTTGAGATCTATAGTTTCTTTATTCAATTTTTGTTTGGACGATCTATCCAGTGGTGAGAGAGGTGTGTTAAAATCGCCTAGTATTATTGTGTTGTGGTCTATTTGATTTCTGCAATTGAGAAGGATTTTTTGACATATGTGGATGAGCCAATGTTCGGGGCATAGATATTTATGATTGTTATGTCTTGCTGATTTATGCTTCCCTTAAGCAGCATGTAATGTCCTTCTTTATCCCTTCTGACTAGTTTTGGCTTGAAGTCCACATTATCTGAAATGAGGATGGATACTCCAGCTTTTTTGCTGTGTCCATGTGCATGGTATGTTTTTCCCCATCCTTTCACCTTTAGTCTATGGGTGTCTCTTTCTATGAGATGAGTCTCTTGCAGGCAGCATATTGTTGGATTTTTCTTTTTAATCCAATCTGCCAGTCTGTGTCTTTTGATTGATGAATTCAGGCCATTAACATTCAGGGTTATTATTGTGATATTATTTGTATTCCCAGTCAATTGACTCATATTTGTTTTTGACATGATTTGGTTTCTCCTTTATTTGGCTATTCCTTTAGGCTAGCGCCTCCTGTTGCTGATTTGCATCGTTGTTTTTCATCTCTTCCTCATGGAATATTTTGCTGAGAATGTTCTGTAATGCTGGCTTTCTTTTTGTAAATTCCCTTAGCTTTTGTTCATCATGGAAGGATCTTATTTCATCGTCAAATTTGATGGTAAGTTTTGCTGGGTATAAGATTCTTGGTTGGCATCCATTTTCTTTCAGGGCTTGGTATATGTTGTTCCAGGCCCTTCTAGCTTTTAGGGTCTGGATTGAAAAATCTGCTGATATTCTTATTGGTTTCCCTCTGAATGTAATTTGATTCTTTTCTCTTGCGGCCTTTAAAATTCTGTCTTTATGTTGTATGCTAGGTATTTTCATAATAATGTGCCTTGGTGTGGGTCTGTTGTAATTTTGTATATTTGGAGTCCTATAAGCCTCTTGTACTTGGTTTTCCATTTCATCCTTCAGATTTGGGAAATTTTCTGATATTATTTCATTGAATAGATTGTTCATTCCTTTGGTTTGTTTCTCTAAGCCTTCCTCAATCCCAATAATTCTTAAATTTGGCCTTTTCATGATATCCCATAATTCTTGTAGATTCTGTTCATGATTTCTTACCATCTTTTCTGTTTGGCCAACTTTGTTTTCAAGATTAAATAATTTTTCTTCAGTGTCTGAGGTTCTGTCTTCCAAGTGTTCTATCCTATTGGTTATGCTTTCTATGGAGTTTTTAACTTGTTTTATTGTTTCCTTCATTTCAAGTATTTCAGTTTTTTTTTTTTTCAGTATCTCTAACTCTTTATTGAAATGATCTCTTGCTTCCCGTATTTGGTCTTTTAACTGTTGATTGGTGCGATCATTTAATGCCTGCATTTGCTCTTTCATCTCCTCCTTCAATGTCTGCGTTTGCTCTTTCATCTCCTCATTAGCTTCCCTGGTCGTTTTAATTATGTACATTGTGAACTCCCTTTCTGACATTTCTTCTGCTGTGCTGTCATTGGGTTTTATTGATGTAGTATCTAGGTTTGTTTGGGACATTTTCTTCCCTTGTTTTCTCATATTGGTCAGCTGTCAGTGGGACCCTGAGATATTGCAGTTTTCTGCTATTGGCTCCTAGTGTCCCAGTAGATTTCCAGTGTATCACCTCCCAGCCTTCAGTAGCCTGATGTCTTGGAGGAATCTGATAATGCAGTGCATCCAAAGAAAACTGCCCCTAGCCCCTACTGGTTCCACGGTTTGGAGCTGGCTCTGTGTGGAAAGGCTCTCACTGTGGGCCTGCACCGTGCAGCTGGCCGTGTGGGAGGAGCCCACTGCCAGAGTGTGGAAGGCTACCTTGGGAAGACTCTAGCTGCCCTGCCTGACTCCAATAAGCCACCTCTATCTGGGCCTGCCACCCAGGCCGAGCTCTACCCAGTGGGCAGACTCACCTGTGGCTCTATTTCAGTCCGAGTCTCTCAATGCCTCCCCTATTAACTCCTGGGTTCTGGAGCGACTGGGGGGTGCAGTCACCCTCTAGGCCACCATCTTGGATTCCCCCGTGAAGAGAGCCTGCAGCCGGAGTGGGCAGAGCCGCCTGAAGAGGTCTCTGGCTGCCCTGCCCTGATCCCAGAGGCTGCTTGCGGATTGAAGTTCTCTGTTGGTTCGGGGGCTTGTGGCTGGTTCTATGTAGAAAACCTCTCACTGGGCGGTCTGGTCTGAGAAGCTAGCCTTGAAAGCCACCTCCCTCCGCAGAGGTCCAGGCTACTTGGGGAAGTCTCTGGCTGCCCTATCCTGGTCCCTGAAGCTGTTTGCGTGTCGGAGTACGCTGCACTGCGCTGGCTCCGGGACTCGGAGCTTGTTCTGGTCAGAAAGGCTCTCACTAGTGGGCCCGTTCCGTTCCGAGAACCTGGAGAAGCTGGCTGTGTGGGCGGGGCCCACCACCAGAGTGCGCAGGGCTGCCTGTGGATGACTCTAGCTGCCCTGCCCGGCTCCAATAAGCCACCTCTATCTGGGCCTGCCACCCGGGCCGAGCTTTACCCAGTGGGCAGACTCACCTGTGGCTCTATTTCAGTCCGAGTCTCTCAATGCCTCTCCTTCTTAACTCCTGGGTTCTGGAGCGACTGGGGGTGCAGTCACCCTCTAGGCCGCCATCTTGGATCACCATGAGTAGTTTTTTAATAAGCTATTATTAATGAAAAATTTTTCTCTTTCAGAAAGACATCATCACTCTTTGTGAATTTCAGTCTATAAAATCTGACTGTAAAATTAATTTAATTTAATGGCTTGAGGGTTAGAAGGTAGAAGTATATTGTCTAAATGAGGGTTCCTTTCCAGTATCTGGTCCTCAACTAGGATGGGAAATGAGAAATTTATTTACTGAAGTTTTTTTCACGTTTATTAATAAACAGTTATTTTTCTGAACTACCTATTAAGTTTTTTGCTCCATTTTCCTGTTGCAGTTGTCAAGTATTTTCTTATTGATTTGTAATAATATTGTATCATAAATCTTTATATCATATATGCTGCCAATAATTTTCCTAATTTTTAACGTTTCTTTGATTCAATATTTATTTTTGGTTGTTAGTGGTTTTAAATATTTGTATGATTAAAACTATGAAATTTTTTTTCTCTTTTGACTCCTTATTTGCTCCTATTATAAATAATTATTTTAAGTAACAAAAAATGTATATATATACATATACATATACATATTTAAATATTATATTTTTTCCAGGAAAAGAAGTTTTATTTATTTTAGCTCTGGTCAACTTTAGAGTATATTACAACTCGTGAAATATTCTTTCATATTTGGGGATGGATGAATACATGTAAGGCACCACGTCCCTGTCACATAGTAACTGGTCATAGTCTCCATTTTTGTTGTTCTTTTTTAATATATGTAAGTTATTTATTTTGATTCATTGTAAACAATTGGGATACAACTTATTTCTCTGGTTGTACATGAAGTAGAGTCATACCATTTGCAATGGAGAAAAGATAGCCTGTTCAACAAATGCTGCTGGGAAAACTGGAAATCCATATGCAGTAGAATGAAACTAAACCCCTATCTCTCACCCTGCACAAAACTCAACTTGAAATGAATCAAGGACCTTGGAATCAGACAGAGACCCTGCATCTTATGGAAGAAAAAGTAGGTTCAAATCATCATGTCGGCTTAGGATCAGACCTCCTTAACATGACTCCCAAAGCACAAGAAATAAAAGCAGGAATCGATAATTGGGATAGATTCAATCTAAAAAGCTTTTTCTCAGCAAAGGAAACTATCAACAATGTGAAGAGAGAGCCTACAGAGTGGGAGAAAATCTTTGCCACACATACTCCAGATAGAGTGCTAATTTCCAGAATCTCTAAAGAACTCAAAAAACTTTACACCAAACAATACAAATAACCCAATGAACAAATGGGTTAAGGAAATGAGCAGACATTTCACAGAAGATCTACAAGCAATCAACAGATATATGAAAAAATGTTCAACATCTCTAGTAATAAGAGAAATGCATGCATGTACAGCATGCATTGACATTGACAGCATGTACACAGTTGACCACACCATCTTTCTCGAAATTCTTTCTTCTATTCCTGTAAGTTCTCATAATTTTAGTTCCTGATTTTCTTCCTTGCTCTCTTGTCCCTCCTTTTTTTATCTTATTCACAGGCCTATCATACTTTACTTGAACAATAAATCTTGCTATACCTCAAGACTTAGTACTAAAACTGCTGAAATTATTTTGCATTCTCCCCCTTAGATATCTCATTCATAATTTAAAAATTAACAGCTATCTATACCCAATGATTGCTCACAATTTTATTCTTCAAGCCTGCATCACTCCTCTGAACCTCATGTATAATTAAATGCCTACTTTGGCATATCTACTTGTAAACCTCTAAAGGCCCCAAAACTCAAAATATACAAAATTGATTCCTTTATTTCCCTTTTTGCTCTTCTAATAATAATTAACTCAATGAATGTTGTCAACATGCATAATTTAGAAAGTTAGAAAAACCTTTGATGTTATGCTTTCCTTTGTCTCTGTATTCAATGTCTGGTGAAAAGAAGGTATGATTATACTCATAGATTCAACTATTTGTCTTTGCTCTAATGCAGGCTACCATTCACTCTTGCCTGGACTGCTGCATACCTGAAACCAGGAGCGCTATATTTTAGGTATAGTTTGAGTCCCCGAAGAATTTATGTGTTGGAAACGTGGTTCTCAATGAAGAAATACTGGGATATGTTGAACTTTTATGAAGTGGAAACTAGTGGGAGGTGATTGAGTCATTAGAGTGTTGCTCTCAGGTGGAATTAATGTAATTTTTATGTGACTTCAGTTAGTTCTAAAGAGAAGATTGTCATAAAAGAGCAAGATGAGCCCCTCTCTGCTCTTTCTATTTTGCTATCTGAATTCTCTCTCTTTCTCTCTCATATAAATTCCCCTATTGCAAAGTTACCTACTATGAAGTCCTCATCAGAACAGGTGGCATGCTATCTAGACCTTCTGACCCTAAAATTGTAGGGGTAAATAAAACAGCTTTTAATAAAGTACTTAGTCTCATCAGTCTCAGGTGTTTTGTTATAGCAATAGAAAATTAAGACAGGAGTGTGAAACTTTTTTCTGTAAAGGACCAAATATAAAATATTTTAGGCTTTTTGGGTTTTATGGGCTTGGTTGCAACTTGAGATTCTGAGGATAGTAGTTATAAATAGTATTTAAGTGAATGAGTATGACTGTGTTCTAATAAATATTTATGGACATTATATGAATTTGAATGTCATATCATTTTCATGTCATTAGATTTTATACTTCTTTTGACTTTTTAGGATTTTAAGAATGCAAGAACAAGTCTTATATCATGGTTATTAGAAAAAACAGGTGACAAGCCAGGTTTGGGCCACAGATCCCTAGTCAGACAGATCCCTGGTCTGAGTGGTCCTCTGTTTTTGCTCTTGTATTTTTTAACTTCATTTTTAGCATTGAGACAGGGAATCTTGAAGAATTCAAGTCTAATTATGTCAAGCTCCTGCTCATTGTTTTCCTCTGTTCTTAAGCCAAATGAATTTTTTTTACATCATTCAAAATCTCTGTAGTGTCAGAGTCCTACCTCTGTCTCTGATGGACATTTCATTTCATGCTCAATGCTTCTTTCTCAACAAAAGTTTTTGACCAATGCTTCTTATAAATATAATATACATATTATGATTCTTAATTTACATGTGCTATATCACCCATATGACAAAATTACAAAGTAAGCATATGTTAGAGAAAGGTTAGCAAAAAAAGTTCTGTGATAAGTTGTTCATGGAAAAGGAATTTCACGTATTTTTTGTATCACAAGTTAAAAACAAAATATACATTTTCTAGTCAATCCTATGCGATAGTTGTGTAGTGCCACATAATTATAATCTTTAATGTAGTTTTGTTGTATTTCATGTACTCCATCCAGTAAACCATGTCAAACACCTAGCAATTATAACAGAATACTTTTAATAATACCATGTTGTGGAATCTACATAGATCCAATCATTACGTGTAACAAAACAAAAGTGCTTATATCTTTGAATTAAATGTTGCTTTCTACATGAATAACCTGTACTGAATGGCATTTTTCAAATCATTTTTATTTTAATGACTTTTGACAATCTATTAAATAATGTCCATAAGCTAATTACTCAATAATATGAGATTGTTATTACAGTTGACACTTAACTCTGTTTGGGGCACTTCTTTTTAATCAAAAGAAACTCAACTATACTTCTGAGTCTCTGATGACATTCAATAGTCCAGATTAAATGGGTTATCCATGCTAAAGCTCATGAATATAAACATTGTATTAGATGGTAAAGGTATTAATGATTATATATAAATAAATCTCTACAGTCAGAGTAATAGTACCTATGACATCTTGGCTCTTATAATTAAGAACCATAATTCATTGTTCAAAGTAATTACAGAAAATTAAAGTGTGAAAGTGATAAAATATGATTTTTCATAATGGCTGTCAAATCAGGTAAAAAAGATTATCAGAGCTGGACAAGTTAGACTTGAGTTAACTAACATAATTTAAAGAGAGAAACTAGGGCTAAAAATAAAGACTAGTTAATTGATTTCAGATAAGTTACTTAACCTTTTGGAGTCTGATGTGTCACATTTAAAACGTGCTAATAATAATAACAGCCTCATAAGGTAATGTGCACAAGATAATCATGTGCACATCTGCACACATATGTGTAAACATTGTCATACACACTGTCGACCTTTGACTGTTGGGTTATTCAAAATATAATGGAGTATCTGTAACATATTCAATATTACCTTCAGAAGAGGTCCATTCCGATCATCCTATTTTAAACTCTGACTCAATAAATATACTTTATACTTCATATGCACAATCTACTTTACCCTGCATTTTTAGTTAGCATTTTATCTAACATACTACAACTTTCTGTGTTCAAAAGTTCCCTTCCTTTATCCTCACTGTATTGTAAATTGTGAGTGAAGAGTGCAACAACATATTTCTATATCTCACAGTTGGGAACAATGTTTGTCACATAGTAGGAACTCAAAGCATCTGTTGAATAAATGAATTTTAATTAACTTTATCTTTTGACTCTTTGATGTCTTGACTTTCCAAGTTAGTCCCAAGAGTTAGTTTTAAAGTTTCCAAAAATAATATCTCATTTCAATTGCATGTGGTTCCGTTGACCCACAGTGCATTTCTCTAAGACTGTTTTATTTCTTTATACTTGCCTGGTTTTTTTAATCTAATTTCAGCAGTGTCAGTGATCCAGTTATTGTAAATCACTGTATTCCACTTTCCAAGAAAGAAAATAAATGTTTCATCTAAACCTGAAGGACTGCTTTTGTAAATCAATGGTTTCTTTTTTTCTTGGAATTCTTTATTATACCAGGAGAATAATTTGTCATAACGTCTGTTAAATACACCAAGTACAAATAATCCAATAAATATCAGTGAGAGGAATAGAAATTGGAAGATAAAAGGGGTTGTTGGGTTAATTATGATCAATCCTATTCTAAAGCTCAGAATGACTTTACCATTTATTGTTATTCTCTTATTCTTGAAAACGTATGTATTTTGATGACTTTAAAATGGCTATTTAAAAGATGGCTATTTCATAGCAATTGGCAGACAAATTGGCATAGAAGAGTCACTAGAATAAAAATTTTAGGCTTTAAGTCATTTTCTGTGGGAGCTGTTCAGTGATAATGAAAACATTAAAAAGAAATTCATTCTGGGGATGTCAAAGTCCTCAAGTATGTGACAGCTTGACTATAGGCTATGATAGTTTTGGAGTGGCAATAAATGCAGAGGCTTCGATCAGTTTGGAACCTACACTACCCACAATTCAGTGCCAAAACATCAGAACAACTCAAAAGACAGAAAAATCCTCCAACTTCCAAATATATTAATTGTCCTTGAAAGTAAACACAAATATGCTTTATAAAAGATGTATATATAATCTCAGAATCTCTCTTCAAGAAGAGAAGAAGCTTTAAATAAAATGAATATTTTAAAAGTATTTTTTAAAAAGGTAATAACAAAATAACAATTATAAAGAAAACCAGTACCTCTGGCACTTAGTGTAGTGTAGTCTTAGAAATTCATTCAGGTTATGTCTAGCACAGTGGCACACACCTGTAATTCTAGTGACTGGGGAGGATGAGACAGGATGATTGCCAAGTTCAAAGGACAGCCTCAGCAACTTAGTGAGACACTGTTTCAAACAAAAACAAAAAAAAAAAAGAAAGAAAGAAAGAAAGAAAAGAAAAAGGATTGAGGATGTAGCTCAGTGACAAAGTAACCCTTGGTTAATCCCCAGTACCAAAAATTATTTAATTAATTAATTAAGGTTATAAAAGCAAAAAATAAAACTTTAAGTCAGTATCTCAGAGTTGGACGCAGTACTATTTCTTTAAATTTATTGGACTAATAAGTAGGTATAACTTTTAATATAATAAATGAATTTAAATATATTTTCAAATATATTTACTTCTCTCTCTTCTAAATTTCCTAATATAAATATATCTATTGCAATGGTTTGAACAGGATTCTAACTCAACTGGTTAACAATGAGGGAGATACAATGCTCTTCATTACAAAATACACCAATATCAGCAACTCAAGATTTCCTCAATCAAAGATTTAGGACCCATTTTTTTTCTCTTATTTTCCTCATCCACTCTCAGACTGTCATCTTTGTTACTTTCCTTCATGTCCACAGAATAGATTCCACAGCCACAGGTGACATGCAGGTGACTGGACAACATACAGGAAGAAGGATGTCTATTCTCATATGACTTACTAAGGGTTGGGACATAATTTTTAGAAGCCAGTCATCAACAGTGCCTCACATCTTATTGTCCAGAAAAATATCACATGCCTATTCAAACAGAATTATTGGCAAAGGGAATGAGATTTTGGTGTTTACGTGAAGTACGTGGGACCTTGAGAAGGAAAGCAGATTATCTGAACAAAATAGGGTCTGTATGAAAGGAATGAGGGATCAGAAGATTGCACTGAATGTTACATGACCATTCAATATTGTCTGCTGCCTTGATCATTTATTTTAACTTATTTATTAAATAAATATTAATTGAATGCCTCCCATATTCCAAGCACGGTGTTTGCTGTTGAAAATAAATAGCATCTTCATACCAATGAAAGAGAAAGAAAATATCAGTATTAGGAATAATAGAATTGGATATGACATATTTTAAGGGGGAAACTCTATTTACTGATGGACAGAATGTTAATGGCGAGAGGAGAAAAGTAGCAATCTGGGTGGATAGTGAAATCACTGAGACAGTGAAATGTGTGATAACTAGTTATATGGAACAAGGGCAGGGATATCAAGAGCTTGATTTTGGCCATGTTGCTCTAAGGTAGGCACAAGACACCTATGTGTTGATATTATATACATGCACCTGGGGCTCCAAGGAAAATCTGTACTGGAAGATTACATTATTCCATAGAATTACCTCTTGTTATTATCTGGGTATATCTTTTTCTTATTTTCACATTTTTAAGAATAGACTATGATGAGAATGCAAACTAGAACAGACACTTAAAGAGATTTGGCAGTTTCTCATGAAACTAAATATACTCTCACCATAGAATTCAGCAATCTCACTTCCTGGTATTTACCAAAGTGAGTTGAATATTCTGGTTGGTTCTAGCAGTTTTTTTTTTTTTTTTTCTTCTGTAATTGCCCAAACTTAGAAGCCACCAAGACATTGTCCTTCAATGGGTGAATGAATATGACCCTGGGTTTGATCCTAGCATTACATAATAAAATTAAATAAAGGTACATACAAAAGAACAGAAAAACATCCTGTGGACCACTGGTAAGAATGTATTTACCATTATAAAGTAAATTTAATGTACTTCTAACTTTTGTATAACTTTTACCCTGATTCTAGAAAATGTCTCTATAGCTACTTAGAAGTTATAAATCCACATCTTAGACCAGTATTGTGGTAGTTTCTCTTGTCCTTCTCTATTATCATACACAAATTCTTTTTGCCATTGGATATTTTATATATGAGAGATATACCTTAGTACTTCTACCTTTGAATGGAGATAAGAAGCATAACGGAATCCAAATAAGTGGAGGTGAATTAAATTAAAACGAGGAAAGTGAATTAAACGAAAACATCTTTTCATATGAATAACAAAATTTTCATATGAACCACCTTGATATATCAAGATAATTCTAACTCTTAATAAATTTTCCCTGAATGATGTATTCATTGGTACCAATTAAACAGTCGACCAGGTTAATAATTTCTTGAAGTCATTTTTATATTTAGCACTATTCTATTTAACATGTTACTTAGAGTTATTATGTCCTTTTCATTTCTATGATGTTAAATTGGTATATATTGTATGCAAGTAAACATGGTCTCATTTTTCAGTAAAATGCCTTTGCTCAACAAAAATTTTCTTAAAATTCTTTAAGAAATCTATTAGATTCTTCAAGCTAGAGTGAAATAACAATCTAGGTAGAACTTCTGACTGTAAAAATCTGAAAAACTAGGAAATTGTGAAACAAATAAAATTGTTTTCAGAAACTGGAAAAGAGGTAGCTCAGATTTATGATGCAAAGGAAATAAATGAAGTAGATCACAAAATTACTGTAACTTTCTGTCAGGAGGAAATTTCCATACCATGAAAACAAAGGGGAAACAAAGAAAGTCTGGCAACCTAATTCAGTTGACGAGATAAAGACTGAAGTTTGAGGCATTCAGTGGCCACTCAAAAGGGGTAGAGATTCAGTAATAGGGTTCATCTATACCTAGAGTGAACCTGCTCTGAACCTGTCCTAGTAAAGCTAAAATATGACCTTGAAGGGATCAAAATAATCTCCAATAACATAAATTTCTCTCCAAATAAAGAAAAACACTCTTCAAAGGATCACAACAAAACACAGACATTAAACAAGTCAACTCACAATTTCTGACACAGAGTAAAAAAATTAGTATACATGTCCTGAAACAGAAAAATGTAATCTATTACCTTGTTTAAAAAAAAAAATCAGCCAATGGAAACAAACACAGAAAATGACAGAGTTGAATAGCGGACAAGGACATTCAAAAAAGCTATTTTAAACCTACTCCTTATACTCACAAAAAATACAAAAATAGATGAAAATAATAAGAGAAATTAAAATGGCAAACAATAACCAAGTGGAAATTCTAAACAAGAAAAAAGGAACATCTGAAGGGAAATTTTTTCTTAAGTGAGATCTTCAGCGGTTTAGATTCTAAAAAACAGAAGATCATTGAATTTGAAGGCATAACAACGAGTCAGAGAGAAAAAGTACATCAATACTACGTGTTCTGATACTTTTCACTTCTCCTGTTTCTTGTATATAATAACCATAATACACAAATTGACAAAAGTAGCAATTACTACAGACTTCTGATTAGAAGGCATCCAAGTCATAAGAGCATGAAATGTCATCATTTTAATGCTGAATGAAAAAAGACTACCAACATAGAATTTTATCTTTGGAAAAAAAAAGTCTTTCAAAAAGAGCAAAATAAAACTATTTCAGAAAAATAAAATCTGAGACGATTCTTAGAAAAGAGAGCAGAATCACAAGAATTGTTAATGAAAATGCTTTAGAAAAACATGATTGCAGAGGGAAACTACAATTTATACAAAGAAATGAAAAGGAGAAGACATAATAAATATGTTGGTAAATATGAAAAAATGCAAGTTTTTTCTTTCTTAATTTCTCTGAATAAAAATTTCATGTAAATCAAAAATGTTAAAAATATATGGGTGGGGGTACAGATCAGTATAGAGTGCTTGCCTAGAATGTGTGAGGCCCTGCGTACAATGTATAGCACAACAAACATACACACACACACACACACACAAAATGTTAAAAAGGTATGTGGGGTTTACAGTATATGTACAAGAATTGCAATGTAAAATAAAATGGCAATATATGATCTAAGAATCTAAAATTCATTAAGTGGCAGAAGATATTTTTGAAGGTAATCTTAGATATGTTTTAAATGTATATTATATACCCAAGAGTAAGCACTAAGGAAAAAAAACAAAAATATAGAGTCACTAAACTATAGTGGAGATGATACAGAAGACAAGAATTATTTCCCTAATTCAAAAGAAAGAAGAAAAAGAGAAAACCAGAAATAAAAAAAATGGCAATATATTTAAACTGCAATATATTGATAATATATTGATAGTATATTAATTGTTCAATTTATATTAATATTGATTAATATTAATATATTGATAATATATTTCAGTTTAAATATACTTCCATGTTATTTGTTTTTATTTCTGGTTTCCCCTTTTTCTTCTTTCTTTTGGATTAGGGAAATAATATATGGC
This sequence comes from Sciurus carolinensis, assembly GCF_902686445.1. NCBI lineage: Eukaryota > Metazoa > Chordata > Mammalia > Rodentia > Sciuridae > Sciurus > Sciurus carolinensis. The sequence goes on from NC_062215.1 coordinate 134,463,274, forward strand.
CTAAATACTCCGATTAAAACACATAGATGATCAGATAGGATAAAAAAGCAAAATCCAATTATACCATGTCTACAAGAAATCCATTAAATATTAAGACCCAAATATGTTAAAAGTAAAAGGATGGAAAAAGATACATGTCAAGCTGAAGCTCATCCAAAAAAAGTGGAAAAGGTTACAGTTACAAAAGTCTAATTCGATTTCAGATAGAGAATTTTATCAAGGATAAACATGAAAATATCAAATGATAAAAAGGTCAATTCAAATGTATATGAACCCAATAAAAATCTTTAGCTTGCAAAAACCAGAAATCAAGTAGAACAGAAAAGTGAAACAGCCAAATTTCACAATTATACTTAGAAGGGAGGAAAATGAAGTCTAGTTTTATATAAAGTTTTCATTTTTATTCAAACAACAGATAAAACTACTGTAACAAGTTATCAATCATTTGTTTACTCATACTACTATGTGACAGGAAATTTTCTAGATTAATTGATAGTTGATATAATCCATGTCCTAAAGAAATTTACCATGTAGTAAAGAAGCTTACAGTTTTGTGGAGGGAGCTACATTGTGCAGATATTAATAATTAAGTACTGAATGAAATAAAAATTGAAAGTTTGATGAAATTATCTTTTTATAATTTTTCATTATGAAGAAATTTAAATACAGAAAAGTTACAAATAATATTTGCTTAAGTATCTATAATCTAAAATATTAATTTTTTGAAAAATTTTCTTATCTTTCTAGCCACTACATTTGAAAGTAAATGTCATTTGATACCAAAATATCTCTAAGTAATTTGACACATCTTCTATTAAGAGTATCATACCACAATAAAAAATTAACATCTTCATAATATCTTCTAATTCATTTCAGATTCAAAATTTTCTAGCTATCCTAAAATTTTCCTATTTTCACCAAAACAAGATAAAATCAGCTTTCAAAGATCCTTTTGTCATTGTATCCTGATTTTTTGAGTAGAGTCCCTGCATGGACACATGCATAAGTCCTTATTTTTGGTGAAGTTATTATCTTTTTGAAGATTGTAATTCACTATTTTTCTGAATGATCATAGTATTATTTAACATATTACTTTATCTTCTGCTTTACTTGAAATGGAGTTTTGGCATAAAACTGATTTGATTCAGGATAATTTTTTTGATTCAGTATAAACTTTTGTGATGCAGAATACTTATTGTTTCAAATCAAAGAGTACAGTGTGAATTAGAGTGTTATGTTACGATTTGTTAAAGAGATTAAATAATACAGAGAAGAACACTATGGTGTGCATGTTTCAGCTGAGACACAACGAGGAGGCAAAACCAAATTTACATGAAATGGAAGAATTTTGTTACAGGAACAGGAGGAGTTAGTGGTGTTGATTGGAGGCCAATCAATAGGAATTCTGGAGATTACTGGGTGCTCAGCCAGTGGGGGCGGGGGGGGGGGGGGCGGTAAGTGAACATTGACATCTGGAACTATGTCTCTTTTTTGGCCCATGGGTATCACCTCAGGCTTTTCTTCAGGAGTTATAGAGAGGTGACTTATAGAAAACACATGAAGAGGCAACTTACAGACCTAAAGGTGTTGACTTCTAGGTTTTACTGGGGTAAGCAGTCATGGGAAATAGTGGGTTTGGGGCTCACTGAGATGAGGGGCACAAGGGGGCTGTATAACAAACAGTCATTATTATAGTTTGGATGTGAGGTGTACCCCAAAAGCTCACATATGACAGACACAATGTAAGAAGGTTCAGAGGAGAAGTAATTGGGTTGTAAGGGTCTTAACCCAATCAGTGAATTAATTCCCTGACAGGGATTAACTGAGTGGTTACTGAAGTGGAGGGTGTGGCTGGAGGAGGTGGGAGTTGGGGCGTGGCTTCGGGTATATATTTGCATCTGGCAAGTGAACTGTCTGCTTTCAGATCTTCATTGGAGCCTCTTCGCTCCTCCACATCCTTCCTGTCATGCTGCCGTCATGATGTTCAGCCTCGCCTTGAACCCCAAGGAATAAAGACTGCTGTCTATGGATTGAGACTTCTGAAACTGTGAGCTCTCAAATAAACTTCTCTAAAGTTGTTCGGTTTGGGTCGTTTTAGTCACAGCAGCGAAGAAAGCTGAATAAAACAGCCATGAAAGGAAGTTTTTGTGCAGGCAAAGGTGGCAGGGTGTAAATGAGTTCCATGCAATTTGTGTCAAGCTAGAAATGGATGCTAAGGCAGCAACTTTAAAGGGTAAATTTAAAGCACAAAATTATGTTCATGACTTTACTTAGTTTGATTATTTTTCAATCATTGCCTTCTGAAATAGAAATCAGCTCCACCCCCATCAAACCTCCATCAGGAGTTTCTTAATTTCCATAAAACTGTCTCACATGAGCTTGGGTAAAAGGTTTTACTTTTGATTTCATTCTCTAGATCCTCCATAATGCCTCTTTTCTGAAAGTCACTGGAAAGAGATACTTCCTATCATCACTTCCCTTACACTCTGTGAAGTGGAGGTCAACTAAATATTCAGGTGTCCTGGAAGCCCTCACAGCATGAGATCATCACACTGTAGTTTCCTTCTCACTGCACTGACAATCATTCTTCCATGCAGAAATAAACAAGGAAAACATTACACTCCCAAACTCTGCATGACTTGGTCACTGAAGTCACACTGCTCACACATCAACCTCAAAGTATCCTCAGACTTCTATCTACTTTTATCCTTTTCATTAGAACAAGTCCCTGGAACCTGGTAGGGAAATAAATAACATTTTCTGTGTTCTTTCCTGTCCCTTCCACCTGGGCTGCTTCTCTCGTTTTCTCTTAAAGTCAGCATAATCACGCTTGTTGTGCTGACTGTGTGACTCATAGTCAACTTGCAGTTTGTCATGCCATTTATGGTCAGGTTGATCTGGGTTCAAGTTCAAGTTATGCCACATTATTACTGTGGCAATTTCTTAACTCTGCCGAGTTTTAGTTCCTTATCTCAAAAAAAAAAAATGGCGATATGATTACCTATGCCACAGGATATGCTGAGATCAAAAAAGATAATACACATAAATCACTTAGTTCAGTGCCAGGTACATAAAATGTGTCAATAAATATTACTAATTCTTTATTAAGACATAGAAACCACTTCATACCCATGATAGTTCCTCCACTAATATCTTAACCCTTCCCAACTGTACCATATATTCTGGCTTCATTTTTTATTTTCACGATCTTTAAGCCACATAATATTTAATTCTGGGCAAATTCAACTTTAGCTAGAACTGAAAAGAATGTTCAATTTATTTAAAAGCCAATCACTTGTCTGTGTGTTATTTCTAGACCCATTTAGGAAGAAAGATTTATGCAATTGAACATTATATTATAGACACTTTTGTGGCTTCCAGCAAGGTCTCAAAGTTGTCAATCATGGACTGGTACATCAGCAAGACGGTTCTCCAGAGACATTACACAAGGCAAATCTTTTTAAATATTTTATCAGCTGCTGTTGATAGTAGGCACTTGAGCTTAGTGAGACTTTTTATTACTTCCTTTCATTTATTCTTGAGAAGCTTTTATCTGTTTCTATTGATTGCTACTTTTTAAAATTTTTATTTAACATTAGTAAACAGAGATATGATTAAAAATTCTGATTAAATTTTTCAGCAGAAAATTAAATAGGCTTTCACAAATATAATGCCATGATCTTTTGACGGACTTTCGTATATGTATTTGTATCTACTCCCTGTTATGCCTGTTCTCTGAAGACTGACACTCAGGTGAGGAAGAAACTGGAATTGCAACAAAAGACAAGCTCCAAATAATTCTTGGAAAATTCTTTTTTAGGTTCTTTTTTGCAGAGCTATACACAAGGGGCCACATGCCAAAGATCAATCATAACTTCAAAAAGACAGAAAAATAACCGTTACAAATATATACGTACACACACACACACACACACAGAAAGAGAGAGAATATTTATGCCCCAAATGACTGAACTTGCTTGTGTTTCTTCCTCCTGGTATGAAACCACAAATAAACATCCAATTGTCACAAGAGAAATTTGCTGTGTAGGCGGAAAAATTATTCAAAAGCCACTTTTAGCTTACTCACAGCCAGAAACTTGCTGATTTCAATGTTTTTCACATTAGCAGCTGTGAAAAGAGCAAAGTAAGAAACAGCTAGCAGAGCTAACAAAAGTTCATTACACTCAATAAACTTAAGAAACTTCTTGTATAGATGTCGCTACTGAGGCTGTTATAGCATATTTCACGACCATGGGGTTAGTGGACTTTACAATGGTTCTCTCCTGAGCTCCATCAATCTTCTGCTGCTCCTTAGACTAGGCAGGGTGGGGCTGAAGGATCTGCTTTGTGTTGTTGTTTACTTGCTTTAATAAGGGTACTCGGTAATTCTGACAAGTATATGAAATTGGGATATTTTGGACTAATCCTGCTTAGGAGGATGGCTGCTCATAGAACCCAAAGAAAAGTATAGAAAATTTGAAGATCAGTTTGACTGTAAACCTTTGGGAAAAAAAGAACACTTACAAGTTGATTTTTTCACACTCTAATGACAAGTATGCTAAAGCTCAAAAGGCCAAAGTGGTGGTGGCATTAGCCTATGGGAAAGGAGACAAAAAGAGAACTGCCTTCAGATTCCACTTAAGCCAATAGAATAAAAAGAGATCTTAAACTGATAAACTTTATAATTCAGGTAACTAATGTACACTTACTCATTTTCTAGAAATGTCTTTTATATCTATACCAGTAGGAAACTTTTCAATGAGAAGCTAGACAAATTGGCTTAAAGTGACCCGGGAATTAGGAGTCCTGACTAACTCATATTGGGAGGTTCCATTAACATCATTAGCATATGTGAAATGGTGGTATTGACTGGACCATATAGAAAGAGATTATCTTAGTCTAAAACAGTGGTTCTCAAACTTTCAATATTGACTACACATTACAATAACCTGGGAAGATTTCAAAAATTTTAATGCCCAGGCAATTCAAGAGCACTAATCGAAAACTCTGGATGTGGACTCAGACTTTAGTAGGTTTTTAAAGCTCCCCGTTATAAATGCATGCATACAGGTATACACAAATTACTTAGTGTCTTCAACTATTTATTACTGAGAGATTTAAAACAGTTTATATACAGCACTTATATATACTATAAGTATGTACATGTACATGTTCAGATGATCCCAAAGACATAAATGCATCTAGCTACTGGAACTTGGTTTCTGAATATTATTCTTTATTAAAAGTAATTGGGCCTTCTTCAAAGAAATAGCCCACTGGGGTAGAATAAGTAAAAAATAAATCTGGACAATCTTATTGTGCCAGAAAAGGGTCTCCTTTTGGTCAAATGTAGGACAATTGGGCATCAAAGAAAATTAACATACTGATTTAAACAAATAAATTGAATAGATAAAAAAATTTAGTAAACAATGAAATCTTCACACAGTTTCAAAGCATCTCTCCACAAACCTTATTCATTACAAAAGTAAAAAGAGTAATTTTACCATGAAGTCTGGCAGACATGACTTTAAACATATAATCTAAGTTAATATTATAAATAATAAGACAAATCAAAATCACAAGATTCCTGATAGGAATATAACTTCACTTTGCAATACTTCTTCCAAATGTGCAAAACTAGAATCTAATTAATAGAAATCTCCAGACAAGTACAAATTTAAGAGTAGCCTACAAAATAGCAGGTCTATTATCTTCAAAAATGTCAAAGTTATGAAAAATCAAAAAAAAGTGACACTTCTTAGAACTTTTCAGACTATTGAGCCAGTAGGAGATAGCGGATTTCATACTTCCTGAAAATGTTTTAGATCATAAAATGAGGTCAAAACATTCAAGTAACTTTTTAGTTATTTTTAGTATAATGTCAATCTTGTCACATTTGTAAGTTAGAATTCTTAGTTGAGAGTTTGAAAAATTTTTGTAAAAAATTACCACAATAGATCAACAATCAAAGCTAAAGTGAACGGCTTTGTTTTAAAAACTCAGACAATATTTCTTAGGGTTTTTTTTTACATAATATACTCTTAAAAAAGAATATTATAGCTGCTGAGCATGGTGGCACATGCCTATAATCCCAGCAACTCAGGCGGCTGAGGAAGGAGGAATGCTAATTCTAAGCCAGCCTCAGCAATTTGCTACTATACTGTCTCAAAATAAAAAATCATGTAACTCAATGGTAGAGCACCTCTGGGCTCAGTCCCTAGTGATACAGGTCTTAGAGATCAGGAATGTGTCCTTGTTCCCTGAGTGTTGAAAATTAAACACTTGAGAATAGCCGTGACAATTGTAGAAAGCAAGTTTTATTTAAGACAATAGCAATTAGACTTCTCTGGAAAGAAAGGGGCCTCAGAGCCGGGTGTCTGCTCCTTTTAGACCCCAGAATCCCCCACCCTCTTTCTTTTCTGTGTATGTGCCTCAGGGAAAGAAGGAGCAAGATCACAAGGGTTGATCTTTAGCAACTCCTTGTGCTGGGAAGTGTGATAACAAGTATAACCAGTCATCACCCTCTCTCTGAACCCCATCAGTCATTATCCACACTGACTGCCAGATTTTTGCCCCCTGCCTCAGTTTGTTGAGGAATGTGACATATCCTTACCCCTCAGACCAAGTGGGAAGGCAGGCAGATGACTTTTTGACAAAGAAATCATGTGGGGAGTCAGTACAGTGGGCTCATTTTATAGAATGATTGTCTTAACCCTCATATTCCCACCATCCTCATCTATCTGTCCCCTTACACTAGTAATGAAAAAATATATATGTTATGGTTTGGATATGAGGTTCCCCCAAAAGCTCACATGTGAGACAATGCAAGAAGGTCTGGAAGAGAAATGATCATAACTTTAACCTAATCACTGAACTGATCCCTGATGTGATTAACTAAGGGGCAAACTGGAGGCGGGTGGACTGTGACTGGAGGAAGTGGTTCATTGACAGCGTGGCTATGGGGTATATATTTTGTATCTGAAGAGTAGAGTCTCTCTCTCTGCTTCCTGATCATGATGTGAGGTGTTTCCCTCTGTCACACTCTTCTGCCATGATGTTCTGCCTCAGCTTGAACCCTGAGGAATGGAGGGGGCCTTTTATGGACTAAGACCTCTGAAATGGAGAGACGTAATAAACTTTTCCTCCTCTAAAAGTGTTCTTGTTGGATCTTTCAGTCACAGCAGTGAAAAAGCTGACTAAAACAATATATATAGCTAATTTTAATAGTATTGCCAATAATTCAGATACTGTTTTCACATAGCTAAAATAATATGTTTAAAAAACAATAAAACGTTTAATTCATTAAAATTCAAGTTGATGTTATATAGTTTTGGACCTTTATTTTACTTATTTATTTATATGAGGTACTGAGACTGTAACCCAGTGCCTCACACATGCCAGGCAAGCGCTCTGCCACTGAGCCACAGCTCCAACCCTATAGTTAGTTTTGAATATTTGGTTATAGCTAATTTAATTTTGACAGAATGTTTTCATCAAAATTGATTTATTTTTACTCACTTATCCTTAGCAACTTGAACTTTCATCAAGTAAGCAAGATATTAAATGGTAACAACAGCAGTGCTTTGAATTTGTACATTGGCAGACATTTGAATTATTTCCATATGGTTCAAAGATTTTTTAACCAAAAATGGGATTTATAGCCTTTATCAGTTCTGTTACACTGTTCTCAAATAACATGGTTTAAAAGTGAGAACTGTTTTCAAAATGATAAATGATATGACAGCATGACCAATTATTTGTCATCACACAAGATAAGCTGCTAGAATTCAATATCTTCACTTGGGCTCTACTGGACCATATATAACCTCTTTCGGTTGTCCTATAAAGCACCAAAAAGCATTTTAGCCTACTGGTTCAGGCAACCTATATGTCAAGCAGAAAAAATAAAACCACCATTCTCAGGTTTGTGTTTCCCCAGAGGAAGAAAACAGTTTGATGCAATTTGTCAAAAGCTGGAGTGGTACTTTAATGGGCAATTTACTTTAAATGGCTGCAGTTATTGCAGAACAAAGGCCCAAAGCCTGAGATAAAAAATCCTTTCCAATTGGTTTTACTCAGGTAGATTTAATTCCCTAAGATTAACTAAGGATGTCTAACCCCTTCTACTCCTTGTCTATCTTGGAGCAGTAAAAGCAATAGTAAGAAATTCTGATTTTCTGGGGTTTCTTCATCTTTAAAAACATGAAATACAATTAATGCCCTTAATCAGGAAATATGTTAAGATACCTGTGTTGGTCTGCTTTCCATCACTATAAAAAAATAACTGAGGTAATCAACTTCTAAAGAGAAAAGATCTGTTTTGGCTCACAGTTTTGGAGGTAGCAGTCCCTGAGGACTGCTTGGCCCCATTGTTTTATGTCTGTGGAGAGGCAGTGCATGGTGATGTGAGTGTATGGCAGAGCAAAACCACATGACCAGGAAGCAAAGGAGAGAGTGGGTACAGGTTCCCACCATGCTCCTCAAGGGCATGACCCCAATTACCTACAGGCATCCCACTAGGCCTCAGTCTTGAAGATTCACCCACCCCTCTGTAGCACCTCCTTGGCCCTTCAGGGGACATTCAAGATCCAAACTATAACAACACCTGATAAGAGAAGCAAATAAAAAATAAAAACCAGAAAATGACAACAACAAATCCCAAACTTCCTAAACTCAGAGTATTTCAGCTTTTAGGTAGAAGGTCAAATAACCTTAAAACTTTATTAATATCATTTATGTTTATATGTATATGTATTTTACAAACATACCTATTTTGATTAATAATATAATTATCAAATAAACCTAAGATAAATGGAAAATTTTGATAGGTAAAAATTTAAGAATATTTTATATGTCCTTACATGCTTCTCTGTAAACTATGGTAAAATATTTCATAATTGCCATGAGAATGGTTTTAAGAAATGCCTGCAAAGGTAATATTTAGTTGTTACTATTAATTTCATGTTAATGTTAACAACATTTGAGATTTTATTGGAAGCAGAGCTATTAAATTCTGTATTTGTTTATCTCATTGCTCTGGACTTCTTGGTTAACCCCAAGTGACAGAAGGCAAAAAGTGCTGAGTATAGAGGCATATTTCCTGAAGCTGACAAGAGTCACATATACTCTGCTTCTGTAGTATGATTGATGCTGAAAAATTGGTCTGCTGCCCTAGAGACAAAGAGCAACCCAAAAACAAAACTACAACAAGAACTCCGAAGTTTTGAACCCTGAAGTGGTTCAAAACAGGAACCTGATATAAATGAGCAACTGGAAATTTCATCTTTCCATGCATGTGCATAATATAAAAATTTACATTTTATGACTTTGTTCAAGAAGAAAATTCCAGTTGACACAAAACAGCACTAATGTTCTCAACCCTAGTTCTGGATAATTCACTATTACTTTTAATGACTATCGTTTTTAATGACCTGCTAAAAACATGAGTGTTAACTAGACTTGATAGGTTAATGTTAGCTTATATGAATACTGTACAAATTATTTTCCAATAACACTACTTTCCATGCTTTAATAACTATGTATAAAGTGATAATTAAAAGTATCTTATGGTATACTAGAAAGGCAATTGGTTTATTTATCACCAATTTCTCTCTTCTACAAAACAACATATAAAGAACTTATATTTTATTATTTTATTTTCTATGCATCCTACGGAGAAATGAAGGCTCCACTTCAAAATAAAAATTTCTCCTCATTAAATGAAATTTCACTTCATTGAAAAAGGAATGAACTATTATCAATACATACAGCAAAGATAAATCTCAATTTTGTTGAGTGAAAGATGTCAGATAAAAAATACATAACACACAATCCCAGTTATATAAAATTTTTATGGCAAATAGGATCAGTGGTTGCACGAGGATAGAGAAGGGATGCAGGAGGAACGACAGAGGGTAGTAGGAAGCTTTCAGGATCATTATCTTAATTGTGATACCAGTTTCACTGGTATGTCTCTATGTCACTCATCAAATTGAACACAAAATATAGACAGTGTTTTGTATACCCATTATCCATCAATAACACTGTTAAATTAAAAACAAACCTTTACTAGTCCTTTATATTGCTTAAATGTCAAACATAATTATTCATTCTAAATTTGTTAAGTATTTTGGTGTCAGGATTGATCCCTCGGGTCTTATGTACAAGCTATACCACTCAGACTACTCCTCCAGTACCCATTCTTTACTTTTTAATCACTATTCCAATTAATGAAATCATAGTTACACTACCAGCACTTTTAGTTGTTCTCATGATATAAATTCTAATATTTAACTTGAATTTCAAATTGCACAATTTTCAAAATAGATCACATACATTTGTCAAAAAACATAGAAAATACTAAAATTACTTAAGTATTTTTAAATTCAAAGCCACAACCTTTTATGAATATCTCTGTTTATCATTTTGTCTTTAAGCACAAAAGGGCTGATGTTTAAGAGTTCCAACAGTTTTAGTTCTGTTATATTTTCTTAAAGTCTGACATTCTCTAATTTTCCAACTGAGATCAATCCCTCAAGCATAATGAAACACCTCCAAATTTCCTGCCACACTCAGATGTAAATTTCTCCTGGAACATGTCTTTTTCTCTTACTTTAAGAAAGGTAAAACAATTACAAAATTGTGCCACAGATATCTCTTTAGGCTTGAAAAGTCTTAAATATGTGTTTATTCTCAAAATAAATATGCTTGCTAAAATGAAAACATAGATGCTTACTTATTTCCCTATCAAATTTTTTTTTTATTTTAATTGTATTCTTTGAGACCCCAAACTTATTTTTATTAGAGAAGATGGTTGTCACTGGAGTGATAATTTATCTGGAAGGCACACTTCCACTGGCAAAGACCTAAGTCCTGCTTCATTCTTTATCAGACTCTGTGTTGCAAAGAGAGTCAGTACTCCTAATACATTTATGTGGTAGGTTTTCCTCTTTTATTTACTGATAAATTGTTTCAAATTGTTTCACTGTTTATATATTTTTCAATAGCTTCTTTATTCTGGTACTGGTTCCATATTTACTTAAATGTATAATTATTTATCTGTATTGAGTTTTAATTTTTTGAACTAAAGTTACTTAAAAAATTCAAAGCTCAAACTGATATAATCAAAGCATGTAGTTAGTTAGTAACATGCTACATAAATTCTCCAGCAAGTGTTTTTCTTTATTATTCTGGAAGTGAGGATGTGAACGAACAGGAGCTTTTAGTCATTGATAATGGAAGTGCAAAATAACATCACCACTTTTGAAGATAGTTTGACAGTTTCTTACAAGGCTGAGCATAATCTTACCATATAAATCTTACAGTACAATCCATTATTCATGCTCTTAGGTGTTTACCCCATGAGTTGAAAACTTATGTCCACCCAAATACCTATATAAGGCTCTTTATAGCCCCTATTCATAATTACATTCATGACATGGTTTTCAATCTCTTGATTCCTATTATTTTTCAACCATGGAATTCTCTTGACATGAGTTTCATCAACACTCAGCCAACAAACATTCATTGAAGTTTCTGACACTGTGTGTGCTGGGGACAGACAGCAGTGAATAAGAGCAGACATGCTTTCATAAAGCTTACAATACGAGGGAAGTAGAAGATGGAAGACCAAATAATGTCAAGGGTGTACAGTCGGGGTGCTATGAGAGCATAAATGTTATTGTGCAGCATCTTTGACGTACCACCCCACTGTTCAAGTACTGAATCCCACCTCTATGGTCCAGTAGTGTTAACATTACAGGTGAATTTTCAAAAATGCAAAACCTCAGGACCTCCTCCAGACCTGTGACTCAGAATCTGAATTTTTGCAGGATCCCCAAGTAGTTCAGATGCACATTGCATTTTAAGAAGCACTACCTTAAAGGAATGATATCCACAAGACAAGAAATAGCTATAAAAGGAACCATATTTTTAAATCTCAAATTGACATGCAGCCTATCCTGGTTTATCTTTTCTAAATAATAAAACTATTTTCTTGGTAAATCAGGTTATTTTTATCTGTCAACAGGCTAATTTAGGGAAGTAGGTAAGGATTTAGATACTGATGCTCTTAATGTAAATCAAACTCATGAAACAATTTAATTACATAATATGTACCAGAAAAGTTTTATATATAACCATAATCTCATTTAAATCTGAGTACTGAGGAAGAAAGTAAAAATTTTCAATAAGTAGTAAATTCATGTAAAGCTCAGTTTCCAAATCAGTCTTTTCTGACTTTAGATTTCAGACTACCAAAATTCACTTCCCAACATCCCTAATTTTCACACAGCATTAAATAACAAAAGTGCTTTTTTGTCATAGAGGTTTATTATTTCTATCTAGTTTTCTTATCATGTAGGCTACAAGTATCCTGTTTAGTAGAAAATAATACTTAAAAAAATCCTTAGGCTTCACCAAATTCATGTTTTAGAAAATACTAAAATATTAGTCTGATTAAATATTTAACTTTGTATTCTATATCTCATGATTAAACTTAAAATATATATTATCTTAATTTTTTGTGCTTAGAATAAAACATTGCATCTTCAAATATTGCATCTTCAAAAATAGGCATCTCAAAGCAAAAATAAAATGGAGGAAAAATCAACAATTATTCAGTTGTCATTCTTTGGACATTGCTTATCCCATAATGTATCTCATAATGTAAACAGGAATGTTAAAAATCACATGTAATAGAATCTAGGTTGGGAAAGGCATATCTACTCTTTTTACTGGTATATTTTTTAAAATTACCTACCACTTTTAAATTTTATTTATGATTACCAGTACAACAACTCATTTTCCAAATGAAGTGTTTCTAAATTGTTTTTACATATGCTGATTAAGTCAACACCAGCCGCCACAAAATTCCTACAAGTTTCCCAATCACTGTTTTAATCCTGCTTTCCAGCAAAATAAATGACAAAGTGGAATTCTAAGCAAGAGCACCACAATATTGTCAGAAACCAAATTGCTCTTAAAACTGAAGCTAAAAGGCCTTTAACAGAAAAATTGGGGTCATGCCCTTTCACATGTACCAGATAAATCCAGAATTGGTTTAATATGTTCTGTGGTCTGAGAGTAAAAAATAATTGATATCTGATCAATGATGGTGTTGAGAGCACAAAGGTTTTCAGGCATTCACAGCAGGAAATCGATATATAATAAAGTTTTTAACTTATCGGGCATAACAAATGGCAACAAACATAATGAAAGCCATATGGTTGCGGTTAGAGAGTTTGAGGAGAACATGAAATTTATAATAAAGGAATCATATGGTACATTTAAAGTCAGTTCTAGCTCTATTTCTCTACAGATAATGGCTATAAATTAGTGCTGCACAGTTGAGTGACTCATTTAAATCTAACAAGTGATTTTCTATGTAGTAACAAGGCATTTTACTTTACAGCTTAATTTTTGGAATTGTTCTGTTATATGGGCTACATGGAACTTAAGTCAATACTTACAACACAAAAAACTATCAAAGTAGCACTACACCTCTATTAGAGATGTTTGTAACATAAGTAACTTGACCCTTACAGGGTCTATATGTATATAAATATATATATATTCTATAAAAATAGTCTTTAAAATCATATTTCTGTATATATACATGTTTATTGAGAGTAATTTGCAGTAATTTGTGTCTACTTGAAATACATTGTGCTAAGCCAGATGTTATCACTTTTAAACATAAATTGTATTTGACACATTTTATTTTAAAAATAATATATTTTAAAAATTGTGGGGGGGTAATATCTAAGGGGAGAATTGTTGGGGTTCGCGGACCCCACCCTAGCCTGGCACTGAGCTGGGGCGGCCTGGTTTGCAACATTTCAGGGACTTCAATATGGCGTCTGGCACTGAGCCGGGGCGGCCTGGTTTGCAACAAACAGCTGACACTGCTTTAGGAAGTTGACCTGATTGGACGAGGTGACTCGTGCTCGCTGCGTGCTCTCTTCATGCCCCTAATGTATTCTATATAGTAATCATGCTCTCCCCACATGCTCTGTAACCTGATTGGCTCTCCCCACATGTTCTGTAACCTGATTGGCTCATGATTCATATATAATGACCGTGACTTCCTTGTTAGAGAAGAAGAACAGAAGAACAATAAAGAGCTCTGACGAACAACCAGTTTGTCATGTCTCTCTCTGCGGGCAGAGGGAACGCGATAGAGAATCCTTTCTAAAATGCTCACCAAGAGGTGCTTGCTGTTAGTACTTTGTATTTCCCCTTTTTTATGCTTCCAGTGTTTTTATTTTTAAGAGTAGAACTTCACTTAGAGGAAGAAAGTCAAACCTTACAGAAAAGCTTACAGTAAATAACTATGACCACTTTTCAGTTTCAGTTTCTCTTTCCCATTTTCTCCACTGAACTTCTAAAACAAGAGTTTATAAGTTTTGACTTTATCTTCTTTCCACCTTGTGAATCTTTGTGTTAGTTATAATTTGTAGTTTTTAGCATGGTTACATTTATAATATTCAGTAATCTACTTGAACTTCTGTCTTTCTTCATCACCTCTAAATTGCCCTATTAGCCCTCTACGTATCAGATGAGAAATCTAGAGTACCCACACTTTATTTCTTCATCTTTCAGATTTCTGCCAGTTATACTATTAATACTGATTCTATACCCTTATGTTTTGTCTATATTGTCTATAGAAAAACTCTGTAGTTTTAAACTGATAAAAGAGTCTTTAAAATACTGTGCTTAGTGTGCACTACAGAAGCAAATAGCAAGACTGTGAAAGGTAAATCTGTTCCAATGAATCCATCAGGAGTAGGGCTGTGGCTATATTATTGGTGTTGGTATGGGGTGACTGGTGCATGTACTTCAAGCATCAAGATTCAGTGGATTCACTTTTAATTATTTTTTGGCTTTCAGATCAGACTTATCTATGCTTTATTGTTGTATATCATACTTAGCTATTTTTGGAAATGACAGAATTGTAGTTCCAAATTCAATTTCCCTTTTGCATTTTCAAGTACACTGCTGTTGATAAGTAATCTGAAGTTGTTTTGCATTTCACTTGCTCATAATTTTTTTTTCATATATAGCCTTAAATCATTTGCTTTTAGATCCAAAGTTTTGTAATTTCACCAGATGAGTCCAGGCATGTGGTCTTTATCATGTTTTGATAGTAAATAGATATTTTTGACTCAAATATTTTAAATAATATTTTGTTTCCTTTCCTAAACTATATATTATTTACTTTTAAACTCCAAAGAATTTATTTAGAAAGTCTCCATTGTTTGTCTTAATGTCCTTCTTTTACAGAATTTATCAAATCCTTTGAATATTAGCCATTTAGAACTCAACTTAACTATAAACTCTTTTTAAAAGAAATGACTGCCTCATTCTCTGACTTCTCAAATGACTTTAAAGGTAATCAGTACTAATTTCTTGCATTATACTGAATTTATATATGATGTCTGCATTTAAACATGAAAGACAGAAATTGAACTATCACCTTAAAGTTGATACCTAAATTTTAAAGGACACATTTTTCTTTTTTACGGGGATATTGAAAGGGAAGTACCTGGAATTGAATTCAGGGGCACTTAACCACTGAGCCCCATCCCCAGCCCTATTTTGTATTTTATTTAGAGACAGGGTTTCACTGAGTTAATTAGCACCTCACTGTTACTGAGGCTGGCTTTGAGCTCATGATTCTCCTGCCTCAGCCTCCCAAGCCAGGCGGATCACAGGCATGTGCCACCACATCTAGCACATTTTTCTTAGTGTATTACAACAGACATTCTTCTAACTGACCTCTTTAAATTCTCTCAACTTCTAAGTGATAACTGATACCTATGACCCTCTGCACATTCTTGGCTGACAGGGCATTTCTCCAGGGATCCAGGCATATTTGTTGCCTTCAGGTGATAACACATTCACCAAATTTCTAGTGTAGTTATGATACAGACCCTTGACAAGATTCCTCTTTTATCTGGTCATTATTTCATTTGATTAAGATCATTCTTTGAGAGTCTCTGTGTCTAATTCAGAATTTATTGAATAAGTGGGTAGTGAAATGTTGAAACTTTCTATAGTCTATTCTCTGAAAGTGTTGGAAAGTGAGTTTGGAAAGGCAGACAGCAATCCTTGCATCCCATGCATCCAGACTATAAAAAGAAACTTTATTTTTCATTAAAAAATGAAATGATCATCTATATGTTTGACAATCATCTTTGAAGTAGCTAGTGGGATAACAGCTGTTAGAGAATAAAACTGGAGGATGAGAAATGTAAGGATGCCTTAAAAAGCTCTTCAAAATATGATGGGGTGGAGGTAGAATGGCATGACAGGCTAAGGAAAGAGAACCATCTGTGATTTATACCAATATATTTTAAGTCAGTTTGCCTCTGGCCAAAGTGCTGATGATAGTTGGCTACTTCTAGAGAAAGCTGCTTAGGGAGAAGTAAGTTCATATACCTCCCTTATACGATGGCTTAAAAACTAGAATGAAATCAGATCAAAAGAATTGAAAAATCCTATCCTTGGGAAATTTGTGACCTGGATATTATATTCTTAAGATTTCTAAGAAAACAAATATTTTGAGAGGTTAAGAAAACCCCAAAGGGAGTGAATTCATACTATTTAATTTTGACATAGAAGGAAGATATGGTTAATGAAGAAGAAAGAAGGGAAACTGCCTGAGGAATTGTGACTGATTGATCTGAAAGCATTCATAATAGTCAAGGCACAGAAGTCTGATCAGAGGAAGGCATTAAAAACAAGCAAATAAAAACAAAGAAAGCACAGTTTTCATGTTCGGATCTTCTTTTTTTATTATCTTTCCCAAGGGAATTTGCACCCATGATTTAGATTTCTAAACCCCTAAAACTATTTTGTGCCACTGCCAAATGCTCCTACAATACCTTGCACCTACCATTAGTGGTAGTTGTCAGATCAATTTGTCTTTTCTGCTATCTTAATCCCTTCAGGCTGCTAGAGTGGAATACCTTAGACTGGGTAACGTATGAACAACAGGAATTTATTTCTTACAAATATGGAGACTAGAAAGTTCAATATCAAAGCACCAGCAGATTTTAAATCTGGTGAGGGTGCACTTCCTCGTTCATAAAGGTCATTTTCTTCATGTGGTAGAAAAGGTAAGGGACTCTATGGGGTTTCTTTTTTAAGGGTACCAATGTTAATCATCAGGGTTCTGTCCCTATAACCTGATCACTTCCCAAAGATCTCACTTTCAAACCCCATCTCATGGAGGGTTAGGATTTCAATATATGAATTTTGAAGGAACACCAACTTTCAGTCTATAATGAACCTCCTCTGCCTATACTGTGGACATATTATTCACAATTGTGTGATCAGTATATATACTTGACACTTAATAGGAATTCAATAAATAAATGTTGACTTAATCAATAGATATAGGAATGAGTCCATGGTCTATGGTGCTGAAAGGGAAAATAATAATACGTTGTACTTTTTAAAAATAAATGTATGTCACTAAAATGCCAAATGATTCTGATAAGATAGTTATCTGATTAGCAGATTAATAAAGAACTAATGAAGAGAAGGAAGGAAATATATACAAGTAAGAATTATTTTAGGAGATTCACAAGCAACTCCTTAGAAAAAGGTAAGAAACTATGAAATCAGTACCAAACAATTTGCCAATATTGAAAAGAACAATAAAAAGTCTCTTTTATTAAGGGCAGTATGAAAAAATAGTGCAAGAAATAGTCACTGAGCACTCACTCTGTGCAAGGCCTGGTGCTGGGTTCTGTGGAGATGTCAATCAAACTGCAGCATGTTCTCTAATCTCCAGAAAACTTAGTCAAATGGAGAGAAGTGCTCCTTTCAGGGGAAGAAGCCATAATGTAGAACTGTATTTGCAAAATTAGAGTGTGTCCCCCAGAGGTAGAAAGAAGAGAGAGATTCTTTCCAACTGGAAGAACTAAGAAGACTTCTGGGAGATGAGATGAAAGGATGAAGGGTTTAATAAATATTTTTGTCAAAACAAAAAGAGAACTCTCTGCCTAACATCAAAGCATTGAAATGGAAGGGAAAGACATTTCAATGTACTATTCTCACTTATATGTATTTTTCTTAACTTGGGAAGACAGAAGAAAAAAATAAGAGTTTGAACATAAATGAACTAAGAGTACAACTATTTTTTCTTTCAAGTTTTGGTGTTCAAAAGCAGCTCAATAAAATTTTTCCCCACAGGAAACACTTTCATTTAGGTCCAATTGAAAAGTGACAAATTTAATAAAATGAAATTAATAAGAGCATCAACAGCCTTAAAGTACTGGGTGAAAGAGAGCAACTGAGAATATATAATGACGCAAATCTTATAACTGGGATAAGTCTAGTGAGTTTCTCCTCAGCACACTCAACTTCTGACATGCTTGGAACTTTTTGCCCTTAGTTGTGTGACCGCTTTCTTTCTTGAAAGATGAGAACTTTGACACTCTGTCAAGCTTGTCAGTACTTTTGTTTTCTCTCATTTTTAAGTAAGTAGTATTCTCTTAAGAGTAAATGGCTTTATTTTCATTCCTTTTCAAAGATGAATGGAAGGTCAACATGCAAGGAGTTAGTGATTACTATGGGTTAGAAATGAGGAGTCCCCCAAAAGCTCATTTGTGAGACAATACAAGAAAGCATAGAGGCAAATTGATTAGGTTATGAGACCCTTGACCTAATCAGTACATTAATCCCAATAGGGATTAAGTGGGTGGTAACTTAGGCAGGTAGGGCTCTGACAGGAGGAATTGTGTCCTTAGGGGTAGGCCTTTGGGGCTGATATTTTGAATGTGGTGAAGAGAGAATGCTCCCCCCATATCCCCCAACCGCTTTTCCTCCACCGTATTTTTCCACCATGATGTTCTGCCTCATCTTGGTCCCTGAGTGATGGCATCCACCATTATGGTCTAAAAATTCTGAAACTGAGAGCTCCCAAATAAACGTTTCCTTCTTTAATTATTCTTGTCAGGTCTTTTAATCACAGTTAAAAAGCTGACTAAAACATCAATTTAATATAATTTCTAATTGTTTTGTATAGAAGACAAAATATATGAGGAAGATGGTGAAGGTGAGTTAGGCAGCAGTCCCCATCTCCTCACAACATAGAAAGGAGGCAGCAAAGAAGACACAGAATTGAGAGGTGGGTGACAAAGTAAATGCTCTAAGACACAATATTACAAATTCTGAGACCTGAAGAGACCGGGAAATAGGTTACCAGACTAGAAAACAGAGTCCAATAACCCAAAACCAAACCTATGGATCAGAAGAGGGAGGGGCAACAAAGAGAGAGAGAAGGAAAGGAATTATAAATTCTCTTAAGCTCACCCACTTAAACACAGTTGGAAAGACAGACAAAATTTAAAGTATGATGGTAATAGAAGGGTCCTTAAAACAGCACAAATACCTTAAAATGAAATCATGAAAAGAAAAATGAGCCAGGGATATGCAGCCATCTTGTGGAGCCTGCAGCCAACCAGTCATCCCCTTACATCAGCACAGTGTCTGCCCACCCCCAGACAACTGCAAATTAGTCTAGAGGGAAGTACCCTACAGTGGGAACTCTTAAGAATCTGACCAGAACTTCTAGAAGGACCACTACTAGCAAAAATTGCTGAAACCCATTCTTCCTCTCCCTCACCATGAACAAGAAGAACAAATGGGCTGATAGGGACCTGTGCCAAGAAGTGCACGTAGCCTCACTAGGCCTCTGAGGTCAAGGCAAGGGCAGAAAGCTCTGCACAGTGCCCTCTCACTCAACTCAGGTAACAATGAAGCATTTGGCCCTGAACAGGGGAAGTGGATTCATCAGATCCCTGCCACTGACACTGGGTGGAGGCACTGTGGGAAGCCTAGGGACAGTCTGTGGGAACACAGGGAAATACCAGAGTGACATAGAAACCTAGTTGGAAATTATCAGAGTCTATGTAGCAGAAAGGGGCCAGACCCAGCCCTAACAGGCATACAGCCTGAACCATGATCAAAACTGGCAAGTGACAGGGCATTGTTTGAATACTTGTGGGACCTTGCATCAGACTTCATAAACAGAGGGAATCATGGCCCACCATTCACACCGTGGGGCAGAGAGAGTCCAGGTAAACCACTTTAAATACTTCACTATAGTACGTCAGAGAATGGTGATGACGGGGGAATAGTTCAGCACCACAGAACACCCACAAAAATCCCACAGCCAGAATTCCTGCAATCACAGGCAGCCATCAGGATCTTCACCACCATTGAAAGGATGGTACAGAGGGCAGCAGGTACACAGTGACCCATGGCAATCACAGGGACTCTCTGAGTCTGCATCCTGAACTACTGCACACAGTAGAAATAGGCCACAAAACTGCACCCTGGTAAAAGGCTCATAGGAACTAGGGAATTAACTCCTCTCTGGAGAGATACACAGCCAAAGACTGATGGACATCTGCTAAATGCCCAAACTCCAAGGAAATCCAAACCAGGATTCAACAAGAATCTTCTTCACCTTGACATGGTTTACTATAAAAAAAATTTCAACTTTAATCACAAAATAACTCTTTAATAATAATTGTTAGCCCAATAGGTAACATTATACTGTCAACACATTTGAATGCATTTTGTCTATCGGTTTAAAGCATTAATTGGAATCAATCTTCTTATTTTTTTCCTAGATCTAATTTATACTTGCTTCTCTTATGCCCTACTTATCCTCTTGCATTATCTGCTACTACCTCAAATACCAGCCATTCATCTATTTCTTCTTTCTATCTTGGTATAAATTATCCTATTGTATCTTTTCTTTCTTTCCATCTCTCTTTTTCCCCTCTCCTTTTTTGCCCAATCTTTCTTCTTCCCCACCTTTAGACCTCACTTAAGGTTATATTAAATTTACTAAATTTAACAACTTTTTATTTAACCTATTCCAGAACTTCATTATAAATTTATACCTAAATTAGAGGAACCATAGAGAACAACTGCAACAAGTTTTGGTTTTTAAAGAGATTGAATAGAATAAGGCTTGGCTTTGAAATAGGGCTCAATGGAATCTCTTAAAGTGGTTCTGATATTGGAATCAACATAGGTCACACATTGACTTACATCTCATCATCTGGATAATCACCCAACTTAGGGCTTTTGAGAAAAAAAATAAAACAAAACAAACAAACAAACAAAACTCACAAAGTAGTCCTTAGCTTGAAAGAAGAAGTAATAACTATACTAATAAATTGGAAGACACACAAACAATATGAAAAAGCAAGTGAACAAACCATCCCAGCTTATAATGATTCAACAGACTTCATTAAAAACACGATAGAGGAAATGTCAGAGGCGGAATTTAGAAAGTGCATCGTTAAAATGTTCTGTGAGATAAAATAAGATCTAAGGAGTGAAATTAGAAAGAAAATACAGAAATTGGAAAATGACTTCAATAAAGAGAGATTCTAAAAAAGAACAAAACAAAAATCCTTAAAATGAAAGAATCAATAAACCAAATTAAAAATCCAATGGAAAGTATCACCAATTGATTAAACCACTTTGAAGATCAATTTTCAGGCCTCGAAGACAAAGTATATGTTCTTGAAGATAAAGTCAACCATGGGGGGGCAGGGAGATGTTCAAAGACAATGAACAGAACACTCAAGAAATTTGAGATAACATTAAAGACCAAATTTAAGATGCACTGGAATAGATGAAGACTCTGAAATACAAACTAAAAGGATTATTTTCAATGAAATAATATGGAAAAATTTTCCAAGCCAAAGAAGTAAATGGAAATTTAATACAAGAAGCATATAGAACTCCAAATATAAAAATTCACAATAGATCCAATCTAAGACACATTATGAAAATGCCTCACCTACAGAATAAGAATAGAATTTTAAAAGCTGCAAGAGAAAAATGACTGGTCATATTTAAAGGTAAACCAATCTGAATTTCAACTAATTTCCCAGTCCGGACCCTAAAAGCCAGGAGGTCTTGGAATAATAAATAAAGCTCCGAAGATATAATTGATGCCAACCAAGAATACTAAACCCCACAAAATTAAGCTTTAGACTGAAGATGAAGTAAAAACTTTCCATGACAAGCAAAAACTAAAGGAATTCATGACTAGAAATACTGCACTGCAACATACTTAATAAAATATTTCATGAGAAGAAATAAAAAATGAAAATAAAAACCAGCATAAGGAGGAATTACTCTAGAAGAATAGTCAATTAAAGGAGAATCAAATCCAATTTAAACATTAGAAATAAATCAAAATGGCAGAAAATAAAAATCATCTCCCCAAAATAACACTGAATGTAAGTAGTCTAAACTCTAAACAAAACTCATAGGTTGGCAGATTGGATTTAAAACAAAGGCCTAACAATATTCTGTCTTCAAGAGACTCACCTCAGAGTCAAACGCACCCACACTGAAGGTGAAAAGATGGAAAAAACATACCATTCACATGGGTCTTATAAACAAGCAGGGATTGCTATTTCCCTTTAGGTAAAATAGACTTCAAGTCAACAACAAACCCTTCTTCATATTAGGAATCAAATAGACCACAATATGATAATAGTGGGTGACTTTAGCATGTCTCTCTCATCACTAGGTAAATTATACCAACAAAAATTAAAGATTCTACAGAACTAAAATTTCAATTAATAATATTGACCTAACAGACATCTACAGAATCTATCATCCATCAGTGACTAAATTCACTTTCTGCTCAGCAGTACATGAAATATTTTCTAAAACAGATCATTTTTCAGGTCACAAAGAATTACTTAGCAAATAAAAAATAGAAATAATACTAATACCTTGCATTTGTTCATACTGGGATGAAATTAGAAATCAATGATAAGGTCAAAAACATCACTCTAACACATCAATATTAAATAAAACACTTTTGAATGATGAATGGATAGTTAGAGAAATCAGGAAAGAAATTTTTAAAAAAATTCTTAGATGTAAAAGAGAATAGTTATAGTTCATATCAAAATCTCTGAGACAGTATGAAGGCAATTCTAAGAGGAAAGTTCATAGCATTGAATTCATACATAAATAGAATAGAAAGATACCAAATAAGTAATCTAGTATTACATCTTAAGACCCTAGAAAAAAAACAAACCAACACCAAAATCAGTAGAAGACAAAAATAGTTAAAATCAGAACTGAGATCAATAAAATTGAGAATAAAAATACAAAAGAACAATAAAACAAAGAGTTGGATTTTTGAAAGGAAAAATAAAATTGACAAACCCTTAGCTATACTAATCAAAAGAAAGTAGAAAATAAAACCCTCAAAATATATGAGATGAAAAAGAAAATATCAACATAGACCCTTCTGAAGTGCAGAGGATCATCAAAAAACCAAAGGTTGAATGTTTTCCCTGATAAGTGGATAGTGATATATAATGGGGGTTGGGGGGGAGTAACAGAAGAATGGAGGAACTTTAGATTATATAGAAAAAAATGAGAGGGAGGATGGGTATGAAAAATGGCAGAGTGAGACAGACATCATTACCCTATGTAAATGTATGATTACACGAATGGTATGAATCTACATCGTGTACAATCATAGAAATGAAATGATGTACCCCATTTGTGTACAATGAATCAAAATGCAGTCTGTGAAAAATAATAAATAAATAAATAATTTTTAAAAAACTGTTTTTGAAAATGTATACTCCAATAAGCTAGAAAATCTTGAAGATGTTGACAAATTCCTAGAAACATATGACCTACCCAAGTTGAACCAGGAGGATGTAGGAAACTTAATTTCAAGTAATGAAATTAAAACAGTTATCAAAAGTCTTCCAATAAAGAAAAGTCAAAGACTGGGTGAATTCTCAGTCAAGTTCTATCAGGTCTTTAAAGAAGAACTAACTCCAATTCTCTTCAAATTATTCCATAAAACAGAAAAGAAGGGAACACAGACAAACTCATTCTATGAAGCCAGTATCACCAGACAAAGACAGATCAAGGAAAGAAAACGTGAAATCAATATCTTGATAAACATAGTTGCAAAAATTCTTAATAAAATATTTGTTAAAAGACACACAATTAAGTGGGTTTCATTTCAGGGATGCAAGGTTGGTTCAACATATGAAAATCAATAAGTGCAATTCACCAGGTAAAAAGACTTAAAGATAAGAACCATGTGATTATCTTAATTGATGCAGAAAAAGCATCTGTTTTAGTCAGAGTTTTCAGTGCTGTGACTAAAAAAACTGATAATTTAGAGGAGGAACGTTTATTTGGTGTTCGTGGTTTCAGAGGTTTCAGATGATAGATAACTGACTCCCTTCCTCAGGGCTCAAGGAAGGCAGAAATCTTGGCAGAAGAGTGTGGCACAGGAAAGTAGCTCACATGATGATCAGAAAGCAGAGAGAAAGAGATTTCACTTGCCAGGTACAAAATATATACTCCAATGGCATTCCCCCAATGAACCCTCCTCCAGACATACCCTAGCCACCTTCAGTTACCATTCAGTTAATTCTATCAGGGGACTTATTCACCAACTGGGTTAAGGCTCTCATAACTCAATCATTTATCCTCTAAACCTTCTTGCATTGTCTCACACATGAGTTTTTGGAGGACACCTCACATCCAAACCATAACAGTATTTGACAAATAAAGCACAAATTCATGTGTAAAACACGTGGAAAAATAGAAATAGAAAGAACTTATCACAACATTGTAAAAGCTATATATGACAAACCCAAGGCCAAAATTATTCTGAGTGGAGAAAAACTGAAAGCATTTCCTCTAAAAACAGGAATAAGACAAGGTTGCCCACTTTCACTACTTCTGTTCAATATATTCCTTGAAACTCTAACCAAAACTAATAGGCAAGCAAAGGAAATTAAGGGACTATGAATAAGAAAAAAGAGCTCAAATTATTTGTTTGCTGATTAGATAATACTATATTTAGAAGACTCAAAAAATTTTACCCAAAGACTACTAGAGCTCATAAATGAACTCAGCAAAGTTGCAGGATATAAGGTCAACACCCATAAATCAATTGCATTCTTATATTCCAATGATAATTCTTCAAAAAGAAATTTAGAAACTTATCCCATTCAGAATAGTTAAAAAAAAATCCTTGGGAATCAATTTAACAAAAGAGGTGATGGACTTCTGCAATGAAAACTGTAGAACACTAAAGAAAGAAATTGAAGAAGACCTTAGATGATGGGAAGATCTCCCATGTTCTCTGGATGGGCAGAATTAATACTGTCAAAATGAGCATACTACCAATAGTGCTGTACAGATTCAATGCAATTCCCATAAAAAGTTCCAATGGTGTTCTTCACAGGACAAGAAAAAAAGTCATAAAATTCACTTGGAAAAATAAGAGCCTAACCTAGAATAGCCAAAACAATCCTTAGCAGGAAAAGCAAAGCAGGAGGAATAACAATACTGAACCTCAAATTATACCACAGAGCTATAATAACAAAACAGCATAGATTTGGCACAAAGACTGGCATGAAAACCAGTAGAAAAGAATAGAAGACACAAAGACAAACCCACATAAAAACAGTTAGCTGATACTAGACATGTTGCCAAAAACATGTTGGATAAAAACAGGCTTTTTAACAAATGTTGCTGGAAAACTGGAAATCCACATTCAGTAGAGTAAAAATTTAACCCCTATCTCCCAGAATGCAGAAAACTCAAAGTAGATCAAAGACCTAGGCATTAGAGCAGTCACCCTGCACCTGCTAGAAGAAAATGAAGGTCCAACACTCCAAAATGCAACATTAAGAACTGACTTTCCTAATAAAACTCCTACAGCACAAAATGTACAATCAAAAATCAATAAATGGGATGACATCAAATTAAAAACTTCTTCACAACAAAGGAAATAATGCAGAACATTGAAAGAGAGCCAAGAGGATGGGAGAAAATCTTTACTACCTGCTCCTCAAAAAGTGCATTTATATACAGGATATACAAAGGACTCAAAAAACTTAACACTAAAAAGACAAATAGCCCAATTAGTAAATGGGCAAAGGAACTAAACAGACACTTTGCAAAAGAAGAAATATGAACAGTCAACAAATACATGGAAAAATGTTCAACATCTCTAGCTGTGGGAAGCCATCCTAATCTAGCAGAATCAGATGGGGTTGAGTCTCAGGACACAGAGGTCTGACTTCTCGGAACTCGCAGACACGGAGGTCTGTCCCAGATCACCAGGGAGTATGTGGCACTGTGGGAGTGGTTCCCTGCCTGGTTATATCATAGTTTCCCTGAGCGACTTGGCTCCCCTAACTCCACCCCATCCTGTTCACCACAGAAGAAGCCCCTCCCTTTACCTGTGGGACTATAAATAAAGGAGAGTCGGGCAACTCCATGTTGTTCAAGGCCAGAGCTGGTGTGGCCTGGCCAGTCACGCCCCCTCTCATTTAAAAAGAATATTTGCTCTTGCATATTTATTAGATAAGTTTATGGGTAATTGATTCATTTGTAACCAACATCATCCTCTGGCAGTTAACCCTTTTCTCATCCACACAGGATGTGGTAGAAACCCCCACATCTAGCAATTAGAGAAATGCAAATTAAAGCTATACTGAGATTTATCTCACTCCAGTCAGAATAGCAATTGTCAAGAAACAACAATAAATGTTGGTGAGGATGTGGGGGAAAAGGTACACTCATAAATTGTTGATGGAACTGTAAATTAGTGCAACCAACCTGAAAAGCAGCATGAAGACTCCTCAAAAAACTAGGAATTAAACCACCATATGACCCATCTATCTCACTCCTAGGTATAAATCCCAAAGATTTAAAACCAGTGCACTACAGTGACACAGCCACATCAATGTTTATAGCAGCACCAGTCACAATAGCCAAGTTATGGAACCAACTTAGGTACCCTTCGACAGATGAATGGGTAAAGAAAATACGGTGAATATACACAATGGAATATTACTCATTCATATAGAAGAATAGAATTATGATATTTGCCAATAAATGGATGGAACTGCAGACTATCTTTAGGGGGGAGATAAATAGAAATAGAAAGATAAGAGAAGTAGACTAATGGAAATGAACAGAAGGGAGGTAAGATGGGATAGGCAGAGCACAGTAGAATAAATCTGACCTAACATTCCTATGCACATAAATGAATTTAATTGTCATGTAAATCCATAATTCACTAATTAAAAAAAAAACTATAAGCAAATAGCGGAAAGATTTATAGAATAGAAGGAAAGGAACATGGATAAGGAACGTGGAAATGGAAAGTACTAGAGTGAATTAGAACAAATTATGTTCCATGGTTTTATAATGATGTCAGAATGAATGTTATTATCCTGAATACTAAAAAGAACTAATTAAACACACACATACACACACACACACACACACACACACACACACACAAAGAAATAGACACATAGGGAAAAATTCTAGGTAGCCCATGTAAGTGGAATTACACTTGATTTGTCCTATTGCTTTGTGTTTATTTCTTATTGTTATTGCCCCAAAGATAATATAAGGAGGTGTTGATGAGTTTGTGTGTAGTTTTAAACTATTATAAAATAATGAATAACCAAAAAGATCCATTTTAAAATAGCACCATATTTAATCAGGCAAAAATATTCATTATCTTACTTTGTTTTTTCTGCTTTGCAGCAAAATAACAATCATCATCACAATAAAATTATATAGTAATAGTTTTTAAAGTAGAATTCATTATGTTTGCATGCATTTGTATTTGGCAAGACATATATTAAAAAACAAAAATAAATTGTAAGACTCAACAAAAATAATACCTGTACAAATAAAGATTTCTTAGATTTGTTGAGTTCTGCTATTTACAGAAGAAGAAAGAGAACGTGAAAAACACAAGGGAAATATAAGGCATACCAGATGAAAATTAAGACAATTTTCATTTTTTAAAGGATTTCCCCCTCTCCTCTATAAAACTGTGCTATAGATAAAGCAGCTAACAAGTACTCTTGGCAGTATAGTGTACCCTTGAAAAAATCAAAAGATCTTTTAGTTTTCTGTACATGAGTTATTAGTAATTATTTTGTTGTTAACTTTCTAAATTCTGAAGTTTTATCATTTAAAATGATGATAATGTGTAAGACCATAGACAAAAAGAATATGAAAAAGATTGTAAGTAAACTATATAATTTTTTTCATTTTCTAAAATATCCCTCATAATGTCTCTTACAAACTAAGGCTTAAGAAACATCAAGAAAAGAAAATCGGTGAGTTTTCTGAGAATCCCACGTTCCTCTATTCTGGGTGTTTGTAGTAACATCTTTATTGTGCACAGAGCTGAAATGCTACTCTCTGTATCATGTACTTCTATAGAAGTACACCCTCCAGATCTCCAAGCACTCTTGATAAACCCAATCCCTCGAAAGGGATCCTCATACCCACTCAGCAGGATTTATGGCAGGTTTCAGAATACCTTGTGCTCTTGTTGATCTGCCAATCATCCCTCAGCAGAAACAACTAATACTCTCTTTAAAGGAGACCTAGAAACTCCCAGAGACCTACATTTAAGACTAGACAACCCAGAGCATTCTATTCTCATGCCTTTCTTCCACCCTTTGTGACTCTACCCTTAACCTAACACAAGGATTTGATCCATATAAAACTTCCATTCCTCCACATTAAAATGCCTTCAGCCTCACCTGTGACAACTGCCTAAAAGACCAATTCCAAGAAAAAGATATGATTATGGTTTATTAACCACCTCCCATATAAGATCAGCAAGACTGAACCTGTTTTCCTGCTTATTACAGATGCTACCAGAACCAAAAATCTCCCCAATCCAGTTCTGGAAACACATCACTCTATATCCCTCCAGGCTGTGACCCTGCTGGCCATGTCCTTTGAAGCACTTTCTCTTTTGTTTTTAAAAACTCAACCTCCTGGCCTCCAAATCCTCAGACCTCACTGTTCCTCACTATTCCTCTTCACAGCAGATTCCTCCTTATTTCCAGACCTTTAGACATTGGAGTGGCTCAGTCCTGAGTTCTTGGCACTATTCTTTGTTCTCTTTATTGTCACTCTGTAGCTATTCTCACTCAATTTCATAATTTTATGGATCATATTATTAATATAATGAAGAGTATCAAATTTATATGTCCCATACTTTGCCTTAGTTCAAGACTTGCATATATAACTTTCTAGACACTATCACTTGGAAGTTTCCCAGTAAGATCAAATTTGACATATATAAAAGATCACTCTTGGTTTATCTCCCCACACACACGCAAAAAAAAAAAAATTCTACATAAATTCTACATCTTCTCCATTCTCATTCATCTCAGAAAATGGTACCACCATTCTTTAGGTAAGCCAATAAAAGAGCATCATTATTTTTAAAATTTATCTCTGACTCTCACACCTCATATTTTACTTATTATCAAATGAGGTCAGCTCTACATTCAAATTATAGACTGTAACAAACCAGTAATTTCCACCTCCTCAATTACCCTAGTTCAAGTCACCAACATCTCTTTCAGGGATTATTGAAATAACTTCTTAATAGACCTCTAGTTTTTCCCTCTCCATATTTATTGACTTTCCCTATAGATCCTTACATGTAATGCTTACATATCTATTTTTTACTTCGATTCTCAGTGACTCCTTTTTCTGTTTGTTTTAAATTTCCCTGGGAGCATTGGGTGGAAGGAGGGAGACAAATCTTGCTTAACTTCACCACCTACTAGCTATCATTCCATGTCCTTTCTTCCATTCACAAAATTTTTTTTTAAATCTCAATTCAAAATAAATGTTCTAGTTAGTTAATGGTTTAGCAACAGAATTATTCACAGACTTCTCAAGTGTTACCAGTGATCTTAGTTATGGAAGGTTAACACCCTTAGTTCTCATTTCTTCTTTTACTCCCTGTACTACTGCTCTCAATATACTGTTTTAACTTTTTTCTTTATATCTTTCTTGTTCTCCTCTCTAATTTTAAGAAACATCTGTGTCTACTTCACCAGCTACTCTATTCAGTGAGTACTTTTCTTCTTATCAGAACAGTTCCTAATAATGCTTTCTACTTTCTTAACACACTAGATTTAATTTACAACTGTAATTCCAATGGTACTTTTGTTTTATATGATTAACAGAGACTGACATTTCAGAAGGATCTCAGAATTGGTAATATAAATCTAATATATAAATCCCAATTTTTTGCATTTAATTATTCTAACAACTGTTGGTATAACCATACTTCTTCAAATATTATAGATTACAAAGAATTCATATAGATTGCTTTCCATAGCTTGCTACCTATTATAGTCATACTGCTTCTGCCTTCTATCTCTGAAACAAGTGCTGTTAATTTAAGCTCCCATTCATCTCTAAGGATTGCTTTTCTCTAATGTCCCTTATCCAATCAGTGATTTTTCCATTTCGATGCCTCTTACAACTTCCCATTTCTTTCCATTTCTGTCTAGGCCCTTATCACTTCTCACCTGGATTACTTCAATAGAATTATAATTGGTTTCTAGGTTTCACACACTTCTCTTCACTCTCCATCTTGCTTACTATTGATAGATTAATCCTCCTGAAAGTCCTACAACCCACTTTCCGTCATGTCATTTCACTGTTCAAAAATCTTTAGTAGAAGAGAAGATAGAAAATAAAAATGGATTATATGCTTGAGAGGAAGATATAAGGGCAAGGTTTTTTAACTTCTTTTTATATCCAAAAATATTTTGATAATGTCACTTTATGTAATTACTATAATAAAATTAATTTCCCAAAAGTTACAATTAAAATGACCTTTATATTATGCTTTCAACTTGTGTTTTGCATTTCTTACCCCACTATTTCACTAAAGAAAATTTCTTCTGTATATATATTCTACTTTCAAGCTATAAAAATTACATCATTGAATTATTTTAAACCTAAATTCTAATACTGTTTAAAATTCTTGGAATAAGTCCCTTGTGCATACAACAAATCTAACTTCTTATGAGACCATCATCATTTAAGTTTTCCATTGGAATTCTTTTTTCATTTGTATTTTTCTTTTCTCCTAATATAGAGAAAATGCATATCCTTAAGAAAAACTCTGTCCTCTGAAACAGAGGCCACAGTAGTTTAGAAATACACACTTAATAGATATTTATGGTTTCTTTAGGTGAATGATCAAATAGTTCAAAGACAACAAGATATTTTCTCATGGAGTAATGTTGTTATAAAATTAAAAGCAGAAACAGGGATGTGTTGCTCTTGGAAACTCTTCTAAAAGAGCCAGCATTATACCAATTAATTAATCTAGTATTAAGAGATTTTGTTTAAAAGTGACACATCCACTATAGAATTCATTTATTGAGAACAAATGCAACACTCTTTTCTAATCCAATTAAAGTATCTGGTGGCCCTCAACATTGCTGCTTTACCTTGAGGTGCAGAAAACATGAGCAGTACTGGAGCTGTCCCTTCGTGTGGCTTGGTTTCCATGTGTGTCTCTTTTTTGAATTGCTATCATTGTACAGCCTCGCTGGGAGAAATTCACTAGAAACACCATTAATGCTTTTTTAATGAAATATTAAATTGTTGTGGCATAGAGTATATGAAATGAGCCAGCTTAACCATAGCCTAAGCAAAAAAAGAAAAATAAAACCTTGTAAATACATAAATAATTGAGATATCATTTCTAATTTTGCTTCTTTTCCAATGACACAACAAAACCGGATCAAAGAAAGTAAATGAATATATCCAGCTTCTTGGACAGATTAACTGATATTTTTACTACACATTTAATCCATGTTTCACTGCAGTGAGCAATTCAGGCAAAGATCTGATTACTCTATTTATCATTTGATTCTCTTCACAAAAGCCGAAAATTACACTGACTCTAAATCTTATGTTAGCTAGCAGTAAACATAGATCTGGCCAAGTGGTTGCTTATGCAATGCTGGCAAATTGTCAAAATATACAGAATGGCTCTTTTGGCCTCTGCTTTCCCGCACAGCTGATGGCAAATGAGAGGTGGCAGTATAAGCACCATTTCAGCCACCAGTTGCTGCTTCTGAGTTTGCACCCTAGAAGGATCATAACCAGAACATGATTTATTGAAGTTTTTCCACATGCAAGGCAAGTACTAAACCTGAAACAACAGAGGTTTCAGCCCAGTGGATGTATAGCTATTGAGGTGGCGGGGAGAAATATGTATTTTCTTTATTTTTTTTTTTAACTCAGACACAGTACATAGCAAATATATAAAATGTAAAAAATTTCTATTTATTACTCTGTCCATGCTGACCTTGGACTAGATTATAAAAATCCTAAGGGAAAGATTCGTTTTACTCTATTCACTACCACTACAACTCTTCAGCTCATATGTGAAAAAATATATTTTAAAACTTTATCTAAATATATAAATGCATTCTATTGTCATGGACAACTAATTAGAACAAATAAAAAAATTAATATTAAAAAAAAGCTCCATTTTTTTTTTTTTTTTTTTTTGAGACAAGAGTCTCACTATGTGACCCAGATGGCCTTGAACATGCAATTCTCCTGCCTCAATCTCCTGAGTAGCTGGAACCACAAGTGTGTGCCACTGTGCCAAACAACCACCATTATCTTTTGATTTTAAGTAAAATGCCATTGCCAATCATAGCTATTTGTGATACTACTTTTTCCCTGAACAAGTGACATCTGTATCTCAGAGCAATCATATTACATCTTTCCATAGTCAATTTCCATCTGTGATCTTCAACCAAATATAGTCAGGATTATTTCTATCCATAGTTTATAAAAGAGGTATCGTGATTTCTGGCACTAGTTGGTATCTACAGAGTTTTGCTCTTCAAGGTTTTCTATGATAATTGGCTCATTTTGTTCTTCTGCTTTGCAATACTCCTATTTGCTTCAGTTTAAGCTCTCCCTCAAAATGTCTTTCAACGGTGTCATTTTCCAAATCTCTTGGATGTTTGCCATTGTCTTCTGCCCACATTGACAGAATTTTGATTTAAGCACAATTTTATTCAAAGATAGGAACATACATTCTTCTGGAACTGAGAGGCTGATCTTGATAAAATAGGGATTTTTTAATAAAACACTAGGGAAACTGCTCCACACAGGCTAGATCCTCCTGCTCACTGAGAAGACTATGTTACCAATGCTTTGAAAGGCTTCAGTCGCATTTACAAATGGAGTGAAGGTGTCTCTTTGACATAATGTTTTTACCATGTTTTCAGTTTCAGTCCGAATTGGTTTATATGAGGGTAAAACTTTTTTGTTATTTTTCTACCATATTCCTAGTACCTATTCAGTCCTTGAAACATAGTATGTTACTTTTTGTTGAATGAACAAACGAAATCTGTTACCTGGGGTTATTGGATGTCAGAAAATTACGTCCTAAAGTATGGACTTTGGCATGTTGCATACTTTAAGCTGAAAGACACAGGATGG
This sequence comes from Sciurus carolinensis, assembly GCF_902686445.1. Lineage (NCBI taxonomy): Eukaryota > Metazoa > Chordata > Mammalia > Rodentia > Sciuridae > Sciurus > Sciurus carolinensis. The sequence goes on from NC_062215.1 coordinate 134,496,649, forward strand.
GCCTAGGCAGATTACTATGTTGCCTTCTCCAGCTCTCCTGCCTCCCACATGGCTTTCTCTTCCCTAAGCAATTCATAGAAATTAGAACTCCTCTTCCCTAGCACAGGTGAGGAACTAAAACTGTGACTCAAGACTCAGTCCTTCCCTACCTTTCTGTGTAGGAACTGAATGGACATAAAGAAATTCTCTGACCTACCTTATGTGATATTAAGCCATAAGACCCTCATTTTGAAAGGGTCTAGCATGTACCCTGGAGGAAGGAAGAATCTCAACAGACAGACTTGCTGGGTTCCCTTCTCAGTCTATTATCATTATGTCACATTCTTTTGCTCAATCACATTTCTGTATGACCATTCATTCATCAAATCTAAGAATAAAAACAGACATTTTCTCCTGGGTCTTTGAGCCTTCATTTCTGGAAATTCCTATGTCACATAAAATTTTAATGAAATAAATTTGTTATGATTTTCTTTTTGTATTATACCTTTCTGCCCCTATAATGCAGTCATACATTTTCTTTATGTAGTCAATCTGCATTTGTTATCTTTATCCAAATATACCTAAGTACCAGTAGTATTTCCTCTTAAGTGCTTTTGAAGCTTTCCAATATTCATATAACCAGAAACTGATCATTGTATCTCCCAGATTTCTTATTATTCACGACCAGGAAATTACCATCAGTATTTTGTTTTGTTTGTATTTCCTTTCCTTTAAACATGCTCTAAAATAGCATGTTCTTGTATTGTCAGATTTTTAGATTTCAGGGTTCTGGGACCAAAAGAATGTAGAGTTAATTAAACAATTTTAAATCTATGTCACTTTACAAACATATAAAAATATATGCAATGCTTATAAATGTTTCTTACAAAGCACATTTAAACAGTTTTAAACCAATAATTCTAATTCAGATTCTAGGCAAGCAGAAGAATTTATTAATGGCTTCAGTCTTGATAAGTATATGAGTTCAACAGTCCCAAAGTTCCTCTACATCTATAGCATCTAACATTTTGAGATTAAAAATTTCCAGATGCTAAAATTACCTTTGGATTGAGCCTTTAACCCAGTTAATTAAAAGTTGGAATGACCTAATTTGGCTTCTCTCCCATCACAAAAGTCAAAAGATTCTGCTCTACTCAAGCAGGGCTTTCCTACCTGAATTTTAGAGAAAAAAAAATCTTTAAATTTCAATGGTACTGTAGAAATTGGTCTGAAATTAAGTGTTATGCTATGTATTCACCCATAATATTTTTAAATATCTAACAATTCCATATCAAGTCCTGATCACTTTATATCTGCATTGCAGCAAAAACCTTCTATGTAAATGTAACTCCTGTCCTACTTTCTCTCCTATGCCAATTGATCAAGCTTAATTCCATCCAACTGGATAATATTAATTATTAAGAGCTGATGGGTGAGGTTTTACCAAAAGGATCTCATGGGATACCATTTGCTTCCACAGTGACCCTGCCTACATAATCTTTAATGTGTGTGTCTTAAAAATTCATTTCTGGTGAGGGCTAAGAAGAAATGTCTCATATTCCAGCTACAGATTTCTTATCTGGATAACTTTATTGAATTTATTTAATTTATATTTAAAAAAATCCTCTGGTTGCCAGCTGGCAGCCATAAATTTGAAATATCAGATCAAATGATTACAATTTAATCTATTTTATGAGTCGTCATTCAACTGTCCTTACTCATCATATTGTATTTTATAAAATGCCGTCTATGCTTCCTAGACATGCATTAGAGGGATTATAGATGAATTAAACATTATTAATCCAAGACTGTAACTGGCTACTATCTGATGTTGCTTAGTGACTTAATTATGTTAGACAGACTAAATTGTTTCAAATGAACCTTCACAAAGGTCCTTAATAAAATAAAACAGTGATTTTATTTTGTGTTATCTACTTTCTGCCAGAAGGTTCTCTTGGGGTTTTTGCAGTTTTCTTTTCTTTCCTATTAGCTAGAAAGCACAATCTAGTAAGCCTGTGAACCTTGCAGGAGCTTATGCTGAAAATATTTCTCTCTTTTGACAAGCACTATGGTAAGATCTGGGGCTGCTGTGTAAGCAGCAAGATTTAGTGGTTTTCTCTTAAGGGAGCTGGTTACAGAAGTGACTTAGAATGCCTCAGGAAAGAAAGAAGAACTTTCATATTGATAGTGTATGGAAGAGATAACTTTATATAAAATTTTGAGTAGAGTAGATATTTGAAATAGGAAGTTTCTAAAGTAGAATGTAAAATGTCAGCAGATTCACAGAGGAACCACCTTAGACAGCAGGCACTAAAAGGTATTAAATGTTAAAATAAGGGGTTACATTCTTTCTTTAGTTTGCTTTATGCAATACCAGAAGTTCACCAGTGAGGACAGACAATTGGTCTATTATCTCTAAGACAGAGCATATTAGCCGTGACTTCCCTCCGAAGGAGGCCCCTCACCCGTGAGCAGTGCGATGAGAGGTTGAATGTGCACAAAGTATTGCTCATTCCCACAGCAGTTTGATAGGCAGGTCAAGTATGTGAAAAAGTATAATGGGATAATAAAGTTACTACACTTCTGAGCAAGATGTGCAATGTAGCAGCTAAAGCGTGTGTCTTTGTGGGAAAGCAGCAGACAAAAGTGGTTCTCTGTGGGAAAAACTGTTTGGGACAGTGGACGCTTTCTGGATCTGTTGTTTCTATTCTTAGTCTTCCCTCAGCGTGAAGCCTGTGCTCTGCAGAGCTGGCTCATTGTATAGCATTATTTATTTCTTCTTCCTGTGCACATTCCCATAAGAAAACACCACATGCACACCAACAATACAGAATTCTTGTATTTAGAAACTTTAATTTCCAACAATCCTCTTACTTTTCAAGTACCAAGTCACACTGGGATTTTCCTGATATTTCAGTCCTTTTGTTTCAGAGTATCATCCCCCTTGTGTAGAGCACAATAAGGAGGACTACATAAAAATAATGGGAAAAAAAAGAGTAAGAACTCCAATTATTAGCATTGAATTGCACAATACATGACTTAGTTTCTAGCACATAGGTATCTATCAAGAATACATCACTAGTTCTCTCTTGACCTTTAAAGATGCTGGATGGGCAATATTGACAAATGTAAAAAAGTGTATTAAATTGAAGTTATTTAAAATGAGCCATATAAATAACCTTGGTGTAAGCCAAAATTTGTGTATGCTTAATTAGAGAAAGAAAATAACCATAAATATGGTTTATACCACACAGGTAAAATAAGAACCCACAAATGAGGAAATAAACAGCTTCTTTCTAGCTAGTTGGGGAAAGTATTAACAGAGAGCTGAAAGAACTTTAAACCCTATTAGCGCTCAGACAAGGTATAGCGGGGATTCATAATTAGACCCTTGGGGGAAACAGAAGAAAGAACTATAAAGTTGAGTTAGTATAAAGCAAAGTCTGTTTTCCAAAACTGTACTGTAGAAAATAACAGGAACTAGTTTCATTTTAACGTATGACTCTCCAGGAGTCAGCTCTGATGCAGAATCTCTGAACATTCCCATGTAAACTACAACGGACCTTGAAAAACGAAAAGCACTCCCACAACCTCAAAAACGAGAGCCAACAGTCACCTTATGGCAATAATCTGCAAGGAATTTACACTAAGATGTGTTAAATTGGATTAGATGTCAATCATTATATTTGCCAGGAACTAATATTTCATATATATATAAATATATATATTATAATATATATTTATAATATATATATATTATAAATATATATTTATAATATATATATATATATTTATAATATATATATGTATATAGTCACATGATTTCATCATTGTGTGAATGTCATAGAATATGCTTACAGAAACATAGACACTACAGATTGAACACTTGCTGTGACCTCTTGATGCAATAAAAATGAGATCATGAGGTTATTGAAGACATAGCACAGCATATTGTTATACCATCAACTTTTTTAATGTCAAAAGATTAAATATCTAAAATAATGATAAAAGTATAGTATAACAAATAAATATACAAGTACAATGTTGTGTATTATCATTATCAAGTAATATGTACCACACATAATTGTATATATACTTTCACATGCCTGGCAGCAAAGCACAGTCCATTTGTCTATACCAGTAGTGCCACAAGCATATTAGGAATGCATTGTGCTATGGTGTCACTAAGTGATAAGAATTTTTCAGCTCCATTTTAATTTTATGGGACCATCAGCATTTATGTAGTTCATCACTGACCAAAACACCATTATGTGGAACATGGTGGTACTCTGTAGAATGTGCTTGGTCTCCAGGACATAATGCAAATAATAAATATAAGCAACTCCAAAAGTTTGTATTTGAGCTTAAGATATTTTATGACATGATCCTCTATCCTCACCACACTTACATTGAAGTGTGATAAGCCTTCCCAGATTCTTTCTTCAGCATGGATGTTTGGGGAGTGTTTATGTGTATGTACTGTTTTTGTGTATATGTGTAAAAGGGTGTAAATATTTGCCTGTATATGTATTGGGAGATACAGGAATGCCAGGAGTAGAGTCAAACGGTCTATTCTTTGGCATATTATTTTTTTCTTAAGATCAAGTTAGAGCAATGGATTATAATTGCAATTACCTTAACCTTTAGCAAAATTTTAGGGGGAGATAGTCAATAAATCAGACTATTTGGGCTAGTTGATGTTTACAGATACAAAGATGATTTTCTTTTATGATGTGTTTGGGTCCTCAATATGGTGATATTCTGGCACCTACATACATTGTTTTTACTTCTTTTCTCCAGTTGAAGAAAACTTAGCTTTATTCTACATAAGGAATTTCCCATACAAAGTCTGACACTTGCTTTATTTTTGCATCATAAATCCAGAGATTTTGATAATCACCCACAGCTGTGAATAACTAAATTTCACCTTATATTTCAGTGTTCATTCAGGACTGTTTCATTATTGCTATTTTTATTAGTATTGCTATTTTCTATTTTATTATCAAAATAAGACAGGACTATCATGACCAAAAATTGATCAAAATTCAGAATGCTTGATCATGTTACAGTTGACCTGGGGAAAGATTGGATACTTTAGGATGGTAGAAAAATATCAGGAATATGAATTAATGTGCATTGCACTTGGTTCAGGAAACAAGTGTATTAATCTACTATAGCTATATTAGAATCATGTGCTATCAAATTTTTTGATGAGTTTTATGACATTGACATAAGGAAAGTTTTATGAAAAGCCATAAATCTCCAAAATGCACTGGTGGTCACTATCTAGCTCCTGCTTCTTTGTCATTCCATTAAGAACTTTATGTTTAACAAATAAACCAATCATTAAAAGGGCAAAAGAACTGAATAGGCACTTCATAGAAAGAAGAAATACAAATGTACAACAAATATATGAAAAATGTTCAACATCTCTAGCAATTAGAGAAATTCAAATTAAAACTACACTGAGATTTCATCTCCAATCAGAATGGCAATATCAAGAATACAAGTAACAATAAATGTTGACAAGGATTGCTGGTGGGACTGCAAATTGGTGCAGCCACTATGGAAAGTGGTATGGAGAGTCCTCAGGAAATTTGGAATGGAACCACTCACTGTATGACCCAGTTATCACACCCCTTGTTATATACACAACAAACTTAAAATCAGCTTACTATATTTATGTAGCCACATCAATGTTTATAGCAGGTCAATTCAAAATAGCTAAGTTATGGAACCAACCTAAATGCCCTTCAAAAGATGAATGGATAAAGAAAATATACACAATGGAATATTACTCAGCCATAAAGAAGAATGAAATTATGGCATTTGCTGGTAAATGGATGGAACTGGAGTCTGTCATGTTAAGTGAAATAAGCCAATTCCAAAACAAAAACAAAGGCTAAATATTCTCTTTGGTATGTGGATACTGACAGACAATGGGAGGAGGGGTGGACGACTAGAAGTTCATTGGATTAGATAAAAGGGAAGGAGAGGAAGGGAGGGATGGAATAGAAAACACGGTAGAATGAAATGGACAGAACTTTTCTATCCTTGTATATGAATACACACCTAGGGTAGCTCCACTTCACATACAACCACAAGAATGGGATCCTAATTAGAATAAGTTATACTCCATGCATGTATACTATGTCAGAATATACTTTTTTTCATGTATATCTAAAAAGAACAAATTAAAAAGATATGTTTGAGATGGAGCTTTTAACTAATTCTTTCCCTCTTTTCCTATATACTTTTTTTACCACTGTTTCCTGAAGGTATTGTTTCAGACAGGGTATAGAAATGACAATGAAAATAATTATAAAGGAAGTGGATGATCAATTTCCAAGTTTTGGGAACAAATGAGATAGTCAGTTTTTGTTTACAAATTTTGCATTTACCTGCCCAGGAAAAACTAGCATATTCTTAATAATTGATTAACACAAAAAGATTTTGAAATAAATAGATTATCTAAATCAATGAAGTAATAGACTCTGCTTATTGTCCAGAAGAGTCAATGTCATAAAAATGACAATTTTACCCAAACTAGCTCGTAAGTACAACAAAATCCTGATCAAAATTCCAGCTTGTGATTTCTGTGGAAATTAACAAATTTGACATAAAATTCATACACAAGACCAAAGAGCTCATACAATTTCAAATAGTATTTAGGAGACATGCACTCTGTCAGATAATCAAGAATAAAACTTTCGGTATTTATGCAAAGAATAATAAATATATCAAGAAGCAGAAAAGAAAGTCTATAAATTCATCCACGTATAAGTACAGGAGGCAATGAGCCAGCAAAGTATGGGATAGTCACTAACAGTACGAAGCAAGTGGCTAGGTCTGTTAGCCAATCATTGTATGGGTAATTATGTAGCAGATATTTTATTACTTAATTTTGTTTAATTTTTATCATAATTTAGGAAGTGAAGATTAATATTATTCCCTTTTCATTCATGAAAAAACTCTGGTATAGAGAGAGCAGATAATTTGGATAAGGACATCCTTCAAAAAGGTGGCAAAGTCAGTGTATTTATTCAGAAAAAAGAAAAAATTAAAGCCCTACCTCAAATTGTGAAGAAAATTATTTTTACATGTGTTCAATATCTAAAACTTAAAAGTACTACCATACATTTTTAGAAGGGGCTATTTGGTTAACAAAGGATGTCTTAACCAAGATAGAAAAGCACTGATTAGAAAGAAAAGGATGGATTCATCTGATACCATTACATGTAAAAGCTTCTATATACCCAAGTCAAAATAAGTGTACAAAATTCCCCATTAACAAAGTAAAAAGGCAGCCATAGAGTGGGGAAGAATATTTCAATCAAGGCTGATCTTCAACTAGTGCCCAGTATAAAGGTCACAGTCATATTTAAAATAATTCACTACCAGTTATAATGAACAGCATCAGCTTTGAGCCTTCCTTCTGGTCCCTCTGTCCCTCCACATTTCCTCATGATGTGACAGAGAGTCTCCAGCTACCCCGAGGAAGCTATATTAATTACTGTGAATATCACACTTGCTCATAACTCAAGTAACCAATACAGGGAGAGAGGCATTGGGGAAGGTGACTATATCTGTGATATTTTATTACTTCAAAAAACAAAGGAGGTTGGTAAGATGGCAATGTTGAAATACTAAAATGGTGGGCCCATGAATGTTAATTATGTTAATATTTGTAGGTTCAAATATTTTTAGATAAAAGAAGTATTTAAAGATAAATGAGAATTACATATTATCTATCAAAAATTAATGAGTTTTTATTGATTTTGACTCAGTAAAATCATGACCAGGTTTCAACCTCCCAAAAATAACAAGCCTTCATTATTTAATATCTCAAGCTTCCTACAAGTTTAAAACCCTGGTTTTCTAAAACAGACTTATTTTTTCTTTACCTCTTGATTCCAGGGCATCACCAACTTTTCTGTGTGCAAACCCTTTTACTCCATGTTCTTTAAGTATATTTAGAGATCTTTGGTTTTGTACTAGCTCAGGTTCTCTGCCCACCCCTGGAGACCCCGGGGACCATGTTTGCAGCTGTGTTTTTTGTGGGGTATGTAATAATCCTCGGTTTTCCCTTTCACTGACTTTCCTGAAAACTGACATCACCCAGGGTTTTTGTCCATTTTCTGTGGTCATTCCCAAAACATAGGGCCATAGACAACAATCATTTCATTAATCTTCAATGTTGGGCTAGGAGTTTGTGTCTAACTGGATGGTTCTGTTTGTGTTGGGGTCACTGATAATTCAGTTGCAAACTCATGTCTAAGATGTCCCCACCCACCTGTGTGGAAGTTGCTACTGGTTGTTGGACCATACTTCATATAGTGGCATCTTTCCAAGACATCAAAACATGACGTGCAGGTGTTTTCTAAGTCTCAGATAACATCATAGGCTCTGGGTGTCCCATTTGCTTTCAAAACAAGTCACATTATTAAGCTTAAAGTCCTGTGTGAAAAAGCAGTATGCGAAGACATGTACGTTAGAAGACATGAGTCACTGAAGACAGTCACTTGAGGAATTTTCTATAATTACATTCCCTATACCTGTATCAATCCTTAAAGAATTTGGATTAAGTGCAACAATAATACAACTGCCATGTAAATTATTAAACAATCACTATATAATTATCATACAGTCTGTAAGAGTAATAATTAAAAGTCTATGAAGCAACAGAAAATATGACATTAAGGGTCTCAATGAAATGATTGTTCATAGGCAATGAACATAATTATAAATAATAATTGCTTCTTTGGCATAATTTCTAAATATTCTGTGTTCTTGTTACACAGATTTTATTGTGACAGCAAATTTTAAATGTCTTTTAGTAGTCCTTAGCTTAGTATCACATCGAATTCCATATTAAAGAATTTATTTATTTTTATAAGTTTGTTTTGTGTCAAGATAGGGATATTTTAAAGTTGTATGAATGAATCAGATATATTAGTCTTTTAAAAGAAAGTCATGGTTTAGTATAAATATGCTCGCTTTTGCTTTATTATGCTAGTTGGTAACATGAAGGGTAAAGATAAAAGTGGGTAAATCTGACTAAATCTCTGATTTTCATGTGTCACCTTTCGTTTTATTAGAAGTTTATTTAATACCAGTCAAGACCATTGCAAATTTGAATAGATCACCAATGTAATTAACCAGAACATTCTGCTCTTTAAAAATCCTCATGTATTTGTTGAAATAGTTGAACCCATTGTAAATGTCAGCAGGCCTACATACTTGAAGTACAGTCACAATTTTACTGAAATTTGGGTTGATGTTCCATTTTAATTTCATTCTGGTGTAGTAAATAAGATGGTGATATTAAGTATTAAAAATTTAAGCTACAAAAATTATTTTCACTTTGCTATTAACTTTGTGTTTTTCATTTTTTATTTAGCTATGTGCTTATTTTTTCCTCCTCATCTTCTGCTACTTCTTTTTTTTATTTTTATTTAACTTTTAATTTTTTACAGACTTCATTTTGATTCATTGTACACAAATGGTGTACATAATTTTGTTTCTATGGTTGTACACAATGCAGATTCATACCATTCGTGTAATCATACATGTACATAGGGCAATGATGTCTGTCTCATTCCATCATTTTTCATAGCCCCCTCCCTCTCATTTTCTTCTACATATTCTAAAGTTCCCCAATTATTCTCTCATTTCACACCCCCACCCCCATTATATATCATCCCCACTTATCAGGGAAAACATTCGGCCTTTGGTTTTTCTGGGCTTGGCTTATTTCACTTAGCATGATATTCTCCAATTTCATCCATTTATTTGCAAATGCCATAATATTCTTCTTCTTTATGGCCGAATAGTATTCCATTGTGTATATATTCCAGAGTTTCTTTATCCATTCATCTATTGAAGGACATCTAGTTTGATTCCACAATCTAGCTATTGTGAACTGAGCTACTATAAACATTGATGTGACTGTGTTACTGTAGTTTGCTGATTTTAGGTCCTTTGGGTATAAACCGAAGAGTGTTAGGATCAGACTTACTCAATAAGACTCCCAAAGCACAAGAAATCAAAGCAAGAATCAATAAATGGGATGGACTCAAACTAAAAAGCTTTTTCTCAGCAAAGGATATAATCAAGAATGTGAAGAGAGATCCTACAGAGCAGGAGAAAATCTTTTCCACACACACTTCAGATAGAGCACTTATCTCCAAAATTTATAAAGAACTTTAAAAACTTTACAACAAAAATACAAAGAACCCAATAAATAAATGGGCCAAGGAACTGGACAGACACTTTACAGAAGAAGACATACAGGCAATTAATAAATATATGAAAAAATATTCAACATCTCTAGTAATTAGAGAAATGCAAATTAAAGCAACTCTAAGATTTCATCTTACTCCAATTAGAATGTCTTTTATCAAGAACACAAACAATAATAGATGTTGGTGTGAATGTGGGGGAAAAGGCACACTTTTACATTGCTGGTGGAGTTGCAAAATGGTGCAGCCACTCTGGAAAGCAGTATGGAGAATCCTAAGAAAACTTGGAATGGACCCACCTTTTGACCCAGTTATCCCACTCCTCGGTTTATACCCAATTTATTTTTAAATAAGCTTTTAACAGACATTTTTCACTCAGCACTACATTTGTACTTTTAAATTTTGACTGTCTCATTTAGTGTTAGAAAACTAAACACTATAGCTTTTGAACATCATATGTCAAATGTCTACAGGTTTGATAGTTATATTCAGACTTCAAAGAGCAAGTCATTCCTCATTATAAATCATTCTCTTATGGAGTCTCATTTGAAATCTGAATGCTTTTTATAATTTAAACTTGTATTACTCCTATTGTGAGATTTTATTCCTACTTTTAGTAAATGCTATTTTGGCAACAGATCTTAAACCGCAGTTATAAACTCCTCCAAAATAGATATTCACATTCAATTGGAGCAGAAATTGTTTTGAGGGTGGGGGTTTAAAAACTTTCTTAGCTTTTTCTCTTTCTTTTTTTATTATTATTAATAGTGCCCTCAACTATTCAGCATTCAATTCTGTGACATCTGCACAGCTTGTTATTTTGCCAAACATAGAAAGAAGGACAAAATGTTGAAATCAGACTGCTCAGGACTTTGAAGGAATACAAACAGCTTACCTTTTTCTAGACAAAAAAGAATCTTAGCACAATAACCTGACATTGCACCTTGCCTGCTGATCTACAAGTTAGCCACATGTGAGGAGCCAATTGGCCCAGAGAAACTAAGGACCCACACTGATTGACATGTTAGTCATCATGTGTCCTGAGAGGTGTGTTGCCAGTTATAGCACTTCTTTTAAGACTTAGGATCCTGGAGAGTGCTATTTCATCTATCAACGGGATGTTTAGAGAAGACAATTAAACACTGAAAAAAGATGGTTTCATTACAAATGTAATAGTTGATGCTTATTTCCATGTTCCAATGGAGAAATTAAAAAATTGCATTCACAGATGTTTTAAATTAGCAGAATATTTAAATATCAATCATATTTAACTTTGAAATTCATCAACTAATCTTTGTATAAAATATCCATGTTCTTTAAATGGACACTCATACCCACTGTGGAAGCTATTATAAACAAGATTTTTATATTTTGAAATACATGAGCTGACAGAGGCCCTAAGGTGGTCCAGATACCACCTGTTCCTTGATAGGAGACTCCCAACTTATATCTAAAATTTGCTATGATGGTAATTTAAAAATTAATTCTAAGTTTACAATTTTCTATCCCAAATTTAGGTAGGTGTAAATAAGAGTGCAGGTTATTCTAAATACTAACTTAGCGACAATAATGCACACATGGTGCTAGAGAAAAAAAATAGCATTACACTTTTGTTCTGGTTTTATCAGACCACAGAGGTTTGAATTTTGAATAATATAAGTTCAAGTAATGTACAGACAGAGAAGAGTGATTTAGGTAGTGGAGGAGATGCAGAGTGAGTAACGTACGTAGTGGAAATATTTTAATTGGCAACTAGACAAGGGAAGAGCAGTGCTTCCAGAAGACAAAGCTCTTAAGCACCAGTGCAAATTAGAAAGAGGAAGATTCTGAGGCAACAGAAAAAGGAAATTCTGGCTCTGGCCCAAAGAGTCACACTCTTCCATTACTGAGGGTTTTTTCAAATGTTGAAGGATTGTTCGTAGGCCAGACAGCTGCACTGAGGAGTTTAGGCTGTGGACCTATATGTATATTTTAATTCTAAGATAATATTGCATAGAGTCTTAAAAAGTGAAGCTATTTTTATTTTACATTATCTGAACTTAATAAAGAATATTTTTTAGATATCAAACCATATGGATTGTGGATATTCAAAGTCATAGTCAAGCAAGGCAGGGCTGGGGATATAGCTCAGTTGGTAGAGTGCTTGCCTCACAAGTATGAGGCCCTGGGTTCAATCCCCAGCACCGAAAAAAAAAAAAAAAAGGCAATCAGCTTTAAATCATTTAAAAGTGTGCAACCAGACATCATGGCTCTTGGCTATGATCCAGCCATTCCGGAGGCTGAGGCAGGAGGGTTGCAAGTTCAAGACCAGCATGGGCACTTTTGCAAGACTGTGTCTCAAAAATAAAATACAAAAGAACTGCAGGTGCAGCACAGTAAAAGACATACCCTGGGTTCAGACCCCAGTAACACACACACACACACACCACACACACTTACTCACTCTCACGCACACACATGCACATACCAAAGAAATGCCTCTGTGGCTGTCATTGGATTTCTAGTTAATATTTCAAGGCCCTTAAACCTGCTTACCTACTTAGCTCAACTCTTGGCCTCAAACCTGCTTGGATCAAACTGTCATTTATTACTGAAGCCCAGATTCTGTTTTTGGATTATGCACTAAATTCAATTTTTATCAAATGCAGAGTATCCCCTATTATGTATATAAAATCAGAACTGTTCCAGGAAGAATGATATATTCTAGATTGTCTAAAATGTCATTAATGGGAAAGTGGGAACATGGTAAGAGACTGACTGGTGAGTCCAAAATTCCAGAAGTGATCCTCTGGGTAAGATTCTTGGATGAGATTACTTACTCATTGCAGTAGTCAGTGTTCTCTAGAGAAACAGAATGAATAAACTATGTCCAGATAGATAGATAGATAGATAGATAGATAGATAGATAGATAGATAGAAACAGACCAACCAAGGAGAGAAAATATTAACTATAAGAAATCATAAAAATTTTTTTTAAAAATTGCCCTAAGGATCTTCAGGATGAGTTGGCAAGCTGGAATCCCACAGAATTGACAATTTACTTCAAGTCTGAGTCTGAAGGCCTGAGAACCTAGACAGTAAGTGGTGTAGCTCCCATCTGAAGGCCAGCAAGCTCAAGACTCCAGAAAAGCCTATTCAGCTCAAGCAAACAACAGCAACAACAAAAGCGATACCCCAGGCAGGAAGAATTCTCTGCTACTGAGCAAAGAGTCAGCCTTTTTGTTCTATTCAGGCCTTGAACTGATTGGATGAGGCTCAGCCACATTAGGGAGAGTTATCTGTTTTACTGAGTTAACCAATTAATCTCAGTCATAAATATTATCATAGAAACACCCAGATTAATGTTTGGTCACACCCCATGGTCCAGTGGAGTTAACACATTAAATTAACCATTACACTTACCTTGTGGCAATAAGCAACCATTTCTGGTTTCAAGTAGAGTTGTGATAATTCCTGGAATACTGCATCTTTATAATAACTAAGACTTTTAACTATGGTGAATTGGGATGGTACACAACTGGAAAGAAAAGTGCTACTTTAGTCAATATCTATGTCATTTGAGGGATGTGGTAGCAATGGTAGTACTAGGAATGTAGAATTGTTTGTTGCTAAGTGCAGTTGATTTATTGGAAAAGGAAAGAGCCTGAAATTATCAACCACCACCTCAGGTCAAGACTTAAAGTCCACTATGTCATGTTTTAAAAAAAAAAAAAAACATCATTCTGCAGAGACAATGGATCTGTCTGGAAACCAGGTCCAGGATTTTGTTGTGAAAGTACAGAATTGCAGAGACATTTTAAATTAATAGTTCTAGCAAGGTCTTGTGATGTCAAAACACCAACAGGAAATATTAGAACATCTCATTGGATGCTCTTAAAAACTATGAATTTCCTGATTCTCTTGCACCCTTTGTACCTGCACAAATGGCCACATCCACTTTACTAGAAGACAGCAGTTTCTTCTCTCTGGAGATAATGCAGAGACCTCATCAAGACAGATGATGCTTAAGAATATATTTGCCCTGCTCAAGAAGTATCCTGCATGGCTTCTTGGCCAGTGCCCAGGATCAAGTCATTTTCATCAGGGAAAGGGCTATCCCAGTTTGGGGAGAAAAGTAATCATTTTCCAAAAAGCTGAAACAAAAACATCCAAGCTTTATATCTCAAGAGTGATGGGCTAGGTCAATAGATGGGTAAGAAATGGTTTCCTGCTGTTGGAACACTCTCTCATGACTTAGGATTTAATGTCCAGGTGAGAGCAGCAACAGTCAGACCTAATACACCACTGGAACAGCTCCTTGAGACATGAAAAGTGTGTTGAATGAGTACACAAAAATGCTGGTGAGGTCTGAATTAGGTTTACAGTTTAATTAATGCATTCCACCAATATCACTTTCACAGTTTTAATGCTGGTTATTTAAGATGTTATCTTTGGAAAAAGCAAGGTTAAGAGTAGATGAGAATTCTACTACTTTCCAATTTCTTTGAGTTTAAGAAATAGTCCAAAATAAATGAAGTAAAGATGTTATAACTGCCTTGCAGAGTATTGGTGAAGGAGTCAGGGAGGTAGGCATGCTAGAATAAACTCAAGAAATAAGTTAGTAAGGGTCGCACTGGCATGTTAAAGAAGCCCAGTGTGACTGTTCTTTGCAGCTTGTGGTAGACAGTAGGAGAGAATGTTATGGTAGGAATGAAGTGTCACTCAAACCACAAGGTGATAGTATTAAGAGGTAAGGACATTGAAGATCATTAGTCCACAAGAAACTCTCCTTCTTGGATGGGCTAATATCCTTATAAAAGAGCTTGAGAGACTGTATCAGTTACTTTTTCCTTACTGCGATAGAGGACACAGCATACATCCCTACATGGAAGGTTGTGACACCAGGGTACCATTTTGGAAACTCAGAGAATACCCTCACCAGACATCCAATCTGCTGGTACCTTGATCCTGGACTTCCCATGGACTACCTCCAGAACTGTAAGAAATACATTTAAGCTATTTATAAATTACACAATTTATGATATTTTGTTACAGCAACAAAAAACTAAGAATATGTTGGGTATTGGGGTTGTAGCTCAACAGTAGAATGCCTGCCTAGCACAAGTGCAGCACTGGGTTTGATCCTCAGCACCACATTAAGAAAAAAAAAAAAAAGAAAAAGAAAAACAAAGATAAACAAAGGTATTGTGTCCATCTACAACTAAAAAAAATTTTTTTAAAAAGAATATGTTGGAACTGAATGATTTAATATAATTGAGAATGGTTAAGTTTCTGGAATAGGGGTGTTCAGAAGGCGGACAACTGTCAGAAACAAGATGGTTACAATTACTATAATAGAAAGTAAATCCAGAAGGATAAATGGTGATCAACAAAATCATGAATATTTGGTCATGGTTAATAAACAATGGCATACCTAGGGGTCCTTCCATATGTAGCAGGTACAATATTATTATATACAAAAGGACAGTAATGGTACTGACTGGATTCAAGGAGATTCACTGGGGTGCTTTTTGTGATTTTATCAACCTGTATTAACTCTAAACAGTCTTTTATAAACACTACAACATGAGAAGAAATGTAACTAGAAGCTTAGATATTCACTGATGAGAGTTGCGTTGCCCAAAGAAGCAAATCTGGAGAAGAGTTTGAGGAGTCTAGATCAAGTGTTAGAGAAAGAAACTAATTTTCTGTTGCAGCCTCAGTACCAGCTGCAGCAGCTCAGTAACCCTCCAGGTTTAAGAAAACCTCCAGGTTTTCTTTTTCTGCTTTCTTTTATGTTTGTTTTTTAAATAAAATATAAGTAGGTGCCATCACAAAGGAACAGTCACAAGATATAGCAAACAATGTAAAATGTAGAACTGAAAGTGTAACACAGTGGTAGAGTGCTTGCCTATTATGTATTGGAACCTGATTTCTATCCCAGCACTACAAGAAATCACATTATGTATATACATACATACATACATACATAACAGACATACATATAACATATGTGAGAAATGTGAGTAGATCTGAGTGCAACCAGAGGGTAAATATAGTGGATATTCTCAGGGACCCCTTACCTCAAACCTTACCATGATTAGTGTGGTCTGGAAAAATTTAAGTTTGAAGTGTCTGCATCTCTGCATCTGCAGAGCTTTTCGCTGAAACCATGGAAGAACACTTTGCCCGTGCACAAATGCTTGATGTGCCTGGGAATTCACCACCACTAGAAGCAGCTCTTCACAAATGATTCTTGGGAATACATTACAAATATCTAATCATCCTCACCACTCAAGTGAGATAATACATTCCTTTTATTAAAGTTTTATTGAGATTTAATTTACATGACTATTTAGCATAGAGATGATTCAACTATTTGAAGTGTACAATTCAATGATTTCTGTCATAATCACAGATGTGTGCACCCATCACCACAGTCAATTTTAGAACATTTTCATAACCTCAAAATGAAACCATACTGGTAAGTTCTCATTTCAATCTCCCTATTTCCAGACAAGCTCTAAGAAGCAGCTAATTTTCATTCTGTCTCTATAGAATTGTCTATTCTGGATAGTTCATGTATTTTAGTTAGCTTTCCATTACTATGGAAACAAATACCTGAGATAAATCAGTTTGGAAAGGGGGAAGGTTTGTTTTGGCTCATAGTTTTGAAGGTTTCAGTCCATAACCAATTGATCCTATGTTTTTTTTTAGTACACTTTTTAAAAATTTATTTTTATTGTAAACAAATGGGATACATGTTGTTTCTCTGTTTGTACATGAAGTAGAGGCATACCATTAGTGTAATCCTACATTTACATAAGGTAATGGTGTTTGATTGATTCTGCTATTTTTTCCTTCCCCCCCCACCCCTCCCACCCCTCTTTTCCCTCTATACAGTCCCTCCTTCCTCCATTCTTGCCCCCCTCCCACCAACCATTATGTGTCATCATCCGCTTATCAGCAAGATCATTCGTCCTTTGGTTTTTTGAGATTGGATTACGTCACTTAGCATGATATTCTCCAATTTCATCCATTTGCCTGCAAATACCATAATTTTATTATTATTTATGGCTGAGTAATATTCCATTGTATATATATATACCACACTTTCTTTATCCGTTCATCAACTGAAGGGCATCTAGGTTGGTTCCACAATCTGGCTATGGTGAATTGAATAGCTATGAACATTGATGTGGCTGTATCTCTGTAGTATGCTGGTTTTAAGTCCTTTGTGTATAGGCCAAGGAGTGGGATAGCTGGGTCAAATGGTGGTTCCATTCCAAGTTTTCTAAGGAATCTCCACACTGCTTTCCAGAGTGGCTGCACTAATTTGCAGCCCCACCAGCAACGTATGAGTGTACTTTTCCCCACATCCTCGCCAACACCTGTTGTTGCTTGTATTCTTGATAATCACCATTCTAATTGGGGTGAGATGGAATCTTAGGTAGATTTGATTTGCATTTCTCTTATTACTAGAGATGTTGATCCTATTGTTTTGGGCCTGTAGCAGCACAGAACATCCATGGCAGAAGCACGTGTGGCAGAGGAGGCTTATATCCTTAGGCAGGGAATCAAGAGCTTGGATTCACACAATCCCCTTTGAGGGCACACCCCAGTGATTGAAAACCTCCCACTCCAGGACCTGCCCTTTAAACTTTAACAGCAAGATGAAGACGAAGCCTTTAAGGGCCTTTGGAGAACTTTCCAGCTCTAAACAGTAGGATCACATAAATGGAATCAAATAATATGTGATCTTTGTGATTGGCTTCATTCACTGAACATGACGGGTAAGGATGGAAGTAGGTAAATCTGGCTAAATCTTTGATTTTCATATGTGTCACCTTTCATTTTATTAGAAGTTTATTTCACACCAATCAAGGTCATTGCAAGTCTTAACATCGTGTTTCAGGTTTTATCCTTGTTGTAGTATCAGGGCTTCATTATTTTTTTATGATTCAGTATTTGTCTGGCATTTTATTTTTGTTTCTATGTATCTCATGTCTTTTTGCTGTTCTATTTATTCTTTTTTTGTTTTATTTTGCATTAAGTAAATATTTTCTGATGCATCATTTAAATTTATTTAATAATATTTTCAGCATAGTTTCCAGTTATACAGTTTTACTAGGTGGTTGTTCTACAGCTTACATTTTAACTTATTAGAACCAAATTCAGATGTGTGCTTACTTAATTCCAGTGAGATATAGAAATATTACACCTACATAGCTCTCTTCCACTATCCCAGTTTTGCTTTCTTGTTAAAATATACAAATGTTTAGCCTAAGCCTTCTTCCTTGCTTAAATTTTTATTGAAATTCAATATTTGTACTTCTGTATGGGACAAAGTGTGATAATTTGATACATGTATGTAAGTGTAATGATTAAATCAAGGTAATAAATATTTCCATCTCCTCAAACACTAATCATTTTAATATGTTTGGTGCTTTCAGACTCTTCTGTTCTACTTTTTTAAAAATGCATCATAGATTTTTGGAACTAAGAATTATCCTACTCTGCTGTAGAAATCCAGAACTAACTCCTCCTGTGTTTTGGTATTTCTCATCTAACTTTGTTCTAACCTCCTATACTTTCAAGTCTCTAGTGACCATTATTCTACTCCATTCTTCTATGAGGGTGACATTTGGGTTTTCACAAGTGAGAGAGAAAGCAAGCATGTGGTACTTCTTTTTCTGAACCTGATTTATTTTACTTAACATAATGGCCCCAGTTCCATCCATCTTGTCGCTAATGACAAGATTTTGTCCTTTTTATGACTGAATAATATTCCACTTGTATGTGTACCACATTTTGAAAGACTTTCTCTCTTCAAACTTTCTTTGAAGGTCACTATTATAGTTTTCCTAAGACTTCTCTTCATTATTGCATTCAACTCTAAATTAATGTGATTGTTTCACTCATTCATTAAATGTTAATACACCCAATAAGATTGCAATCAGGTCTTTCAGATCTGAGAATCATTTGTACTACTTTGAGTTCCTTTTTTTCCCTGGTCTAATTTCCTAGGCATTGATTTTGAAACCTAACACTCAAAGGGCAAATTTACTCATAATTCTTGCATAAAGTTCCTCAGTTGAAATTTACCTAAGGACTTACTAAACACATGATGAAGAAGATACAAGATCCCACAGAAGTATAGAAAAGAGAGATCTTCAGTTAAAGGTGAATCAAAGACTATATAGAAGATAAATTTTTGAAATGGACCATGAATTATGGCAAATAAACTCCACAAAGCTAAAGGGGAGATGTGGGTTAAAAAATAAGAGAAAGTACAAACCATAAAGCAGGCTCAAGGAATCAAGAGTTTAACAATACAGGTGTTATAAAGTTTCAAAAGTTTGGTTTGAAACACATTAGAAAAGGTCTTTAAAAAGATATACTAACTAGATAAACAATGAAGGATTTTAGAAACAGCAATTTAGGAATCTTTCTTACTTAAGGAATGCTTTTACAAATGTTGTACAACATTTCTCTCTCTCTTTGAGAGAAATAATGCCAAGTATTTCACTGTCACTGCTAGCTGCCAAGTTAAGCACAGAGTCATTCATCATAGTCATCTTGGAATCTGTGCATTCACTTTACTTCATAATACCCTCAAAGTAATTATGATGCTGGGCAGTACATTCCTAGATACTATCATCATTCCTGTGTTGTTTCCTCATAATGTTCACTCAGTCCTGAAAGCATGCCTGCCTACCTTCCTTTGGCTATTCAGCTTCCAGTTTGGAACTCTGGTATTATCTTTCTGCTTGGATGAGAATTCGTGTGCAGCTGCTTTTTAAAAAACATGTCAATACCAAGTGAAGAGACTACATTCTCAAACTTCGTTTTCAGAGATATTACCACCAAATTTCACTTGAAATATGGGATGCAGGTGTCCGTAAATTTAACTTTCCAAGTTATCATAAAAATCTTGCATTTAATTTAAATCTGCCTATCACAAATTCATTTATGTAGTTTTTTGTGTATAGTTCATACAATACTTTGGTAAAATAGGAAGGCTAATGTGTGTGTGTGTGTGTGTGTGTGTGTGTGTGTGTGCATGTGTGTTTAGCTAGGCCAATGTATACACATACATACATATTGTTTGTGTATATGGAAATAGATGATGTAGATATAGATACATACATAGATATATTGATATAGATATAGATTTTTCATATGAAGTAGAAGAAAGTGTCTCTGATTTGGAATTTCATTACTTGGGTTAAAACCTCAATTCCCAATGCTTAGGAGGTTTGATGAATTTAGATAACTGACTATGTCTCTATAGTGCTTGTATATCTGTAAAAGAAAGATATGAAGGTCATACAATGGAAAAAATATTTTTACTGTAATTATTATGATATTAGAAAGTAACTCAGGAATAATGTTGCTTCTTTTATTTATCTTCAGGTAATGGCAATCATTTGGGTTTGCCATTATGTTTTAGCCATTTTAATTCAATAAGTATGCTAGACAATACGACAGCAAAAATCTTTGGTCACCAAAAAGGGTGATTCTCATATCCAAAAAGCTGTGAATGCTTAGAGGAGTAATTTCTTCCCTAAGCCTAATTTCAGAATCATTAGGAGTTCATCACACATGTAGTCCATGTCAATGTCCCAATTTTTAAAAATCCAAAATGAAAAGTTGCTCCTGAACTTCACATCATAATGTCTCACATGACTATTTATTGCCTAGTAGTAATATATTAGTAACCCAAGACATGGAAATAGTTGAAGTCTATGTCAGTCACTATAATAATGAATTATAAATGCAAACCACTTAATATTTTGTCCTCGTATATAAAACAGAACATAAAGCATAAAGCATACACTGAAGGAATAAGATCTGTTTTTTATAATGCTCTAATATTGCTAAATTCCTAATGAAGAATTTAAAATATGTGCTGGCTTCAAATTACTAAGGTGTCAAAGGACACATGAAGAGTCTTCACTTCACTATTTTCATCAAAGATTTGTCTTCCTTGAATCACAGATCAAACATCACTTGTTGTTAACAACACAAAGCATAGAGGAGATGAAAGATGCAAAAAAAGGAAATGTTTTGAAGAAAAAAAAACACAAAATAATAAATTAATGCATTTAGCATACACTTTAAGAAGAAAAGATTTTTCCATTTTCCAATGCAGAATGACCACCAGGTATAGTTTCTGCTGCTTTACATTATCTTTCACAGAACATGTATCATTACAGGTTTGCAGTGCATTATAATTTCATAGTCATTTTTGAATGAATAACTACAAAGTAAGATGTGTATTTTATGATACTGTCTCAGAACCAGAACCAGTAGGTAAAAACAAAACACAGAAAGTCTAGATTTCTTCACAGCATAAAGTCAGTCGCCTATGTTCCTCTTCAACTTTAATTATTAAATGTTTTTAGTGCCTAGAAACTCAGCTTTAATGTTTACCTATTCCTCCATTTTTCACTATGTGACCAAAAACTTCAGCATCATTACCAAATCATCAATTCAACATCCTCCTCTCTGACCACTCTTTTCCATTTTTCCAACTTACAGAAGCAAACTTCCCAATCATAGTTCTTACCATTAATAATGTCACAATGACCCCTCTACCATAAGCCTCAGTGTGTCCTTGCCTTTCTTATCCTGCTTAAATTTATCCTGCTTAAATTCCAGAGACAATCATAAAAATCTTTTTGTAAAAAGGAAGTTTCCATCTTCCTCTTTATATCCTTCAGGCATGGCAAGTCAAAAGTGAAGGGTTTCCTTTGAGCTTTCATCCTAACAACTGAAAGTTACTAGATGAAATTACCTATGTTGGCTTCATTATAATATATTCATGATTATCAGTATTAATTAAGTAGTCAAGCTGTCCATCAATTTTACTCAATTTTTATTATACTTGGTAAAAAATTCCTGCCGATGACTTTTTCAATGTGTTTGCCATGCTAATTGAACGAACCTCTCTCATCCCCATGATCATCTCTTGCTCAGCTAATGCCCCAAGTTCAGACTGCTTTACAAGAATCATGAAGTCTGCAGACAAGAACTCACCTTGTCTAATGGCCAAACTATAAACTTAACCTAACCTGCATCAATCCTCTTTCTTCTCTCTTATTATAATAGATGTCAGGGTTGGAATTTCCCTTCTTCTAAAAGGGCAACACTCCCAAAGTATTATAGACCTTATTTTCACCCTTCTCAGAGTCTTAGATCCATTGACTATCTCCTTCTTTCTATAACACCAAGTCCATGAGCACCCAACCATTCTCTGGCATTTCTCATAGTAAGGGGAGCCATCTTTCCCTCAAATCTCACATTCCTTTCCATATGCTATATTATTGTCTCATTATTTTCAAGTCAAACTTATTGAGAGGAAATTTTATTTATACCACTCTGTCACCTAAGCACACCTTCAATCTTCGCCTACTTCCCATCTGACTTCTATCTTTGTCATTGCATCAAAACTACTCTCACTGAAGACACCAATAATATGTTCTTCCCACACCCAAATTTTCACTTGAATAATTCCCACTTGACCTTCAGAGGGTTAACTATGTTTCCTCAGAATGTGATTCCTTTCACAGCTCTGTTTAAATTATGCTATAATGGTACTCTGTACTGGGTCTTCTTAGGACTTATCAGTGTAGACTAGAATTCAGTACTTATTTTTTTGTTTTTGTTGCACCAATGTACTTCACTATATGGTAACACAACTAACTGAAAATTCTGGCCCCAAAGCACTATAATGCATTGAGAATAACACTACCAACACAGGGAAACTTGTAAAAATAAATCTGAATATTGCAACTATTCCCCTAAAACTCATTCAACACTACAACCACTCTAATCTCTTTTCAACTTCTCTCTGCCTAAAATGGCCTGGATTCTACCTCCAGTTAAGCAGCTATCTTCCACATTTCTTCCTCAATGATTCCTCTACCTCTTCATTTTATAAAGAGATATCGTTGTCAGGAGCTTGGGAGGCTGAGACATGAGGATCACAAATTCAAAGTCAGCCTCACCAACTTAGTGAGGCCCTGAGCAATTTAAAGAAACTCTATTTCAAAATAAAATAAATAAATAAACAAAAAACTAAAAACAAGCTGTGGATGTGGCTCGGTGATTAAGTACCCCTGGGTTCAATCCCTGGTCCAAACACAAATATAAAATGTTGTCTTTCCTAGCAGAATGAATAAAATGTCTGTGAAGGAACAGAAAGGATAGAGAGTAAGTGGAAAGGGTTAAAATCTCTTCGGTGATATATAGTTCATAACCTTTCCTACTTAACCAGTCTCCATCATTTTTTTGGTCTTTTATGTGTAAGTGAAGGAAGGAATGAATAAACATTTGATAAAGAAAACTGGCAGTGACTTCTTAATTCACTGAGACTATGTCAAGAAAGAAAACAGAACTGATAGAATGAAATATTTGTGCTATTTTTTGATTTTGAAACTTTCTTTTACAGGTCTAGGTAATTAGAATTCCAATAACTTTATTTAATTTGCTTTGGTAGAGAACTAGGAAGAACATAGCTATGACATGTCACATAATTACTTTCTGATTTGATGTGCCATTTTAATTAATTTGGAGTTAAGTTCCCTTACTATAAGATAAAACGGTAAGGTTCATAAGATCCTTTTAGTTTTCCTGCTACTCTGGGAAGCAGCAGGAAGAATACTGAAGTTTTTAAACTAGACTTTATGAGCTGATGAAAATTTAAGGTTAGAACAGATGTTTGGTCATTCAGGTAAGACACACACCATCTGAGGAATATTTATGAATCAAATATATTTTTAGACTGTCTCAGAGATTTTCTCTTCCTTTTTGATAATATAATTCAGTTTCTAAGGACACCACTGGAAGACTATTTTTGAGTCACTTTCATGACTGTTGCCTTTAAAAAGCCATTTGTGCTTACCCTTTTTAAAAAAAAAAATATTTCTATTCAAAACAAGCAGATGCTCTCTGACTTGATATAAAAATCAAAATCATTGCTATTTATATCCAAGATTATCAAGTGGCTACCATTTGTCAACACTTCATTCTCAGCTATCAAGTAGCCAGTGACTTTGTTCCACATCATTTGGCACATGTACTCATAATTTTACTTAGCAGATCATGCATTTCATTACACATATGAGTTCTCTTAGTCTTTCCCCTGCTCTGGGTCATTCTCCCTTTTCATAAGAATTGCTACTCAATTCTCTAGACTTCAACTGTCTACACATAAATCTACAGTAAGACATTCATGGACGATTTTTCCCTCCAAAGAACTTCCTGTGAATTTCATAATCCAAGGAATAATGAAGAAAGTTTGATTCACATCCATCCTTATTCTACAGTTACATATTTCCTTTGTCATGTATCCTTAGACTTAGGTAATTAATTATTCCAAAACAGAGGTTATCAAGCATATTCTATAAAGGGTAGAGACTAAATATTGTTGGCATGGCAAGCTATATCTCTACCACAACTACTCAACTTTACCAC
This sequence comes from Sciurus carolinensis, assembly GCF_902686445.1. Classification (NCBI taxonomy): domain Eukaryota; kingdom Metazoa; phylum Chordata; class Mammalia; order Rodentia; family Sciuridae; genus Sciurus; species Sciurus carolinensis. The sequence goes on from NC_062215.1 coordinate 134,521,329, forward strand.
TAACAACTCTGTCACAATTGCTCAAAAGCAGTCAGAGACAATGTAACAATAGACTTACAAAACCTGGTGATGCATCAGGTTTGACTCACGGCATAGTTTGATAAACCCTGTTCTAAACTCACTATAAAAAGACAGAAAGGCAGTCTGGCATAGGAGAAAAAGCATGGTTGTTAAAGTCACACCAACATGGGGCCAAATCCTGGTGTTGGCAATTTATAAACTTGGAGCAAGTCATAATACCTTTTGAAATTTGTTTCACCATCTGTTGAAGGGAGGTTATATCCTTGCATATGTTCTATGAATATTGAATGATAAAGAATGTGTATAAAAAGTTCAAACACAAATTTGATACTAATAAAAATAATATTGCTATTTTTATTAATAATAGCCATTATTATTTTCAATTCTATGAAACCTGTTTCAGATTGTTTCATGCCTGACTGAGGATGGTTTTTCCTATATATACCAGATACTTTTTAAGCTATGAGTTGTGATTTGGATATGATTTGAATATGTTCCCCCAATGGTTCATGTTTTGGAGGCTTGGTCCCCAGGGTTGCAGTACTGAGAGATGGTATGTGACCTTTAAGAGGTAAGGCCTACTGGGAAATCCTTAGGTCAGTGACCTCCTTGGGAGCAGTTCAGGTAGTTCTTCTGCTGTCCCTTAGTAGTTATCAAGAGTGGGTTGTTATAAAAGCCTGAGCCTGGTCATGCCCCACTCTCTCTGACTTCTTGTATTGAGAAAAAACTTTGCCTGCACATGTTGCCACCATTGCTATTGGCAATGAAGCTGCACAGTGGAGAGGGTCCATTCCAGAACTGAGCTGGTACAGGCCCCATGCCCTTGAGTTTTCAAAACTGTAAGCTAAATAAACCTCTTTTCTCTATAAATTTAGACTATCTCAAATATTCTTACAGTGATAAAAAGCTCACTACTACACTTGTTAAACACAAGAAATGTGAAATATTACATGTGTTATAATAAACAATGTATAATTTTCTCCATTCTAACCCTTTGACCCAGTTATCCCACTCCTCAGTTTATACCCAAAGGTCTTAAAATTAGCATACTATAGTAACACAGTCACATCAATGTTTACAGCAGCTCAGTTCATAATAGCTAGATTCTGGAACCAACCTAGTTGCCCTTCAACAGGTGAATGGATAAAGAAACTGTGGTATATATACACAATGGAACATTATTCAACCATTTTATAATCTATTAGCTTTTATTATGCAAATCCAGTCTTATGGGGTTTTTACTTGCATGTAAAAACCTTATTTTAGCAGGGTGTAGTGGCATAGGCCTGCAATCCCAGCAGCTCAGGAGCCTGAAGCAGGAGGATCACAAGTTCAAAGTCAGGCCCAGCAACTTAGCAAGACACTGTCTTAAAATAAAAATGTTTTTAAAATGGCCTGGGGATATGGCTCAGTGGTTAAGCACCCCTAGTTAAATCCCTGGTACAAAAAACAAAAACAAAACAAAAAAACAAACAAATAAAAAAACCTCATCTCAATTAGTATGGTAGATTTAATATAATTTTGCCAAATCTCTATGTTAGAATTAATTTTTAGATAATCTTCATAGTGCCTATATTTAAATTATATGTACGATTAGTTTGATTAGCATCTATTTATAGCAAGTTTTAAATCTGTATTTAGTTGTTCTGGGAACAAAAGTAATGTCAGTCTCTCCAGCCACACTAATATACTAACATTCCCAAATTTCCACTAGAACAATAATTAGATGCTACTATTAATAGAATTCATTTATGCTGTGTCTTAGCCTTTAAGCCAAAATTAGAACATTAATAGCAACTTGCTCATGTTGCATTTTTATGCAAAAATTTTTAATTTACATTATATTTACTGAATACTTTTTATAATCTAAAGCAATTGACTTTTAAAAAATAATATGTTTGTGCAGAAGATAGATATACAAACACAGGAAATCTATATATTAGAATTATATTAACCATCTTTCCTACCTGTGTTGTTTTGAATGTTGAGAGATAATTCATAGCATTTCTTTATTTCTTTTGTCAGATTTTATTCTATGTTTTCATGGATGGTTCTATAGCAAAGAATCTTGGAAGATAGAGTTATTATCTCCATCCAAGAAAAAAGGCACATTTTTTTCCTGAACATTATAGTAAAGATAAAGTTTCCCTCTGATAAAAAAGATTGGGCAGATTTGCTAGCAGTATAAGATTCCTAAGCCCTGGATTCCTCAGCACTGATACAAATCCATTATGTGTGTGGCGCCCACTTGGGCTCACTTCTGTGTCTGAGTTGGAAGGAGTGAGGACAAGGTAAGTGAAGTGAATTTAACATTCTCTACAGGTTGCTGAGGTATGAGGAATAAAGTCCTTTGTCTCTGACCCAGGAACATTGTGTCTCTATCAACATGCATGAAACTACAGCAGGCTAATGTAGTTTGAAAACAGGGTAAAATCTGAACTCTCTCAATGTTTGACATTAGACACATTACAGTCTTTTTGCATTGTAATTTTTATTGAAACTAAATATTGTTAGATGCCATTTTCTTAGTCTATTTCCTATTGTTAATAATGCAATACCAAAAACTGTTTAAATTACAAGAAAAATATTTATTTTGGTTATGAAGATGCAAGGTCTAGAGGCCACATCCCATGATGGCTGTTTTTTTGCTCGTAGAATCCCAAGTTGGCACAGAGCATCACATAGCAAGTGACAGGGAGCATGCATGTGTACACTTGTCTAAGTCCATATTACTTCTTTTCTTTTTTTTTTTTTTTCCTTCAATCATGGGAGCTCTATCCTAATGACTTTACTAATCCTAATCTCCAAAAGAGTCCACATTCAAACACCATAGTCAGATTGTTATCATGTTCCTTATGTGTCACAATGGGAATTAAATTTCAACATGAGTTAAGCAAGACAAACCATACTGAAAGCAGGGAAAGTTATATTGTGCTGCCCCCTTAACTACTTTTTATTTATTTATTTATCCACTTCCTGAAATGTGTCGCATACATCCATTTTTTAAGCATTTTTATTTGCTTTTAGAGAAGGTTTTTGCCTAGGGCCAATTTATTTCTGCCACCCACATGATAACCTTCAGAAGACTACACAGTACATATTGCAAGGTCATCTCTGGCTAGTAGCAACTTTATTTCCAGCCTTGTATGAGCTTTGGAAATTGTTCAACCTACTATTTAACATAGATTCTATCTGGCTCAGTGATTTTTCTCTAAGAAAATTTAGAGATTAGTCCTCATAAAAACACTAAAGAAGACCCTCCTATATATCTCCAGAATTTCTCTGTGCAGCTACCATATTTTTGATCCTCTACCTATAAATTTCAAATCACTTTCACATTCCCAAATTCCATTCTGTCTGTTTAAATCAGGGAGAACAACACACTGTTTAGATTTCTTTCCCTACTCTCTGAACTGAAAACCACTCCAGAAATACAAAATGAGAATAATTTTAAGGTGTGTTTCTTATTTGTTTTCTATCAGGGATTATTACCATGTGCTGCCAGTTGTTCAATGTTTAAAAACATTATTTTGTATATTTTGCTCAGTTTTTTACTTTATGTGATAGGAGGGCCAATTGAGTATTTGTTACACTATTACTACTAAGAGTGAAAGTATAATTGGATTTTTAAATATTGCAAAATGACTAAGTTGAGATAGCAATAGCCTTAGAGATAGAAAATTGAATTATTTATAAAAATAATAAACACATGAAGACATAATGAGAAAAATGTCTATAAATTTTTCTAAATTTTATCTCAATAAAGCAGAAAATGCTTTGCAAATGAATACAGTTAATGTTGGTAATAGTGGTAATAAATAAGAGTAACAAAGTAATATTTTCTATTACTATTTTTTTAATTTGTTGAGCTCATAACTCTTAACAGTAATTTTTTCAGAAATTTTATGAGCAAGTCTTTTTTGGAACATGTTATTATATGTGACATGGCACACAAAGATTTATAATTCCTAGTTTTTACAATTAAGAAACTTCAAATTTAGTCATGGAAACAAGGTAACTGCTACTCATTAGCTAACTGAATTTATGCAAATCACTTAACTTTTTCAAGCATACCTTTGTTCATCTGTAAATAGAAAGTTGAACTAGATGATGTTTAAAGTCTTTATCATCTCATAAAATTAATGGTTCATTTTCAAAAGTATTTTAAAAACTTTCTACGTTTACCACTGTTAGATAAAAGAGAATCAGGAAAAACAAATTTCCAACTCCTAACCCTCAAGATATTTTAAAACTAACTATAATGAAAAAGGTTTTTTTTAATTTTTTTGTGAAAGAAAACGTCAAAAACAAAATTGTGAATTGCTGAAATATGCACTTTTAGTAATGAATGCAATATTAACTGATGTGCTTCAGAGATCTCCTTACTGTGGCTTTTCGACTAACCAGAGTATAGATCTAAAAGTATATCACTCCTTTTACACTGTCTTCAGTGGCTTAATTTGGAAGTGAAATGGGACAGTTCTTCTTTCTGAGCATATTCTCACTCTGAGATTAGTATTTTAAATTCAATTCTTTGAGTTGAAAAGATGTCAGAGAGGAATTTGAGATGGTTGAACAGAGGTGCCCAGCACTCACTTCCTCCTCCACAGAGTGAACATAGGAGAATGCTGGAACTCAGCAAGGGGTACTTTTAGAGCCTTGTAAGACTCAGAGTCCTGGAATGACAGCATTGACAGAGCAAGGATTCACCCTGGCAACCGTCACCCAGCAAGGGGAGCAGAAGAATTTCAGCAAACCCATCAGCATGGAAGCTGGAAATCCTAACTACTAGAAAGCTTCAATTTGTCATAGGCTTGAGTTGAGAGGGAGGCAACCTGGAGTCTGCATGGTACCTCTGTGTTGGGATGGAACTCACTTATCTCTCCACAGACACCTAGAGCCCAGGTTGCTATAAGCTCAGGGCTATAGAGAAAACAGATTTTGCCTGAACTCATACTGCTTCAGGGTTATAAACTCATGCGTATCCCTATCTCTGGGACCCCACAGACCTCCTACCACACTAGCACAGGGGGTTGCAGTCTCAGGAACTCAAATTAATCCAGAAGAGCCCTGTGACCCCAGGACTCAAGCTTGCTTAATGCTCTGCAGTACAACACAGAGGGGAACGGAAGGTGAAGTCACCAAGAAGTGAGAGACGAGGACTTACATCACTTAATATTTAAAAATAAAAATAAAAGATATTAGGCAAATTGCAGTCCAGACAGTGATGAGTTCATTCTTTAAGGCATCTACTTATACAAAAGCAAAACATTGATCAGTGAAGCATAAAGGCATAAAACTGAAGGGTCATAACTGCTCAAACACAAGAACAATATTTTTTTTTTCCATAAAGTAATGCTTAACTGCCTAGTGGAGCTGAGGCAGCATGTGTGCTCAGCTGTGGGTTAGGAAGGAACGACGTCAAGAGAGATGTGGAGTGGAATCAGGCTCAGAACTGACGCCAAGAGGTGGGAAGGCTCAGGATTAGCCAGCACTGTCTGTAAAGAAGGCAAATCCAAACTGCTCCCAATCTGCTGAGTGTGACCAGAACAGACAGAAAGCTATAGGCAAAATGGCAAAATAACAAAACTAAATCACCTGAATAGAAACAGAATAAGAAGACTCATGTACTTAGAGATTAACTCCAGACCAGAATATAACATCAGATTTTGAATTGGTTGCCAAATTGGTAAAAAACAAAAAACAAACAAACAAAAACAAATCATGAAAATATCTCATGTTAAGGGCAGCAACAATCAAACATTAACACGTCAAAATAAGGTGTACTCCAGAAGAGCTACATGGAACCAACCAGCAAAGACTTTAATAAAAGTGTGTTCATACTCAAAGGCATAAATAAAAGTTTAAAAACTGTGGAAGAAAAGAAGAAACAATAAATTATGAAATAAAATAGAAAAGAATGAAAAAAGTAACATGGAAAAATGAAGAAGTGACAGCGTTAAAAGATATAGTCACTGAAATGAAAAAAATCTAAAATTCAATTTAAAAATAAAAGAATCTGTAAGATAAAATTGAAGAAATCACTGGAAAAACAGGATAGATAAACAAAGACATAAATTTCATCAGATAATTAAGAAAGAAGTAGATACCTAGTAGGTGTTACCAAAGCAGTTGAAGAAATCATGGAGGACAATAGTTGGTAAATTTATACCATGTGTATGTGATTAGCAGATCAAGAATAAACTCCAGTATCAAGAAGAATAAATAAATGCAAATACACAGCCAAATCATAGTGAAATTGCAGATAGAACAAACTGTAGATAGAACACACACAAAAAAATCTTATGAACTACTAGAGAAAAAAGACAGATTATCTCACTGAGCAAACAATGCAATAGAAAACTTTGTAATCTGTTATTAGAGTTCATTAATCTAAAGTATTATGTTTAAATTGTCAAAAGCAAAAACAATCACCCTGAAATTTTATATGCATCATTTAAAAATAAGGGTAAAATAGGGCAGGGGTATAACTCGGTGGTAGAGCACTTGCCTAGCATACAGAGGCCCTGGGACTGAGCTTCAGAACCACAAAACAGGGGTTGGGGTGGAGTAAAATAATGACATTAATAAAGTTTCATAGAAAGAATAAATAAACATAAGCTTTCTGCTATAAGGAAGGAAGGCAGGCACCTTAGAGAATGATACAGTGAACAATTAGAAGACTGAGGACCTTTACGCCCTTAGATGGCAATAGGGAGTAAAGCTTTAGTGTTTGGCATGGGACAAACTTAAGTATAGTTGTAGAAAAATGCTACTTCAAAAAACAGTGAAATTAGGATGGAGTTGGTATGGTGGCATAGTGAAGAAAATGATTAAAGATCATTTAATGGAAATCCTTAAATTCTATCTTGAGGATTTTATATTTTATATGTTAGCAAATTAAATTTACTTTATGTACACATAATATTGTTAAAACAAAACTTCAGTTTTGAAAACCATGACGGATTATTTATAGCAACTCTAGAAGTATCAGAGATTTGTGGGAAAAAAATAGTTGTTCACTAATGAAATGTGTACTTATTTTACAATGAGATAGTTTTCTACATGAAAATTGCATTTCTTTACTGAAGATGGAGAGAAAAGGGTGCAAAAAATTTATGTTGAAATTAATAAGTGCAATGAGAACCCAGTGTTTCCTAATTGTAAAGGAAATATATTAGGTAGAGGAGAAATGAGAGAGGAGAGATGAACGGCTAAAAAGTGCCCTAGCTATTCTGCCTCTAAGTCATCCTTCCTATGAATTACTTTAGAGGACAGATCATTTTGTCATCCTACAAGTACTAGCTCTATTTCCAGACAATGTTTCTATTTCTAAGTAAATGGTGGTATTGTAACCAAAATGTAAAACTAAGTGTCGGGCAAAAGAGCTTACCCATTTAAACTAACTGGGTGAATATTAGAATATTTTTAAAATCCTGAAAACTAATGTCTAAAAGCTAACTTTAGCAAGATTTTTGGTGGTTGTTTTGGTTTGGTTTCTTTATGTATGTTTCCAGTACTGGGATTGAACCCAGTAGTGCTCTACAACTGAGCCACAGTCCTTTTTTATTTTTTACTTTGAGTCAGGGGCACAATAAATTGCTGAGGCTGTCCTTGAACTTGTGATCCTCCTGCCTTAGCCTTCTACATAGCTGGGATTACAGGCATGTGTCACCATGCCTGGCTAACAAGAATTATGTTCAGGAAGTTCTATAATAAGTAGGACTATGAAATAAATGCATATATAGATTTTCTTTGTAAAGAAAATTAATCCTCAGTATTTGGCATCTAGACCAGTATTGTCTGATAGAACTTACTATGATGCAGGAAATGGCCATTTTGTCCAATATGGCAACCACTAAGCACTTGTAGTTCTTGTGTACCTAAAATACAACCAGTATAACTGAAAAACTAAAACTTAATTATATTTCAGTAATAAAAATTGAATGATCATATATAGGCTAGCATATTGAACACTACAGACCTAGACAAACAATATCTAATTCAATTCTTGCTAAATCCAGTCAGAAATGAACAAAGACAAGAAGAAAATATTATTAAAAAGGTGGTAAAGGCTAATAACTAGATTTATAAAATAAAAGAATTATATTTTCCCTATCTACTATCTTAGCTTTCCCTTCCTAAATACCTAAGATAAATCAATTTTAAAAAGAAAAGACATATTTTGACTCAAGATTTCAACAGTTTTAGTACATGGTCCCTTGACTCCATTGTTTCTGGGCCTGAAGTGAGGCAGAACCTCATGACTGGGAGAACATGGTAGAACAAATATTCTCACCTCAGGGCAGCCAGAAAAAGAGAGAGAGAGAGAGAGAGAGAGAGATAGAAAGAGAGAGAGAGAGAAAGGAAGGAAGGAAGAAGGAAGGGGCCAAAAAAGATATACTCTGCAAGGACATGCCTCCAGAGGTCTGCTTCCTCCAATTAGACCCTATGTCCTAAAATTTTTATTGTAATATCACCATCAGCTGGGAATCAAGCCCTCAACACATGAGCTTTTGGGTGACATTTAAGATCCAAACCATAATATTAGATAATAGCTAGTTATTCGCAGTGAAGGTCACAAGTGTTCTTTAAATGAATTTTAGAGTCTTCTTTCAAAGTGAATTGTTGGGGGCTATGACATGCAGACGACGCCAGAACGGCACCTGATCACATCGGCAGTGAGGAGGTTGGTTGGCATAAGCACACTCAGGTGATTTATCACTGGCCGTATTCAGTTAAGTCCATGCGCACAAAGCATGCACAGGTGTTCCCGAGCGGGCCTGCTCATTTTAACCCTTGCCGTGATAGGGCAACTGGCTCCTCACCTGATTGCAACTGGCGTGGCCCGCCCTCTGCCTCCTGGAGGGAATATAAGCGGGCGGTGGGCAGGGGCGCGACAGTAAGGATCAGCAGTAAGCAGCAGCAGCTAGCAGCAAGAGGCAGAGAGAAGCCACTAGCAGAAAGGAAGAAGAAGAGGCGGCAAGCAGATAGAAGCAGCTAGCAGAGAGAAGCAGTAGGCAGCGGGGGAAGGCAGATCACAGAGCGGAGAATTGAGAACACACCTCTAGATCACAGATAGGTAGATCGCAGTATGCAGGACGCATCACTAAGAAGCACCTCAGATAGATGCACCCTTAGTTCACAGGATGCAGGACGCACCTTTAAGAAGTGCAGAACTAAGAAGATATAGATCTCTGAAAGTGTAGTCTCTCTCTCTTAAGCAAAGTCTCTCTTTCTCTTTTATGCAAAGCCTCTCTCTCTCTCCTCTCAAAGCAAGTAAGCCTCATTTCCTCTATCCTCTATAAACAAGCAAGGAAGGAAGCAGCACAGAGATAGAAGTAGCTCAGTTTCCAGTCCACCACCCATAAAGACCCGCACAAATTGTTGTTGCAGGCGGTGACAAATACCCGCGGATTTGGCACCGCAAAGAGCCAGTGACACTGAATGAGAAAGCAAATGGTGTTAGTTAATTTGTAGAAAATAAACCAAAGCAAAAGGACCCAATTGGAGAAATATGTTAAAAGAGAAGTATTAATGGGACTAGCTTTTGACAGGGTTCATTTACAATGGTTGCTTGGAAAGAAAGATTCCTTTAGTAGTGCAGGCATAGAAAGGTGACCCCTGACTTGCTTCTGACCACAGTACCCATATCTACATAGGGTTGACTTGTCAATGAAGCTCCCCTGAGTAGGATGGACACCATGACAGCTGAGGAGAGAACAAATTAAGGTCAAAAACTCAACCATCTGATGTGAAGGAGGAGTTGAACACCTGATTGACAAAGATTGCGGAAGGTGGTCCCCAGTCCTCAAGGCAAACATCAAAAAGTAATAAACTTAGAAATGACACTGCTCCCTTTGTGGTTCTCTGCTCAGAGAGAGCCCACTGTCTGTCTTGAGAATGCTCTCTGCGTCAGCCTTACTGTGCTCAAGTAAGGCTCATTTTCACTCAAAATTTTATCTCATTTTCACTTAAAGTTCTCTTGTTTGACTTTCAGTGTCTGACTAAATTTCTTTTGTCGGAACACAGGAATGGAGGTTTGGAGTTTAAGCTCCTCATGTTCCTGTGACAATAAGATTCCCTTAGGTATTCATACTCTACAATGACCTAACATCCATTTGTCAAATTTTATATGAACTATCCTCATTAGTAGGTAAACTTGCATCCATGAAACTTAAAGGATCATTTAAACTGAAAATCTTATCTTTCATCACTTCCCTTGTGAAATTTAAAAAGTTTGAACAAGTCCTAGTAATATGAAGAACCCAATGAAGACTTATAAAACCATATGCTATACTGCAGTGGTTCCCACATGCTGTAGTGAAAGTGAGCCAGGTCAGATGACCAAGTCTTTTACTGGAGTGTGAACTTGACCTTAGACAAGGGCTACTCAGGATGGGATTAAAATTCAAGTGGTGATGAGAACTCACATGCTTATGTCTCCCACCCCTCATTTCTGAAACATTTTCTTCACAATTTTCTTTTCTCTTGGAAACAGTTTCTTTGCTGGATCCAAATTTCTAACTTCTCTACACCATTTCAAAGCATTTTGAGAGAGTGAGAAGTTAAAGGCTAGAAATTGAAAATGAAGTAAAAAATCCAAATTAACCCTCTGTTTAAACTCAGTAAGCTTATGTATCTTTCTTTCAAAACTCTGTGGCTGTTGAATTTAATTAGCAAGCTCTTCCAATGTCCACAAAGCTATCCTTGGACTACCTCAATATCTGGGTATAAATAACTCATGACAAATTTGTGTGCAACACAAATGATAAGTAGGTTAAATGTCAGTTTAATATACTTTATTTTAAACTGTAAGTTTTAACTTTTTGTTATCTTCACAAATCACATGAAATTTAATTTAGAAGGTAAATATCTCTAATTTGCCATATTATTCTTGGAGGCAGGGGATAATGTATATACTTATAGTTTGTGGTATTATTCTATTTGAGGAAAAAAAAAACCCTTAGTGTATTTATTTATTTGGTTGAATGAAAATGTTCACCCAAGTACTGCCTAATATTATCAGAAGTCATAGGGAAATGACATCACTGACAAGCAAAGAAAGTGTGACTTTCTACATAAAATTGTTTCAACCTAAATACTTGCCCTTTTAATTCATCTTGTTCTATTAATTGTTTTATACAAATAGTTTTCATTTGAATCCTATAGCAAATCCAGAAAATGAAAATAATCAGATAGAATAGTGTGCCACTTAAGGTCCTGACCACAAGTACAGAAATTTTGATTCATGCTTGAGGGAGCTGTGCATAGACCATCTGCTGCTCTGGAGATTCCCATGATGCCTGTCAAAGCATACATGCAAGCATGAAGAGGCAAAGAATAAAGAGAGATTCTCGTAGCCACTGCAACAGGAATCTAAGAAACCACAGCATCCACTTCGGACATCATTCAGGTTAATAGTTAGGCCCTTGTGGTCTATTTTAGGTCCACCGACTGAACAAAATTTCAAAAGGAAATGCCATTGAGGGTTTTATTATTACAATGTCACTGTGCATTTCATTCAGCTTGAGTTATGAATATATTTGAATAGAACCTCATGCTGCATTTAATGTACTATAATGTGAGACACATGGAAATAACACAGAAATGACATAGAAAAGACAAGTGACATGATGGGTTCATACTATCTTTGAACCTATTCCCAAGGCATGCAAAATTTTTCTTGTTTTATTATTAATAGAAAAATAAAAATATAATGTTTAGCAATACTTTCCAAATCCCAGAGTTTGACATTTGAGTAAAAGGCAAAATAATAGATATGACATATTTATATAGAATATAGTTAGAGAATTGGAAAAGTCCTAAACTCCCTCTCAAAAATAATAAAAATTCTGAATTTTCAATCACATTTTTCCTCTAGGGTATTGAATGAATAAGAGCTTTTAGACATGGTAAGTATTACCTATGCAACCTTTTGCTGTTATTTTTGAAACTCATTATGAAGAAAGGAAATAAATTATCCAACAATATATCTGATTTATCAGTGATTTGTGTGAATTATCTGACCATAAATAATGTCTTTTAAAAGTGAGAGTTACATTTTATTCTAAATAGTAGTTATGATACTTTTGAAAGGATTATATTTCACATGTCCATAAATTATATTCTTGGAAACTATTCACTTAGAACTTGTAAATAGGATTCCATGTGGAACATGGAATCCTAGTAATGACTGTGGGATGGGTCACTGTTTTGAGTTAGCACAACCATTCTAAAACATATTCTCACTAGTTGTATATTTGGAACATAGCATTTAACTTACCTTTAAATAATAACCAAGGATATTGATTCTTACAGTATTTATTCATGAATATAGCCATGAATTCAATGAAGCTCAATGTTTGCAACAGCTTGATAATTAAGAGAAATAGCATGACTTAATAGTTTGGTAGAAGCACTGAAAACACTAAATTATATTTTAAATGTAGGCAGAGTACATACAAATATTGTTAACTACTTTAACTAATTTTACTCCATGTCAAAGAACTGAACAAAGCACTGAATGTTTAGAGACTAATTTTGTGGCACAATTTAGGAAGTAAAGTTGGGGAAGAATAAGATTGCGGGAAATTGCAATAGATTCAATGATAGATATTGATTATATTGTTATCTCTTCTTAGGCATGCAGAAAGACCATATTTCCTGAAATGGTTTAGATAATAAAGTGTGCCCCAAAATTCAGGTATGATACAATGCAAATGATGAGAGGTGAAATGATCATTCATGAGAGCTGTAACCTAATTGGTGGATTAATACACTAGTGTAGTTAGTAAATAGGGCATAGTGGGAGGAAATAAGTCACTGTGGCTTGACTTTGGTGTTTATATTTTGTCCCTGGTAAGCAGGATTCTCTTTCTTCTTCCTGGCTGTCATGTCCTGAGCTTCTTTGCTCCACGATGCCCTTCTGCCATGATGTTCTGCTTTATCTTGGGCCCAGAGCTATGGAGTCAGTGGACTGTGGGCTGAATCTCTGAAACTGTGAGCCAAAATAAACTTTTCCTTCTCTAATTGTTTTTGTCAGGACTTTGTGTTGCAAGGATTCAAAAACTAACTAAAACATTTCCCAACTTCCTTTCCAGGAAGGTGAATCCAAACTTCATTAGATTTTACAGGAGTGGCTGCGGGGGGGTTGCGGTCTGACTCAAGAAGGTAGTTTATTTTTTCTTGCAGCATAAGTAAAACTATGCTGAATAATTCCAAGAAATTTTCAAAATACCTTAGCATATTTCAATACCCTCTCAGGTCTTTACTACAACAGTATGACTCTTGCTTCAGTTAAGAGCAATTGATGAATTTCCAGGCTTTTTCATGTTAATGATCCTCTCATTCTTTCCTTGAGAACAGCACAGTTGTGAGAAAAGTTAATCTTTGTCCTCAGAGTTTAGATAACCCTTTCCAAAAAAAAAAAAAAAATGTGATGCTGAAAGAATAATGCTTGTCGACACTGGGAAAAAAATGCATTAAGATGGAATTTTAGAACTAGCCAAGGAATTTCTAGTTGCTCAAATTGCCCCACTTGGAAAATAACAGAATCGTTACTGCAGGAAGGATTCATACATTAATACTTACTAAATCATCTTTATTTATACTTTACTGAAAACACAAGAGTCAAAGATGAATATTGCTATGGGGTTTGTAAATATTTCTTGGTCATTTTTGTCACAAAGTAAATGCTATGCAAGAAATGTGAAATTATTTCAAATTAGTTGTTTTATTTCTACATCAATTGTGTTAAAGAACCTTTACCATATAGAATTCATAGTGCATGCAGGATGGATACATTACCACATAAATCATCTTTAAAGACATTAATAAAAGTATTATTAGAAAATCATATGATTATTAATTTCTTGCTCTCTTTCATTGCCCCCCAGCCTGTCACTGGGCTGCGCAGCTTCCTTCGAGTTGCCACCACAGAAGACGGATGGAAAATTTGTTGTGGGGAGTGCTACAAGAGGCCAGCTTCTTCCTCCTCATGACCCAACCCATGTGCAGGAATCGATGTTACATGGCCTGACAGGGTATCTGAAGTAAAAGGGGTATTTAAACTGAACGATATTGAGATGGATTAGGTTATGAAACATAAAGGCCCAAAAGCCATTAGTAATGGGACAGTACCACTTTGTGGATTGCCATTTGGTTGCAGCAAAGATGAAATAGTTCAGTTCTTTCAAGGGTTGGAAATTGTGCCAAATGGGAGAACATTGAGGATGAACTGCCAGGGGAGAAGCGCAGGCGAAACCTTTGTGTAGTTTGCTTCAAAGGAGATAGCTGAAGATGCTTAAGGGAAAATACAAGGAAAGAATAGGGCACAGAATTATTGAGACCTTCAGAAACAACAGGAGTGAAATCAAAGGATATATGGTGACCAGGACCATATGATAAACCAATAGGAGGAAAAAGTGGTTATTATGGAGCTGAGTAGGGAGGTATGTATGACAGAATGTGACAAGGAGGGGATAGATATGATGGTGGCTGTGGAGGTTTTGATGACTAGAGTGACTGTAATAATTATGACCATGGAAATGATGGTTTTGATGACAGAATGAGAGATGGAAGAGGTATGGGGGGGTCATGGCTATGGTGGAGCTGGTGATGCAAGTTCAGGTTTTGATGGTGGTCATTTTGTACATTTTGTGCAACTGAAAAGGATATTGCTAATTTCTTCTCACCCCTAAGTCTTCATATTGATATTTGAGGTGATAACAGTGACAGATGTATAATTTGGACACACGAAGATGTAGCAGCTGCCTTGTCTAAAGATAAAAATAACATGCAACATGGATACATTGAACTCTTCTTGAATTCTACTCCTGAAGAAGGCTCTAGAATGGGGAGGCTATGGAAAAGATGGAATGGATAATTAGGAAGGATATGGATCTGTTGGAAGAATGGGAATAGGGAACAATTATAGTCGAGGATATGGTACTCCTGATGGTCTGGGTGGTTATGATGTCATTTATCAGGCATAACTCTGAAATGTTTGATGATCTTAGAGATTTTTGGATTTCTGAATATTTATAATTGTGTGGAAGTATTGGAAGTTTGAATTCAAGCCCTAGATTTTAGAATACAATTCTCTTAACACTTGAGTTAAGTACCAAAACTGTTCCCAAAAGATGACAGTAATAAATTATTTCAGGACGTTTAGAGTAGGTAGGGTTCTCGATGACATGAAAATTCAGTGTAAGTGCCAAGTCATAAATTTCACAGATATATTTTCAGATTCTTATCCAATAGCACCTATGGTTTTTAAGTAGCTATATACATGACTACATTTAAGAAAATGTAAGGCACAAATCCATGCCATAGTCAATTAAAATAATCCTGCAGTTTGATTTTGTATCTGATCTCAGCTTGGAGTATTAGTTAAAAATATGCAGCAAGGAAAGGGTGCTTTTTAATTTTATCACTTTGATCAATATGGCTTTTTTTCCTAAATTGGCTTAATGGATCAAAATGAAACCTGTCAATGTGAATTCAGTTACTGAACTTGTTATTTGCTTTTGCTAGAAATGTTATTAATGTAATGCCAGTATGGGAGCTAATTTTTACAAAAAGAAAATTATATAATCATTAGACATAAGTCTTCAAGAATTATTTAAGATATAAAACAATAGACCTAATAGATCTAATAAAGTTTATTAAATAATTATTCAGGGCTTGCTTCTAATAACTGTAGAGTTTTATAATTACACTTTACATATATTAATATAAAATTATTGTTTGTATTATTTTTTCAGCTAAGTCCAAATGCTGATAATGACTCATCCAATATTTAAACACCTACTAGAGAATCTAGAGACAACTTCACATAAGCTTCTCTGATAATTAAAGGATTATGGTCGCTAAGGGAGTTGATATATTATGTATGCTAGGAAGTTTTGTTTCATGTAGTAGTGGATTTTGTCTCCTTTTGTTCTTGTAGTTGATCACCAGCAATAAGGATATATTCAAAATTCTTAGTCTTTGGCCTTGCTTCCCATCTGCTTATCATCATCTGACTCCACTCAGAGAAAGGCTCTGGGAGAGTAAAAACTTAAATCAGTGGACAGTACACCTGATTTCAACCATTGTTCTGTCCATAATTTGCTGTACAAACCAAAACAGGCATCTATCGGTCACCATGGGATAAAATTGCTTCATATCTAAAATTTTCTAACTGTAGACCATTTACAACTATTTTCTACCTGCTTACCAAGCAAAAAGAAAGGGTTTTAATCTCCAACATAAATCAATTAAATTAAGGTCAAATTTATTGGGAAATAGTATTTGCCGACTGAGAAATAGATTACACTAGATATTTTGAAATTTTGTTGGGTTAATTTTTAAAAGAGTAAAAATTTCTGTTTAATATTATCTAGGTGTGATCTTGGCAAAGTTAGGAAAATATCCAAAGGTTTTAGTCCTTTTTTGCTTGTTTTGTTTTTTCAGGTATATCTTATTTATTCTTTTTTTTTTTTTTTTTGGTACCAGAAATGATTGAACCCAGGAGTGCTTAGCCACTGAGCAACATTCCTAGCCATTTCTTTTTTTAATTTTATTTTTATTTTGAAACAGGATCTTACTAAGTTGCTTATGGCCTCACTAGGTTGCTGAGGCTGGCTTTGAACCTATGATCCTCCTGCCTCAGTCTCCTGAGTCACTGGGATTACAGGATTGTGCCACCAGGCCTGGCCTTACTCATTAATTTCTTTATACATTGAATCAATAATCAAGTGTTGAATACATAGTTCATTCTATTCACTAGTAGTTATGGGAGTGTAAGATGTCGTGAATATTCTTCTTTAACTGATCATTACGTCATTATATTAAATTGATAACTAAGTAAACACACACTTGCTGTCTTTTCTGTTAGCACTGCCAGCTCACAGTGACAGCTCCCAGAACAGCATATAGTCTTAAAAGGTTTTTAACTAACAAATTCAATCCTATTGTTATAAAATTGCTTCTAGGTACATATTAGTGCTTTTCAAACACCAGATAAAAATAAGGTAAATAAAAATGGGGAGAAATTTACATGAACTAAAATTTCCAAATTATTCAGCATCAAATGTATAGAATAAATATTTCTTTCGAGGCAAGAAATGGTCATGTACACGGTTACTGTGAGACTATATTCTTTCAGAAATTATCTGAATTTATATTATGAGTTATTGCTCTTATGTAAACATTCAAACAAGATGAGTTAAATCTTTTAAGCATGGATGTTAGAGTCTTTTTAACAAAATGTATAGTCAAAGATGGAAATCAACTCAATTTTGCAAATAAATGTCATATAGCTCTCTCTTTATATGATTAGGCAAGGATAAAGAAAATATGACACATTCATATAATGGTATATTATTCAGCCTTAGAAAAAGAATGTAATCTTACCCTTTGCAAAAATCATAAATGAATCTGGAGGACATTACACTAAGCAAAATAAGTCAGTCACAGAAGGACAAATACTGTATGATTTCACTTACATAAGGTATCCAAGATATTCTAACTCTTAGAAGAAGAGAATATAATAATTGTTACCAGGATCTGGTGGGTAAGAGAGACATGAGGAATTGCTGGGATATGGGTATGAAGTTTCAATCATGCTAAATTAATCAGATACAGAGATCTGCATTGGACAGTGCCTATAATTAATGATATTGTATGTGAACTTCAAAGTTTGCTAAAGGGTAGATATCATTTAAAGAATTCTTTTTAAAAATGGGGTGGGGGTAGAGAAAATTAGGAAATACTGGATACGTCTATTGCCTTGATTTTGGTGAGTATAGAACAAGTGTTTATATTTGTCCAAACTCATATAATTGTACATGTTAAATACATGTAGTCATTTGTATACCAATAATGCTTGAATAAATATGTAAAACAAAGAATGACTGCAAAATGCTCATGTATTCTTATTGTAGAATTGAACTGAGAATTTATACTATTTGGTCTCACTTTTTCACAGTAATTGTCACACAAAGTGGACAAGGTATCACCTTCCTCCTTTGGTTCTCATGGTCCTTACCTTTAAAGTTATGAGATTTAACCTAGAAGAACTTAGCATTTCCCTGAGCTTAACCAAACATGAAACAGTATTCTTTCTGACTCTAAGCCCTTCATCTTCCTGTCACCCCAACCCCTCCAACTGCAGATGACTTCACCACAGAAATCCCTCCCTTCCCTCTTCTTATACATGGACTTCAGAAAATTTGTAAATTCTTTCTCTGTACTTTGGGATTAAAATCTTTCCACAAACCTCTGACAAGTTTTATAACCCAAGGACACCCTTCTTAAAGACCTGGAAGCCATTCCTTAAAAGTAATCATCGAAGCGATCCAAGATGGCGGACTAGAGGTTGACTGCATCGCCTGTTGCTCCAGAACCCAGGATTCAAGAAAGGGAGACATTGAGAGACTCAGACTAAAATACAGCCACAGGGTGAGTCTCCACCACCGGGTGAAGCTCGGCCCGGGTGGCAGGCCCGGATAGGGGCGGCTTCTCAGAGCAGGGCAGGGCAGCTAGAGTCTTCCCCAGGCAGCCCTGCTCCCTCCGGTGGGGGGCTCCTTCCACATGGCCAACTTCTCGGAGCAGGCCCCCCGGTGAGAGCCTTTCTGCACAAAACCAGCTCCAACTCCCAGAGCCAGCGGTGAGCTCCGGACTGCAGGCGGCTTCAGGGACCAGGGCAGGGCAGCCAGGGACTTCCCCAAGCAGCCCTACTCCCTCTGGTGGCAGGCTCCTTTCACGGCCAGCCTCTCGGAGTGGACTACCCAGTGATAGCCTTTCCGCACAGAGCCAGCTCCAAGTCCTGGAACCAGTAGTGGGCTAGGGCAGCTTTCTTTAGAAGCACTGCATTATCAAGTTCCTCCAAGACTTCAGGCTACATAGGCTGGGAGGTGATATACTGGAAATCTACAGGGACACTATAAGCCAATAGAGGAAATCCACAATATCTCACAGTCCCATTGACATCTGACCAATATAAGAAAACAAGGGAAGAAAATGTCCCAAACAAACCTAGATACTATATCAATAAAACACAATGACAGCACAGCAGAAGAAATGTCAGAAAGGGAGTTCAGAATGTAAATAATTAAAACAATCAGGGAAGCAAATCAGGAGATGAAAGAACAAATGCACGCATAGAAGGAGGAGATGAAAGAGCAAATGCAGGCATTAAATGATCACACCAATCAACAGTTAAAAGACCAAATACGGGAAGCAAGAGATCATTTCAATAAAGAGTTAGAGATACTGAAAAAAAAAAAAAAAAAAACAGAAATCCTTGAAATGAAGGAAACAATAAACCAAGTTAAAAACTCCATAGAAAGCATAACCAATAGGACAGAACACCTGGAAGACAGAAACTCAGGCATTGAAGACATTGAAGACATTTAATCTTGAAAACAAAGTTGGCCAAACAGAGAAGATGGTAAGAAATCATGAACAGAATCTAAAGAATTATGGGATATCGTGAAAAGGCCAAATTTAAGAATTATTGGGATTGAGGAAAGCTTAGAGAAACAAACCAAAGGAATGAACAATATATTCAATGAAATAATATCAGAAAATTTCCCAAATCTGAAGAATGAAATGGAAAACCAAGTACAAGAGGCTTATAGGACTCCAAATATACAAAATTACAACAGACCCACACCAAGGCACATTATTATGAAAATACCTAGCCTACAAAATAAAGACAGAATTTTAAAAGCTGTGAGAGAAAAGAATCAAATTACATTCAGGGGGAAACCAATAAGAATATCAGCAGATTTTTAAATCCAGACCCTAAAAGCTAGAAGGGCCTGGAACAACATTTACCAAGCCCTGAAAGAAAACGGATGCCAACCAAGCATCTTATACCCAGCAAAACTTACTTTCAGATTTGACGACGAAATAAGATCCTTCCATGATAAACAAAAGCTAAAGGAATTTATAAGAAGAAAGCCAGCATTACAGAACATTCTCAACAAAATATTCCATGAGGAAGAGATGAAAAACAACAATGCAAATCAGCAACGGGAGGAACTAGCCTAAAGGAATAGCCAAATAAAGGAGAAATCAAATCATGTCAAAAAACAGAAATGAGTCAAATGACTGGGAATACAAATCATATCACAATAATAACCCTGAATGTTAATGGCCTGAACTCATCAATCAAAAGACATAGACTAGCAGATTGGATTAAAAAGAAAAATCCAACAATATGCTGCCTGCAAGAGTCTCGTCTCATAGAAAGAGATACCATAGACTAAAGGTGAAAGGATGGGAAAAAACATACCATGCACATGGACACAGCAAAAAAGCTGGAGTATCCATCCTCATTTCAGATAATGTGGACTTCAAGCCAAAACTAGTCAGAAGGGATAAAGAAGGACATTACATACTGCTTAAGGGAAGCATAAATCAGCAAGACATAACAATCATAAATATCTATGCCTCGAACATTGGTTCATCCATGTACATCAAACAAATTCTTCTTAATTCCATAAATCAAATATACCACAACAAAATAATACTAGGCGATTTTAACACACCTCTCTCACCACTGGATAGATCCTTCAAACAAAAATTGAATAGAGAAATCATAGATCTCCATAACACAATCGACAATTTAGACTTAACGGACATATATAGAGTATACCATCCAAAAAAGAACGAATACACTTTCTTCTCAGCAGCACATGGATCCTTCTCTAAAATAGACCATATTTTATGCCACAAAGCTACTGTTAGCAAATACAATAAGATAGAGATACTACCTTGTATCCTATCACATCATAATGGATTGAAATTAGAAATAAATGACAGAATTAAAAACAGAAAATTCTCCAATACCTGGAGATTAAACAATATGCTATTATATGATGAATGGATAACAGAAGACAACAGGAGGGAAATAAAAAAATTCTTAGAAGTAAACGAGAACAAAGACACATCATATCAAAATCTCTGGGACACGATGAAAGCAGTACTTAGAGGAAGATTTATTTCATGGGGCGCATTCAACAAAAGAAGTAGAAATCAACAAAAAAACAACGTAACACTACAGCTCAAAGCCCTAGAGAAAGAAAAGCAGACCAACACAAAAAGTAGTAGAAGACAGGAAATAGTTAAAATCAGAGCTGAAATCAACAAAATTGAAACAAAAGAAACAATCGGAAAAATTAACAAAATAAATAGTTGGTTCTTTGAAAAAGTAAACAAAATTGATAAACCCTTAGCCACACTAACAAAGAGAAAGAAGGAGAAAACTCAAATTACTAAAATTCAGAATGAACAAGAAAATATCACAACAGACACGAGTGAAATACAAAACATAATTAAAAGCTATTTTAAAATCTATACTCCAACAAAATAGAAAACCTCAAAGACATCAATAAGTTTCTAGAGACATGACTTACCTAAACTGAATGAGAAGGATATACACAACTTAAATAAATCAATTTCAAGCAATGAAATAGAAGAGGTCATCAAAAGCCTACCAACAAAGAAAAGTCCAGGACCAGATGAATTCTCAGCCGAGTTCTACAAAACCTTTAAAGAAGAGCTCATTCCAATACTCCTCAAACTATTCCATGAAATAGAAGAGGAGGGAACCCTCCCAAACTCACTCTACGAAGCCAATATCACCCTAATACCTAAACCAGACAGAGACACATGGAGGAAAGAAAATTTCAGACCAATATCCTTAATGAACATTGATGCAAAAATTCTCAACAATATTTTAGCAAATTACATACAAAAATATATTAAAAAGATAGTGCACCACAATCAAGTGGGTTTTATCCCAGGGATGCAAGGTTGGTTCAAAATCCAGAAATCAATAAATGCAATTCACCACATCAACAGACTTAAAGTTAAGAATCACATGATTATTTCAATAGGTGCAGAAAAAGCATTTGATAAAATACAGCATGCTTTCATGCTCAAAACACTAGAAAAAATAGGGATAGTAGGAACATTCCTCAACATTGTAAAGGCTATCTATGCTAAGCCCACGGCCAATATCATACTAAATGGAGAAAAACTGAAAGCATTCCCCCTAAAAACTGGAACAAGGCAAGGATGCCCTCTTTCACCACTTCTATTCAACATCGTCCTGAAATTCTAGCCAGAGCAATTAGACAAACCAAAGAAATTAAAGGGATACGAATTAGAAAAGAAGAACTCAAACTATCCCTGTTTGCTGATGACATGATTGTATATTTAGAGGAACCTGGAAATTCCACCAGAAAACTTTTAGAACTCATAAGTGAATTCAGTAAAGTAGCAGGTTACAAGATCAGTGCTCAAAAATCCAATGCATTTTTATACATAAGTGATGAATCTTCAGAAAGAGAAATTAGGAAAACTAACCCCATTCATAATAGCCTCGAAAAAAATAAAATACTTGGGAATCAATCTCACAAAAGAGGCAAAAGACCTCTACAATGAGAACTACAGAATACTAAAGAAAGAAATTAAAGAAAACATTAGAAGATGGAAAGATCTCCCGTGTTCTTGGATAGGCAGAATTAATATTGTCAAAATGGCCATACTACCAAAAGTGCTATACAGATTCAATGCAATTCCAATTAAAATCCCAATGATGTACCTTGCAGAAATAGAGCAAGCAATTATGAAATTCATCTGGAAGAATAAAAAACCCAGAATAGCTAAAGCAATCCTCAGTAGAAAGAGCGAAGCAGGGGGTATCGCAATACCAGATCTTCAACTCTATTACAAAGCAACAGTAACAAAAACGGCATGGTATTGGTACCAAAATAGACAGGTAGATCAATGGTACAGAATAGAGGACACGGACACAAACCCAAATAAATACAATTTTCTCATACTAGTCAAAGGGGCCAAAAATATGCAATGGAGAAAAGATAGCCTCTTCAACAAATGGTGCTGGGAAAACTGGAAAACCATATGCAACAGAATGAAATAAAACCCCTATCTCTCACCCTGCACAAAACTCAACTCAAAATGGATTAAGGACCTCAGAATCAGACCAGAGACCCTGCATCTTATAGAAGAAAAAGTAGGTCCAAACCTTCAATTTGTTGGCTTAGGGTCAGACTTCCTTAACAGAACTCCCATAGCACAAGAAATAAAAACAAGAATCAACAACTGGATAGATTCAAACTAAAAAGCTTTCTTTCAGCAAAGGAAACTATCAGTAATGTGAAGAGAGAGCCTACAGAGTGAGAGAATATCTTTGCCACTCATACTTCAGATAGAGCGCTAATTTCCAGAATATATAAAGAACTCAAAAAACTCTACACCAAGAATACAAATAATCCAATCAACAAATGGACTAAGGAAATGAACAGACACTTCACAGAAGAAGATGTATAAGCAATCAACAGATATAGAAAAAATGTTCAACATCTCTAGTAATAAGAGAAAAGCAAATCAAAACTACCCTAAGATTCCATCTCACCCCAATTAGAATGGCAATTATCAAGAACACAAGCAACAATAGGTGTTGGAGAGGATGTGGGGAAAAAGATACACTATACATTGCTGGTGGGGTTGAAAATTAGTGCAGCCACTCTGGAAAGCAGTCTGGAGATTCCTCAGAAAGCTTGGAATGGAACCACCATTTGACCCAGCTATCCCACTCCTTGGCCTATACACAAAGGACTTAAAATCAGCATACTACAGAGATACAGCCACATCAATGTTCATTGCTTCTCATTTCACCATAGCCAGATTGTGGAACCAACCTAGATGCCCTTCAGTTGATGAATGGATAAAGAAACTGTGGCATATATATATACAATGGAATATTACTCCACCATGAAGAATGATAAAATTATGGCATTTGCAGGCAAATAGATGAAATTGGAGAATATCATACTAAGTGAGATAAGCCAATTTCAAAAAACCAAAGGACGAATGATCTTGCTGATAAGCGGATGAGGACATATAATGGGGGGTGGGAGGGGTTAGTGTTAGGTTTAGGGTTAGGTTTAGGGTTAGGGTTAAGGAGGGTGGTAAGAATGGAGGAAGGAAGGACTGTATAGAGGGAAAAGAGGGGTGGGAGGGGTGGGGAGAAGGGAAGAAAAATAACAGAATGAATCAAACAACATTACCCTATGTAAACGTATGATCACACAAATGGTATGCCTTGACTCCATGTACAAACAGAGAAACAACATGCATCCCATTTGTTTACAATAAAAAAAAAAGTAATCATCATCTGTATTTCTTCTTCTGTGAAGTGTCTGTTCAGTTTCTTAGCCTATCTATTGATTGGGTTATTTGGGGGGGTTTGGTGTTTTTTGAGTTCTTTATATATCCTGCAGATTAATGTTCTATCTGAGGTGCATGTGGTAAAACTTTTCTCCCATTCTGTAGGCTCTCTCTTCACGTTCTTGTTTCCTTTGCTGTGAAGAAGCTTTTTAGTTTGATACCATCCCATTTATTGATTCTTGATTTTACTTCTTGGGCTTTAGGAGCCTTGTTGAGGAAGTCGATTCCTAACCTGGCATAATGGAGTGTTGGGCCTACATTTTCTTCTAGTAAGCACAAGGTTTCTGGTCTAATGCCTAGCTCTTTGGTCCACTTTGAGTTTTGTGTAGGGTGAGAGATGGGAATTAAATTGCATTCTGCTACATATGGATTTCCAGTTTTCCCAGCACCATTTGTTGAGGCTATCTTTTCTTTAATGCATGTTTATGGCACCATGGTCCAATATGAGGTAACTGTATTTATGTGGGTTTATCTCTGTGTCTTCTATACTGTTCCATTGATCTTTATGTCTTTTTGGTGGCAATAACATGCTATTCTTGTTATTATATTCTGCAGTATAATTTAAGGTCTGGTGTTGTGATGCCTTCTGCTTTACTCTTCTCACTAAGAATTGCTTTGGCTATTTTGGGCCTCATTTTTCAAAAAAATTTTATGTCTGCTTTTTCCTATTTCTATGAAAAATGTCATTGGAATTTTAATAGGAATTTCACTAAATCTGTATAGTGATATTGGTAGTATGGCCATTTTGACAATACTAATTCTGTTTATCCAAGAACATGAGAGATCTTTGCATATTCTAACATCTTCTTAAATTTCCCTCTTTATCGTTCTATAGTTTTCATTATGGAGGACTTTTACCTCCTTTGTTAGATTGTTTGCCAAGTATTTTTTTTTAGACAATTATGAAAGAGATAGTCCTCCTAATTTCTCTTTCAACTGATTCATCATTGGTGTATAGGGACACAATTGATTTTGGGGTGTTAATTTTATATCCTCCTACTTTGCTGAATTCATTTATGAGTTCTAGCTTTCTGGTGGAGTTTTTTGGGTCTTCTACATATAGAATCATGTCATCAGCAAACAGGGATAGTTTGACCTCTTCTTTTTGTATTCGTATCCATTTAATTTCTTTCTTTTGCCTAATTGTTCTAGTTAGTGTCTCAAGAGCTATGTTACATAGAAGAGGTGAATGAGGGCATCCCTGTCTTGTTCCAGTTTTTAGAGGGAATGCTTTCAGCTTTTCTCCATTTAGAATGATGTTGGCCTTGGGTTTAGCATACATAGCTTTTACAATGTTTGAGGTATGTTCCTACTATCCTTAGTTTTTTCTAGTGTTTTGAACATGAATGAGTGCTGTATTTTGTCAAATGTTTTTTCTGCATCTATTGAAATAATCATGTGATTTTTCTCTTTAAGTCTATTGATGTGGTGAATTACATTTATGGTCAACAAATATACTAAGAAGTTCAATATCTTTAGCAATTGAATTAGTGAAAATTGAAACAATACTGAGATTTCATTTCACTCCAGTCAGAATGGCAATTATCAAGAATACAAGAAACAACAAATGTTGGTGAGGATGTGAGAGAGAAAGGTATACTCATACATGGCTGGTGGGACTGCAAATTGGTGCAACTGCTCTGGAAAGCAGTATAAAGATTCCTCAAAAAACTAGGAATGGAAACACCAATTCACCCAGTTATACCATTTATAGGTATATATCCAAAGGACTTAAAATCAGCGTATTACAGTAGCACAATCACACCATTTATCTGTTTATAGCAGATCAATTCACAGTTACTAAACTATGGTACCAAGTTAGGTGCCCTTCAACAGGTGATAAAGAAAATGTGGTACACACACACACACACACACACACACACACACACACACGATGGAATACTACTGAGCCATAAAAAAGAATTATTTTATGACATTTCCAGTAAGTGGATGGATCTGGAGACTATTTTGTTAAGTAAAATAGCCAATTCCAAAAAAAAACCAAAAGCTAATTCTTTCTGATTTGTAGATGCTAACACACAAGAGAGGGAAGGGAAGAATAGAAGTTCAGTAGATTAGACAAAGGTGAATAAAGGGAAGGTAGGGGGGATATGAATAGGAAAGACAGTGGAATGAATCTAACATGACTTTCCTATGTACAAATATGAATACCCCACAGTGTATTTCCACATCATGTACAGTCACAAGACTGGGATCCTAATTAGAATAAGACATACTACATGTTTGTATTTCAAAATATACTATCATGAACAACTAAAAAGAACAAATTTTTTTCTAAAATTAAATGTCATCATCAGGGAATACAGCACCTATCTCCCAGTCTTTGTGGAAGGGTAGGAGCCTAACTTTGGTGGATACTTTGCCCCAAGTTTTAAAAACTTCCTCCTATTACAAGGATATGTGAAAGTTTACTCTACTTTTCACTAAAGTCAATTAGCAAACACTGAAAATTCTCCCATTCTTTGTTGAAATGGAGCTGAGCTCCTACTGCCTTTTAGTCACTCTCCTCTGTTGTAATGTTCTTCGATAAAGTCCTCCTTGCCTGTTTAACATTTACCAGTGCAATGTTTGCTTAGACATGGTGAACTGATAAGTCTCCAAGGGACTTTTGCCAAGTCTGGAATTTTGTTTCTATGAAAAAGACCTTTTCGAGCTGAATGCAAAGAAAGTGGTAGCCATTTTACAGAAATAAAAAAGATGTGAAGGAGCTTCAAATTTAGCAAAATTTTAAAAGGTTATTTGCCTACACATAATTACCAGCACTCATCTAGACAGTCCCCCCTCATATGGAACTTTCTTAATTCATTCTCTCTGACATTGTGTAACCCTTCAACCTCCTGTCAAAATGAGAAGGTTTTGCTGTCATCACTGGAAACACTTTATTATTTTTTATTCTACTGTTTATTTCAGAATGATTAATTTAGCTTGAATTACCAGATATTAGCAATTTAAATTTACATTAAAATAGGTCTCACATCTTAAGAAGGCAGTGAGATAAACAGTCCACTAGCTGCTTCTCCTATATTCTTGAAAGAAACATTTTTTTCATTATGGAGAAATTCAGTTGACTGCATGTCATTCACCATGTTCCCTTCCTTTCAAATTCACTACAAAACATAATTTTAGCCAATGCTTTGTTTCACTTTTTAATACTACAGCCCTTGTAGATTGTAAATATATTCTGAATTAATATGAGTGAATGAGTGAATCAAATCGAGCAGGAAATTTAGTGATGATTTTCTTCCCTAGCATATCTTTCTATAATGACATACACTGATATAAATATCTAATATTCTTATAAATATACACCTTGCATATGTTTAGATGGTTAGAGAGGTGGAAATTCTTTTTTAAACATTTTTATGATCCAAACTTTTGATGGCATACCTTTCATAAGTGTGCCATTTGTCATATGAATAATCTTTTACATTTTTACATGAAAATATTCAAACCTAAAACAATATTAAATCTATAATTCTCATAAAGAAAAAGAAATTCTGCATGAAAATACTAAATAACAAATCTCCCCCATCATTAATCACCTCACAGCTTCAGTATTATTTAACAACATGTCTTACCTCATAAGGAGAACTATTTCTGGGCAAGAAATCATTTTTGTGAATCATGATAAGGAAGCCTGCAGTTTCATTCAGTGATTATTCAGAGATTGAAAACTGCACTACATAAATTTGTGACAGTGTAGTATATGAGCCACAGTGGAAGAAGCAATACAGAATGATTTCAGGAAACTTAATGGACTAGAACTGCAGGTGACTTACTATCGTGTTTATTAAACTCTGCCAAAAGGCATAGTTTTCAGCTGCCTGCATATTCACCATGCAGTAATGTAACTGCTGTAAGGTGGGTGCTGGATGCCAAATTGGCTAAAGCTGCTTGAAGAGCACCGAGGAAAACATCCAGCTCTTCCTAAGCCTGCCTTGTCTCCCTGGCCTGTCTGGCACGGTTTCCTGGGATCCTGGGGCAGGAATGACAGGAGGGAATGTATGCTAGGAAATAGAAGGCACTCCCAGGGTTCCAATGCTTATCTCTTCCCTCTTTTCTCTCCAGCAACAGGAAAGAAAGGGAAGCAGGCATTCAGTTGGCTAGGAAATAAAGGAATCCTTATGTAAGACCTCCAAAGCAACTTACCAAGAAATTGTAAATATTCAAATTATACCAAATGGCAACTGTCCATTTGTTTCTGCTTATTTGTTTTTAGTAAATCAGTCTGGAAGCTTAACATGGAGTAAAGATATGATCCTGGTCACAAGTAGAATACAGAACTGAAGAAAATAAACATGTAAGATGAGTAGTGGGAAATCTATAATTAGTTGGTCATATCCTCATCTATGGGTTTTTAAATACTATTATTTTGTTGCGTAAGTGTTGCAAAAATGGAACCTTAAAGGCCATGGTCTCATAAACTGAGGTACTGTACATTATCAAAAGTAAAAAGTTATCCTCAATGGTTAGGAATTCTAAAGCAAACCTCAGTTTATCTGCTGCCACAGGATATCCAGAAAGTTTTCTGGTACTATTAAGTATGAACTGCATCATAAACTTTACTGCATGCATGATCATATCTCCTTTATTTCATCAGATTAAGTTAAATGCAGCTTGGTTCCTCATGTGCCAGATGGGCCGAAATTTGAGTATTGTCTGTTAAAATATTTCAACTCTTTATAAATCACCTTAATGTCTGAAATAGCTTGCTCTGTACAATACTGAGCAGCTTAGGTAGAGAGTCCCCTCTGCCTTCAACTTTGCTGTTGGTTTCTCCCACAAGGTTGCTGTTTCTTGCTGCCTAAGGAGTTGTATTATAACAAAATACAGAGCTATCCCACCACACTAAGCTCCTGTATAGAACCCCAACCCTAAGGTGATTTTCCAGGGACTTCATAATTTCCAGAATATTCCTGGTACTCAAGAAGGACACTGAAAAGGTGATTTGAGAATGTACTCTTAAACACTACACTTAATTGACACAAAATGATAAGGTGAAATAGTTTCCATTTGTAGCCCTGATCTCATGCAATTATTGGGAACTCAATTCCATTCAGTGTGAGGGATATCATGGTGGTCTCTCCAGGTGGCTAGGGAGATAAGAGAAGAAATGGGTAGAAGTGGGGAGGACCTCAGGCAAAGAAAATTGTTTCTCTCTTATCGCTTTTATGTATTAAGCTTTTCAATAACATTTTAAATCTGGTGATCTATGCTACTAAAAAAAAAAAGTTGGAAACCCATTCTAGTGTATATAGGAAAAAGTGTTAAAAGAATTGTATTCATACCAGTCTTGGCAAATTTGCAATAAATTACACCTTCACAATTCAAAAATCATTACAATATTAACTTCATTGCTATCCTGAATAAAATATCATATCAATTGTTCTAGCAAAAATTTTTAATTAAGTTCACATTAACAAAGGTAATTCCATAAGTGCAATTGTCTTTTGTATTTCAATTGGTTTTTCAATTGAAAACGTTAAGTAAAAAACTGATGACATTGCCACAACAATTTTCAAATGTTTTATTGATAATATCATTTTGTGATAAATATAACTATATGTTCTGATGAATGCAGCAGGATGCTTAGATACATGTATACAACGTGGAATTATTGAATCAAACTAATGGACATATCCACCATCTCATTTACCTATTTTTAAGGTGAAGCCTTTTAAATTTATCAGTTATTTTTAATTCTCCTTTACATTATTATTGATAATTATCCTCATGGAGTAGAATAAATCTAAAGAACTATTTTTCATCGCTCTGGAACTTTTCACCCTTTGATTAACACCCCACTCTTGCCCATCCCTTACCCCCAGCCACTGCTCACCATCATTTTCTATGAATTCGACTTGATAAGATTCCACTTATAATTGAGATCATCCAGTATTTGTCTTTCTGTGCTTGGCTTATTTCACTTAGCATAATGTCATTCAGATTCATCCTTTTGCCAATGACAGGATGTCCCCCCTTTTGAAGAATGAATACTATTTGATTAATCATAAATGCCACATTGCTTTATTGTTTATCTGTTGATGACAATTAGACTTCATATCCTGGCAACTGTGAATAATGAACATGGAAGTGCAGATATTGTTTCAATATATTGATTTCAATATGGATATGTACCCAGAAATGAGATTTCTAGATCATCTGATAGTTCTACTTCTAGTTTTTTGAGGAATATCCATA
Organism: Sciurus carolinensis; assembly: GCF_902686445.1. Classification (NCBI taxonomy): domain Eukaryota; kingdom Metazoa; phylum Chordata; class Mammalia; order Rodentia; family Sciuridae; genus Sciurus; species Sciurus carolinensis. The sequence goes on from NC_062215.1 coordinate 134,551,824, forward strand.
CCATTTCCATAATGGTTATGCTAGGTTATATCCCCATCAGTGAAGTATGAGTTCCCTTTTCTCTGCCTCATTTCCAATACTTGCTCTTTCTTCTATTGGTAAAAGCTATCCTAATAGGTGAGGCATGATATCTCATGTGTGATTTGCACTTCTCTGTTGATTAGTGATACTAAGTACTTTTTCATATATTTCTTAACCATTTATATATCTTCTTTTGAGAAATGTCTTTTCAAGTTCTTTGCCTGTTTTTCAATCAGATTATTTGTTTCCTTGTTATTGGGATAAATTCTTTATGTGCTTTGGCTATCAACTCCCCCTCAGATGTATGATTTGCAAATATTTTCTCCCATTCTGTATGTTTTCACTTTGGTAATTGTTTCCCTTTCTGTGCAAAATCCTCTGTGTGATGCCATTCCATTTATCTGTTTTTGCTTTAGTTGTCTGTGTTTTCTGGGTTATATCCTGAAACTCTTTGTCCAGACCAATGTGAGACATTTTTATCTCTTTTGGTTATAATTCCAGGTCTTATATTCATGTATTTATTCTATTTTGATATTTTTTACATGGTGTAATATATAGGTCTAATTTTATGCTTCTGCATGTAAATAACACTTTTCCCAGTACCACATATTGAAGAAACAGTCTTTTCCCACTCTGTTTTCTTGGCACTTCTATTAGATGTCAATTGACCACATATTTGTCTTTATTTCTGGGTTTTCTATCCTGTTTCATTGGTTAATTTCTCTGATTTTGTGCCACTACCATGCTGTTCTGATTATAAACACTGTAATGTGTCTTGAATTCAGGGAGTGTGGTGCCTCCAGCTTTGTTCTTTCTGTTCACTTCTATTTTGGCTATTTGAGTTCTTTTGTGCCTCCACACAAATCTAAGGATTACTCCTACCACTTCTGTAAAAAAAATGACTTTGGAATTTTACAAATTGTACTGAATTTACAGATCACTTTGGGTTGTATGGATATTTTCACATTAATTCTTCCAATCCATGAACTTTGGATGTCTTTACATTTATCTGTGTTTATTGAATTTCTTTTGAAGTTTAGTTGTGATTTTCTTTATATAGCTGTGTTTTAACACCATGACTAAATTTACATCTAAGTATTTAACTTTTTATTGCTATTGTAAATAAGATTTTTTCATATCCTTTTTAGATAGTTCATTATTAGTGTATAGTAATGAGATTAATTTTTATATGCTGATTCATATCTTGCTGGTTTATTGAATTTCTTTATTATTTCTATCAGATTTTTGGTAGTGTCTTTAGTGTTTTCTATATATTAGGTCATGTCATCTACAAGAAAAGAAAAAGTACTTCTCCCTTTCCTCTTAGGATTCCTTTTATTTCTTTTTCTTAACTAATTGCTCTGGTTAGGATGTCCAGTTCTAAACTGAAAAGAAGTGGTGAGAGTGGCATCCTAGTCCATCCCCTGATTTTTGGGAAAAGCTTTAAACTTTTTACCTTTGAGAATGATGCTAGCTATGGGATTGTCATATATGACCTTCATTGTGTTGAGGTACATTCCCTTTATACCTATAATGTCTAGGTGCATTCCTCCTGCACCTACTCTGTGAAGAGTTTGTATCATGAAAGGGTGATGACTTTTTTCTTTTTTTTTTTTTTTTGTCTTTTTAAAGATGATTATATTATTTCTATTATTTATTGTCATTAATGTGGTATGTCATACTAACCAATATTGAACCATTTTTCATGCCAGGAAAAAATTCCACTTGATTGTGATGTTATTTTAATATGTTCTTAAATTTTGGTGGTTAATATTTTGTTGAGGACTTTTACATCTATATTTACAGGAATATTGACTGTAATTTTCTTTTCTTGTAATATCCTTGTCTGGTTTTGGTATTAAGCTTATGCTAGCTTTGTAAGATGAGTTTGAAAGTATCCATTGCACTTTGATGATGAAAGACCTTTACTATTTTGTCTAGCCTGGGCCTCTGGGTGGGCTGGCTATTGACAAACCCAGACAGATTCACACTGGTGTCAGATTCTTTAGACAGGGTGGGTCATTTCCTCTGCTCTGATTCTGAATGGTATAGCCGGTTATGCTTTGTAGTCCAGTTCTTTTACCTGAGTGAAAAGTACTGTTGTTTGGGATATGTAGTTCAGTAGGTTCATTGTGTTGGTTCTAAGGGTAGGTGAGATCACTAGGGTTGTTGCATGACCTCACAGGATGGGTAAAACCAGAAGTTATGCTCTAAAGGTATGAATAGACCTGTACTTACCCCCTGGACTTTAGTAGGCTTGAACAGAGCACCATATTTGGCAAGTTGTGCTGCCAGCTCACCACCTGGAGTTGAGCGGATGGAACCAGATGCTCCCTTCTCAGTTAGTCACTGATTGGCATTTGCATATTGACCTGGGGAAGACTTAATAAGAACTACACTATGTGGGGAAGCTGGCTAAAAATTTATGTCTGAAAGATTTGTGAACCATGTTTCCTGAAGTATAATATTAGCAAGTCTTTCTTGCATGATTCATCTGTTAGCCAGAATGCAGAGCAACTACAAAGATCCATAGGCTAATCACTGTTAGTCCCACCCCCATTCATTGTTTCTAACTAATCCCAAAGTAGGCCTGTTGGTACATTCTACATTTCCCATAGGATGAGACAAAAGTGAACCTTTTGCAAGGTATCCCAGAATGGTTCAGAAGTTGGATATATGCCTCCAACTGAATTTTTCCATTGCAGAATCCTGTGCCAGTTTGAAGAACAAAGATAACTTTTTCTCTGACCTTATGGGTCATAATTTTTCTCAGGCACACAGTTCAGGAAGGTGACTCAGCCTCATTCCTTGAATATTCTGAGATATTCATGATGGTATTCTTACCTCTGGATATTTTAAGTTAGATTTTTTTGTGTGTGAGAGAGTGAAGCTAAAGAAATTCTATTTCACCATCTTGCTGGTACCCTCCTGAAATTATTTTTCAAAGAAATAGCTGAATTGTATCTCATTAATTAAAAACGTAAATGGGAGAATACTTATGGCACATTGCTAATGAATTATTTATCTTGGCATAAAAACAAAGGAAGAGTAAAGCAAATAACCATTACTTTTTTTTTTTAAGTTCCAAGTATTTAATAAGAATTTTGCTGTAGATAAGAACAGGTGGCAGTAGTCAGATTTCCCATCTGCAAATTGTAAAATCATCTACAGGTTGGCTTTCACAAGTATTATAGCCAATATGTGGAAGCCTATCCATTCACAAATTATGCCAGATGGACTCTGACCAAATTCAGAGAGCCACGTAGGACCAATGTTCTTTCTGATGCTTTTTAAAGTTTGAAGCAGATGACCATACCATTTGCACAGCAAAATAGGCACTGCGAACAGTATGTGAGCAGAATTTATTTAGTGAATTGAATGGGGACAGTTAATGACATAACAGATCCTTGAAATCCCAGATCATAATAATGAAAATCCTCTGCAGATGTGGCCCAGTCAGAGGTAAAGAGAAGATTGGCAATTATCTGTTGGTAACCGAAGTCCAGTATTTCCACTTCTTCCCTGGAAACAAATCGAGAAGTTTTCAGATACGTATAATTAAGTATTATCATGCTCACATTGTGACTTAGATTGTGAGTATTATCACTCACTATTTAGAGCTGTGTTCTTTACTAGCCTGAAAATATGTATTTTGTTTGGGAGTCTTTATGTCTTAGGCTTGCTTCAAAGTAAAAGAACCTCTATGATCATTTAAAAATAATAATAATAATAAGGCCTATCAACGTTGTGTTGTCTACCAGAATCGATGTAGAACTATAGAGTATTTTTTATTGTCATAAAATATGCAATATTGTATTCTTTATCTAACTTTCTCTTCCTCATATAAGGTAATATAAAAGTGTTTTGTCATCTTATATTCAAAGAAAGAGAAGGAAAGGAAAAATGAGAAAGAAAGTAAATAAGGAGTGGTGTAGAATTAAGCAGGAAGAAAGGAAGAGAGGGAAGGAAGGAAACAAACAGGCAACTTATTAAAAAAGATATTATTTGAATTGAATTTTGTCCCTTCAAGATTCAGAAACCTAAATACCTGGTACCTCAGAATGCGACTGCTTTTGTTGATAAGACTTCAGAGATAAGTTAAATGAGGTCATTAGTCTACACCCAAATCCAATCTGAGTTATAAGAAAAGGAGATTAGGAAAATTAGGGTAGGAAAAATAATTTTCTTTCTACCCTTCTGAGTTGTTAATTGGGGCAAAAAACAAATGAACAAGAAAAACAATTAGAAATTTATTTACATGTATACCTCACATATACATGGTAGATATCCAGAAAAAAACTAGTAAATCTCAAAGAGGTAACTTAGAATTCAGGCTTACATATCATCCGATGAAACAAAGAAAGAGGTGTGTTGGGGAGGCCAAAGGTGCAGACGTGACCAGGAAGAGCATGGTAAATACAGGTTAGGTTTGAAGATGTAAGCTCCTGCCTTTCCTTGTTAATTAGGGCATTTCAACATATGTTAAAGCTAATTCTGTAGAGAGATAAAAGATAATCTGTGTCCCTTTTATCTTTCGGTTGTATAATTTATGAGTACATTTTGGTTTCTAATTGAGTCAGCTGATGGAATTCTGTTTCATTTTTGTTTTTTCCACCTGAAACCAGTCCTTTTGTTTGGGTTTGTTTGTTACTTTCTTCTTTTGTAGTAGTTACAGGAAACACACATAAACCATTGGAATGCAAAACAAGCAACTCCTGTGCAACCCAGCCCACATCCTTAAATCCATGTCCTTGTCCACAGAAAGTAGCATGATGCCAGCACAGTGCTCAAGGCCAAGGGAAACCAGTGCAAAATATTGTAACCTGCCCTGACTCCGCCTTGAGTCCAGCCTCTAGCTACTATTCCTCTCTAAATATGAAAACCCCAGACCAAGATGTTGTTTCCCACTAAAGACAGTCCACATTCTCTCTCTGTATCTTTGAGTATCTGTGCTTTCCTAAATATATTTGCTTGTTCCTCTATCTGACATGTCTTTAAATTCTTTTTGTGATATTTCTCAAGAACCCCACTCATCCTGAATACAGGTTCCCCTCAATGGTATATCTTCAAACACTCCTCCAGTGACAATCACAACAAATCAGGTCTAGACACTTGCCCCAAAAACCAAACAGAAAAAGTATTAGTGAAAAGCAGGAAAGGAATTTTAATCAAAATGAAAATCATGGTCATTTTCACTTTAGACAAAGTGAAATCGCATACCTCAGCCCTGTCTTAGGCGAACTAACCTGTGCTTTAGGTTTAAACAGAGGAAGAAATGGGCAAGGGTGAGAGTATGCACAATAAAACAACTTTAGTTGAACTGTGGTCTGGTTGACCACAGTTCTCAGTTCTGGTTCTACAAGGGAACTCCAGAGAATCCTTATTACTTGAGAAAGCAATCTCCATTTGTTGCTCAGGATGTTTATCCATCAGACCTGTGGTCCTGGAAGGGGTCCCCTGGGATAATTATTCATGAATAGTGGGAAGTCTCATCATGGGGTCATTTGCCTGCAAGGTTCTCCTGTTTCTGGAAGGTTTAGGGCAATGAGGAGACTTGTAGGCTCTGCTCCAGAAAGTCTGGAGCAGGACATTGTACAAGTTGGCAGTTGAATGTACCTGAAAATCTTGAAAATACCTTAGTTAGTAACTCTTTTCATGATGTTCACAGACTTGAAGTGGCCAAGATAGGTAAGTTTAGGGCTAATAGAGCTTATGTTCATATGAAGATAATAAAGGAGACAGATACATAATGAAAACAGAGATGCCAATATTTATTCTGGTTTTGGTTACCCATTGGGCAACTGCAGGCTCAAGTAAAGAGTCAGTGTTTTTATCAAAAGCAGCTTCTAATTTTCTGTTATAGTACTTGGTTCTACTGGATTTGTTGAGGTTATTATTACAAAAGAGCATGGTTGCCCTGGTGGTCAACCACATTAGGACTTCAGTCAAAGTTTCAATATACATTCAGAAATGGGAAGCAGTTCTTTTGTTAATTTCACCCCACTGTTGTTAATATCCTTCCACCTCCATCTATACACAGATGCAACAGAATCTCCCCTTGGTGAGCGCATATTTTGGGGCATGCTCAGTTTAAGGTCATAGACCACAGGTTCAAAAAAGAAAGATAGTAGATACAAATAAACAAAGTTTATATCATATAAAAGAATGAGTCTGAGTGACTCAGTGACCTTAGTTGGTTTCTCATATAAGTTTCTCCAAAGAATTTTGACTTAAACATTAAAAGAACAATTATGAAAGTGTGTTAATAATATTTAAAAGTAGCAGCAATTTTATCATGTGTGAGAGTTTATCCTTAAATGTGTCTGCCTCACTTGGTGGCTAATACATCCTGGCCCCTGATTTAGGATTGTGGAAAGAAATGAGGGGTCAGGGGCAGAGGGAAGGAAAGACAATGGAATGAGACAAACATCATTACCCTATGTACATGTATGATTACACAAATGGTGTGACTCTACTTTGTGTACAACCAGAGAAATGAAAATTGTACCCCATTTGTGTACAATGAATTAAAAATAAAAAATAAAGTGACTAAGGAAAAAAAAGGAACATCACAGATTTTTTTTCTTTATTAAGACTGTTCTTCAAACACATGAGACAAGAACCAGTGGGCCTTCATTTTACAGAGTATGAGTCTTTCTCTTGAGCACTCTGTAGAACAGAACCAATACAGTCACTGTATTTTTCTTCTATTAATTTTATTGTTAAAATTTTATTATATATATTTTCCTTTTAGGGACTCTATTGTTTAGTCTTCATTTCTGTTTTTTTACGATTTCTTCCCAGAGTACATCCTAGTTTTGTCCATTTCTGATATTAGTTTATTAATTCACCCCAGTTTTGTCCATTTGTGTTCATCCCAGTTTTGTCCATTTCTGGTATGAGTTTATTAATTTCTGGCTCAAGATTAGCTTATTATTATTTTTTAAACCCCTAGATATTTGTTTAGTATATTTAATCCAGATTGTATTATTTAATTTGTTATAGGTTTCTTCTTCATAGTTGTTAGAGGGAATGAATTTTTAGCAATTTATTGTCAATTTTTTTCCTACCAAAACTGTATGTGTCATTGTGACCAAATACCTGAGAAAAATATCTTAAAGGAGCAGAGATTTATTTTGGCACATGGTTTTAGAGGTTTCAGTACATGGTCAGATGGTTGCCTTGCTCTTAGGTCTATAATGAGGCAGAAACATCATGGTGAAAAGGCATGGCAGAGAAACCAGGTCACATCATGGCAGCCCAGAAGCAGAGAAAGAGAGCAAGAAAGGGACCAAAGATAAGATATGTTCTTCCAGGTCACACCCTGACTCCCAGTGACCCACTTTCTTCAACTAGGCCTTACCTCCTATAGTTTCCACCACCTCCCCAAAAAGTCATCAGATTATGACTCTATCAATGGATAAATTCACTAATGATGTCAGAGTCCTCACAATCTAATCACCTCCCAAAAGGCCTCCCTCTGAACATTGCTGTCCTGGTGACCAAGCCTTCAGCACATGAGCCTTTGGGGGACATTTAGGGTCAAAACCATAGCAGTGATTTCATTGGAAGATGTGCAAAGACTACTTCTGTACCCCCTGCATTTGATAAACAAAGTTGGCAGTTTGGAAGAGCTAACAAGACTTTTATCTTAAGAAAAGTTGTTTATTTTTTTTAATGTGGAAAATTATACTTTATTGGATGTGTTTTTTGGAGAAATATAATTGTGCTTTTATTTTCTTTTGCTTTCCACAATCTAAAATTTCTCCTGGACTTCCTTTCACTTGCCCACAGACTCCATGTTAAATCTTTTTATCTCCCTCTCTCTAAAAAGCATTACCTTTCAAAAATTGCCTCCCTGAGTCTGACTTGTACTTCTAAGTTTCTTTCCATAGTTATCACTATAATCTGTCTGAACTCTTTTTCAGAATTTTACACTGAGTTGTCTTTCTTTTTTTGGGTCTGATTTTAATCTCAGATTCTTATTGCTCCATTTTTCTGCCCCCCTCAATCTTTTCAAGGCCTCAAATTGATCTCAAAATGTAATTCTGGGCCTCTTCTTTTTCCAAATGAATTCATAAGTGCTTTTTCTGTTTCTATGAAGAATGTCATTGGAATTTTAATAGGAATTGCATTAAATCTGTATAGTGCTTTTGGTATTATGGTCATGGTGGCAATATTAATTCTGCCTATCCAAGAACATGAAAGATTGTTCCATTTTCTAAAATCTTCTTCAATTTCTTTCTTTGGTGTTCTGTATTTTTCATTATAGAGGTCTTTCACCTGTGTGGTTAGATTGATTCCCAAGTTTGTTATTTTTTTTTTTTTTAATGAGGCTGTTATAGTTTTCCTGAATTCTCTTTCAGCTGATTTGTCATTGGTATATAGGAATACAATTTATTTGTGGGTGTCAATTTTATATCCTGCTACTTTGCTGAATTAATTTATGAGTTCTAGAAGATTTCTGGTGGAGTTTTTTTGGGGGGGAGAGTCTTATAAATATAGTATTATGTCATTGGCAAATATGGGTAGTTTGAGTTCATCTTTTCCTATTTGTATCCCTTTAATTTCTTTCTTTTGCATAATTGCTCTGGCTAAAGTTTCAAGGATGATGTTGAAAAAGGGTATCCTTGTCTTATTCAATTCTTAAAGGGAGTGTTTTCAGTTTTTCTCCATTTAGAATGATGCTGGTCTTGAGTTTAACATATACAGTTTTTACAATGATAAGGTATGTTATTACTATCCCTAGTTTGCAGTAAATGGATGGAAATGGAGAATATCATGCTAAGTAAAATAAGCAGTCCCAAAAAACCAAGTGCTGAAAGTTCTCTCTGATATGTGGATTCTTACCACACAAGGGAGGTAGGAAGGGAAAAATAGAAGTTTATTGGATTAGACAAAGGATAATGAAAGGAAGGGAGGGGGAATGGGAATAGGAAAGACATAGAATGAATTGGGCATAACCTTCATGTGTTCATATATGAATACACAACCAGTGTAACTCCATATCATGTACAACCACACAAATTAGGATCATGTGTTCATATATGAATACACAACTAGTGTAACTCCATATCATGTACAACCACACTAATTAGAATGGGTTGTACTCTATGTATATGTCATGTATATCTAAAAACAACATGTTTTTTAAAAAGTAATTCTGGTGAAAAATTGGGATTTTTTTTATTTTTACTTTTTGATACCAGGGACTGAACTCAGGGGCACTTAACCACTGAGCCACATCCCCATCCCTTTTTGGTAATTTGTGTAGAGATGGTGTCTTAGTAGTTGCTTAGGGCCTCACTTTTGCTGAAGTTGGCTTTGAACTTGTGATCCTCCTGCCTCAGTCTCCCAACTTGGGATTACAGGCATGGGCCACTGTGCCTGGCAGGACCTTTTAAAATACTCATTGGAATATGAAATTTTTAGAAAGACTTGGATGGTTTGTTTTATCTCCTGTTCACTATCCCTTTTGAAAGAAGTCCGAAGTTTAGGTTTAGCCAACCACCACTATTTTAATGCCTCAAAAATGATTCTTATTTTTATTTCTTTATTTGTTTATTTTGTACTTATAGATAGACAGCATGCCTTTATTTTATTTGCTTATTTTAGTGTGCAGTGCTAAGGATCGAACCCAATGCCTCACACGTGCTAGGCAAGTGCTCTGCCACTGAGCCCCAGCCCCAGCCCCTCAAAAATGATTGATTCTTAAAACAGAATTTTAAACAGAAAAACTCGAGATGATTTGGATTTTTAGAAATTTTATTTTACTATAAAATATTCTTATTCCCCAAATTCCAAAATGAAAATAATAGCTATTATTTGGCCATAAACCTATGCTGAGCCCAAATAAATTTTAGTCTATACTTAATTAGTGACCACTTTACATCAACTTGTTTATTTAAGACAGTTTTCACAAACAAGAATGAGTTAAAGATCTCCTTCTTAAAAGTACCTAAAATTTGGATTCCACAAATTTATTCCTTCAAAAATATAAATAGAGGAAACTTCTTGTTTTTAGAAAATTAAACCATAATCCATACCTGAGATGTTAAAAGACCAGGTAAATTTACAACCCACATTATTTTCCTTTTGGAAATATTAATCCAATATAAAGAGAAAAGCTCAGGAGCCCTCCCATTCAGAATGGTCCTAGAAAGAGAAATATTGACATCTATAAGACTCATCAGAAATGCAGTTTCAGGCCTCACCCCAGCTATTTAAAACATAATCTATATTTTACCAAGATCTCAGGTGATTTGCTTATACATTAAAATTCAAAAAGCACAAAATGTTCTTTGGATGATGTCCTCCTAGGTAAAGGTCATGACCTATAAATGTCTTTCTGAAAGCAGGCTATAGCAACCTTACCCAGTTTTGCACTAATGTTATAAGTTCCTAAATGAATCACATCTGTAATTCAGAAAGAATAGAGGTAAATAGAAATGCCTAAGGGCAAAATCTTAAACACCACATACACAATTTTCTTACTCTAATTGGTTGTTTTCTTCTATATCTTGCTTTAAGCCCTACTAGGATTTGTGTTTTAAAAGGGAGGAGAACTTACATCTATTTTATTCTTTCACTAATTTGGTGCTCAATAAATATTGAATGTGTGTTTATCAGAAAGGGAGCATTATTTCCATGTATAATAGAAAGTTGGACGAAAAGATCTCTAATAATTGTTCTATAACTAAAACTTAATGACTCAGTGAGTAATATATATAATTTTTTATACTAGGGATTGAACCCAAGGGTACTTTACCACTGAGCTACATCCATAGCTCTTTTTATTTTTTATCTGAGACAGGGTCTTACTAAGTTGCTGAGGCTGTTGTCAAACTTATAATCCTCCTGCCTGAGCCTTACAAGTCCCTGAAATTTCAGGCATGCATCATTATTCCCAGTTAAACTTCATTTCTAAATCAAATATTTTAGACAATTAGAATTGTATATGTTTATGATGTACAACTTGATTATTTGATATATATCCATGTTTTGAAATAATCACCATAATCAAGCTAACTTACATATCCATTTGCTCACAGATGCTAATTTCTTCTGTTTTTATTCTTGTGTGTATGTGTCTAGGTGGTAAGATAAAGATTTAATTTCATTCTTTTTCATATGAATCCAGTGTTATCAATTCTACTATTGAAGGAAGCATCCTTTCCCCATGTGTATTTTTGGTACCCTTGTCAAAGATCTGTTGACCACGTATGTGTGGGCTTACTTATGGTCTCTCTATTCTGATCTATTGACCTAAACGTTTATTTTTATGCCAGTAGCATCCTCTTTTAGATACTGTAGCTTTATATTTTTTTTTAAATTAGGAAACAACATGACTTGTACTCTGTTCTCATTCAAAATTGATTTGGTTATTTGGATCTTCTATGATTCCATACAAATTTGAAATTTTTTTTCTATTCACATAAAAAATATCTTTGAGGTTTTGATAAGGATTAGATTAAATTTGTAGATCACTTGAATAGTGTGTACTGTTTAGCAATATTCAATATTTCAATCCATGAACTCAGAATATCTTTCTACTTATTTGTGTCTGCTTTAATTTCTTTCTTGATGGTTATAGTTCAGTGAGCAAGTTTTTAAACTTTTTTAAACTAAATTCTCTTAAGCCAACTTTCTTAAACCAATTTTCTTAACCTAAAACTTCAAAATCAAATAGCTACAGGAAGTTATCTAAGTATATAGTCAAAACTCCTCAGATTTCTTTCTCTGCTATGATTTTTTTTTCAGCTGTGGTTTTAGGTACACTACTACATTTGTTTTTCTATCAATATCTCAAACCCCCTATTACGACTTCACTGTGAGACAATATAAGTAGGTAGTCTGTTATAAATATAAAAGGTGCTATTGAATTCACTTGTGCTAGAACTAACAACTTTGCATTCTCCTGCCATTAAGGAGTCATAGATTTCATAGCTCAGAATAAAAAGTGAACCTGAACATTAGTAATACAGTAAGTGTCCTGAAAACAAAATGATTCTGCTTTAAATTATTCTGGATCAGCAGGTATAACACTTATTTCACTTATGAGTAAAATTTTATGACCCATAAGGATATTTAGATTTGAATTTATTTTATACCTACAGTATTTCTTTACAATGCTTCCATATCATAATGATGAGACATTTGGTGCTTCCATTTACCTCCTTTTAGAATACTTGGTCATTAGTTAGCTGATCATAAAACACAAGTTAATCACAAAAATAAATTTAAGTCATTTTAATTTCAACAAATAAAACAGAAAAATGAAAATTTCCATACATAGCTAAATTGTAATCCATAATCTCTCAATTATACAAACTTTTTTGTAACAGAAATGTTGAATTTAAGAACTAATACCTTTTCTAGGGCTCAACTTTTGTTTAAACAGTATTTTTATATTTTGTTGTTTTTCCTTAAAAAAATCACGTACTCCACAAAATAAATCAAGAGAAGAAACAAAACTAAAAAAGAAACACACACACACACACAAAGAAGATTTTACTTTATCTCTTGAATTCTAGATAAGTCTCAAGAATTCAAGCATAAGGACACAGAGGGATTACAGAGAAACAAAATCCCTATCACAATAGCACTCGGGGAATTGATAGTGAAGGGGAAGCTGTTCTTTGCAATTTGTTAGTTCTTTTGAGATATATAGGCTTTCTGTCAGATTTTTATGAGCTTTTCCTTATGCATAAAAATTTGCAAAAAGTTTCTCTTTGCATGTGTGTGTGTGTGTTTGTGTTTCAAGAAGTGTTAGAAGCAAAAAACAAAACAAAACAAAAACCTAACAATAAGGTAATGACAAATTTTTGTATGAATCTGCATCATGAAAAAGAATTGACTCATTTAGTGGATATACCAGCTTCAATTATTGATGGCAGAACCATGACTCAGTCATGACAAAACAACTGGTTACAAGTTCAGAGTGAGACAGACTACCAAGAAACCAGGTATTCTGCACAGTCCCATTAGTAGCTGGTGACATGAAGGCTGAAGGGCACACAGAATGCATTCACTACGTGGTATGAGAACATGGCAAGTTTGTGCTAAGATGTTCAGTGACTAAGCACATATCTTCTTGGTCACTAGAACGACTGCTCTGCTAGGAATAAACAGGTAAAGCTACATATAGGGATTAGAATTTAAGAGTAAGGAGCCAATCACTCCATCACGTCCATAAACACTAAGCAATATAACTTGAATGGAGTTTGGAGAGAAAGATGGAGTCATTAGGGACCCATGTGCATGAAGAGAGGAAGAGAAAACCAGTACTGCATGAAGGAAAAAAACAAAACCCAAATTATGTGCTACAAAGCTTCGGACAACCCAGCTCCAGTCCTAGGGCGGGTATTGCCATCAAAGTGACCAGTGACAGACTGAAAGAACTTGGCCTTTATTCTCCTCTCTTACTTAGTTAAAGGGTTTAGGTTGTCCAGAATATATGTCTTGACAGCCAGAAGTCATCTCCTGACTTCATTTCCTGCATCTGGACAATAAGTTTTATTTTGAAACCCCAATTCTACCACATCAAGACTAGAAATCAGATCCCTAAGGGATTCCTTGTGCTCTAATGTTCAAGTTATTAATGATAATTGAGACTTCTTTTTCTCATGAAAAAAATTGGAGGAAAATAGATTTAATATGATTTCCCCATCAAAGTCAATCACAAATGAAGTATACCAAATGACCTATATGAAATTAACTCATTTGACAAATGAAATTCCATTCAGAAGAGATATCTACAAAGATCAAGGAATGTTTATTTTAATCTAATATGCTGAATTCAGAAAATAGTGTGAAATGAAAATAATTAAAGGAGCAAAATATAATTCAATTATCCTACTATACATTAATTGGTATGGTAAAGTATATGTATGAACAACAATGGAATTGCTTTCATGGCAATGAAACTCAATACCTATATTTGGAATCACACCTGCTGAGGAATAATCTAGCTCAGGTCTGGGATATGGTCAGTGTGGGAATAGCAGGTAAAATCTGAAGGAAAAGTCTGTCCCTGCTTCCAGCATTCCCACCATGATCATCTACTGCCAAGTAAAGAACACAGAATTCATCCTTAAAAAAATGCAAAAAATCATCTGAATAATGATTCTAATGTAAATATTTATACCCCAAATGTCTGCTTATTCTGGCATTTGGAAACACACATTTTGTCATTTGAAAGCAAAATATGATAATTCTTATGCTTTACTTAAGTCAAATACTCAGAATTCACAGTCATAATTCCAATTTAGAAAGTAAAACTAATATGAGCTTCACATTCATTGTGTGTATGCATCTGGGTGTGGGTGTGCATCACACAAACACGTGTGCATACATACCCACATTTATATTATATATACATGTATATTATAATGTATGTGAAAGGAAAAATTCCTATCTTTTTTTTTTGAAATACAAGGAGTAGCCAACAGTATATGAGGAAAATTAAGTGCATGTAAAATAATGACAAAATCAAACAAAATGAAAAAATAAACACAAAGGAAAAGAAAGGAGAGAGAATAGAGCATAATTAATATTCTTTTTAGAGATTTGAGAATATGTTACTTTTATAAAAGAGGCTAGAGTGTTAGAAAGAAGGAACAATTATATCAAAGAAGGATTCTTAAGAGGAAAAAAAGTAAAACACCCAAAATTTAAAATGTGAGAAGGGGCTAGAAGAAGAACCAAGAAAATCTCCCAAAACATAGTTCAAAAAAGACAAAGGGAAAATAAAAGAACAATATACACGGGATTAATCCAGGGAGTTAAATATTTTGCTTACAGGAATTCCAAAAAGAAAATGTGGAGATAATAAAATTTTAAAAAATAGATGATTATTTCCTGGCAGTAAGGAAAAATAAGCCCTCAAACTAAAATGGAAAGCAAAAAGAAAAAAAGAACAAATCTTGATATCTGCTCCTAAAATTTCAGGTAGTACTAAGAATAAAGAGTAAATTTTTTAATAACTTCTACAAAAAGAATGGGATTAGCATCCAAAATCTTGACAAAAATGCTATGGTAAAAAAATGTAGAAATCAGCTTTAAATTATAGTGGTAACTTGAAATTTAATATTAAGTCAAAATGGCAATCAAGAGTGAAGGCATTTTCAACTGTGCACAAGCCCAAAAAGTTAATTTTACAAATACCTTGTCTCAAAAGTTTTTAGGACTTGTAGATGCAGCATTGAAGGACAAGTTAAAGATAAATAGAAATAACCCACAGGTACAGCCTGTCATACATTTCTTATTTCTACAGCAAAGGAAACAGAATTTAACAGAAGTGCCCACACAGAGAGAAGGCAGAATCTACTTTTGGGTGGCATTTACCTGGAACATTTCCCCTGTGGAGCACCTGGCTGCTGGTGAAAATCCAAATCCCTGCTTTTATACTGTGATCTCATTTTCATTGTAAAAGAACTTAACTTCACTACCCATTTACTGCTGGTTAGAAAATTCTTTAGAAAACTGAGCTTTCCCTCGATTTCAAACCAAACTTAGTTTTAGAACTTACTTTTTTTTTTTTTCTGAGAGCCAGAACCAGTGTCCAAGTGTCCCTTAAAAATATTGTTACCTACGACTTTGCAGTCTCAGAAAGTGTGCCTCCTAACCATGTCGAAGCCAACAAAAACAGTAAAGACGACAAGCATAAAATAGGGGCAGCAGTGGACCCAGTGGAGGAAAGCAGAATGGAGAAGGTGAAGTGCTGAGAGGGCACGTGTGTAGGAGGCAGGTAGACACTGGGTCCTCTCCTAAAGAGAAGAATGCAGAGTTCTAGGAGGGAGAGTTCCATGGGAAGAGGAACTTTATGCACATTTATGATTTTTTTTTTCTTTTCACTATTTCATTTTCCCTCTTTTAAGTTCCTGTATTGAAGATAGGTCTAGGTGAAATTGAAGGAAATTTTTTGGATTCCCTATTAAGGAATTAAAATTTGGACTTTGGACTATTCTTGTTATTGCTTTGACATTGTTCTTCAGGATTAGACATTCTTAACATGTTTGCTTTTTCAATCAAAGCCTCCATGTTAAAAAAAAAAATCTGCAATCTTAAAATGATATAACTCAAGAAGAACTTCCGAAAAGAGAGTTAATTATAAAACTGTGATTAATGGACAAGGGATATAGATCTGTGATAAAACAATTGCCTAGCATGTGTGTGGCTCTGGGTTCAATCCCTAACACAGCAAAAGTCTGCGGTTGAACATAGAGAACTACAAGGAAGAGCAGAAACCTGAGACAAGCAGTAGTAGAACTTTGCATGTGGAGACTAAGGGTCAAAATCAGGAAGAAGAGAAATTCATGCAGAACAGGTCAACTGGACAAGAGAGGTAATCTGAACATAAGGGAAAAGATGAATATTAGGGAAGTGTCAGGAGATAAACACAGCTCCTCTCTCTTCCTACTTTCCTATTTCCTGCTGGAACTCTCCATGACTAAACCAACTAGAAGGTGGAGGGCAGGGAAGCAATGTGACGGAGTCAGTTGAGGTAGATCTGAAAGAGAAATGATATTTTGCCCAATCGTCATCCTCCATTACCTTATCTTTTCAACCAATGCCATTTCCTTTGCAACGCATCTTATAATGCTTCCTCTTCTCATGATGTATACAAAAGATTTTTGAAAATAGGTTTTAAGGTAATCCTTTGATTCCAGTCTTGAGGAAAACTCATTGATACTTAGATAAAAGAGTTGAGGTTCAAATCTTTCACTGTTCATAGGTGAAACTTTCAAGTCACAAAGAACTGAACTTGCCATGAAGAGTATAGGGAGAGATCTCTGAATGCAATCATTTTTTTAATTAGAAACACACTACTCAGAGGTATGTTAACTTTACATTGGAAATATCTGAAGTTGTCTTGGTAATGAACTAGAAGAGATATATGAAATGTTACAATTAGTAGAGTTTAGAGCTCAAGGATCATTGCTTATTTCTCTCCCTTTTTTGTACACTTTGTTTAAGATGAACAATGGGAAAGGCATCCATTCACTAAGTCTCCTCAACCATTGGCAAACAAGATGAATGATATCACCATTTGGCTCCAAAGCATGTGAAAATAAACCTGGGTTCCATATTATACATGTTGCCACAGGAACACAGGACTCACTGGAAATGAATCTGGGTGCTAGTAATAAGTCCATTCTAAAATTACTCTGAAAATACTGATAGTTGTTTTTGATACCTTTTGTAAACTACTTTGAACACAAGTTCATTTTTAAGTGATAGACATATAAAGTAGATACAAATTAGATCATCTGAGACTTTAACAGATTCAAAAATTAAAGAAGATGTCTTTTAGAGACCTGACAACTTCATAATGCACATAGAAAAATCTCAACTTCATTAGGTGAAATAGCTTTACACCCAGGGATTCTTGTTGCTTTTGTTCTGCCTAACTGTTCACTACCTGCCTTTTGCAATGGAGTAAACTATTCATTAATTTTGTGTGTTTGGTTTGTGACATTTTCCATTCTCAAAATCCTTGTGATAAATTACACGACACAGTGGAAACAACTATAGAACAAAACAAAAACACACCACATGTGGTCTGCTAACCAGGTTCCTGTCAAACAAAATTGGATGCTGTGTTCCCATGGTTTCCTTTGAGTAGTAAAAGAGAAAATATATGCTCAGAAGTGCCATTTCTGTAAATTGCTGAAAAATCTTCATATTAGTGGAGCCTAGAAAATATTTCAGTGGCAAAAAAAAGCTGTAAGAAAACCAAGTTATACATTTTATTTCTCTGCTAGCACAAAGGGAAAACATTCTTTTCAAGCACATGGAGCAGAAAAAACAACAGGTCCCATTTTTCCCAATCAGTAATAAATCCCATTTAGGGAAAAGGTATTTTAACGAGGAAATGCTTTATCCTACCTTAAGAATTTTTAAACATCACATATTGGGATTAGAGAAATAGTATATATCAAAAGGAAAAGAACAGGACTTGGCCCTCTGAGTATTAACCTTCTGAAATCAATGTATAATGAATGAGATTAATCATCATCAGGAACCTCCTAACAAGAAGGGATGTTGCCTAAAACAAAGCAGAAAAACCATAACCTACCAACCTAATCACATCTGTCAGGATCTGAAGGACAGCCTAATTCAATCTATGAGAGGAAACCAGTTAGGAAAAAAAAAAAAGGAGTAATAAAGTCACTGGTGACTAAAGGATTCTACCCAAAGCTGTAGAAAGGGGGTCCAGGAGGTCTGTGTTTGGTAGGGTTTATTCAGGATTCTCCAAAGCAGTGAAAAACTGTATCTGGAAGACCAAATCTCAGGCATCTATTTACAGAGGCCTCCATCATCAAACTTTTCCAGACTGCAGAATGCATCCCAAAACTATTTTCTAATAATCAATTCAATTGCCCATGTTCCCATCATCAGGAAACTTATGAGAGGTGGCAAAGGAAGAAAATAATCTCAATTTTAAGTAAACAGATTGGAATTTCAAGACCCATGCCAGTTACTTATTAGTCTCCAACAGTAGTTTAGTTTGAGAGCATTTCTAAAGCTCTTTTTCTGGACCCAAAACGTGGACAACAGATCCTAAATTGTTCCTTCAACTGGACATTATGAGTAGTCAGCCCAATATCTTCTTTAATATTGTTGTGTCAATTCCTTTTAACTATTACATCCATTTACCTCACACCTTTTCTTTTTCTTATAAAGTAATTTTTGTTTTCTTTTTATTATAAAAGTAACACAATTTAGTAGTAAAAATTGAAAGGCACAAAGGAAGATATTTAAGTGATCCAATATCTATTAACATTATTGTATTATCTATCCAGTTTTAATTTTTTAGATTTTATTTAAAATTTTTATGTTTACTTTGTGATGTAAAATATACTTAAAGAAAAAAGTACATGAAGAGCATTTCCACTGTTTTCCACTCCCACATCTTGTCCAGTCACCTTCCTCCACTATAGCTCTAAATCATGATCCTAACCTTATCTTCATCCTCAGTAAATTCCAACCTATTTTCCAAATTAGCAATAATTTTCAATAGAAGCTAGTATTGTAAATTTTCCCCCACCAAGAGGATGTGTAATAAACATTCATGCTGTTTTAAACTTTCAGTTCTATTATGTGAAATTACGTAAGTGTGAAGTTAGAAGGGACCTAGTCCACCCACAACTGCCTAGTCCACCCACGACTTCTATTAGCAACTGAAAGTTTGGAGAATTCTCCAAACAAGCATCAGATTCAATAACTACTTAGAAGGGCTCACAGAACTCACTAAGAAGTGTCATACTCATAACTATGAATTATTCCAGAAAAAAAAAAAAAAATATATATATATATACATATACATTAAAATCAACCCAAGGAAGAAGCACATTGTTCAGAAACCAGAGAAAACTACCAAAGAACTTTCACTATAGTCTCCCCATGAAGTCAGGATGGTTTTATTTTCCTAACATTGAAATGTGATGATATATATGAAATAGTTTTGCCAATCAAGAAAGCGCACCTGAGCCATCCATGTCCAGAGTATTTATTGGAAAGCTACCACATAGGAATGATTGACTGACTTCCCACGTGACTAGTCTCATTTTCCCATGCCTCTAGAGGTGGAGATTCATGACTCACACTCCATCCTAAATCATGTTGTTACCACCAGGATTCACCCAGGATCCTTGCCCTAGACTGCACTACTTGGTGTGACCAACTCCCACTCTGAATCACATCCAGTGTGACACAAGGCCTCCTACCAAGGACAGTCCTCTCAGCTATGACACTGTAGGAGTTTAGAGGTACTTCCTAAAAGCTGAGGGCAAAGGACAGACCTCATTTGGGGCAAGGTTAAAATTTTATTACAAAATTATTATTTTTTAGAATTTTTTTACAATATTATTATTTATTCCGTGTCTGAATTAAATCTTTCCCTATTCCTAAGTTCATAACAATATTCTTCCTGTAATCTAGAATTTTCAGTTGTCCCTTAACACACAGTTTGCAATGAATTTTTTCTGTATGATTGGATAATTCCTTGTTTCAGAAATTTATTTAAACTTATTTAAAACATTTATCTGCTCTTTGTTATAGACAGATGTAACCAGACAAGTATCCGTTTATTCAAGTGTTTATTTCCAGGTTTTTTGTTCTGCTCCATTAGTGTTTTATCTATTCTTGTGTCAATTTTACAGCATTTTAATTAAAACCATACTTTTATAATGAATCTTTATGTCTAATACAATAAATCCTACCACATTACTTTCTAATTTGCATGTTCCTTTGCCTTTATTTCCAAACTTTAGAATCAGCTTACCAACTACCACCCCCACTAAAACAAAACAAAACAAGAAAGTCTGTTTAAATTTTGATTGAGATTTTAATGACTGTTTGGTTTAGGTGAAGTGAAATGGAAATCTCAACATGATTGTGTTTTCCCAATTATGGATAACACTTCCACAGATCCAATTATAATATTATTTGCATTTTTAAAAAGTAGATAATTTGTATTATGTTTTCAAAGTTTTATTCTAAGTTTTCTCCTTTTAACTTCAAATATATTGTTACTTTACTTTTTCGAGTTCCTTTCTTTGGACTTCACATACTATTGCATTTGCTCTTCGTCTTCTGGATGCTCAGAATTTCTATCAAGTTCAAGTATATCAACTTGTCTGCTATCCACACTTTAGAATTTTGATTTGTAACAGTCTGCTTTTTGTATTTCTGAAAAATGTCTTTATTTTTCTCTACTGGAAAGAAATTGGTTTCTTGGTATATAAGTCTAGGTTGACAGTTATTTTCATTCAGGCATATCAAAGATTTTTTTTTAAAGACTTCTAGTTTTTGTGAAAAATTAAAAACAAGGGAATAATATTTTAAAAATTGCTCTAAATCAAACTGTCCAGAGATTATTACTGCAAACATTCTGTGTATATTTCTGTGTTTCAGGCATATATGTGCTATTAATTTACAAAATTTAGATTTTAATTTTTGAAACCTGATTTTTTTTTTGGTGGACAACATATCAGTTTTTGTTTTGTTTTGTTTTGTTTTACTTATAGCTAACACTTCCAAAATCTCAGCTTAAAATAATAGAGGTTCATTTTTTTCAGATCATTTCTGTTCAAACTCACTCAGCTGATCACTGAGACCAACTCAGCAACAAAGAACATAGTTTGCTATGTAGCTGAAATAGGTGAAGAACTAGACAGGACCTGACAACAGCATTAATGGTCATCAAAACTATCTTTTCCTGTGCACTTTCATTCACAGCTGATGAAATTAAATCCAAGGAGGTTTATTTTACTCACAGTGATACAGCCTAAATATTATCCACATCTGTCATCCTCACACCACCTACAGCATACCCTAGTGCCTGACACCCTGGCTCACTACTGCTCTTCCCCTTTTAGACTTAATTCTGTTCAACTTTGACATTGTACAACAAATCAGGTCAATGGGTGTGGACTTTATTATACTAAATGGTTTACTACTATGTTTATGCTGTCTGTTCCATCTATTTCAATAAAAGGAATTGAGATAGCCAAATATTATAAAGTTGATACAAAGTCAGAGGATAAAAATATTTAATATATGCTGCCAGTGAGATTATACATCAGCACTAATTTGTATATATTTCTGAATTCTCTTTTGCTTTAAAAATGCTTAATTTTGCTAGTATTTGTAAAAAGCAAAATTCAAAATTGAAAAATATAATAAAAACTACATAAGTTCCAAAATGGGCCAAGAAAAATAATCAAATCAGGAGTAAATTTCTATAGAAAATAAGACATTTTATCTCCATGAAGGTAAGACAAGTAATATTTAATAATAAAGTATTTTTGAGGTTTAATTATTTTGATTCAAAAATAAATTGTTCTATTAACTTATGTCCAATATTTTGATTTATTAATTTATGGAGAATAATTTTTGTCATTATAGTCATTATCATTGAGAAACAATTTATTAATTTGAAAGTAGTTTTATAAAAAAATTATAAGAATATTTTTTCCATTTGTCACAAAGATGCATATGGTGTAGAGGGGGGTCTTAGGTTTAGCAATCTCTTGAAATTATTGTAATAGTTTTAAAGTTACATTTATATGTCATTTTCCACACTGTGATCTCTAAGAAAGCAGGGATCTTTATCCATTTATACGTACCATCCTACCAATAGTGATTGTGTAGATAAATGCCAGGAATATGATAGAAGCTAAATACTAAATATTTATTTACTCTGGAATGAGTAAAGATAATAAGCATTCAAATCACATAATTAACTACCTCCTCTTTAAATCTATGCTTATTAAGCAGAAATTTCTAGTACTACATGACAATGCATCTAGTCTATTGATAGTTCAATTTTAATTGTTAATTGCCAGAGTACAATTCTGGCTTTTTTAAAAAATGTGAATATTTTAGCATGATTCATTGTGTAAGCTTATCATTTTCTGACACTAAAATAAGGTTGTATGAGGTTGAAATTAGATTTGGGACCATGGGTAATTGACCAAGTGATACCTAAACAAGAATCAAGAACTGTGAAAGCACTGAGTTTCCTGTACTTGCAAATGAACAATTTAATCTGACAAGAAGTTAAAAAATACAAATTGAGCAAAAGAGAAAATTCAGCACTTTTAGAAGTGCATTGACTGTTTATCTTTCAGACATACAAAAGCAAGGACTTGTCTCACACACTCATGTATCTCCAGTTCTAGCAGGATGTCTGGCAAAATATTAGCTTTCCATAAAAAATGTGTTTGGTGGATAAATGGCTTCCTGATATAAAATTAAAAATCAGTATCTTCTATTCCCTTCTGATTGGTTTTAATTTATTCTTTGGGGGTGCAATGGAGTGTTGATAGACTTTTGAAGGACACATCTAATGAGTTAATTTCTACATGACCGTTGATCTCTCAAGTTCTGCCTTATTCTTCTCTACTCTAATAGCTCTAGTCTCTTCTCCATTTTCTCAGTGGAAGACTTTCCACACTAGTTGCTATCTTATGACCATTTTCTTTTGTTCACATCCCTTTTAATGTGCACCACTAAGCACTGACTGCACTACTTGAAGTATTTATAAGCTATGGCTCTGGGGAAGAAGCACATAAGGAAGTATTTATTAGAAGACTGATCCAAAATATATAAAAGTAAAACAAACTGCTGCAATAAATGTTTGTTGTGAGCAAAGATTTGAGTATTGTGGGGAAAAGGAAGAAAACAAAGTACAAGAAAACTCTATATAGCTTTATAAATAAGGGAAAACCAATACAGAAGAAGCAATCGGGTATTAATTAGAAGGTCAAGCATAGGGATGGGCATGGTTGGGATGGAGGAGTGCAATGTATGTTCTATGATATCCCAAAGAACTAAGATCTATTTAATGAGTAAATTTTGAAATGAAGACTATCTTAGCGTAACAATTAAACCTAACAATATTAACCAATGTTTTCCATCAATACAAAAAATAAATGCCTCTGAGGACTTAAAATGATGAATTTTGTCTTGGAATCTTTTATGATTTTTTCAAATAAGAGTAAGACCTTCAGCATTTCTATATTTCCCTAGGATTTTAATCATGCCTTCATTATTGTTTTACCATTCTGTAATGCGTCACATAAAATCCATTCTTCCAAGAAAACAGACTGTAAGTCTTTTAACTTTTGGTTTTATTCCTGGTGCCTAATACATTATTTAACACAAAAGAGGTCCTCTATGACTCTATTGGATTCATGGGTGCATGAATACTTGGAAAATATTCATATATTTGAATGAAGACATCAAGCAAATCAACAGAAATTGAGGCAGATGTTATGGTTTAGATATGAGGTGTTCCTCAAAAACTCATGTTTGAGATAATGCAAGAAAGTTCAGAGGTGAAATGATTGGGTTATAAAAGCCTAAACCCAACCAATGCCTTAATCCACTTGAATGGATCAACTGGATGGGAACTGTAGGCAGGTAGGGTGTGACTAGAGGGCTAGATCCTCTGAAACTTTTTCTCCTCTAAAATTGTTCTCATTGGGTCTTTCAGTTACAGTGACAAAAAGCAGCTAAAACAGATGGCATCCATAACCCTACGATTATTTTTTCAAAACTAAAATAATTTGGAAAAGACCAGTGGCAGTTAATCCTGTGTACACTGACCAAGAATGTGGTAATAATCAATAACAAAAATCTATCTGAAAAACAATTTAAGGGCGGTGTGAAAAAAAAATTAGTCATGGCCAGTGTATTTGATTTACCAAGATTTATTCAGATTATACATTTTTATTTAAAAGTAACTTTGGTGTATAGGGATTAACCAGATGGTAACTGTATGCGGGTAGGTTGTGGCTGGAGGAGGTGGGTCCCTGGGATGTGCCTTTGGGGTTTATATTATGACCAG
Organism: Sciurus carolinensis; assembly: GCF_902686445.1. NCBI lineage: Eukaryota > Metazoa > Chordata > Mammalia > Rodentia > Sciuridae > Sciurus > Sciurus carolinensis. Next base: position 134,576,203 of record NC_062215.1, read on the forward strand.
TTAATCAAAATCAAGAGATTTCACACCGAGGAGGTTAAGATTCTCATAATCCAAACATTTCACCTCTAAACTTTCCTATATTGTCTCACATGTAAGTTTTGGGGGACTCTTCACATCTAAACCATAACATTTAGCCCTGGCCCCCAAAGACTTACAACCATCTCACAATGCAAAGTACATTTAATCCATTTCCAAGAGTCCTGTAGTCTTAACAGCTTCAAGATTGCCCAAAGGTCCAAGTCCAAAGTCTCCCTTGAGACTCTAGGCAAACTTTTTGCATGACCTCTGTAAAACTCAAAATCAGGTTTCATATATCCATATAAAGGTGCATAGTAAACATTTACATTAAAAAAGGGAGTCATAGGGGCATAGAAAAAAGGGATGGGATCAAAAGAAGACCAAAATCCAACTGGGCAAACAAGTCCTATAGTTTATTGTCTGGCATCTGGAGGACGTGGCATCCTGATTGTTCTCTCCAAAGGGCTGGTGTAGCTGTGCCCCTATGGCGTTTCTGGTTGCAGCCCACATGTCACCTCTCTTGGCTCACCTCTGCTCAATTCCTTCAGCTTTCTTCAGCAGATTTTCCCTGGCACTGGCATTTCTGTCTTTTCTTTTCTTTTTTTATTTTTTTTTGGTACTAGGGATTGAACCCAGAGGTGCTTAACCACTAAACCATATCCCCAGCCCTTTTTTATATTTTATTTAGAGACAGAGTCTTGCTGAGTTGCTTACGGCCTCACTAAATTGCCAAGGCAGGCTTTGACCTCATGATCCTCCTGCCTCAGCCTCCCACGCCCCTGAGAGTTACTGCCATTTCTTCAACTCAAAGGCCTTCACTATACCACTGCAACTCTGGCTTTCTTCTCATATCTCTACACATCACCCTCTCAGGGGCTGCCTGCAGGGAATCCAACCCTGGGGCACTTTGCCTGACATTCCAGGCCTTCCTTTAAAACCTCAGTGGAAGCCTCCATGGCCCCTTTACTCCCGCATCCTGCATTCCTACAGAACCAACACCGTGTGATGCCACCAAGGTCTGCCACCAAGCCGTACCAATCCCTCTTTGGGTCATGGCTGTAGCAGCCTCCAAGTACCTGGGCTGCTGAGGATGATGAAAACTCTTCCTTGGCTCCCCTGTGCAGGCAGAGTACCCCCATGGTCTCTTCTCAAAGGAATTTTTATTTTTACATTCTTGAGCTTGAGATGGGTGTGGATTGCCAATTCCTGAGATGCCCTCAAGCCATTTTCCTATCCTCTCTGGGTAAAGTATTTAGTGTTTCTTTAGTGGCTGTAATGTCCTTAACAGCCACACCTTCCTTACACACACACACACAAACACACACACACACACACACACACACACATTGATCAGGATGCAAAACAGTTAGTGTCCAATATTGTCCTTTGGTTCTGAAAAAACAAGACCCAAACATTGATAGTATGGTAAAAAGCAAACTATTAAATGCAAATTCTTTTTTTTTTAATGTAAACAAATGGGATACATGTTGTTTCTCTGTTTGTACATGGAGTAAAGGCATACCATTTGTGTAATCATAAATTTACATAGGGTAATGCTGTTTGATTCCTTCTGTTATTTTTCCCCTTCCCCCCCACCCTCCCACCCCTCTTTTCCTCTATACAGTCCTTCCTTCCTCCATTCTTGCCCCCCCTTAACCCTAACTCTAACCCTAACACTAACCCCTCCCACCCCCCATTATGTGTCATCATTCACTTATTAGCAATATCATTCATCCTTTGGTTTTTTGAGATTGGCTTATCTCACTTAACATGATATTCTCCAATTTCATCCATTTGCCTGCAAATGCTATAATTTTATCATTCTTTATGGCTGAGTAATATTCCATTGTATATATTAACCACAGTTTCTTTACCCATTCATCAATTGAAGGACATCTAGGTTGGTTCCACAATCTGGCTATTGTGAACTGAGCAGCTATGAACATTGATGTGGCTGTATCTCTGTAATATGCTGATTTTAGGACCTTTGGGTATAGGCCAAGGAGTGGTATAGCTGGGTCAAATGGTGGTTCCATTCCAAGTTTTCTAAGGAGTCTCCATACTGCTTTCCAGAGTGGATGCACTAGTTTGCAGTCCCACCAGCAATGTATGAGTGTACCTTTCTCCCCACATCCTCTCCAACACCTGTTGTTGCTTGTATTCTTGATAATCGCCATTCTAATTGGGGTGAGATGGAATCTTAGGGTGGTTTTGATTTGCATTACTCTTATTACTAGAGATGTTGAACATTTTTCCATATGTTTGTTGATTGCTTGTAGATCTTCTTCTGTGAAGTGTCTATTCATTTCCTTAGCCCATTTGTCGATTGGATTACTTGCATTTTTGGTGTAGAGTTTTTTGAGTTCTTTATAGATTCTGGAGATTAGTGCTCTATCTGAAGTATGTGTGGCAAAGATTTTCTCCCACTCTGTAGGCTCTTTCTTCGCATTGCTGATAGTTTCCTTTGCTGAGAGAAAACTTTTTAGTTTGAATCTATCCCAGTTATTGATTCTTGCTTTTATTTCTTGTGCTATGGGAGTCCTGTTGAGGAAGTCTGGTCCTAAGCCGACATGTTGAAGCTCTGGACCTACTTTTTCTTCTATAAGATGCAAGGTCTCTGGTCTGATTCCAAGGTCCTTAATCCATTTTGAGTTTAGTTTCATGCATGGTGAGAGATATGGGTTTAGTTTCATTCTGTTGCATATGGATTTCCAATTCTCCCAAAACCATTTGTTGAAGAGGCTATCTTTTCTCCATTGCATATTTTTGGCCCCTTTGTCTAGTATGAGAAAATTGTATTTATTTTGGTTTTTGTCCGTGTCCTCTGTTCTGTACCATTGATCCACCTTTCTATTTTGGTACCAATACCATGCCGTTTTTGTTACTATTGCTTTGTAGTAGAGTTGAAGATCTGGTATTGCGATACCCCCTGCTTCACTCTTCCTGCTAAGGATTGCTTTAGCTATTCTGGGTTTTTTATTCTTCCAGATGAATTCCATAATTGCTTGCTCTATTTCTGTAAGGTACATCATTGGGATTTTAATTGGAATTGCATTATATCTGTATAGCACTTTTGGTAGTATGGCCATTTTGACAATATTAATTCTTCCTATCCAAGAACATGGGAGATCTTTCCATCTTCTAAGGTTTTCTTTAATTTCTTTCTTTAGTGTTCTGTAGTTCTCATTGTAGAGGTCTTTCACCTCTTTTGTGAGATTGATTCCCAAGTATTTTATTTTTTTCGATGCTATTGTGAATGGGGTAGTTTTCCTAATTTCTCTTTCTGAAGATTCATCACTTATGTATAAAAATGCCTTAGATTTATGTGCATTGATCTTATATCCCGCTACTTTACTGAATTCACTTATGAGATCTAAAAGTTTTCTGGTGGAATTTCCTGGTTCCTCTAAGTATATAATCATGTCATCAGCAAATAGGGATAGTTTGAGTTCTTCTTTTCCTATTCGTATCCCTTTAATTTCTTTGGTCTGTCTAATTGCTCTGGCTAGAGTTTCAAGGACGATATTGAAAAAAAGTGGTGAAAGAGGGCATCCCTGCCTTGTTCCAGTTTTTAGGGGGAATGCTTTCAGTTTTTCACCATTTAGAATGATATTAGCCATGGGCTTAGTGTAGATGGCCTTTACAATGTTAAGGAATGTTCCCACTATCCCTATTTTTTCTAGTGTTTTGAGCATGAAGGGATGCTGTATTTTATCAAATGCTTTTTCTGCATCTATTGAAATAATCATGTGATTCTTGACTTTAAGTCTATTGATATGGTGAATGACATTTATTGATTTCCTGATGTTGAACCAACCTTGCATCCCTGGGATGAAACCCACTTGATAATGGTGCACTATCTTTTTAATACATATTTGTATGCGATTTGCTAAAATTTTGTTGAGAATTTTTGCGTTGATGTTCATTAAGGATATTGGTCTGAAATTTTCTTTCCTCGATGTGTCTCTGTGTGGTTTAGGTATCAGGGTGATATTGGCTTCATAGAATGAATTTGGGAGGGTTCCCTTCTCTATTTTATGGAATACTTTGAGAAGTATTAGAATGAGCTCTTTTTTAAAGGATTTGTAGAACTCGGTTGAGAACCCATCTGGTCCTCGATTTTCTTTGTTGGTAGACTTTTGATGACTTCTTCTATTTCATTACTTGAAATTGGTCTATTTAAATTGTGTATGGTCTCCTCGTTCAGTTTAGGCAATTCATATGTCTCTAGTAACCTGTTGATGTCTTCGAAATTTTCTATTTTGTTGGAGTTTAGGTTTTCAAAATAGCTTCTAATTATGTTTTGTATTTCAGTCGTGTCTGTTGTGATATTTCCTTGTTCATTTCGAATTTTAGTGATTTGGGTTTTCTCTTGTCTTCTCTTTGTTAGTGTGGCTAAAGGTTTATCAATTTTGTTTATTTTTTCGAAGAACCAACTATTTATTTTGTCAATTTTTTGTATTGTTTCTTTTGTTTCAATTTCGTTGATTTCAGCTCTGAGTTTAACTATTTCCTGTCTTCTACTACTTTTGGTGTTGGTCTGTTCTTCTTTCTCTAGGGCTTTGAGCTGTAGTGTTAGGTCATTGAATTGTTGAGTTTTACTTCTTTTATTAAATGTGCTCCATGAAATAAATTTTCCTCTAATACTGCTTTCATAGTGTCCCACAGATTTTGATATGATGTTTCTTTGTTCTCATTTACCTCTAAGAATTTTTTAATTTCCTTCCTAATATCTTCTGTTATCCATTCATCATATAATAGCATATTGTTTAATCTCCAGGTGTTGGACTAGTTTCTGTTTTTTACTCTTTCATTTATTTCTAACTTCAATCCATTATGATCTAATAGAATACAAGGTAGTGTCTCTATCTTCTTGTATTTGCTAACATTAGCTTTGTGGCATAATATATGGTCTATTTTAGAGAAGGATCCATGTGCTGCTGAGAAGAGAGTGTATTCGCTCTTGGTTGGATGGTATATTCTATAAATGTCTGTTAAGTCTAAATTATTGATTGTGTTATTGAGATCTATGGTTTCTTTGTTCAATTTTTGTTTGGAAGATCTGTCCAGTGGTGAAAGAGGCGTGTTAAAATCACCTAGTATTATTGTGTTATGGTCTATTTGGTTTCTAAAATTGAGAAGTATTTGTTTGACATACATCGATGAGTCATTGTTTGGGGCATAGATGTTTATGATTGTTATATCTTGCTGATTTATGCTTACCTCAAGCAGTATGAAATGTCCTTCTTTATCCCTTCTGACTGACATTGGCTTGAAGTCCACATTATCTGAAATGAGGATGGATACTCCAGCTTTTTTGCTAAGTCCATGTGCATGGTATGTTTTTCCCCATCTTTCACCTTTAGTCTATGGGTATCTCTTTCTATGAGGTGAGTCTCTTGCAGGCAACATATTGTTGGATCTTTCTTTTTAATCCAATCCGCTAGTCTATGTCTTTTGATTGATGAATTCAGGCCGTTAACATTCAGGGTTATTATTGAGATATGATTTGTATTCCCGGTCATTTGGTTCATTTTTTAAATTTTATTTATTTGTTTATTTATTTTTTTGACACACCTTAGTTCCTCCTTTATTTGAGAGTTCCTTTAGGATAATTCCTCCCTTTGCTGATTTGCTTCTTCATTTTTTATCTCTTCTTCATGGAATATTTTGCCGAGAATGTTCTGTAATGCTGGCTTTCTTTTTGTAAATTCTTTTAGCTTTTGTTTATCATGGAATGATTTTATTTCATCGCCAAATTTGAAGGTAAGTTTTGCTGGGTATAAGATTCTTGGTTGGCATTCATTTTCTTTCAGAGCTTGAAAAATGTTGTTCCAGGCCCTTCTAGCTTTTAGGGTCTGGATTTAAAAATCTGCTGATATCCGTATTGGTTTCCCCCTGAATGTAATTTGGTTCTTTTCTCTCACAGCCTTTAAAATTCTGTCTTTATTTTGTATGTTCGGTATTTTCAGTATAATGTGCCTTGGTGTGGGTCTGTTGTAATTTTGTGTATTTGGAGTCCGATAAGCCTTTTGAACTTGATTTTCCATTTCATTCTTCAGATTTGGGAAATTTTCTGATATTATTTCATTGAATAGATTGTTCATTCCTTTGGTTTGTTTCTCTAAGCCTTCCTCAATCCCAATAATTCTCAAATTTGGCCTTTTCATGATATCCCATAGTTCTTGGAGATTCTGTTCATGATTTCTTACCATCTTCTCTGTTTGTTCAACTTTGTTTTCAAGGTTAAATATTTTGTCTTCAATATCTGAGGTTCTGTCTTCCAGGTGTTCTATCCTATTGGTTATGCTTTCTATGGAGTTCTTAATTTGGTTTATTGTTTCCTTCATTTCAAGGATTTCTGTTTGGTTTTTTTTCAATATCTCTAACTCTTTATTGAAATGATCTTTTGCTTCCTGTATTTGCTCTTTTAACTGTCGATTGGTGCTATCATTCAATGCCTGCATTTGCTCTTTCATCTCATCATTCAATGCCTGCATTTGCTCTTTCATCTCATCGTTTGCTTCCCTGATCATTTTAATTATGTACTTTCTGAACTCTCTTTCTGTCATTTCTTCTGCCATGCTGTCTTTGGGTTTTATTGATGTAACATCTAGATTTGTTTGGGACATTTTCTTCCCTTGTTTTCGCATATTGTTCAGGATCAGTGGGTCATTAAGATATTGCAGATTTCCTCTATTGACTTATAATGTCCCTGAAGATTGCTAGTATATCCCCTCTTATCCTTCAGTAGCCTGAAGTCTTGGAGGAAGTTGATAATGCGGTGCTCCACAAGGAAGCTGCCTCTCTAGGGTTGGTGACCCTCAGGTGGTGTATATTCCCTGATAGTGGGCAAAGGTGCCTCCACTTGTTGACCAATGGTCATCCAAAGGGGAACTAGGCTGCGGGCTGAGGCAAGGCCTGTTTGAGCCTATGTCTCTTATTTTACCGTCCTTGTGGGAAAACCTCACCCAGCGGGGAAGACTCACCCGGTGGGGAGGTCTCGCTGGTCAGTTCCCCTCCTAGAGGTTCCCCTCAATCTACAACTACCGCCTGGGCTGGCTGTCTTCCTCTGCAATGTTCCCAGGGACCCGCACCTACCTCCTGGGCCTGGGAGCCTCACCCTTCCCAGATAATCTGCCCGCAGTCCTGGGAACTTCACTCTGCCCCTAGGCATGTCTCTGTGCAGCTCTTCCAGCAAGAAGCCACCTAGCTCCTGGGACCCTGCTCTGCACCTAATCGCCTGGCTATGTGGCCCCTCCTCTCAGCCACCACCTGGAGCCCCGTACAATAGCTCTGATACCCAGAGACCCGCCACACACCTCCTCCTCCAGACAGCCGCCCGGTTTCCGACGCAGTCACTAGGAGTCCAAGCAACTCACTTCTCCTCCTCCCGCCAACCACCCGTAGCCCTAGGCAGTCACTCCAAGTCCAAGTGACCCGCCCGGTTCCTCCTCCTCCTCAGGGTAGCCCCCCGGGTGTTCAGGAGTGGTCGCTTTGAGTCTAAACAACTCACCACTCGCCTCCTCCTCCTGCAACCGCCTGTGGCTCTGATGCAGTCACTCCTAGACCAAGAGACCCGCCCGCGCTTCTCCTCTTCCTCCGGGCAACCCCCCGGTGTTCAGAAGGGATCACTCTGAGTGCAAACAGCTCGCCACGCAGCTCCTCCTCAGGCAGCCGCCCGGAGCCCCAGTGGTTGCTCCGAGTCCAAGCGCTGTGCTGAGCCGCCTTCTCTACGATGATCCCAGTTGTCCGTGTTTACTGCTCCAGTGGGGGAGGGGCATCTCGCCGAGCAACTCCACTTCACAAAGTTCCCTGCGTTCCGGGGCTACCGCCCCATCCGGGACGCCTCCCCAACGGGAGAGACTCACCCGGCAGCTTTGAGTTGGTCCCAAGTCTCTCACTATCTCCTCTTTTGAATCTTGCGTTCTGGAGCAACATGAAATGCAGTCGCCCTCTAGTTCGCCATCTTGAAACCTCTAAGTGCAAATTCTTATCATCATGCTACAGTCAGATCACCTCACATCAACTAAAGAATTAAAATTGGAGGATAGAAATAGTCATTAAGTTAATTTACAGTCTCTAAAGCCATGTCTTCAAGGTCCAGACAGGTCATATAAATGCATGGAAAAGTCTAGATGTAACAATGGAAGCTGCAGCTGAACTGGAGGAGCCACGCACAAAACTCCTACATTACAAACTAGGTTTAAGAACCCATAGCCACAAATAAATGATAACCTAAGGGTAAATTCAGTCCTCAAGTACTGTGTGCATCATTTAATAGGGATAAAGTGAAAGACCTTTCATTGGTATTTTGTATTTTATGATGATAAAGTTGAATTTTCATAAATGTATTCTATATACTAGGCAAATTAAATGTATGTTTTATTTGTTTTGTTATTTCATTTATTGCTTTGCCTAATACACTCCTACGCATCTCTCCCTTTGAGAAATCAAAAGGTTTTTAGATAACTAATCTAAAACCTAAAGAGGAATCGAGATTTATTGCCACCTGCTTTAGTCTTCTCCTTTAATAAAATATTATTTCTCCCTTAAAAATACCATGACACATTTTTTTTTACTTATCTTTTAATTTTTTACAGACTGCATTTTGATTCATTGGGCACAAATGGGGTACATCATTTCGTTTCTATGGTTGTGCACGATGTAGATTCATACCATTCGTGTAATCATGCATGTACATAGGGTAATGATGTCTGTCTCATTCCACCATGACACATATTTTTAAGGATAAGTTTAATTATATCCAATCACAAAAAAAGTTATCTTATGAGGGATATTATTTTCTTTCCACTGGCCTCAACACATTCCCAATTTCCCACAACATTGTAGACCCCACCAAGGCTTTACATTTCTTTCTTTCTTTCTTTCTTTCTTTCTTTCTTTTTTTTTTAACAAGACAGATTGTTAAACAAAAACAAAAAAAAACAATTAAATGAAGAACACAACAGAGGAACAGGTTAGTGAGAATACAGAACTTTTAAACTGTAAACCTAATTCAATTGTTTAGACTACAACACAAAATTTGGTCAAATATATGGGGATAAATTAAACTGTTAATTCTGCAAAAACTACAATCATTCACCCATTCAAAAAAATAATGGTAGTGCCCTGTAGTAATAAATATGATACCTGCCCCTCAGTATCAGTCTATCAATTATTACATATCAGAAATGCTAGAAATTTCCTTGGGAACAGATAAGACGAAGCATCTAAGTTATGATGGGATGTAAAGGAAAGCGTACTAGAAATGTAAAAACTGAACTTGGAAGGATGAACAGACAGCAGCTAGTTGACAAGGAGCAGACATACAAGGTAAAGAAAAAGCACTTTGGAAGGGGAAATGGAAGGGTAACATTCCAAGTTACACTTGGAAGTGCATATTCAAGGATCCCTCAGGAGTCAGAATGGCCAGAGAAAAATATATGCAAGCATTAATAAAGACAATATTACAGACATGCACAAGAATCATATCACAAGAGTTTGTGTTTGCACTTTAACTTGAGAGTTATGGTACACTTTGGAAGTTTTAATTATATTTTGATTTCTTTTCATCAAATTTGTACTTTAGAAGCTTCTCTGTGAAATAAAGTAGAAAGTAAGTTACACTCAGTTCTTTCAGAGCAGAGAAATGCCAACCACCAAGCTGGTTAAAAATTTGGATCTCGATGTATTTGTAAGTTTAATGTGAAATCCTGTATTTGTCGCTTGCTTGCATGACCTTGAAAAAAGTGCATAACCTCTCTGAATCTCAGCTTTTATCATTTGGAAAATTGGAATAATAATAGTACCTGCACACCACAAGGTTATTGTGAAACTTAATGAGCTAATTCATGTTCAATTTTCCAATACACTTAATATTTAGTAAATGTTCTATTCTGCATTAACAACATTCTGAATGATAATTGATGTAGGCAGCAAAAAAAGTTCCAGTAAAAGTGGAGAGAGATTAAGAATATGAAATCAACATTGCTTGCTAGCTTTCTCAATATGACAAGGTAGGGTTCAGATTACGATAAGTGTTCTAATTTGGGCATTGGTGGATTCTCACACAGTTCAACAAGACAGAATATAAAGAGTACTGAGATATTTAGAAGTAGATAATAAGTTTAGTTTGAGAAACAGATCATTTGCTACATCTGTGGGACGGTTATATGGAGATATTCAGAATGAAGCTGGGTGTAGGTCAAGGGTCCAGACTAAGCCATAGTTATGGAAATGAATATCATGTAATAAATCATTGGAAATAGGAGTATGTGGATTCAAAGAAACATTATGCCAGGGGCAGAAGCCATGAATACAGACACTTAAAAGGATGATTAAATTTAAAAATGCAAAGACCATAAAAGATTTATAAGAAAAATGTTATTAAAAAATACTTACCTTTATACAAAAGCTGAGGAAGGGCAGAGTTTCAAGAAATTCGCAATAAAAATTGTTAAGTACTATAGAACGATCTGGTAAGATAAGAATGAACACAAATCTACTGCCTTTGGCAGGTAATTGATACTCTCAGTGGGGAATCACTTACTTACATTTCTTTCTAATATAAAGTGAAAATTAGAAGTCCCATCTCTTTGCTATTTTCTGAGAACTGGAATTTAACAATAGATAAATCTTGACCCCTGAGAGGTAGATATCATCAAACTAAAGGAAAAAATTTATATATTTGCATCATCTAATAGCATGATTTATTTATTTTGAATTCACAATCACCTTCTCACAGGTATTATAATAATGTCCCTGGAATTTTCAAAGTGCAATTAAACTTTAACTTAGAGATAGCTCTTTTAAAATTGGTGATAAAAGATACCCATACAGTACATAAATCTAGAACACAGGTAGTGACAACCATTTAAATGCAAAAATTTGACTCAGCCCCCAAATTTTTATCTTAAAACAGTAACACAGTCTTAAATCCAATTAGTAAAGAATTATGGGAGGCAAAGTATTGACAACTTCATCCGTGGAACTGAAAAATATCCCCTCCGCATCTCCAAGGAAACACATGTAGATTGATTTCCACCATCTCATCATTTAGAATGCCCAAAAAAGATACGTAAAGAATGACCACATTAAGACACACTAAAAATGAAAACTTTTAGCTTTCCTCTAGATCCTACCACTTGCCCACTAAATCCCATCCTCTCTCACTTGCTCAAGGAATTCACAAACCGTAATCTCTCCTGAAGCATTGATTTCTCTCTTTCTGCTGTACCACTAAAAATAATTAGATAAATCATTTTACCTGCCTTGAGCTGATCCCCCAACCGTGATTTCTCTGCTTTTCTTGTCAGAAAAATTGTGTCTATATTTGCTGTTTCCAATTTTTTTCCTCTCATCCCTTTGTAAACTCATTTTGATCAAGATATGCATTCACCCACCATCAAGTTGCTCTTACTAATATCTCCAATAATCTGCGTGTCATTAAATCTGCAGGTTGACTCTCGTCATTATCTTGATTCATTTGTCAGCAGCAGTGACTGCCGCAGTTGACACTTTTCATCCCTTCACCTCTATGTACCCAACTCTTAGTTTTCCTTTTCTTCCCTGGAAGTTGCTTTGGTCTCTTTTGTTGATTCCTTTCCTACCCAGTTTCTCAAAGTTGGGGAGCCTTGAGGTATTTGTTCTCTTTTCTTTATATATTCTCTCCTGGTGACATAACCTATATCCTAGCTTTCAAATTCATTTTTATGGTGAAAATTCCAGAAACTAAATGTTTAGGCCAAACCTCTCTTCTAAACTTAGACTGGTAACATAAATCTGCACATGTCAGACATTACATTTGGAAACTGACATTCTAATCATCTTTCCACTCCCCTAGCCACAAACCACTCTAACCACCAACCAACTTGATCCCAGCTCATTTGACTCATCCCTCCAGTTGCTGGGGTTAAAAATCTTATAGCCATCCTGACCCTTTTATTCTTTAATATCCACTTCTACTCAAGTTGCAAATTCCATTCGTTCTACCTTCGAATATGTGTAGTGTGGCCACTTCTACCTTTACACCTTCCCCATGAGTCTATTTTCAACACAGAATTCAAATCTTATTACTACTTTTCCAAAACTCTCCAAATGACTTCCCATCTCAGAATTAAAATGAAAACTGTGTATTTAGCAGGCTCTATGTGATCTTTCTCCAACTTCCACCCCTTGTTAGCTCACTGAATGTTACTTGCACTGTTCTCTTCCTAGATCTCTTGGTTCTCACTTGCAATGGTCACTTCTTCACAAACCGTGCAGAGAGTTTGGTACCTTTTTTCAAAACTACATTCCAAGCTCCTGAAACATATAGCATATATTAGAGGTGAACACATAAATATCTATTGTTGAGTAAATGTTAAAAAATATATAGACTAACTTTAATGGACTTGTTGATACCTCCTTATTTAAAATTGTTGTCATCAGAGTGCACTTATTCAAATCTAGGTGGTGTAGCCTGTTGTACACCTAGACAAGGAGGCATGACTATTGCCGCTGGGTTACAAATCTGTGTGGCCTGTAATTACTGTATTAACTACTATAGGCAATTGTAGCACAGTGGTAAGTATATGTGTATCTAAAAATAGAAAAGTTATAATAAAAATATGTGTGAAAGATGAAAAATAGCATACCTGTATACGGCATATGTCATTAATGGAGCTTGCTAGACTAGAAAGTGCTCTGGAGAGTTGGTGACTGAGTAGATAGTGAACACAAGGCCTGGGGCATTGCCATATGCCACTGTACACTTTATAAACATTTTATAATTAGACTACACTAAATTTATTGATTTTTCTTTCTTAAATGATAAACTAACCTCAATTTACTGTAAGTTTTTTACTTTTAAATTTTTTGACTTTTCACTTTTATAGTAACTTAAAACATAAACATTATACAACTGTACAAAAATATTTTCTTTTTATGTTCTTTGTAAGTCTTCCTCTGTTTTAAAATTTTTTTCTTTTTAAACTTTTTTTTTCAAAAACTTAAAGCCACATGCAGTGATAGATGTCAATAATCCTGGTGACTTGAGGAGGCTGAGGCAGGAGGATTATAAGTTTGAGGTCAACCTCCTCAACTTACGGAAACCATGACTCAAAGTAAAAAATAAAAAGGGTTAAGGGTGGAGCTCAGTGGTAAAGCACCCCTGGGTTCAATATCCAGTATGAAAACAAAACAAAACAAAAATCCTAAGACACAAACAGACTCATTAGACCTGCTCAGAGTCAGCATTATCAAATCACTGGTTTCCACCTCCACATCTTGTCCCTCTGGAAGGTCTTCAGGGACAATAACACACATGGAGCAGTCATCTCCTAGCACAGCAATGCCTTCTTCTGAATTACTTCTGAAGGACCCACCTGAGGCTCTTCCTGTGGGGATGTCACTCCAGAAATATGTCCATGAAGTTTACTCAGTTTTTCCTTTTTTGTCATAGATTTACTTCTAAGCAGATAATGTACCAAGACCATATCTCTAGTCATGAAAAGCTTTCAGTTTTGGAGTTCATGTTTTCAAACTTTTTAAGAAGCTCATCAAGGTCTGTAATAGCTTTTGCTAAGCATTTGCTGTGAATATTCTTGGATGTTTTACTTTTCCTTCTTCAGTTTCCTTTTTTCCCCAACTGCCCTTCAGCAGTTGACAATGTCTCATTAGTCAACTTGTCTCATTCCTCAGGAGCCATCTCCAGGAGTTCCTTGGAGTCATCCTCATCCATACCCAGATAAAAGTTCTGTGCCTTCTCACTATAGTCTTGATGATTTTGCAACTTCCTCATCTAAGGCAAATCATTTGCAGTCATGCCTGAACCTTTTGAAGGCTTTCTTCCACATGCCATTCATACACCTTGGTGACATTACCCAAAGCTCAGGCCAAGTTCTTATTGCAGTCAAAGAACTAATGCCTCAATTTTTGACTCGATTAAACCTTCCAGAATTTCATCAGTGTCTTCCTCAATTGCTGTGGTGGTTGGGCAAAAGTCCTAATTGTGTAATATGGCTTAAAAGCTGCTATAATATCTTGACTCATTGACTGGATCCAAAAGATTATGTTAGGAAGAAATACTACATTAAAATCAGGATGAAGATCACCAATAAGAGGATATGTGGGAGCATTACCAATAATAAGCAAAATCCCAAAAGATATGTTATTCTCTAAGTGGTATGTCTCTATTTCACCAACATAGCAATTCAAGAAGGCATCTTATGCCCCATCAGTTGATGAATGGATAAAGAAACTGTGGCACATATATACAATGGAATATTACTCTGCAATGAAGAATGATAAAATTATGGCATTTGCAGGCAAATGGATGAAATTGGAGAATATCATGCTAAGTGAGATAAGCCAATCTCAAAAAACTAAAGGACGAATGATCTCGCTGATAAGCAGATGAGGACATATATTGGGGGGTGGGAAGGGTTAGCATTAGGTTTAGGGTTAGGTTTAGGGTTAGGGATAAGGAGTGTGGTAAGAATGAAGGAAAGAAGGACTGTATAGAGGGAAAAGAGGGGTTGGGGGTGGGGGGGAAGGGAAAAAAATAATGAATCAAACATCATTGCCCTATGTAAACGTATGATTACACAAATGGTATGCCTTGACTCCATGTACAAATAGAGAAACAACATGTATTCCATTTGTATACAATAATAATTTAAAAAATAATAATAAAAAGAAGAAGGCATCTTAGGGGCTGGGGAGATAGCTCAGTTGGTAGAGTGCTTGCCTTGTAAGCACAAAGCCCTGGGTTTGATCCCCAGCACCAAAAAAAAAAAAAAAAAAAAAAAAAAAAAAGAAGACATCTTAGAAGAACAACTGATCATGATCATCCATGACTCCTTATTGCCCCCATGGTACACTGGTAATGTGTGTTTACTGATGTGCCTGAAGGTCCTGAAGTTCTCACCATACCATATCACAAAGAGTTCCAACTATAGCCTACAACATTGCCTTAGAAAAATCAGGACTGTCTGGACCTGGTGGCAGATGCCTGTAATCCCAGTGGCTTGAGAGGCTAAGGCAAGAGAATCGAAAGTCAAGTCCCTGTCTCTAAATAAAATATTTAAAATGGACTGGGGATGTGGCTCAGTGGTTAAATACTCCCTGCCTCCAGGTTCAATCCCAGTACCAAAGCAAAAACAAAAAATAGTGTCCTTTACAAAAACTCCTGAAATCTGGTATTGATGTGGTCTTTTTATAGATAAAAATCATTGAGCTATCAGTTTCCCAAATAGGAAAATTTCATTCACATTGAAGAATTACTCTGCAGGCAATTTTCCGCCACAATCGATTTGCCTAGACTTTCCAAGTACTCTTCAGTAGCCTTCACATTGGTTCTTGCAGACTCTCCACTCACCTTCACTTTATGAAATGAATCATATTTCTTGAATTTTTTAAACCACCCAGAGTTAGCAGTGAATTCAACATCATAGTAAGGACTAGTCTTTGATTTTAGCATTACAAACAACCTTTTTGCTTTGGTCATGTACATTAAGGGGCTGAGAACAATATGCTTTTTGCCTGGTCTCCAATCCAGGTCATTACACATTTCTCTATATCTGATAGAGGCCCTATAAAATTTCTGTGAGTTTCATTGCCCTCAATGAAGCACATCCTTTAACAGTTTTCATCACTTTCTCCTTGTTCTTCAAGAGCATCACTGTGGTAGAATGGGCCATGCCTGACTGGGCAGTAACTATTAATAATTTTCATCCTTCATAGCCATTACTCACATTTAATTTTGTTTCCAGATCAGTCAATCAATGTGACCTCTCACTGGCAACATTAGCAGTGGACTTTGTAGGCTTGGGAGCCATGATAAAACATGAGATTAAATCTAAAGCAAGAGAGAATGGTGCAATCAACAGATGCAATAAACAAAAGATGTATGAGGCTGCTGCCAGCTTAACACAGCAGACTGTTTTACAGTAAACATTTTTTGTAAGTATAAGGAATACATGCTAAAATAACAATGAAAGTATAGTATAGTATAGTAAACACATAAACCAGTAATATAATCATTTGTTATCTTTATCAAGTATTATGAACTACACATAATGTATATGTTATACTTCTATACAAATGCAGTGCATTTACAGAAGTGCAGTAGGCTTGTTGATACTAGCAATACCACAAACACATGAGTAATACATTATATTATGTTATTAAGAAGGATATGATGGATAGGCAGAATTAACATTCTACCAAAGGCACTATACAGATTCAATGCAATTCCAATTAAAATCCCAATGACGTTCCTCATAGAAATAGAGAAAGCAATCATGAACTTCATCTGGAAGAACAAGAGACCTTAAATAGCCAAAACAATCCTGAATAGAAAAAGTGAAACAGGAGGTATCACAATACCAGACATTAAACTATACTACAAAGCAATTGTAACAAAACAGCATGGTGTTGGCACCAAAATAGACAGGCAGACCAATGATACAGAATAGAAGACAGAGACAAAACCACATAAATACAGTCACCTCATAGACAGAGGAGCCAAAAACATACAATGTAGAATAGATAGCCTGTTCAACAAATGGTGCTGGCAAAACTGGAAATCCATATGCAGTAAAATGAAATTAAACCTCTACCTCTCACCCTGCACAAAACTCAACTCAAAATGGATCAAAGACATAGGCATTAGACCAGAGACCCTGCACCTAATAGAAGACAAAGTAGGCCTAAATCTTCATCATGTTGGTTTAGGATCAGACTTCCTCAATAAGACTCCCAAAGCACAAGAAATCAAAGCAAGAATCAATAAATGGGATGGACTCAAACTAAAAAGCTTTTTCTCAGCAAAGGATAAAATCAAGAATGTGAAGAGAGAGCCTACAGAGTGGGAGAAAATCTTTTCCACATGCACTTCAGATAGAGCACTTGTCTCCAAAATTTACTTTACAACAAAAATACAAAGAACCCAATCAATAAATGGGCCAAGGAAATGGACAGACACTTCACAGAAGAAGACACACAGGCAATTAATAAATAATATGAAAAAGTGTTCAACATCTGTAGTAATTAGAGAAATGCAAATTAAAACAACTCTAGGATTTCATCTTACTCCAAATAGAATGGCTCTTATCAAGAACACAAACAATAATAGATGCTGGCATGGATGTGGGGAAAAAGGCACACTTTTACATTGCTGGTGGAGTTGCAAATTGGTGCAGCCACTCTGGAAAGCAGTATGGAGAATCCTAAGAAAACTTGGAATGGACCTAACTTTTGACCTAGTTATCCCACTCCTCAGTTTATACCCAAAAGACCTAAAATCAGCAAACTACAGTAACACAGCCACATCAATGTTTATAGCAGCTCAGTTCAAAATAGCTAGATTGTGGAACCAACCTAGATGCCCTTCGACAGATGAATGGATAAAGAAATTCTGGTATATATACACAATGGAATACTATTCAGCCATAAAGAAGAATAATATTATGGCATTTGCAAATAAATGGTTGGAATTGGAGAATATCATGCTAAGTGAGATAAGCCAAGCCCAAAAACCAAAGGTCGAATGTTTTCCCTGATAAGTGGAGGATGATATATAATGGGGCTGGGGGTGGGGAATGAGAGAATAATTGGGGAACTTTAGAATATGTAGAAGAAAATGAGAGGGAGGGGGCTATGAAAAATGGTGGAATGAGACAAACATCATTACCCTATATACATGTATGATTACACAAATGGTATGAATCTACATTGTGTACAACTATAGAAACAAAATGATGTACCCCATTTGTGTACAATGAATCAAAATGCAGCATGTAAAAAATTAAAAGCCAAATAAAAATAATAAAAAAAGAAAGATATGATGTTCCTAGACAATAGAATTTTTCAGCTTCATTATAATCCTATGAGACCACCATCATATGTGGTCCATTATTGACTCATGACTGTACATATATGAAAGCTTAGCAACCAGAGTATGTGACTATATCTCATTACAAGAGAAACAAAGGGATATATAATGAATTATATTGGAAATTTTCCTTAATAGATGAAGAAAAATAAAGATGAATTTATTTCTTTCATCATTGTATGAAATAAATCCTACATCACTGAAAGGCCAAAATATAAAAGAAACAAAGTTAGTCAATAAATTATAGCACAGAATCATGAATGAATAAAAGACTGATTCAAAGAATAAGACAAATGGATGTTTTTAATGAAACAAAGTACAAAACTATTATTAGGATCGTCTCAGATTCTGCTTTGCAAAACAGACCTTTAAAAAATTACATTATCTGCCTGGCATGGTGGTACAGGCCTGCAATCCCATAGACTCTGGAGGCTGAGGCAGGAGGATCTCAAGTTCAAAGCCAGCCTCAGCAAAGGAGAGGCACTAAGCAACTCAATGAGTCCCTGTCTCTAAATAAAATACAAAATACAGTTGGGGATGTGGTTCAGTGGTTGAGTTCAATCCTGAGTTCAATCCCCTGCACCCCCCAAAAAAATTACATTGTCAAGTTTTATTATGTTACTAAAAATCATACTGATATTCAATTGAAAAGATATGCAAACACTCTACACTTTTATAACTACATATTTCTGTGAGTTCAGGCTTTGTTCAGATACTTCAACTAAATTGACATTTGACAACAAACTGAAAGCAAGATGAGATAAAAGATTCCAGCTTTTATTAAACCAGAAAGTAGAGAAATTTACAAAAATATAAGAGTGCTACCCTTCTCAATGATTATTTGTTTTAAAAAGTAGTTACTTTTTGTAAAAAAAAAAAGTTAATATGTAATTTATTTGTAGTTAATCATTTTAAGTAAGTTTAAATTTCTAATATAGTGTATTTAGAATCAATAGAAACAAAATTTGAAGATGATTTAATAAATTCTATAACATAAAGCAATTATGAGACCAAAAACTTATAGAACCCCTTTTACATATAAATTTAAAAGTCAGGTTATAACTCAAAGTTAGTTATTTGCAATATTTACATGACAGAATATGTTGTTCAGAATAAAGAATGCCTACAATTTGGAATTAAAATGAAAACACAAATGCTAAAAGTAGGTCAAATATATAAACTGGGAAACTCATAGAAGGAAAAATTCAAAATCTTAAGCTGAATTTGAAACTACCCACTAGCAATTTAAAAATATGAATAAAATGACAAGAGATAACACATCAAACATCAAATGTGGAATCTGTTTATTTAGACACTTATAGAGAGTGTAGCAGACCAGATTGAAGTTAAACATTTTCCTTCACTACAATTCTCAGATATGCAGAGAAATCTCCACAGAGAGCCATTAAAGTGAGGAGCTACAGAGAGACTCCTACTAACTCTACAAGTGTGTAAAACACCAACCACCTTGTGTGACTGCTGGGTCACATGCAAAATGTCTACCCCTGTGGAAGTCCCCTTTATTTCCTTATTTGTAAAACAGGAATAATCATGGTCTCTATTTAGCCCAATATGTTAAAATTAATCAAGATCATTTATGTTAGATATTCAATATAAGGCACAGCATACTAAAGTGTCATAGGAAAACCTAGTCAATGTCCTAAATCCAAAATTTAAAAATGTAAATATACTCAGGTAAGAAACAAAATGATCATTATTTGTATATGAAACATAAATGAAAAATACTTACTAAGATTCCTGGATGCATATTTAATATACAAAGGTTGAGAGAGGCCTTATGCTCCATCAATACACCCCTGGAAAGAACCATGGAAAAGGATCCTATGGGGAGCATCACACAGAATGGAGGCATTCCAAAGAAACCTGCCTGTACTGTGTAACATCTACATACAGAAATGTATAAAAATTCATTTTAGGGCAATAATGAAGGCCTAAATCATAAAGCACTGGATTTATTGAAAGAAAAATGTTTAAATTGTCAAACTGTTAATTTAACCTTACTTATCATTTCATTGTAATCTGACTAAAATCTCATTCCCTTCTAATTGAACACATGGTTGCCTGATATGAAAATATGGATCTTTATTATTAAAATTGATCAACTTCTAAAATTTATAAAAAGAAAATTCATAAGTCTAGTCAAGGAAATATTCAAGAAGAAAGTTAATATCATGTGTTTTACCCTACCAGATATGAAAATATTTTAAATACAAAGAATTTCAAACAGTGTCCCATTTGTAAAGACATTTACAAAGATATAATTGTAATATTAACAAAGTTCAGAAATAAGACTTTGTATATTATGGAATTCAATATATAAAATATTTTGTTTTGTATTGTTTGTTTTATTAATCATTATATATGGAATGAAGTATCCGTTTAGGTTTGGCTGCAAACAATAAAATCTGTAAGAGTGACTTTCATAAAATAAGAGTTAATTTTTCTCATGTATAAAAATAATCTGGAGCTAAGCAAGTCAGAAATTTTCAGAGGATTTTCATCAAATCAGGAGGACTCCCAGCTTTTTTTGTCAAGAAAGACAAACAGATAAAGAACATACACCTCTACTTGAAGTCAGTGTCCAGGAAGGCAAATACAAAATTTCTGCTTACATTAGTAAAATTATAATCAAAAGACTTGAGAAATGTAGGCTTATTCTAAGCAGCTATGTGTTCAACTAAAAACATCATTTCCTGTTACTGAAGGAAAAAGTGAGAATAGACATTATAGAATAGCTAGACATGTCTGTCATAGATGACTCTTCATTATAAGGTGTTGAGTCAGTTGACTATTTATGGTGGCAGGGGGATACAGTTAAAATCGCAATAATGAAAAAACCGATGGTTTAATAAGCCAATTATAAAAGTGATAGTTGAGATTGACTTCCGGAAAGATGTAGTTGACCTACATTATTTTCTTAATCTGTATTTAAGAATTGGCCCATTCCCTAATATTTCTTTGTAACCCATATCAATACAACAACTGACAATGCAATTTTTTAAAAGTAAGTATTGCAAAGCAGAATCTGAGACCATCCTAATAATAGTTTTGTACTTTGTTTCATTAAAAACCATCCGTCTTATACTTTGAATCAGTCTTTTACTCATGCATGAATTCTGTGCTATTATTTATTGACGAACTTTATTTCTTTTATATTTTGGCCTTTCATTGATGTAGGATTTATTTCAGACAATAATGAAAGAAACAGATTCATCTGGTTTTGATGTTTTTGTTTGACAGCTTCTGCCTCAGGTTTATTCGTATAAATAGCACAAAAGAATACCAGCCCCATGCAAACAGTAGCCAGGAATTACAGGAGTACTTCTTTCCTCACAGTGGCAAACAGAGGTTTTACTTCATGGTCGTTAGAGGAAGCTTGGTACCTGAGCTGGAGCCAGAACCGGAACTGGAACTGCAGCCAAGGCCATAACCTGGACTTTTTTTAGGTATTGGTCTTAGTCAGCAAAGCCTGCAGCCTCTGGTGGTGCAGACACAACCTGCTCCCTGGGCTTGGGGTGGGCAGTGAGGGCAAGGAGGCTTTGCTGATCAGCATCTTCTTCAGGCCCTTCTTGTACTTCTTGGCAAAGCACATGTTCCAGGAACCCAGGGTCCATTCCCTTAAGACATCCATATTTATGTAATCAGAATTTCTTGATGCCAATTCTGTGCCAGTTTTGAAACTAGTTGTGTGTTCTGTGCATCTTAGACATGGCAATGTCTGCACTGTTCCTCACAGTACCCCACTTCAGGCTTTTGCAGTCGTTCCCAAACTTGCAGAACAACCAAAAGTTAAGCCACCCATAGTAGCCACACTAGTTGCCAAAGAATTCAGGAACTTAAAAATCACCAATAGGCACAGACCAGACCAGAAAAGCCTATTCTCTCTACCCAAAGGACCAGCAAGGAGAAAAGCCAGCAAGATTGCAATTTTAAAGACAAATTCTCTATTTCATTCAAACCATATAGGAAGAGCTATGATCCCACTCACAACCAAACCAGCAAAGGCCACAGAGGGGAATATAGATTTCCACCCTTGTGAGGCTGTATGGAGACACCTCGACACCCCTTTCTCACAAGTTGGCATTAGAGAAGAGTACACAGGGAGCTGGGAAGAGCTCCAACCCAACCCTGCCAATGGAGACCACAAGATGAGTCTGGACTGTCAGCCTCCTAGTTTAATGAGGTTCCCCCTTTCCTCTCCACTGCAGTGGTCTCAGAGAAGGCCTGACTGGGATTAACCAGCCCACAATGAGGTAAGGGGCCACTCCCCAACACCATGACCACCTCCAGTGTCAGTGGACACTATGTGAGGAACAGTTGAAAAGAAAACAGCAAAAAAGTCATAAAGGAGAAAAGATAATCCTATCTGTAAGGAAAACATAATTTCCCATTAGAAACAAAAGAAAGTGGCACAATAATTTCAATAATTTCAAGTTCTGAGAGAAAAGAAGTATTTACCTCAAACTTTCTGCAAAATGAAAGCTAGAACTACAAGAGGATTAGAAAAAATAATCTCAAAGTCGTTCCAAACCTTCCTAAGACAGTCACAGATGCAAATCATTTTTTTAAAAAGGAAAATTGACCAATCTGCCTAAAATAAAAATAAAAACTTTTGAACAGAATTGAAGGACACACAACAGCCTACAAGAAAATGTTTCAAAATATGCAACAGATTTAATTCTGCAATTTAAAAAATTTATGTATGCTTCCTAGTATGATAGTTATTATTTTAAAAAATTAAAATAAATGTTGATGAGAATGTGAAATGGCATAGCCACTACAGCATACAAAAAACTATTGCCACAGAATCCAGCAATTCCTCTAGTAGAAATACATCCAACAGAATTGAAAGCAAGTTTATAGCTGCAGCAATACTCACAACAGCCAAAGGTAGAAGCAAATCAAGTGCCCATTGATGAATTAATATATTAACAAAATGTACATACAGTGGAATATTATTTCGCCTTAAAAAGAAAGGAAATCATTACAATATACATGAATCTTAGAGATAATATGCTATTTAAAATAAACTGCTCCCATAAGTGACTATTAGCATCACTGATTCCCTCTCTTTGAAAGTTATTTTCATTTCTATTTCCAAAAGCTTCATACAGAGCTCAGTTCTTATCCCCGATGCCAAACCAAACAAGGACACAGTTTTGAGAAAAAGGAACAAGGTTTACTGAATTGCTAGCAAAGGAGAAACACAGGGTACTCTCTCCCAAAGACTGTGATTCTGCCCATCAGCAGAAACAGGAGTCTTTAAAGGAGGGATTCATAGGTTACATTCCACATGTTCTGTGTTGGAGTTGTAATTCTGCTAGCATCCTCAAAGTCTGGATCACTTCATTCTGTGGTGGGGGAGTGCTCAAGGACAGATAGCTCTGCCTAGGATGGGGAAGAAAGGCAATCCTGATTCCCCTGAGATTAGGGATGGGGAAAGATTAGGGAGGAGCAGGGAGAGAGGAAGAGAAAGAAACATGTCCATTTTAAAAATAAGTTGCAGTGGCAGAGCAGCAAGGGTTATATTCAAAGCATAAAGTGGACCACTGTTACATTTCTGCCAACCCAAATCACATTCAGGTACCAATGAAGAATGTCCAGAAATATCTGGGTTCAGAAATGCCAACTCCTACCTGGTGATAAGAAGCAGTTGCCTTCATTTTCCTTATAGATTCTACCTTTATATTCTGAAGAGAAACAGTGGTGGTGTCTCATGGAGTCGTGCTTCTTTTACTGAAGGGTCAGGAGATTTTGTAAGAGGAGGTATTGTGTAAGAAAATAAAAGGAGGGACTCATTCTTGAATCATTCTCTAGTACACACAGGGAAAACCATCGCGGTTTGGTCCTCTCCTGACTGCTCCCCTTCAAATACCCCCATAAGATCACTTGTCAAGCCATCTAATCTTCCTTTACCTTCTGCTACTTGGGACTTTCTGCATCCCAGGCTTTCTCCTCCCTACTCCCCAAAGGGAAAGAGATGGGCTCTATTCCTACACATGAGAAAGGTGATGATAAACTCTGTTCCTAGAGCAGATGCCCCACCAGTAAGAGCTTCATTCACCTTCTCCACTGATCACTTAGAAGAAAGCACGCCTCCCCAAAATGGATCAGCTTTTTTTTTTTTTTTCTAGAGATACCTTAGACAATTCTCATGTCAGGAGGGTATCTTCCTCATGTTACTATGAATTATTTCTGTTTCTTTTGAAGCAATAA
Organism: Sciurus carolinensis; assembly: GCF_902686445.1. Lineage (NCBI taxonomy): Eukaryota > Metazoa > Chordata > Mammalia > Rodentia > Sciuridae > Sciurus > Sciurus carolinensis. The sequence goes on from NC_062215.1 coordinate 134,600,336, forward strand.
TACTAATACTCATAAACTAGAAGCGCATAATTCTTTCCTGTTTCTGGTGTACCTTAGTAGAGTCATATTATCTGTCATCAGTGGTGAGTAGCACTAGCTGCTAACTCTAATTCCCATACCCACTCTTTGATGGAACTACAGTGGTGTGAAATCAGTTCATAGTGATTTGTGTTTATAGAAATATTAAATGGGATATGTATTATACAGACATATGCAAAACACTTTAAATAAGATACAGATGTAAATATAAGCATTATCTTGACCATCATATTTATCTTCACAATTACCCATAAGCTCCAAGCTGCTTTGAACTCCAAGTACATTCAGACAACAGCAGGAGCTCATCAGCAGGAGACAGCCCCATGTTGAGGAAGAACCATTCTCCTACGATTGAGTTTCCTGATTCCATTCTTTATACATCTGATCATTTTGAATACTGAAGTTTTGCATAATATTTTCTTTCACACCCATATTCATGCAAGATGTAGAGTTGAATATACAGTTGCCTAGTGTATTAATAACTTACAAAACTCATAATTCTATGAAAGAAAATGATGAGTGTCTACTATACATGCCTTGTAAAAATATAAAGAGAAATAAATTTATCTACATGTCCCATCAAACAAAGCTAAACACTCCTCTGATTTTATTGATAAGTGAGTAGACAATAGCAGAAAAAAATATAGAAAAAATAGAGAATATATATTTAGAGATAAATAATTTAATATGTAAAAATTTGATATAATTTAAGAATTATTCCACTATAATTGAGCTTAACTACTAAGAAATGGTATCAAAACTGCATAACATTTCAAAAATATAGGATCTAAAAAATGATTACAAATTAACTAAATATTGCATAAAGAATACAAGTAAAAATAATAATGAAAACTGACAACAAAGGTGGTGATAATCAGCGTAATACAGAGGAAAATAAAGAATGAGGGAAAGCAGCAGAAAGGGAAAAAGGGGAAAGAGACCTAGAAGAAGGAGAAGAACAAAAATCCATCTAAGGTGTTAGGACATTTTAAGAATTGAAATAGAAATAGGAAAGACCAGAGAATAAGAATGCTTATTTTTGCATTTAAAAAATGCTGAACTTTTAATGATTTTTGCATTTATTGGTGATCTTTCTTTTGGGTAAGGTGAGAGGGTAAAGATTGTGACATTGACTATTTCCTTGCATATAGTATAAAGATTTTCAATATTTTTTAAAAAAATCAACTGCCTGAGCTCAATCACAAGTACAAAACAACCCATGAATTTTGTTCTAAATATCTGATATTACAGAATATAGATGCAGATTGTCCAAAATTATTTCAAAAGTCATATATTTTAAAATATGAACTATTAGTGGCAAATGACTTAAGTACACATTTTGTTAAATCTTTAATAGCAATGACATAAGTGTGTTTTAGGCAACACAGTCAAATAATCTGAAACTGGAATGGGTTAAGCATAACTCTTCTTTTCTAAGAGTCTGAAGAGGTTGGAAGGTGAGCAGTGGAAGATTGAAGCCGAGTACAACACCACTTTGGAAATTAGAGATCAGTTTGTTTAATGTCAATACCTTTCCCGATATTGGAACAAATCCCCCAGCAAGCAATTTGCAAAGCCCTAGAAAGCACAGGAGGCAGTGTAATAACCAACATGAATCGTGGACAACAAATCATGTCAGCCCAATCAAATTCCCTTTTAGCCAGTGACAACTTTATAAATGCAGAGGTACCAATGAAGTTATATATCTGGCTATGTGAGAATTTTGACAGTGACCCTCATAACATACTCATGGCCTGATAGAAAAATATGGTTGATACCATAGTCTTACAAGAGTAATTAGTGATTTGTTCATTATTCAATGATTATTCTGTAAAGTCATGTATACCTAGGAAATAACCTAGATTTCCCTGGGAAATTCTTTCTCTTAATAAATCTAATGTTAAAATAGATGCATTTTTGTAAAATCCACACATTAAAAAAAGCAGTGTATCTAAAGAGAGAAGTTGAATTGAATGATTATATTTGGGAGAATAAGAAGGCATTTCCATTGAGGGACCCTTACAGCCTATTTCTGAATCTTTCACAGAGGGTAAAATGATATTCATAGAATGTGCAGGTTTTCCCTTTTTCCATTCCATCTCCACTGGAATCATACTACCTATGGAAATTCAAGATAAGGGCATTGCTCCTTGAACAGTGGGAAGCTATGAAATTGCTTACCAGGAGAGAGCAGTTTCCTTTAGTGGTTACAAGTCCCTTTTGTGCTATATCTTTAAATACCTTGCTTTTATTAATTGATTGAGTTACTGCATTGGGGTGCATCACTCAAAATCAGGTGGATTACATTTCAGAAATATAAACAGGTGATCTTGAAAATGGAAATCTACTTTAATACAAAATATTAGCTAGGGTGTGTCAACATATAACCTAGACAGAAGAAAAATGTCATTTGATACTGACAATTCATTTAAATATAAAGTTGAATATAACTTGAAATGGTTTATTTAGGTTATTTGTGACTATTCTCATAAAACAATCTACCATATGACATTATCTTTGATTATAGGATTATGATAACATTCTAACATACATTAGATGACTTTCGTAAATGAATCATCTGTTTCCTGTCATTTACCTTTAAGACCATCTGATTCCTTAGTATTTTAAGTAATACCTCCTTAATTTCAAATTTCTCTTATAGTTATTGATCTGTCCAAGTTTTCCCCTTCCTTTTGAAATCTATTTTGGAAATACTAACAATCAAGAACACATTTCTATTTATCAAGAATTTCAGATATTTTTATTAAATTACATATAATAAAATATGGGTTCTACAGTCATTACTGCAACAAGTTACCAAACTACTTTCTCTTTCCTCCGTATCCTCATCACTACAATAAACATTAAGATGGTACTTACTTTATAATGTTTTTAACAAAGGCTAAAATAGTTAATGAAAGCTCATAGAATATTATAGCAAACATTCAAATAATTTTTTGTTGTTATTGTTATTGCTATGATTGTTATCTTCTCTAAAGATACAAATGCCTCTGCATTTATCCTATCATCTTTGCTATTATAGTTCTATATTTTTGGCTGATTCATTCATTAAAGTTTTCCCTTAAGTAACAATTGTGTCCATCCTTCATTTCACCCTTTGAGGGGTGATTTTTTAAAAATCTGTGTCTCTGAGAATGATTTTTCTTGCAAGTATTAGAAAAACTAACCCACATTAACTTAAACAATTAAAATGGATCTAAGTAGTGGCTCAGTTCCTAAAGTATTTGGAGAGAGGAAAGATTCAGACACTGCTTGTTCAGGGCTCCAGTTCAATTTCTTTGCAATTTCTTCAGCTCTATACTTGTCTTTTTCTTGAATTCCTTCTTAGTCTGACTTCCTTCATGATTGTGCCAAATTTATGATCAGCAAAGATCCTCCAAGGAAAAATAGAGATTTCTTTCTACAATTATCAAATGTTCTCAAACTCACTTTAATTAAACTGTTTTTCAATCTACTGTGACCAACAAGGAAGCAAGGAACTGACTTAGGCTTAAACTGATGGTTGGTGAGGGAAGTAGACCCAATTATGGAGCCAGAGATGAAATCAAGCACCAAAACAAAATTAATACACAATGGAAAAGAAAGACGTTTCCATCAATTGCCAATCATGTGAATGAACCATCTTGATGCTTCAGTCCAGTCAAGTCCCTAAATCATGTTCAAAACATGACAATATGCATGTAGATGAGTCTAGTTAATAATATATAATGGGAAATAATAAAATTGTTATTTTAGCTTACATTTTGTGGGTGGTTTTTTATACACTAAAGCAGTTGACAAGACATTTGTATAGATTCCATAGTTTGTCTGTTTTTCTACTTATATGCCCTTGAGCAAGGAGATTTCTATTCATATGTAGGGTTTGTTAATAAAGTAAACAATGTCTATATCCCAGATCATGGGCAATTTGAGGTCTGGTTAAAACCTGTTCCACAATATACATCAAGTTGGCACAGTGGTGTGCCCAGCTTAGAAACCAAGTCCCATTATTTCTTGCAAAATTCAACAATTGTAAAGATGCAGCCATAATTGGGAATCATCTCCTATATACACCTACTGGTTAACAAACAGAATAAATGAAGCACATGAAAAGATGCAATCCTATCTCAACTCCCCCATGTTACTTGTAGAGATCACACCTCCCATATGTTGATGACTCATTGCTCTTAACTCACGTCTCCATTTTCTATATTTTTCCCTAAACCTTTTTTTTTTCCAGTGGGGAAGTGCTGGGGATGGAACCCAGGGGTGCTATACCACTGAGTTACATCCCAAGTCCTTTTCATTGCTTATTTCTGAGACAGGGTCTCACTGAGTTGTTGAGGGTCCCACTAAGTTGCCCAGGCTTGCCTCAAACTTGTGATCCTTCCGCCTCAATCTTCTGAGTTGCTGGGATCACTGGCCTGCACCATTACCATTATGCCCAACTTCCATAAATTTTTTGTGTCTCTGACATAATATAAAGGGGAAAACAGCATTAATATTGGCAAAGGGGGTAGAAAACAAAAAGGAGAAAGACAGAAAAGAGGGACTAAACGAAAGGGGGAAAAAAGTCTAATATTTTAGATACTTCATATGAGTGGAATCATACGGCATTTGTCCTTCTGTGACATGTCAAATTTACTCAGCATGACGATCTCCAGGTTCAACCATGTTGTCACGATAGCAATATTTCCTTCTCTTTTAAAGTTTTTGATATTCCATTCTATGTTCTATCTCATATATCTCATATGTGGACAGAGAAATAAGAAAGGATCTCTTGAAAACAGAAGGAACACCACGGAGTAGAGGAAGGGGATGGGGGGGCGCAGGGGGAGATCCCGGGGAATGAGAGTGATCAAATTATGATATGTGCATGAATAAATATGTCACAATGAATTCCACTACTATGTATAGTTAAAATGTACCAATAAAAACCATTAAGAGAAATTCCTGTTTAAAAGAAAACAATATTCCATTCTAGGTATAAATTAATACTCTGGTAGGACCTAAAGAAATCTATTTAAATTTCCAAATAGACCCTAATAGTCAAAGTCCAGAATGCTAGGAGTAGAGCCCTTATATCTGTAAAAATGAATAAATAATAAAACAAAAATAATGCTCAAATAATGAACCAAATTTCCATGGTGCTACAGAATGGACACCCTAAAGATGCTACTTAAATAAATTTGAGCATCATATTTGTTTTATTTTTGGAAGCATTGTATGTTTTCCAGAAAATTCAATGCATGTTTTCCAGAAAATTCAATGCTTATCTTTCCAAATTCTGTTAACTTGAAAAACCCTCAAATTACAGGACTTCTCACTCAACCTAAAACTAGACTGAAAAATTGCAGAAGGAATAATATATGACCTTTTTCCTTCATTCAATCAACAACAAGCTCTATATTTAATCCCGCTACTACCACCAACAGGAACATAAATTTAGTAGTACAACACACTAGTTAGTACTTGCAATTATTAAATTAATGAAACACAAATCAAGCTGGCCTAAACAATAAAGGACAAATTTTAATACACATAAATAAAACTACAATTTCAGGTTTGAATTGCAGCAAATTATGATCCAGTGGCTCAAACAATGTAGCCATAAAAACCACTTTCTCTTTGACTCTCTACTCTGCTATGATTGATATCTTTAATCCTCAAGCCATACATTGTCTCCTATCTTCCACCAGCACAAACTTCGGATTATCTCCCGTGGGCCCAATAATGATGGCCATAGTTCCAGCCCTCACAGACTAATTATCTCTTTATCAGCCAGGGAAATGGATTTTATTTTTCCATTCTTACAAAGTCTTGGAATTCACTGCCTCTTAACATCCCTAAATGTTTCATGTATCCTCCCTAATGGAATATAACTAAATGATAGGGAAAAGTCAATAGAGGTCCATTCTTGAACCAACCCACATAAATGAAAATAATGGTATGAGTTCTTTACAGGAAAATTAAGGCACCACTGGTGAGAATGAAGGAAATGGAGCTAGGAAAGAAGATACACACGTCTCCGACAAAGAACAAAATGTGAGGATTTGAAGGGTCCTTAGTGTACAAATTTTTCAATAGCAACCAGAGTAACAATATAGCTTAGTGTCCAAACCAAAGCACTTTTGAGAAAGTAGATGTTATTCATTATGAGACCAGCAGAGCAGTTCTAAATTGGGATAGTCCCAAACGGAAACACCACAACCTTAGAGCTCCTGAGCCTTATCTCCAGCTGCTTCAGTGTTTCACAGACACCTGGAATTAAACAATATTAAATCAATACATTATCTTCCAAATTTAGTTCCCTTCCAATGTTCTCTCTGTCCATGAATAATACCACCATCTATTTAAAAACAAAACGCAGAACCTGGCCAAGTTATATCCCTTCCTGCTATTCTTCACCTGGTCTATCAACTCACATTATAAAATATATTAAATCATCCAAACTCCTCATTTATACTACCAACTCTGTAGGCAACTATTGCGTTACCTCTTAATGGGACTAGAGTAATAACCTGCTAGATAGTCCCTCAACGTTTATTTTTGTCTCTACTCAATCTAGACACAAATTTTTGAGGCACAAATTAGATCAAGTCAATTACTTGCTTGAAATCATTCAGTCATTTCTTATTGGTCTTTGGAGACCAAAATCCTTAACTCCATAGCAACATGGACATTGTGGCTTGCTACCTTTACTGCCTGCCTTTCCTTATTGCCCCTGTTCTGCAGCATCCATCTCCAGCCACGTTAGTTTATGTCTATTTTATCAAACATACTGCATCAGTTCGCTAAGGTGATTATAACAAAGAACCACAAACTGGGTATCCTAAAATGTGAGAAATTTATTGCCCAATGGTTCTGGAGTCTAGAAGTTTGAAATCAGTATGTCAGCAGAGTCACACTCTCTTGGAAATTTATAAGGGGGAATACTTCCTTGCCACTTTCCAGGGTCTGGTGGATAATGGCAATCCTTGATGTCACTTGGTTTGCAGAGTCAGCATGTCAGTCTCTAACACCATCACCTTCCCTTAAGTGCTTTCGTCCCTGTGTCTCTTCTCTCATTCTTATCACAATAGACGTGTTAGAATACAGCCCATCCAACTCTAGTATAACCTCATTTTAGCAACTAAATATTTTTTTCAATGACTCCATTTCTAAATAAGGTCACATTCAAGGTTTACTAAATGTTAGAACTTAAAGATATATTTTGGAGAAATACACTTTAATCTACCATATATATATATATACATATTTATTTCCTCCTACTACGGATATTTTCAAATGGTGTTCTCTTGGCAGAAAACATTCTTCTTTTTTTGCTTGGGCATTTCTTATTTATCCTTCCGTCTCAACTCAAAAGTCACTTCCTTGGACATTTCTCTTGCACAGAACATTTTGCCATTGCATACTGTATCTATAACACATCTATTCTCTTCATGAAAATTATCATATTTAAACTTTTATTTATTTTTTATTATTTTGTATATTATTTACCTTAACAGAGAGCCTGATACAAAACAGATAATGAAAATATATACATGGATTTAGTTAATGAATGAAGGGCTGAAAGTAAGGATTTGCAATTTCTCTGATAACAAAAATTAGCCTTGAAAATTTTGCATTCTGTTAACTTTCAGATTATCACTTCTGAACATAGGAAATTAGGAACTTCCAGAGATGTTTTGAGTTCTTAATTTTGATTATATTTTTTAGAGTTTTTACTCCATTCCTCTTAATTCCTCTCTTGGTATAATTGGCACACTTAATATTCTAGAGTTTCATTTCTTTTCCTAACATTATTTTTCTAGTTTTAAAATCTTTAAGACCAGAAGCAAAAAATAACATTAAAAATAAATATTTATTATCTATTCTAAAATGCATTGTACATCCAAAAAGCATCTAAGTCTACTAAAAATCTGATATTATACAATTTCCAAAGCAGTTTGTTTTTGATCTATCCTTGGTTTTTAGTATATTATCATATTCTTTACTGGTGTTACAATTTTCTTTTTGTCAAAAATCTATGTTGGCACAATTGAATAATGTGGAGCATATCAGATTTTCTACTGAGAATATACGGCACACTTTCATCTTTACAGTCTTGCATTACCTCAGCATGTAGCAGGGCATTTCTGTTTAAACTAGAATATTCAGGATTGGGCTTTAGATTGTCCTATGTAACATACAAATAGTTTACTATGGATCTTGTGCATTAGTTGTAGAAGATGTCTACTGAAAGTCTTGTCCACTTTTTTTATTTGTGCATTCTGCCACATGACATAAACAATCCAGCTTACTGTAGCAAAGTAGTTACAATGGGGAGGACACTTCAACATCCCACTCTCAATAATGGATAGAATGAGGCACAAGATAAGTTAGGAAATAGAGGATTTAACAACATAATCAAACAATTAGCTCTAACAAACATATACAGACCATTCATTGCTACAATAGCATGCACATTCTTCTCAAGTGCACACAGGACATTTGAACATAGATTAGATGTTAATCCACAAATTAAGACCACAGGCAATGAAGTTAAAAATCAACAGCAGAAGTAAAACTTAAAAACTTATAAAATTCAGAAAATAGAAAAACCCAATTTCAATTGGCTGATGGATCAGAGAAGAAATCATAGGAAAATCAAAAAATATTCAGAAACAAATGAAAACAAAAATACCATGTACAAAATTTATGGGGTCAAAAGCAGTTCTAAGGGGAAATTTTAAAGTCCAAATATTAAAAAGCAGGAAAGATCTAAATAAAAACTTTGTAACTTAAGAAGCTTGCAGATACAAATGAACTCTAAACCTAAAGGTAGCAGAATTAATTAATAAAAATTATAGACAGACTTAGAAACATAAGCAAAATAGAGAATCAAAATCATTAGAAAAGATTAATGAAATTAAAAGTTGATTATTTTAAAATCTAAAAAAAATGGCAAATCTTTAGCTAGGTGGTCTAAGAAAAAGAAAGAAGATTCAAATTATGAAAGAGGGAAACTTACCAAATCTATAGAAATAAAAAAGATTATAGATTATAAAGAAGTACTCTGAACAATTGTGTACCAACAAAATGGATAACCTAGATGCATGAATTTCTAGAACAAAACATACTAGTATTTTTAATTTTTTTTATTTTTTTAATTAATTATACATGACAGTATATTGCATTTATGCATTTTGATAAATTATACATAAATGGAGTGTAATTTTTCATTTTTCTGATTGTACATGTTAAGATCACATCCGTCATTCAGTCATATATGTACATGAAGGTAACAATATCTGTTTCACTCTACTATCCTTTCTACCCCCATATCTCTTTCCCTCCCTTCACTCAATCTAGAGTAACTTTATTCTTTCTTAGTGCCCTCCCCGCTATTGTGAATTAGCATCCACTTATCAGAGAAAATATTCAGCCTTTGGTTTTTGGAATTGGCTTATTTCACTTAGTATGATATTCTCCAACTCCATCCATTCACCAGCAAATGCTATCATTTTATTTTTCTTTAAAGCTGAGTAATATTCCATCATATTACACACACACACACACACACACACACCACATTTTCTTTATCTATTCATCTTTAAAGGGCACCTAGGTTGGTTCCATAGTTTAGCTATTGTGAATTGAGCTGTTATAAACATTGATGGGGCTATGTCACTGTACTAAGCTGATTTTAAGTCTTTTGGCTATAAACCAAGGAGTGGGATAGCTGAGTCAAATTGTGTTTTGATATATATATTTTGACAATTTTAGGAAATTGGAAAAAAAATTTAAGTGCGACAGTTGAGGAACTGAGAATTGATCCGTTTTCTCAATATATCCAACAAAATGTCCATAGACCAAATAGTTGTTCTTTCCGTTAACATGACTCCCCTCTGCCTACTACAACAACAAGCACCCAACTAATCAGTTTTCCTGGAACTCCATGCATGCCCACATTTCAGGTACCCTGTTCTGTTTACTACTTCCAAACAAATCGTGCCAGTTTCCATCTCTGGCCTATGTACAAGCTGACCTCGCCTACAGCAATGATGACCATTGTTCGAGGGCTTCTCAAGTTCTTCTTCCTCCCTGAAGTCTTTCCCAATGATAGTTTTCTCTCCCTTTCATTTTTAGTTCCTTTTTCTACACGCTTTGCAAATACCACTTTGTTTCACTATAAATTTGTCCTTTCTCTCTCCTCCCTCACCCAAAATGCCTAAAGGGTGTATTCCTTAAAGAGCTCACAAAGCATTTGATCATATTAAATAAATAACATTTGTGACTTTAAGCTGGAGGGTTATCAGGAAATAACCACAGGGAAATGACAAGGAGAACAATAAAACTGGCGGTGGTTGGCGACTGTAATGTCTCTTCCCTCTGGCACTTCTCAGTGCCCTGTTCTCAGCAGGAATGGCAAAGCCCTACTTCCCAAGGAGCACAGTGCTGAGCTAGGGACTGGAAAGAGCTGGAAACTTAGAGCACAGCATTGTACCAAGCAGGTATGCATGTGGATCCCTGGAGCCTTGCCATGAGCACTTTATTCAGAGAAAAAGAGAGAAAGAGTTCTTTTCCGTAAATGAAGAAACACAGTCTAACTTACTTTTTTTCATTTTTCCTGGCCTAAAAGTAAAAGGAACTTTCCAAGTAATAGCCCAGCCAAAAGGGAATAGAAGAGGTAATGGCATTCCTCCATAGAACTCTGCATAAAATGTTAAGAAAGCGTGGATTGAGTGGTCCTTTGGTAGAGGGTGTTGTCATCTTTGATGTTCTAAACCTTCCTTTGCTGTCTAGAATAAATAAATAGAGTGATTTAAATGAATATTAGATTGTATCACATAAGGGGTTTCTCCACATCATGAGTATCTGAAAGTGATTTTTTAAAAGCCAGTGGTATATCTGTGTGTGCACTCCAAGAATTCAAAGACCTTGATACACACACACACACACACACACTTAAATGTGGAAGTTAATAAATAAACTAAATAAAAGGAAACTAGAACTATTATATCCACAGTACTAGCACATGTTAGGTATGAGTCAGTGACTGGTTGTCAAGGTTTCGCCTGCAGTGTCTGACTCTATCTTCTCAACACAGACGTGTTTCAGGACATTGTTTTTATGATAGTATAGAGGTTCCGGAAAAGACAGTTATCCCAATATGTTCCTCATATGCACTATTTATGAGGTAAGGAGAATTTCACACTTATCTTTCTTAAGTCAATATTTTGCTCTCCAAATCAGGACAAAAGCAGTTAAAGCTAAGATCATAATCCTTCCCTAGGTAACAATCACATACCTGAATGAATGACATTTTGGAGGGAAAAATGTACAGGTAAGTAGGTGGTAGGTAGATAGATAGATAGATAGATAGATAGATAGATCAATGATTGATAGATTTTTTAAAAATGAGAATGCTTTCATGATACATGCCATAACCAAATAAAGTTGCTTTCTTCCTGTCAGTAATGACCCTGGCATCCCTGATGTGTAACTTACATTTAACTGGCAACATTCTGGGCCACTCATATTCACTGCAACAGGCTGAACAGCTTGAACTTCAATAAAAATGTGCATTAAGTGACTGAGTTAATTTAACCTCATTAATCCTCAGCCCAATAGAACCATCTGAAGCCTTCTAAGCAGCCTGTGCTTCATCCGAAACATAAACATGCTCCTGTAGGAAATCAACACCCAGAACGTGCTGAAGCTCCAGCTCCCAAGTTGTCACCAAGGGGTAAATGGCTGTGTAATTGCCAGGACCGGGATCCAATTGCATTATACGATTCCCTCAAGTTGATCATTCTGGTTAACAGTGAGATGAGTTCCTGAGAAATAATTCTCTGAACTTTTTTTTGGAACTGCTTCTCTTTTGACCTCATATCCTCTAATTCCTCAAAGAGTGGTGTTCTTGTTCAAGATAATTTTTTTTCCTTGTAACTTAAGAAAAAATTGTGGCAGATAAAGACTAAGCTCAAGTAAAACAAAAATTTAATTCCTCCATCTCCCACATATTTCCCCATGAAGGATTAATTACAGAAGTATAATTGCAGCTAATTCTCAGAATTTACTCATATTAGGCTGAAATTTCAAAGTACTATAAGTTATCAACACAACTTCAGTATTTAGTCCAATATTTGTTGTTCTATACAAAATATATTATTTAAGTATGTATTTGGATTTTGGAGTTTTTTTTGTTTGTTTTTATTTTTGTTTTGTTTTGTTTTGTTTTGTTTTTTTGATGCTGGGGATTGAAACCAAGGCCCCACACACACTAAGTATATACCCTACCACTGAGCCACTGAGCTACATCCCCAGCCAAGGTATTTTAATTTTAGGTAATAATGTGGAACTTTTATGAATCTTGATCTAGATCGAGTTAAGTCTCAATAAAGTACATGATGTACTGCATTGCTCATGCTGTGTTTAATGACATTGTAGATACTCTCACTAAGCTACGTCCCCAACTCTAATCTATTATTTTGGGTGCTCCTTGGTTTGTTTTCTGTTCACATTACTTCCAAGACAAGAAAATAAGTAATGCCATATCTGAACATGCTTGTTTTCCCTATCCAGAGACATGAGGTCCATAATAAGAACATCATATTTGGGCCAAATATTTGGGCTTGGTCTAGTTTTGTGAGAATCACTCAAAATTTCAGGCAGACAATATAATGTTCATTATGAAACTAGGGGAAATATACTGCCTACTATCTCATTAGGTGTTTTTTTTTTTTTTTTTTCAGAACAGGATCACATTAATTTTTTTTTTCAATTTTTTAGAGACTACATTTTGATTCATTGTACACAAATGGGGTACATCATTTTGTTTCCATGGTCGTACATGATGTAGATTCATACCATTCATGTAATCATACATGTACATAGGATCATGATGTCTGTCTCAATCCATGATTTTTTATGCCCCCCCTTCCCCTCATTTCCTTCTACATAGTCCAAAGTTCCTCCATTCTTCTCTCACTCCTCACACCCCCACCCCCATTATATATCATTCTCCACTTAACTTACGGCAGGGGAGATACCATGATCACTAGGTTTTTGTAATAATCAAAAACAGATAATGTACTCAAAGAATTTCATATATTATAACATCTGTACAATAGAGTTATTCTTGTTTCTTCATAATCACAAGTTGGTCGTAATACACATGCCTAAAAAATGGGTAAAGCAGAATTTAGAGGCACTTCTGTTCATCACCAGCACTCCATAGTACTTTGAAAGAGCTCCTGGAGGAGTTTCAAGATGGCAGCCTAGAGGGCGGCTGCATTTCATGTTGCTCCAGGACGCAAGATTCAAAAGAGGAGATAGTGAGAGACTTGGGACCAACTCAAAGCCGCCAGGTGAGTCTCTCCCATTGGGGAGGCGTCCCAGATGGGGCGGTAGCCCCGGAACGCAGGGAACTTTGTGAAGTGGAGTTGCTCGGTGAGACGCCCCTCCCCCCACTGGAGCGGTAAACTCGGACAACTGGGATCATCGTAGAGGAGACGGCTCAGCACAGCACTTGGACTCGGAGCAACCACTAGGACTCCGGGCGGCTGCCTGAGGAGGAGCTGCGTGGTGAGCTGTTTAGACTCAGAGTAATCACTTCTGAACACCGGGGGGTTGCCCGGAGGAAGAGGAGGAGCACGGCGGGTTGCTTGGTCTAGGAGTGACTGCAACAGAGCCACAGGCGGTTGCCAGAGGAGGAGGTGAGTGGTGAGTTGATTGCACTCAAAGCGACCGCTCCTGAACACCGGTGGCCTGCCTGGAGGAGGAGCGCGGTGGGTCTCTTGGTCTCGGAGCCACCGCCCCTGAACACCCTGGGGGCTACCCCAAGGAGGAGGAGGAGGAACAGGGCGGGTCACTTGGGCTTGGAGTGACTGCCTAGGGCTACGGGAGGTTGGTGGGAGGAGGAGACGCGAAGTGAGTTGCTTGGACTCCTAGTGACTGCATCAGAAAACGGGTTGCTGTCCAGTGGAGGAGGTGTGTAGCGGGTCTCTGGGTATCGGAGCTATTGTACGGGGCTCCAGGTGGCGGTTCAGAGGAGGGGCCGCATAGCCAGGCGATTAGGTGCAGAGTAGGGTCCCAGGAGCTAGGTGGCTTCTTGCTGGAAGAGCCACACAGAGACACACCTAGGGGCGGAGCGAAGTTCCCAGGACTGCGGGCAGATTCTCTGGGAGAGGCAGCCTAAGGAGACTCGTCTGCAAAGGGTGAGGCTCCCAGGCCCAGGAGGTAGGTCCGGGCCCCTGGGAACATTGCAGAGGAAGACAGTCCAGCCCAGGCGGTAGTTGTAGATTGAGGGGAACCTCTAGGAGGGGAACTGACCAGCGAGACGTTCCCACCGAGTGAGTCTTCCCTACCGGGAGAGGTTTTCCCACAGGGACGGTAAAACCAGAGACACAGGCACAAACAGGACTTGCCTCAGCCCACAGCCTAGTTCCCCGTTGGATGACCATTGGTCAACAAGTGGAGACACCTCTGACCACTAGCAGGGAATATAACCCACCTGAGGGTCACCATCCTAGAGAGGTAGCTTCTTCGTGGAGCTCCGCATTGTCAACTTCCTCCAAGACTTCAGGCTACTGAAGGATAAGAGGGGATATACTAGCAATCTTCAGGGACATTATAAGTCGATAGAGGAAATCTGCAATATCTTAATGACCCACTGTTTCCTGAACAATATGAGAAAACAAGGGAAGAAAATGCCCCAAACAAATCTAGATGTTACATCAATAGAATCCAACGACAGCATGGCAGAAGAAATGACAGAAAGAGAGTTCAGAATGTACATAATTAAAATGATTAGGGAAGCAAACGATGAGATGAAAGAGCAAATGCAGGCATTGAATGATGAGATGAAAGAGCAAATGCAGGCATTGAATGATAGCACCAATCGACAGTTAACAGAGCAAATTCAGGAAGCAAAAGATCATTTCAATAAAGAGTTAGAGATATTGAAAAAAAACCAAACAGAAATCCTTGAAATGAAGGAAACAATAAACCAAATTAAGAACTCCATAGAAAGCATAACCAATAGGATAGAACACCTGGAAGACAGAACTTCGGATATTGAAAACAAAATATTTAACCTCGAAAACAAAGTTGAACAAACAGAGAAGATGGTAAGAAATCATGAACAGAATCTGCAAGAACTATGGGATATCATGAAAAGGCCAAATTTGAGAATTATTGGGATTGAGGAAGGCTTAGAGAAACAAACCAAAGGAATGAACAATCTATTCAATGAAATAATATCAGAAAATTTCCCAAATCTGAAGAATGACATGGAAAATCAAGTTCAAGAGGCTTATAGGACTCCAAATATACAAAATTACAACAGACCCACACCAAGGCACATTATAATGAAAATACCTAACATACAAAATAAAGACAGAATTTTAAAGGCTGTGAGAGAAAAGAACCAAATTACATTCAGGGGGAAACCAATACGGATATCAGCAGATTTTTGAATCCAGACCCTAAAAGCTAGAAGAGCCTGGAACAACATTTTTCAAGCTCTGAAAGAAAATGGATGCCAACCAGGAATCTTATACCCAGCAAAGCTTACCTTCAAATTTGACGATGAAATAAAATCTTTCCATGATAAACAAAAGCTAAAAGAATTTACAAAAAGAAAGCCAGCATTACAGAACATTCTCGGCAAAATATTTCATGAGGAAGAAATAAAAAACAAAGAAGCAAATCAGCAAAGGGAGGAATTATCCTAAAGGAACTGTCAAATAAAGGAGGAACCAAGTGTGTCAAAAAATAAATAAATAAATAAAATTTTAAATATGAACCAAATGACTGGGAATACAAATCATATCTCAATAATAACCCTGAATGTTAATGGCCTGAATTCATCAATCAAAAGACATAGACTAGCGGATTGGATTAAAAAGAAAGATCCAACAATATGTTGCCTGCAAGAGACTCACCTCATAGAAAGAGATACCCATAGACTAAAGGTGAAAGGATGGGGAAAAATATACCATGCACATGGACTCAGCAAAAAAGCTGGAGTATCCATCCTCATTTCAGATAATGTAAACTTCAAGCCAATGTCAGTCAGAAGGGATAAGGAAGGACATTTCATACTGCTTGAGGTAAGCATAAATCAGCAAGATATAACAATCATAAACATCTATGCCCCAAACAGTGGCTCATCCATGTATGTTACACAAATCCTTCTCAATTTTAGAAACCAAATAGACCATAACACAATAATACTAGGTGATTTTAACACGCCTCTCTCACCACTGGACAGATCTTCCAAACAAAAATTGAACAAAGAAACCATAGATCTCAATAACACAATCAATAATTTAGACTTAACAGACTAAATTAGAATATACCATCCAACCAAGAGCGAATACACTTTCTTCTCAGCAGCACATGGATCCTTCTCTAAAATAGACCATATATTATGCCACAAAGCTAATGTCAGCAAATACAAGAAGATAGAGACACTACCTTGTATTCTATCAGATCATAATGGATTGAAGTTAGAAATAAATGAAAGAGTAAAAAACAGAAACTACTCCAACACCTGGAGATTAAACAATATGCTATTATATGATGAATGGAAAACAGAAGATATTAGGAAGGAAATTAAAAAATTCTTAGAGGTAAACGAGAACAAAGAAACATCATATCAAAATCTCTGGGACACTATGAAAGCAGTACTTAGAGGAAGATTTATTTCATGGAGCACATTTAATAAAAGTAAAACTAAACAAATAAATGACCTAACACTACAGCTCAAAGCCCTAGAAAAAGAACAGACCAACACCAAAAGTAGTAGAAGACAGGAAATAGTCAAACTCAGAGCTGAAATCAACGAAATTGAAACAAAAGAAACAATACAAAAAATTGACAAAATAAATAGTTGGTTCTTCGAAAAAATAAACAAAATTGATAAACCTTTAGCCACACTAACAAAGAGAAGATGAGAGAAAACCCAAATCACTAAAATTCGAAATGAACAAGGAAATATCACAACAGACACGACTGAAATACAAAACATAATTAGAAGCTATTTTGAAAATCTATACTCCAACAAAATAGAAAATTTCAAAGACATCAACAGGTTTCTAGACACATATGAATTGCCTAAACTAAACGAGGAGGACATACACAATTTAAATAGACCAATTTCAAGTAATGAAATAGAAGAAGTCATCAAAAGCCTACCAACAAAGAAAAGTCCAGGACCAGATGGGTTCTCAGCCAAGTTCTACAAAACTTTTAAAGAAGAGCTCAGTCCAATACTTCTCAAAGTGTTCCATAAAATAGAAGAGGAGGGAACCCTCCCAAACTCATTCTATGAAGCCAATATTACCCTGATACCTAAACCAGACAGAGACACATTGAGGAAAGAAAATTTCAGACCAAATCCTTAATGAACATCGACGCAAAAATTCTCAACAAAATTTTAGCAAATCGCATACAAAAACATATTAAAAAGATAGTGCACCATGATCAAGTGGGTTTCATCCCAGGGATGCAAGGTTGGTTCAACATCAGGAAATCAATAAATGTAATTCACCATATCAATAGACTTAAAGTCAAGAATAACATGATTATTTCGATAGATGCAGAAAAAGCATTTGATAAAATACAGCATCCCTTCATGCTCAAAACACTAGAAAAAATAGGGATAGTGGGAACATTCCTTAACATTGTAAAGGCCATCTACGCTAAGCCCATAGCTAATATTATTCTAAATGGTGAAAAACTGAAAGCATTCCCTCTAAAAACTGGAACAAGGCAGGGATGCCCTCTTTCACCACTTCTTTTCAATATCATCCTTGAAACTCTAGGCAGAGCAATTAGACAGACCAAAGAAATTAAAGGGATATGAATAGGAAAAGAAGAACTCAAACTATCCCTATTTGCTGATGATATGATTATATACTTAGAGGAACCAGGAAATTCCACCAGAAAACTTTTAGATCTCATAAGTGAATTCAGTAAAGTACCGGGATATAAGATCAATGCACATAAATCTAAGGCATTTCTATACATAAGCGATGAATCTTCAGAAAGAGAAATTAGGAAAACTACCCCATTCACAATAGCTTCGAAAAAATAAAATACTTGGGAATCAATCTCACAAAAGAGGTGAAAGACCTCCACAATGAGAACTACAGAACACTAAAGAAAGAAATTAAAGAAAACCTTAGAAGATGGAAAGATCTCCCATGTTCTTGGATAGGAAGAATTAATATTGTCAAAATGGCCATACTACCAAAAGTGCTATACAGATATAATGCAATTCCAATTAAAATCCCAATGATGTACCTTGCAGAAATAGAGCAAGAAATTATGAAATTCATCTGGAAGAATAAAAAACCCAGAATAGCTAAAGCAATCCTTAGCAGAAAGAGTGAAGCAGGGGGTATCGCAATACCAGATCTTCAACTCTTCTACAAAGCAATAGTAACAAAAACGGCATGGTATTGGTACCAAAATAGACAGGTAGATCAATGGTACAGAATAGAGGACACGGACAAAAGCCAAAATAAATACAATTTTCTCATACTAGACAAAGGGGCCAAAAATATGCAATGGAGAAAAGATAGCCTCTTCAACAAATGGTGCTGGGAGAATTGGAAATCCATATGCAACAGAATGAAACTAAACCCATATCTCTCACCATGCACGAAACTAAACTCAAGATGGATTAAGGACCTCGGAATCAGACCAGAGACCTTGCATCTTATAGAAGAAAAAGTAGGTCCAGAGCTTCAACATGTTGGCTTAGGACCAGACTTCCTCAACAGGACTCCAATAGCACAAGAAATAAAAGCAAGAATTAATAACTGGGATAGATTCAAACTAAAATGCTTTCTCTCAGCAAAGGAAACTATCAGCAATGCAAAGAAAGAGCCTACAGAGTGGGAGAAAATCTTTGCCAATCATACTTCAGATAAAGCGCTAATCTCCAGAATCTATAAAGAACTCAAAAAACTACACCAAGAGTACAAATAATCCAATCAACAAATGGGCTAAGGAATTGAATAGACACTTCACAGAAGAAGATCTACAAGCAATCAACAAACATATGGAAAAATGTTCAACATCTCTAGTAATAAGAGAAATGCAAATCAAAACCACCCTAAGATTCCATCTCACCCCAATTAGAATGGCGATTATCAAGAATACAAGCAACAACAGGTGTTGGCGAGGATGTGGGGAGAAAGGTATACTCAGACATTGCTGGTGGGGCTGCAAATTAGGGCAGCCACTCTGGAAAGCAGTATGGAGACTCCTTAGAAAACTTGGAATGGAACCACCATTTGACCCAGCTATCCCACTCCTTGGCCTATACCCAAAGGATTTAAAATCAGCATATTACAGAGATACAGCCACATCAATGTTCATAGCTGCTCAGTTCACAATAGCCAGATTGTGGAACCAACCTAGATGTCCTTCAATTGATGAATGGATAAAGAAAATGTGGTATATATATACAATGGAATATTACTCAGCCATAAAGAATGATAAAATTATGGCATTTGCAGGCAAATGGATGAAACTGGAGAATATCATGCTAAGTGAGATAAGCCAATCTCAAAAAACCAAAGGAAGAATGATATCGCTGATAAGTGGATGAGGACACATAATGTGGGGTGGGAAGAGTTAGTATTAGGTTTAGAGTTAGTTTTAGGGAGGGGGGCAAGAATGGAGGAAGGAAGGACTGTATAGAGGGAAAAGAGGGGTGGGAGGGGTGGGGGGAAGGGAAAAAAATAACAGAATGAATCAAACATTACCCTATGTAAATTTATGATTACACAAATGGTATGTCTTTACGCCATGTACAAATAGAGAAACAACATGTATCCCATTTGTGTACAATAATAAAAAAAATAAATAAATTAAAAAAAAGAGCTCCTGAGTTTTGAAAATAATTTTATAACTTCATCACCAAGAAATATAAGAATATATAAAATAGCAAAAATAATGTCTAAAAATATCCATAATTAACCAACTGATTTAAAAATTATAAGCAAAAGAGTTATTATTAGCCTGAAATATGCTATTTTTTTTAAAAATAGCAAAAATTGAATTTAAATACTTAAGCAACTGTATGGTCAAATTTCTCTCAAGTCAAATCTCAAATGTTTTCACTTAGTGAAAACATTCTTTCTTCCATTAAATAACTTTATTAAATTTTCCCTTTAGGTTAGTTAGAGAAGTGGATCAGTTCTTTATGTTCTGATTTTTTTATATACGGGTAATAATGAAAGCAAGAGTATTACATTGTAATTCTGTCACCTTTATTAAAGTGGCAGGTTTTTTTTCCTTTAATTCATTAACATGTAATTTCAACAAGCGGATATATTGATCTTTCTCAATTCTCACCAGTTACAAGAAATTAAATGGTCTAAAAACTCCACAGTATTAATACTCCCTAAAGCAAACAAGTGATTCCAAATTTGAGGAAGATGATATTGAAAGAAATATTCCTAAAACATCAAAACACATTTGTAGCTTTCATGACATATAAATTAAAGCACCTTCCTGCTTGAATAGTTTCAATATTTTTCTTACCAGGTAAAGTATCTACTGGCAAGCACTTTATATGGTTATTTCTTTTAGAACTGCCAGTTCCAGAAATATGATAGTCCTCAAGTAAAAACACACTTTTTAAAAATGTCATGCCAGCACTATTCTGTTATATTCATGAAAGACAGATTTTAAATTACTATTTAACCAAGTACAATTTCACCCCAAGAAACTATTTATGAAAATAACATAAATCAGAGTTGATAAAATCAGTAATAAATATTGTGAATGAAGGATTTTAGAAAAGATAAGCTATCTTTAGAGAAGACAGAACAATTTACATTTCCAAAGTATGGTGAACAACAACATGCTTTAAATCACTTTCAAGATGTTGAAAAATATAAACATATCCCATCACTGGTTTTGGAGCCAGCATATAACTCTTGATAGTTGCTTGCTTTTACATAAATGTGTGCATGCTTTTATGAAACCTGTTTGCATTTTTAAAGGATCTTTTGTGCAATATATTTTTTAAATTCAAAAATGTATCATTTTCTTGAAACTGTGCAACCATGCTAAATGTAATATACCCGCTTTCAATTTTTGACCTTTGCTATTTTAATTTTAGCAAAAATAAATGCACTAAGTTGTGGTGATTTCCTTATGAAATAGAAAAGTGAAAATAGCCAGCCAACAATATTTTGAGATACTTCATCAGTATCTTTAATGTTCCCCACATCTGTCCTACTGCTCTGTCCTCTCATCAAGATTTAGTGCTATTTTTAAACGAATATGTATTTCTGATCATGTTGTGGCATTTCTAACATCTGCTCAAACTCACTTTAAAAAGTGTTGCCCAGTACTTTCAAAATTTGTTACAGAAAAATTTCTTCTTCATAGTTTATTTTTATAGCAAAGTAAAAATCTTTCTAACATCTCAGACATGATGGCTACCAAAAATTTATCAAGCAGGAATGTGATGATAAAAGTATTAAAAGTCATGGATCCTAGTAAAACTATGTTATGGAGCACAACTTAAGAACAGACCGATCACCACTGAGGAGTCCAAATTTGAGAGTCTTTATTAGTCGCCCGGCTGACTGACTCACATAACGCCCTAAAAATGGCTATTGGGAGAACAGGGTTATAGAGGTTTTCATACCATGAGTCAGTACATCAGTCATAAGTGTCTGTTGCTATGACTTAAAATTGCAAACCAGCATCATGAGATCTAAATCATTAGTAGAAGGGGGAAGTGGGTCAAAATGACCTTACTTAGGTACAAAATAGTTTCCTTTGCTGAGAGAAAGCTTTTTAGTTTGAATCTATCCCAGTTGTTGATTCTTGCTTTTATTTCTTGTGCTATGGGAGTCCTGTTAAGGAAGTCTGATCCTAAGCCAACAAGTTGAAGATTTGGACCTACTTTTTCTTCTATAAGATGCAGGGTCTCTGGTCTGATTCTGAGGTCCTTGATCCATTTTGAGTTGAGTTTTGTGTAGGGTGAGAGATAGGGGTTTAATTTCATGCTATTGCATATGGTTTTCCAGTTTTCCCAGCAGCATTTGTTGAAGAGGCTATCTTTTCTCCATTGCATATTTTTGGAACCTTTGTCTAGTATGAGAAAATTGTATTTATTTGGGTTTGTGTCCATGTCCTCTATTCTGTACCATTGATCTACCTGTCTATTTTGGTACCAATACCATGCCGTTTTTGTTACTATTGCTTTGTAGTAGAGTTGAAGATCTGGTATTGCAATACCCCTGCTTCACTCTTGCTACTGAGGATTGCTTTAGCTATTCTAGGTTTTTTATTCTTCCAGATGAATTTCATAATTGCTTGCTCTATTTCTGCAAGGTACATCATTGGGATTTTAATTGGAATTGCATTGAATCTGTATAGCACTTTAGGTAGTATAGCCATTTTGACGATATTAATTCTGCCTATCCAGGAACATGGACGATCTTTCCATCTTCTAAGGTTTTCTTTAATTTCTTTCTTTAGTGTTCTGTAGTTCTCATTGTAGAGGTCTTTCACCTCTTTTGTGAGATTGATTCCCAAGTATTTTATTTTTTTCGATGCTATTGTGAATGGGGTAGTTTTCCTAATTTCTCTTTCTGAAGATTCATCACTTATGTATAAAAATGCATTGGATTTATGAGCATTGATCTTGTAACCTGCTACTTTACTGAATTCACTTATGAGTTCTAAAAGTTTTCTGGTGGAATTTCCAGGTTCCTCTAAATATATAATCATGTCATCAGCGAACAGGGATAGTTTGAGTTCTTCTTTTCCTATTCGTATCCCTTTAATTTCTTTGGTTTGTCTGATTGCTCTGGCTAGAGTCTCAAGGACGATGTTGAATAGAAGTGGTGAAAGAGGGCATCCCTGCCTTGTTCCAGTTTTTAGGGGGAACACTTTCAGTTTTTCACCATTTAGAATGATATTAGCCATGGGCTTAGCGTAGATTGCCTTTATAATGTTTAGGAATGTTCCCACTACCCCAATTTTTTCTAGTGTTTTGAGCATGAAGGGATGCTGTATTTTATCGAATGCTTTTTCTGCATCTATTGAAATAATCATGTGATTCTTAACTTTAAGTCTGTTGATATGGTGAATGACATTTATTGATTTCTGGATGTTGAACCAACCTTGCATCCCTGGGATAAAACCCACTTGATCGTGGTGCACTATCTTTTTAATATATATTTGTATGCGATTTGCTAAAATTTTGTTGAGAATTTTTGTGTCGATGTTCATTAAGGATATTGGTCTGAAAAGTGAAGAGAGAGCCTACAGAGTGGGAGAATATTTTTGCCAACCATACCTCAGAGAGAGGGCTAATTTCCAGAATCTATAAAGAACTCAAAAAACTCTACACCAAGAATACAAATAATCCAATCAACAAATGGGCTAAGGAAATGAACAGACACTTCACAGAAGAAGATGTACAAGTAATCAACAGATATATGAAAAAATGTTCAACATCCCTAGTAAAAAGGGAAATGCAAATCAAAACTACCCTAAGATTTCATCTCACCCCAATTAGAATGGCGATTATCAAGAACACAAGCAACAATAGGTGTTGGAGAGGATGTGGTGAAAAAGGAACACTCATACATTGCTGGTGGGGTTGCAAATTAGTGCAGCCACTCTGGAAAGCAGTCTGGAGATTCCTTAGAAAGCTTGGAATGGAAACACCATTTGACCCAGCTATCCCACTCCTTGGTCTATACCCAAAGGACTTAAAATCAGCATACTACAGAGATACAGCCACATCAATGTTCATTGCTGCTCTATTCATCATAGCCAGATTGTAGAACCAACCTAGATGCCCTTCAGTTGATGAATGGATAAAGAAACTGTGGCATATTTATACAATGGAATATTACTCCACAATGAAGAATGATAAAATTATGGCATTTGTAGGCAAATGGACGAAATTGGAGAATATCATGCTAAGTGAGATAAGCCAATCTCAAAAAACTAAAGGACGAATGATCTCGCTGATAAGTGGATGAGGACATATAATGGGGGTTGGGAGGGGTTAGCATTAGGTTTAGGGTTAGGTTTAGAGTTAGGCTAAGGAGAGCGGTAAGAATGAAGGAAAGAAGGACTGTATAGAGGGAAAAGAGGGGTGGGAGGGGTGGGGGGGAAGGGAAAAAAAAAACATCATTACCCTATGTAAACGTTAAAAATAAATAAATAAACAAAAAAAATTTAAGAAAATATTAAAAAAATTAAAAAAAAAGAAAGTGCACTGGAAATTAAAAATGTGACATAGATTTTTAGTGTAATTTAAGAAGGCAAAATCAAACAGTCTCAAGCTTACAGAAAAGTTGCAAATATAGTACAGAGAACATTTTTTCTTTGACCCATATGAGAGTAAATTGTTAGCTGCAAGTCTCATGAGTTCTGAATGTCTTACTGTGAGTTTCCTATAAACAGATATTTGCTACATAAACATTATGCAGTCATTAAAAGGAATTAACATTGATGCATTATCACCATCTAATCTTCGATCTTCATTCAAGTTTTGCTAGTTGTCCAAATAATGTTTTTTAAATCAAGAGACTCTAGTTTAGAATCATATGTTGTATGTAGTTGTCATGCCTCTTTAGTCTTCAGTCTAAAAATGTTCTAAAGACTTTGACTCTCTTTGACATTTTTGAAGATTACAGACAAGTTCTTTTTTAGATTGTTTCTTAATTTGGGTTTGTTTGATATTTCCTCATGACTGGATTCAGGTTATGCATTTATGCATTTTTGGAGACAGGTCTTGCTATATTTTCCAGGCTGACCTCAAACTCATAATTCAGCTGCCTCAGTTTCCCAAGTAGCTGGGGATTACAAGCTTCTCCCCAGCTTGACATTACTTTTTTATATTTTGGCAATGAATACAATTTTTTTGATGAAGAAGTGCCTTGAAACTATGTAAATTCTCTTTCAACATACTTGTGATTCATTTATTCATGTTGTAAAGACTTTGTGTTTTCCTTATTCAGTGGATTATAATTCTTTGCTATTGTTATTTATTTTGATGCTCAGATTGTCTGATTTGGCCTGTGGGAGTTCTTTCAAGTTGGCATCTGTGTTCTTTTACCATGTCCCTATCATTCTTGGAGTACTTCCTTGTTTCCTAGTATACAAGATATTCAAGAACTGGTTTTCATTTTATTAAAAATTGAAATATAATTTACATACAATAAAATTCACTCTTTTAAAAAAAAAGGTACAAAATAAAGAGTGGTTACTAACATCTACACAATCACTGTTGACATCACTGTTGACATTGTACATTATTTAGGAAAAATAAGAATCAAAAAGAGAACAGTTTTTTATTATGTAAGAATTGCCATTTTGTGTTGCCAAACACATCATGCTAAGCAACTGATGATGGGTACAGAGGCGGGGTGTTCCCATGGGAGAAACACTTCCTACATCACATGGAGTCTCAGGGTAAAATGGAGTCTGTTTAGTCACTGCCCATATAGCCTGGCCCATAACATTTCCATGGAGTCAAATATGTCAACCCATCATTTCCTATCCATATTATTTCATATTTATTACTGAAATAGTACTCAAAATAAGCTCCAGAAAAAAGTATAAATGCAACACAACATTGAATTATGTCATGTTTATTTTCATGTTTATTTTCCTTTCCTAGAAAGGAAGTCAAGTGAGTTTCTTTGATACCAACTGAAGTCTTGCAAAACTTACAAGAAATCAACTTTGAATTTGGATATATAAGAATTAGGCTAATTTTCTAATTTCAATTAAAGGAAGAAAAGAAATTCACTTAATTTACATCAACCAAAAAGTATGAAGTGAACCAAAATAAAAGGTTGACCAGGCTCTCTCTCTCTCTTTTAAGAGAGAAATTAGCATCTCAGTATCTCCATTTTCTCTTTTACTTTGCTATGTGGTTTCCTATTTATCCATTGTTTGCTACCCTCGTAGTTTGTACAAGGCTTCAGTGCACCAACAACTTAGCAGCACCCCTTTGGCTGCTGTGCCTGCTGCTAACACACTAGTTTTTCCAGGTCAAATACTGGAATCTGTTTGACCTATTTCATCTGTTTGCAGCAGAACAATTCAGAGGATTCTATCAAGCCAATCTATTAGCCGCACTTTTTTTCACCATCAATTCTCATTTCCAGTCCATTTAACTACAGTCAAAAGATAGACTATTGAGGTATGGAAATGACCATAATGGTAGAAGAGACTATGAAATATTTTGCCTGGGATAAATCATGTGTTTAAGCAAGTATTAACATCTTTATTGTACTGCATA
Source organism: Sciurus carolinensis (assembly GCF_902686445.1). Classification (NCBI taxonomy): domain Eukaryota; kingdom Metazoa; phylum Chordata; class Mammalia; order Rodentia; family Sciuridae; genus Sciurus; species Sciurus carolinensis. Next base: position 134,626,671 of record NC_062215.1, read on the forward strand.
TAAACACACTTTGATTGACTATTTTAATTAAGCATGCCACATGAAATCTTTTCTAGGAATGAAGTCAAGTAAGCTTCTATGATACTGATTTCAGTTTTGCAAAGCTGAGAAATCGACTTTGAATTTAGATATGTGAGATTTAGGCTAATTTTCTATAAGTTCTCCAAATTTATCATTCAAGAAAAACGAAAAAACCTTGTCTCCAATGTTACTTGCATAATATTTCTACCTAGGGTTGATGTTATTTTGCCATTTAAATAGTGCTATAGCAATTAGGGCTAAGAACTCAAAAGATTGCCTCTTTAAATATCTAGGACTGTTTAAGTAGAATTACAAGACTTACTGAGTTTGGGAAGTAATTTAGTATATCTTGATGTAGTTTTATATTAAGATGATCAGCCTTTTACAGTTTAGTGAAGAATATAGGTTTAACTCACTTGACCAAGAAAACTAGTGTACCCAGTATTCTCTTGTACATGATTTCACAATATTCAGCATAATGTATAGTGTTTCCATGTTTTCATTTTAATATTGAAGTAGAATTCAGTAATAAGCATGCCTAGTACATCATAACACTTTATAAATCGGAACATGCTTTCACAAGGTTTACCTCATATATCACCTGTAGTATCACTTACGAAAAAATTAATTTGAACACTTTCCTTAAGACAAATTTAAGTAACATAAAGGTAAATGACAGAGCCAGAACTCCAACCTATTAAGTAATTCAAAAATTACCTTTACAGTACTATGCCATTGCAAGCATGTTTGGGTCAATGGTGTCAGCAAAAATGAAGGGAGTAAAGTGCATTTAAAAATCTAAAGTCTAAAGCATCTGAGGCTGGGATCATGAGAACCATGTCATGCTCCATGAAAAAGAAGGTACATAAGATTTTATATAGTGGAAGGTGATATGCATGTACGAATATACCACAATGAAACCCATTATTCTGTATAATTAAAATGCACTAATAAAAAAGGGTTTATACTGTAATGATAAATTTCAGAAGGATTTATCTTAATTTCTTTTGCATTGGGTCTTTTTAGCTTGGACATCAGACCAAATTCATTTTCATTTTATACACAACTTCAAAAACTTGGCATTAGTGTCCTGAATACTCTGTAGAAAGTAATTCTCAGGTCATTTTTAAGTTCAGTGAGAAAGAGTACCATAATGAATGAGGAATGTCTGCCTCAGACACAGGAGTTGAGAATTGAGGTACAAGTACTGTGTAATTGCCAAGTCTGACCTGGACTTTCCATTATTTGGTTGGTATGTACCCATAGTTGACTTATGATTAAGTTCTACTTCTCAGACAAGTCATAAAGGTCCAAAATGACCAATTCGCAAATCACTGGCAAATGTTTGGAGATATCTGCAAGTGATGAAATAGCCCCTCTTTTCTTATGCCAGGTCAGGGGAATCAATCATAAAAAAAAAAAGTACTGGAAGTCATATGAAGTCAAATCTTAGAATCAACTGATAACCACTGCTCCTAGTGTAGAGCAATCTCATGAAGACAGACCCACCATTCTTGGCAAACCTGTTCCCAATAAATTCTACTCTTTCATCATCATGATTGGGAATGGAGATGAGTGGAAGGAGATTTGACTGGGGAGATAGAAAAAACTAGCAACTCAGAAATAGTTTTCAGATTTTCCTAAAAGATTAAAATTTTAACATACACTTGTACTTCTCAAACTCATCCTGCTAACTCTTCAAAGGAAACATCACTAGACAAAAAGGGCAGAAGAGATAGAACTTCGGTTACCATTGCTCAGTCATGAACCCCAAAAAGAATATGGATAATTTCACAGTTTTCTCTGTGGATGCTGGCATTCCCAACCAGGGGATGATGTATAGGTGGCTTAAACACCTCCTTTGCCATTTCACTCTCAGCTCTCAATTTTTCATCCCCATCAGGAATTCAAACTTTCAGCCTCTTGCAATCTAGAGATATACTAGTTTAAACTGTAGGATTTTTATCAGTGTTCATATATGTAATGATTGCTTACTAGTCTATAATACATTAATTTCAACAAAGGCTCTTTCCCACATTTCATCAAAAGGAGCATAATTATAAGATCTCACAACATTAAGGCAAGAACTTATAAGAAATATTCACATTTGTAAGTTTTCTAGTGAACAAAATCATAAATGATTAAAATTAAATATGCTTGTCAAAATAGAGAAAAATTAGAGACTCCATGACAAATTGCATTAGTCATTCCTTTTATTCATTAGGGTATAACATCTCTATAACTAATAAGAGTTTTATGGCATGCCTATGAATTCAGATTCTAAAATGTAAAAATATTTATTGCTTTCTGTAGAATTCACTATTACTATTATTCAAATAACTATGAAATGAAATTATACAACCTATGTATGATATTATCCTTTAAAATTAAAGTAAATAAATTTATATCTTTATATACATAAAACTTCTGGAAGGATAGGTTCCACACTGACTATAGTCATTAACAATGCTTAAATTTTTATGTGAAAACATTAATTATTTTACCAAGAAAAATGATCATGATACTGAGGAGATAAAAAAGAATGTTGGTCAGCTATGTACTTTGAAATATTTCTCAATCTCACTTCTCCATAACTTTATTTCATACAAATAAACTCTTTTACACTATTAGTATTTTCATAATTATATTTTACATAATTTTTAAGATATAGTCTGACTTTAATATATAAAATACTTACAAATTCCTCAGGTTGAATTTACAAATCAATGCAATTTGGTTTGGGTTCTACCAAGTGCAAAGGCTAAATATTTAGTAATCCTTTCCATAAGTAATTAATATAATACTTAATAATATTTTTAAAAGAATCTAATTCCCCAATTTAGAGAAACTTAATAACTTACCCAATCTTATTGCTCATGGCAATCCCCAAACTCCCAATTCAATACACTCTAAGACAGAGTAGATTATATATTGTAATATGAAGCATTCAGAAAAATAATATAAACCAGCAGAATAATAATATGCTCACTTTGAGAATGTCATCAATCCTCAAATACCATGTGGAGATCCTTTATAATACATTAACATAATATGCTACCTATAATGTAATAGACTGATAAAAATCTATTGCGATTCAAAATGTATCTTATGAGCAAAGACACAAGAGCACGTCAGGGAGAAGAGACCCAGCAACACAGAACCCTGAGTCATAAGATAGGGGAGAAGCTTTTCAGCCAAAGGTCCTGGATGTGTGAGAAGAAATTGACACCTTGTTGTTTGGAACCAGGACAATGAAAATAAGATTCACCTACTTCTCGATTTTGCCCCAGGTTGACTATGAGCAATTCCATGGCAGAATGTTGTTTCTGTTTCTCTAATTCATTTTGTTACTAATGTAAAAATTTCAAAAGATAAATTCAGATTTTGGAACTAGAAGGAAAGAAGCTCTTACAGATCTTTTAAATAGCAAATTTAAAACTGACAAAACGTGGGACTGAGTTTGTAGCTCAGTAGTAGAGCGGTTGCTTAGCATATGTGAGGCACTGGGTTCGATCCTCAGCACCACATAAAAATAAATAAATAAAATAAAGATATTGTGTCTGTCTACAAATAAAAAGATATTTTTTAAAAAAACTGAGAAAACTTGCAGTGAATCAAAGTCCAATATTAATGATCTGGAGTAGCCCATCCTCAGCAAATATTTTAAAGTATTATTCCAGCAAAGTATCACAAGCTCAAGAAAACTAAGAAAAATAAAGGAAGGTACGCAGGTAGACAGGAAGGTAGGCATGCCGGCAAGCAGGAAATTAGGTTAATTCTCAAAGGGAAAAAACTATAGAGATTATTGGCTGAAAAATAAAATGTATGAGAATAGAAGTATAAACAAAATATACCACTTGACTTTGGGACTAATCATTTTTATTTAATCATATTGATGAAAAGAATGAGTACGGATTTAACAAAAAAAAATTATTATCACTACACACAGTTAAGGAAACAGGAAAGGGGGATAAAATATACAACTGACACAAGAGGACATCAATAGATAAGGTTTAAAGTGACCAAGAAAATACTATACAATTATATAGCTATATAAAGAGGTTAAGGTCAGAAGAACAGCTAAAAGAGTGTATAATGGGATGTTTGAGGAGAGCTAGGAGATAATGTTAGGAAAGTGACAGACATAAGAATTTCAATAACTTTGGCATTTCAACCTGTTAGTCATATATGTAATTTGCAATATTTTTAAAAGCAGCATCCTTACAGGAACATCCACCACTGACTGAATAAATAATCTCACAGAATTTGAACAACTACCTACAATGTATATTCAAAAAAAGTTTTTTTAAGACTCTGTTTAACATTTCTTGAGAATTGTAATGACAGACAAGGCCCTGAATGCCTTAGTGAATTTGTAAAAATACAGACTAAAATAAAATTCGGAAATCACTTTCATATATATTCCTTTTAATGAGTTCTTGTGCTATAACTAATTCTATCATCTGCAACTTCCAGGCTGTCTTGATGCTGACATTTGGAATTTTTTGTATCACAAAAAAAGTAGAGACTCATGTGTTTAGACGTTGAGAAATCCCAGGTGTGTTGAAACCCAGTGTTCCATTTTACATTGCTTCTTGGCCTCTTTAATTCAATTCTGTGACTCAAAATGCCTCCAGATTTGATCTGTGTGTTGTCCAAATGCTGTTGGTAGCCTAGTGAAAGATTTAATATTGTTTATTGCCAACTATGTCTCCAAAAGTTTTAATCCCCTTATCTCTCCATTACTCGTTTGTAAAGCAGGCTAATGTAATATTGGAGTCAGAGTGAGTCAATGCAGAAGTAATTTTAAATAAGAGGAAGGAAACTTGTCAGTTGTTGACGTCTTAACAGAATGTCTTAAACTTCTTTTCCAAACTTTTAGTAAGACCTATCACTTTTTTTTTATAACATTTGTAAAACACTTTCTTACATTCTTGTAAGGGAATTTATTTACTGTGTCTAAACTGTTAGAACTTAAATTTTACTTTTAAAGTAATTAGAAAAGAGAACTAGTAATTAAGAGAACGAAGATCCTAGTCTCAGTTCTACCATTTATTGAATATATTAAACAAGCAGTGAATGCCTTAGTGTCTTGTCCTGAGATACCATAGATGTGTAAAGTAGATGGTACACAAGATGAGCTCCCTAGGAAGTAAGATCAAATTATCTACTTTATGGGTTTATAGGTTTTTCACAAAATTTAAGCACTTGATTAAAAGGTAATGCCAAACTTTTAAACTTTTCCTTTCAGGAAAAGGACTCACATTTAGAGGAAGATTATTGCAGACTATAGATTACTTCATCTCAAGCCTTGATTTTTCACTATTACACATAACCATAGCAAATCTAAGAAATGCAGGGAAACAAAGGATGTAGAGTTGCCCATAATTAGATCTGACATTAGCTACCTTTACCTTTTATAAACTGAACATTTAATGTCAACCCTTATTTTGCTACTGCCCAAGGTGGAGATGTCAATAAAGCCTGCTTTGAAGCACTTGCAGTTACAAAGGAAGGATTTTAATTGCATATCCCACTGCCCAACCCTGATGGCATACCCTAATTCTTGATTAGTCCCTTATTTCTTGGTCTCTGTGTCACTTTGTATCTCCAAGACTCTTTTGTAAGGATTGCATTCGGTCCTGGGTACTAAAATAATAAAAATAACAAATATGGTAAGAAAGCAAGAACTTTAAGTCTATGCAGAAAATCACCTAATATAGTTGTTTTATATCTATTAATAAAGACATAAGGCAAGGAAACCACCCATCTATTCATTAGCTCCTGGATATCCCAGGGATATTTTTATTCTGTTCTATTCAATTTTGCTCAGCTGAAAAGCATTGCAAAAGCTATTAAGTCTTAAAAACTCTGACATTCATAATAAGTAGGGATGGGTGAAGTAAGTTGCTTAATTATAGACATTTGAGTTAGGGAAATGGATAGCATCACAGTTGCTACTGTTACTTTATTTAAGACAGAAATTACAGTGCACAAAAATTCAGTTCAATTCTCTGGTATAATCTTTCCCCTCCTCAGCTAAAATAATTACCGTGCTTTGCATCCACTATGGCAACTATTAAATCTTGAATGTTCCTTTTATGTGAATTGAGTATGCTTTTCTCTCAAATCTAAATCACTCAATATTTTTTCAATGTTTCCTGCACTCATATTAAACACAAAATAATCAATTATCATTCATGTGATCTTATTGGACTTTCATTTCTAATGGTCAAACATTCTCTTGTAATTTATTTTCTCCCTGTTCTCACAGTTAGTTTTGTTCCTAGAGCACATTTTACATTTTCTTCTGCCCACTATTCCAAAACACCAGCACACAATGGCAAAACCATTCAAGGCAAAAGAAATTTTATTTCTCTTTGAATAGCTATCTTTTTACTCTGTGGCAATGATGAAAGATTATTTCAACTTTCAAACTTTTCCTGTCGCATGTTTTCCAAACTGCTGTAGAGATTCATCCTCATCCTAAAAAATTAAAATTTAAAAAAAAATCCCAGCAAGCTTTTATTTAGAAATGAGCAAAGTAATTATAAAATTCAGATGGAAGCTTAGAGTAGTTAAAGCAACTTTGAAAAGAAAAATAAAATTGAAAGACTAACTACCCAATTTCAAGGTTTATTATAGTGCTTCGGTATGGTATTGAGTTCAAGATAAACAAACAAATGATCTGAAAAGAATAGAGTCTGGAAACAATGGTCATTCCAGAGAGTTTTTAGATGAAATCCCAAAATCATGATCCACATAAGATACAAATGATGAAGTGAGCATCATCTACTGTGGTATGAATTGTTGTGTCCCCCAATATTCCTATGTTAAAATCCTAACGTCCATGGTGGACTTTTCATACATATTACTGCCCTTGTAAACAGGCCCAAGGGAGCTGGTTCATCCCTCCCACTAAGTGAAGATAGCTAGAGGCATCTTCTGTGAATCAGGAGGGCCTCTATCAGACATCTGCAAAAGACAACAGAATGTATAAGCTACATAAACTGAATACAAGGACTTATATAAAAATTTATAAAGAACTCTCAAAACTCAATAGTAAGAAAGGAAATAACCCAATTTTAAAAGTGGGTAAAATATTTGAACAAATACTTCACCAAAGAGTATACAATGAAGCTATACAGATATAATAAGCACATGAGAGAATTGCAACTTTGTTGGATATTAAAGAAACATAAACTAAGACCACAATGAAATGCTATAATATGCACCTATGAAATTGGAAAAAAAAATTGCAGCAAAAAAACACGACATTACCCAGTGCTGCCAATATCGTAGAGAAACTGCAACTCACATATGTGATTGGCAGAAATTTAAAATGACACAGTTACTCTCAAGTGTTTAGCAGTTTCTTAACAATGTTAATACATACTTAATAAGACACATTTCTCCTAAATCTTTAGTCACCCCTCAGTTACCCCCACCTGCTTCTGGGATTTTACTTTGACTTCAAGTTTCTGTTTTTCAGAACTGCTAATGTTGATAACCCTAAAGAATCAATTACTGGCCCCCTTCTCTTATACTCTTTTTTCCTGTACCCCACTTTCTCCCTGGACAATCATATCTGCATCTATGAGTTCAATAAACATCCATGCACTGGTAATTCCCAATTTTTTGTCATCATGTTAGAACTCCTTATCTTCAGTTCTACCTATCTGAAAGTCTCCTTGATATATCCATTCAGATGAATCAAACTCAGCATGCCCAGAGATTATGCATCATCTTCCTCCACATCACTGTGGGTCTTCTTTGAACTTTTCTTGTTCATTGAATGGTGCAATTATACATCCAGTTCCTAACATTCACAACTTTCTCTTCTTTACCATTCCATCCTCTCTGTTCTATCAACCACTAAGGTCAGTAAATTTTTTTTTTATTATTATCTATGAACTTCACCCTTTCTTTACATCTCAACTTTACTAGAACTTTCCCTCATCTTTTTCCAACACCATACCTAGACCCATTCAACTCTGGTTATTATTCCTTGACCCACTGTCTCTCTGCCCCAGTCAAATCTCCAAACAATATACAAGTGGTTTTTTAAAAATGACAGTCTGGTATTTTTACCATTTTCTTACTTACAAATGACCTTTACGGAATAATATTGCTTTTCAGTTGAAATTCCAAATTATTTATATGGCTCTATCATCTTCATCTCCAGACTAAATTCATGGCATTCTCACCCCTTCTCTCCAGGGTCAGTTCCTTGAAAGTGCTAGACCTTTGAAAGTGCCATTTCCTATAACTAAAATGCATCTTATTCCTTTTCTCCTCTTGCCAATCCTTTTATGGTGATTGACAGTACACTATTTTAATCTCAAAACAAGTAGAATTACCTTAAAGAAGACTTCACTAACTACTCTAAATTGTATTCTTATATTATAATCTCTTATAGTTTAAAATATTTTCCCTTTCAGCAGTTTCCCAGTTTAAAAAGATGGATTTATTTGTAGTTATTTTTAATGCTGTATCCCTCACTAGGCTATAATCTTCATTTTGTCAGTAAGCTGCTTTACCATTGTGGTGTCTAGTACATCATAAAAAATTCAAAACTTATTCAAATATAAATACAACCCTACATTAGAGATGCAGAAATTGGAACTTAGATAATGAAACTTGTTTCTGTGTCATACTGTTAGAGAGAAGAACCAAGACTAGAATTCAAGTACATAAAACTCTAAAGTCTATCTGCTTATTCAGCAGACCATTCACCTCATAGCTGTCTCAGTTAGTCAGATACACAGAGAGACTTAGAATGGTTTTGTTCATCCTTTTTCCTTCAGTTTCAACAGCTTTGAGTAACAATTTCAAATAAAAGGTTTTATCTCAATACTATGTCAGTTGACTGGGCCAACAGCATCCATCCTACTTAGAACTGGCAGTATTCTAGACGACTAAAAGAATGACAGCCAGTATATATATGACTGACAAGTAAGCATCACCAGTGAATCAAAAAGTTTTTAAGGAGTTAAATGTGTTCTCCACTTTGTCCAACAGCTGGCAAAGCTACAGTTGGAAACGGTGATGAATTGTTTGCCACATGCAGGTGGTAGAAGAGAATTAAATTACAAACACATGAAAATGTGGTTTTCAGCTGTTCCTCAGTGCTACTCTTTTGGCCAAGAAAGAAGTGGTATTTCTCTTGGCTTGAATTCCATGAGATTTTACATTTGAATCAACTGAGTTCAAATTGGGAGCAAGATTTCCCAAACAAAAACAAAAAACATTGAGCTTTTCCTTTAGTGTCTCCGCCATTTCATTTCTAGATTAAGTTGAATTTATCGAGTTATAATGTTGTATGACTTGGCAAAGGTTAACTGCTGAGAATTAGCATCTATCTTATTTCACTAATCAGTAATTTTTCTAATACAGTTGACTTTCATCTTGAATTCTCATAAATTTTGAGAAGTTTTGTCAAAATTTTGAAAACAATGGTGAAATGATATATTACTCCTAAATTTATTTTTAGAATAATTTTAGTTTCACAGTAAATTTGAACGGAAGTTTCTTAAATACCTCCTGCCCTGCATATGCATAACCTCCCTTATCTGTCACCCACCAGGGTGGCTCCTTGTTATATGGACAAACTTACATTAACACATCATGATCTCCCAGGAAAATCTAAGGTTCCTATAAATACTTAAAATTATGTCTGTAAATATTTTAAAAACTGATGCTCAATATGATAGGTCCATATTATTAAAATGTTAAAGTGTTTTTAGGTCATTTTTATTTATTATCTTTTGTACTTTTATTTCCTGTATTTATATTATCAGGTTATATGTGGTGTTTGCTCAGTAACTTTTGTAAAAATCTCTTGCTGTCTTAGCTGTTTATTCCTACCTTGTGTGGGAATAAAGAAATAGAGAAAATCTATTTGAATAAAGAGAGTATTGGAAAAAACAGTAAAAATAAAATTCCTAATTCATATACATAAAATGATGCAATTAACATAACATAGTATAACATAATATAACATAATTAATACAAGTGAACTACATGAAAAACATGAAGGTATCATTTTCTTTAGGTGATTTGTGGTCATAGATTTTTCCTGGAAAAATTTAAGACAAAATGAAATTTTAAGAAGTTTATACAAATATATCTAAACCAAGTCATAGATTTAATAAAATCTTCACTCTTAAAACTCTGACTTTCCCTTCTATCCATATCCTCACCCTTCATTCTGAGGTAGAGTATCCTCATGGGGTTACTTTCTACCTTAAAATGAATACTACATTAAGATGATGAAATATTAGTGACTTCTCTCAGGTGATGGCTGACAGTTCTTGAGCCTTAGCTTCTGCTGCTTATTAAGGAGATGGCACCCAAAGAATAAGTTCAGGCACCAACTTAATTCTCCAAATAATATACAGAGCCCTTACAAAGACCCAACCTAGCCTGGTTATATCTCTTGCCTCTCACCAAAATCAGGGAATCCAATTCTATGAGACACCCAAGATTGTACATCAAACAAAAGTTTGTTCCACCTTCCAAACCTTGGAACTCTAATTAATTTTCTTTTTTGGTTGACTGTCACCTGCTTTTTTTTTTTTTCCTTTCTAGTAAATTTCATTCATTAAACAAATGTTTTCAGAGCCCTATTCTGTCCCAGGCTCAGAGATCCTCTCCTTGCAGAGATTGGACAATTCATGAACATTGATATGAGATAATTACAAGTTGTACTTTGTGGTCTCTCGCTAAGTCACAACTCACATAGGTGCTTCTCCAGAATGTGCTTCCTCAAAAGAATATCCCATAATTATACTTTTTAAATTTTTAAAGGAATAAAAACCTTAATGGGTACATACTACTCATATGTTTTTTACAACCTTCTGGAATGCTATACACACACACATACACACAACACAAAACAGTATTTCTCCTAGTCATTAGTATTAGAAAGGATATTTCACACTTTCTTTTCTTTCTGCTTAAAAAAATAAGCTAGGAGGGATGGAGTATACTATTGTTAAATCCTAGAGCTTTTATTTTTTTCCTCATTAATTCCTGTTAGTTTTGTGACATGTGGTTTCAAGAGTTAATAGTTTCCTTCCCCCCCAACACACACACACACACACACACACACACACACACACACTAAAAAAAGGTAGAAATGAATTAAGTGGCCTAGTCATATAATACTGTGACTCTCAACACTTACCAATTATTAGAATCATTTAGAGAGCAAACAATTCCTGACAAAACAGAATTTGTTCTAGTTCTTCATTGGCACTGATATTTTTGAAAGCACTTTAAGAAATGTTCAGCTGGAATTAAATTGTAACTCACAAATCCAACATAACATTTACTTCTGGATTTCTGTATTTGCCCTGCCAGACCAGACTCTCCTTTCCAACTTTTTCTTGCTTAACAAAATTTATTTTTTAGAATGATTTTAGGTTCACAGTAAACAAGAGTAGAAGGCACAGAAGTATTTACCTGCTGCCCCACACAGGCATGACCTGCCCCATTTCTCACCCACCAGAGTGGCTCCTGGTTGGTTATGCTGACCAACCTACATTGACACATCTTGATCTCCCAGAAAATCCCCTGTACATTTCTCTCTTGGCATTAAACATTCAGTCCGTCTGTACAAAATGTAAAGGCACATATCCACCACACCAGGTAGGTTCAGGGCCCTAACATTCCTCTGTGCTTTTCCTATTCACTTCTTTCTCCAAAACCCCTGGCAGCCATTGACCTTTTTACTGTCTCTGTAGTTTTGCCTTTTCCAGAATGTTATATAGTTGAAACATTACAGTGGGTAGTCTTTTCAGACTGACTTCTCACTTAGTAATATACCTTTAAGTTTTATTGCTGTCTTTTCATGATTTAATAACAATTACTTTTTAGGTTGATTATTTTTTCATGTCTCTGGAATTCTTAGTGATACCCCCTCATTCACTTCTGGCGTTAGGAATTTATGTTATCTTTCCTCTTAGTATGAGTGGAGGCTTGTAGATTTTATCAATCTTTTCAATCAACCAATTTTTTTCATTGTTATTTATGTTGATTTCCTGTTTTCATTTCAAATGATTTTGCTCTAACTTTTATTATTTCTTCTTATTTTTTTTCTTTCTGATTACCTTGGATTTAATTTGCTTTCCTTTTGCTAGCTTCTTAGGGTGGAAGTTTAGATGATTAATTTTAGATATTTTAAGATAGGTCTTCAATGCGATTAATTTCCTTCTAGCCACTGCTGTCACTGCATTACACAAATTTTGATAAATTGTCTTTTCATTTTCACTTAATTCAAAGCATTTTTAATGTTTCTCGAAACTTCTTCTCTGATATTTAAGAGTGTATAGTTTAATCTCCAAGTATAGTTTAAATCCACTGTCAGCTGAGAGAAGATATTATATTATTTCAGTTCTTTTAAATCTGTTAAATATGTTTAATGGCCAAGAATGTAATCTGTTTTGGTATTCATCTTTGGATGAAGTCATGTATGGTTCATTATTTACAATCAATTGGTGGTAATGTTGAGTTCACGTATATCATTATATCTCTGGATTGTAAACTTCACATGTGCTCTTGCCTGTAGGATTGTCTATTTCTGGTAGAGTGCGTCAAAGTCTTCAAATACAGTAGGGAGTTATTCTATTTCTCCATATAATTCTATCAGTTTCTGCCTCATAGTTCAACTCTTTTATTAGGTGTATCGTATATTCCTAGAAAATTCTTCCTTTTGTCTTATTTAATGCCCACTTTATTCCTAATGGTCTTTCCTTGGTCTAATGTCAGTTCTGTCTGAAATTAATATGGCTACTAGAGCTTTGTTTTGATAAATATTAGTATGGTATGTATTTCTCCATCCATTTACTTTTAATCTATATGTGAGTTCATATTTACAATGGATTTCTTATAGTCATCTTAGTAGGTCTTATTTTTAAATCCATCTCGACAATCGTTTACTCAATTGATGCATTTAGACTATTGAAAGTGATTATTGATATTGTTGCGTTAATAGGTCGTATCATTGCCACTATATATCACCTTTGGTTTTTGTTCCTATTTTTGTTTACTTTCATGGTTTCTGCATAATATTCAGGTGTCAATCTTATAACTGCTTCTCTGTAGGTAATGTGTATTTTTCATTTATTTTCTTTGAGGATTTTCTCTTTATCTGTGATATGCCCAAAGTGTGGTGTTTTTGTGATTTTGTTTTTGCATTTATCCTACTGACTGCTCTCTGAGCTTTGTCTATTTGATATTTAGTTAACGTATGACATTAATTTGGGTAAATTCCTAGTCATTATTATTTTGAATATTTCTTCTTCTATTCTTTCTTCTCCTGCTGGTATAAATACACCATCTCCATCTCTCTACTAACATTACCCATTTACTCTTGCATGCTGTCTACTTTAACCACTAGAGCCCTTGAAATGTTAATTACAGTTGTTTTTAATTCTTCTTCTGATAATTTTAATAACTAGGCCATATCTGACTCTGTTTGTAATGCTTGTTTGTTCGTTTTGTATAAATACACCATGTATAGTTGTCCCACAAGTCTTGGACATTAGGGTGTTTTTTTCCACAGTCTGATTTTTGTTTGTTTGGTTTTGGTTTTGTTTTTCTGTCAGTTTTTCAGTCTGGGAGATTTCTATCGAGATATCCTCAAGCTCTGGGATTCTTCCTCCAGCCATATTCATTCTGTAAAACTGTCAGAGGTGGTCTTCATTTCTGTGATAGTATTATTAATCTCTATGTTGGAGCAGGCCCAAAAATGACTGTAGTTAGGCTCCCCGTCCAAGATTTCTAGTGGGCTATGTTATGTCTTTAGTGTGTAGCCAGGGCTGAGAACTGGCTATGCTATGGTTAGTCAAGGTCAAAAACACTGTGATTCAGCATATAAACTCAAGGTCATAAACATTAACTTGTGAGTATGCACACCCCCCTAATGTTACAACCTGTGGGTAATGTGCCTTGTTTGAACTGTATATAAAAAGGGTCTGTGAAAATGGCTCTGGGAGCTGCTAATGGCTACAACTGCCTCCAATATAGATGACCAACATTCCCACCGTGCCTCACATTTTCTTTCAGTTGCTGAATTCTCAAGTCTGGTTTCCTGGGTCACAGCCCCTGCATGACACTCTAGCTTTTTGTTTGTTTGTTTGTTTTTGGTTCTTTCCAGGAATCTCCATCTCTCTACTAATATTACCCATTTACTCTTGTATGCTGTCTACTTTAACCACTAGAGCCCTTGAAATGTTAATCACAGTTGTTTTTAATTCTTCTTCTGATAATTTTAATAACTAGGCCATATCTGACTCTGTTTCTAATGCTTGTTTGTCTGTTGAAACTGGGATGTTGTGTCCTATGATTTTTTCACGATAGCCAGACATGATGTACTGAGTTTTAAAAAATAAAAATAAAAAACTGCCACAAGTAAGCCTTTAGTGATGTGGTGGCAAATTGGAAGAAGCAGCATTTTATATTCCCTTGACTGGGTACCGTCCTTCAGTGAGCTTATATCTCTGGACTATAAATGCCACAAATGCTCTCAGCTTTATCACTCCCATTAGGTTGACAACACAGCTAGATGAGAGTCGAGTTGGCTATTTCTATTCTTCATATGGAACACTAGAAGTGACCAAATTTGGGTATGCCCTATCTACCGAATCAGTTAGACTGCAATAAAACTGCAGCAGACCAGGCTCTGCTAGTATAGTCTCTCCTGAGTACAGACCTTGTAGAGAGTAGAACACTCTGGCATACTTCAAAATGGTGGCTTTTCTCCTCTCCCTGACAGAAGCAAAAGGCAATTTATTTCTGATACCCACTGTGAGGACCTGATAGAACTCCAGAAGGTAAAACTCACACAAGTGTGTGGTTTCCCTGAAGACCGAGTCCCCCTGGAGTTTTTGTCCTTGGTACACACTGAGCCTCTAGTCATTCTTTAATTATAGTCCAGGTTTCCCTATCTCAGCACTGGTCACCGTGGAGGTTTTATCTCCTATTTCTGCTCCTATAAGTTGAGATTCTCTGTATTTGCCTGGTGGTTTATCCAAATTTGGAAGCAACAAGATGTCCCATGACCTTAATTCCCTTCAACCTAACAAGAGTTTATTTTTCAGTTTATTCTGGTTTTTTTTCTTCTGTTTTTTTAAAAAAGTTTTTTTTTTCTTTTTATTTGTCAATGAACCTTTATTTAATTAATGTCGATATGTGGTGCTGAGGATCAAACCCAGGGCCTCACACATGCTAGGCAACCCCCCATTTTTTCCCCTTCTTGTTGCTAATTCAAAGATTCTTGCATGTTGGACCAAAACCCAGAGGTCTTCCTTCCCAACATTTTATTTTCTATCCTGTATCCACAGTTTCATGTATATTTTTACTGATAAAATATATATCATTTATCAACTCATTTCATTCTTATGTAGAATACTTTTGAACTTTCACATTTTTAAATTTAATTTTATTATTAATTTTTTTACTTTTACAAACTACATTTTGATTCATTGAAATTTCACCTTTTGATGACTGACAGATAACTAATTTTTCAGTTATCCCTATTATAGTGTCAAAAATGCCTAAAAAGTTTTACCTAAATCACTTTTGACTTTTGCATGAAATAATTTAATTGCTGCCTTAATTTATAGGGTGTTATCCCAGAGGCTGGGTGACAAGCATTGCAAGTTTCACTTTGATGATTAGCAAACTGAAGCAAAGTATTTCCACTAATTCAACACCATTGCTTAGAGACGTCCCATGATTCATAACAAATGGCAGCCTATAGTTTGTCAAGCAGAAAGTAAATAGTCATTCTACCTATTTGTATGTACTATCAGTACATACACTTGGGGAAAGTATTTTTCTATAGAAGAAAGTCCCTACACAGAAAAGAATTTTCAGGAATACATAAGAAAAACCATGTACCTCTATGTAAATGATGTGTTATGGAATGAAAGCATGGAACTTTCAATTATTTTTACTAAGTAAATAAATATCTATAAATGTATACTTATGATTCATTTTATTATGTCTAGAGCAGAAGTAAAGTAAGAAGAAAAGGAGAGAATAAGTGAAAAAAAATGAAAAGGGAAGGAGTAATAAAAGAACTGAGAGGAGAAAAAGTAGATGCATGAGAGGTAACAGGAAGGAAGACACTTGCATCTAGAGAGATGCTAGAACCATCTCCTTATGTGGTGCAAGGTGTGCCCTAATCAAGGCCCCTTAAGGGTGGAAACGGGAAATGAGCCCCTGGTTAACTCACTAATCCCCTGCATCTCACATGCTCAAAGAAGAAACTTCTTTTAAAAGGTATCTGTGGGTTTTCAGAAACCTCAAGGAAGGCTGGAGAGAAGAGGAATTGATACACAAATCACATGCAAAAGAGAGGGACAGAGAAAAGAGAGCATGAGTGAGAGGGAAAAGGAGGGGGGAGCAAAGAGATAGGTAAGATGATGCCACTTTGTCTTTGCAAGTGTTCGCCTTCTACTTTGGACCTCTTATGCCTTTTTTATACTCTCTTGCATTGTCAACTTAAACAGCATTTCTTCTGGGACGCTTGTCATTATCTAACTCTTCTGCTATCATTTTTCATATTCCATTAATAAGCCTGCTCTATTAATTATATCATCAAACATTTTCATATGCATCCACTCTTCTCAACTAAAAACCATTTCGAGTGCTTACCTTACATGCACAAGGTCCTGGGTTCAATCCCCAGCACCCCCCCAAAAAGAAACTATCCTTGGTTCAGATCACATAATTTTTCATGAAAATAATGGAGAGTATCTCCAGCTAGTATCCCTGTAAGCTTCTCTCCACATTCTCTGCATTAGACATTCTCAATCTGCTTTTCTTCTGGGAAAGATAACATGCAAGGTGTTCTCAAGCACAGATAACTTCTGATGAAACTGAAAATTAATAAATAATAAATAAAAACTTATGGGTAAAATATTAATTTATTTGCACATGTTTATAATATCTCAGTGCTGATAGACTTCGAGGAGTAAAGCCATGAAAAGAAGCCAGTTTTGTGCAGTTCTAGGCCAAAGGAGAACCATTCTTCATTCCCCAATAAGGAAAATCAGAAAACAAATGAATGGTAATTTTAATAAAGGATAATTTGTATACTGCCAGCAGCAAATTTAAAACACAAAACTGACCATATTCTTTCAACTTGAATTTTTCTATGGATCTGTATTGTCTACAGAATAAAGATACACATTTTTACTTGTTTGGATCCTGCCCATATCTTCAATTGTGACTGATATTAATCTCTATTCCAGTTCTACATTCCAGTCCTACATTCTAGTCCTACTGAACCACTTCAAAGTCTCTGAATGCTTCATTGCATCTCAGGTTTTTAGTAGTCCACTAATGTTAAAAATTGAGACCTGTTCAATGTAGTGGTGTTTATGTGAGCAAATAAAAAGATTCTAGAACAGGGAAGCATTCCCCACTAAATACATCTCAGAATATATCAGCCAACCATATGTGCAGTTTATATTCATAGCCAGAGAAAAGGAGTGACATACAGAAACAAGATGATCAAATGCAATTTGCTTTGTGTGGTCATTTTATTTATTTATTTATTTATTTTGGCAGTTTTCAGTCTCTAATTGGCTGGACATTCAGCTGCAATACTGGTTGATAGTCATTGGATTATGAAAGTAAGCTTAGGTTAGGTGTATGTTTACTTACATATAAAGCTAGGTTAAAAAGCATTATGTATAGAGGCCCTTGTGGACCAAACTTAGCTCTTAATCACAGAGAAGTACTGGTTTAGGCCAAATATATATCAGTTCAGCACTAGTTTTAAATTTATTCTATTTGTAATTGAAGAAACTAAAGGGTCATATGATGCAAGTTGCTGAATAAAGACAATGTATTTCATGATGGAATACAAAATAATGGAATTCTTCAAAAATTCAGAGGTCTAATGACCATTCACCTTAACTTCACCATCATTAAACTAACCTTAGTTAACTGACCTTACTTAAACTTACCACAGACATAATGACTTCACATTCCTCGTTATTTCCAATTTGCCTCCAAATCCGAAATGTGTAGCTTCTTCTTTGATACACTTTCATTTTTTTATCCATAAGAACAATAAAATATATGTAATGTAAATGTCATATACCATGTTCAATATCATGTAATATACTTGTCAAATAAACGGACTTAGTCAAATTTTTTTTAAGAAATCCACATGATTTTCTCTATATTGAATTTCAAAATTCTATTTCAAAGTATATTAAAGGAAATATATAAATAAATATCTTTATAAAATTGTATAAGAGTACTGAAGAAGAAGAGAGGAAAATGAAAAAAGAAAAACTGCATTGACTGATTTTCTAATTACTAGATCTAGGCATTTGATTCTGCCTGTATTTATGAAAAATATCAGAATTATTTTATTTTAAAAACTAACATAATAGAACAGACAGCTATTTATAGTTTCACAGTCTCATAATAGCTAAATGAAAACACCATTCTTCTACTGAGCTCTTTACTGAGTCTGAGCAATCAAGCTATGGAGCCCATCTAGATGAGTGGATAAAGAAAATGTGGTGTATATTCACAATGGAATATTACTCACCCATAAAGAAGAATGACTTTATGGCATTCATTGGTAAATGGATGGAACTGGAGACTACGATGCTAAGTGACATAAGCCAGTCCCCCAAAATCAGAGTTTGATTGTTTTCTTTGATATCCAGAAGCTAATCTAAAATAAGAGGGAGGGATAAAAAAAGAACAGAAGAAAGATTAGTAGAGTAGACAATGGGGAATGAAGGGAAAGGACGAGGGATGGGAGAGGGAAAGACATTAGAATGAATCTTATCTCTGCACATATATGAACATAACCATAGTGAATCTTATCATCAGGTACATACATAAGATACTAATTTTTTAAAAATATGTAAGTTAATAGCAGAAAGATCAGTAGAGTAAGACTAAGGGAAAATGGAAGTACTGGGGACTAAATTAGAACAAATTATATTCCATACTTTTATAATTATATCAATTATAATTGTCATATATAGCTAAAAATAACCTATCAGGAAAAAAAAACTATGACTATCAATTTATTAGCATTATAATTCCATAAATAAATGTTCATTTATAATATATTCTTAGAAATATTCCAATATTAAGATTGATCATCATTCATAAAGATATTAAAAAGAAATACTAAGTGTTAACAAAATTATTCCTGAATAGTAAGACAATGAGAAATATTGGTTTGCTTCCCTTCTTCTACCTACATGTTTTTTAACAATATTTTTATTTTTTTACTAGGAAAAAATAATTTGGTTGTTCATGAACATTTTAATTATGTGAACGTTGCTGAAATGAAGTGCATACCTATAATAATTCCATGACTGTTCTAATTACTAAGGCTATGCTACTGTTTGTTCTTCCAAATAAGGAACTGTATATATCAGTCCTCTGATTAAGTTTACATTTTCTTACAACTAGAGAGAAGACAAAGAGACTTGGGAAAGGTAATTTGTTGACAATTCAATGTAGCTTTCTCTCAGGGCAAAGCTTCTTTCGTCATCCACTGAAAATGTTATTGCTCATTACTTGTCTCAATTGGAATGGGATATTCCTGACCTGAGGTGATTCACAGTTTTAAACGCTCAGGCTGCCAGGTTACTGCAGTATTTCTCCTCACATCAGTGTCAGAAGCAGCCTGCACAGTCACCTTTTATTTGTAATTGTGTTGTTAAGAATGGAACTAGTGAAATGGTGGACAATGGCAGTCCGTGGGCTGGACAGAGTCCAGCCTCTGTACCTGTAAGACTGTCCAATGACACCAAATTATTTCACTGAGCAGACATGCAAAAAATATGGTGTCAAGCTGTCAACCGTAGAAAAATAAAGGTATGTATCATTTCTCAGTAATTTAAAAGAATGGAGCATGGCTTTTCTCAGGTAGGTTGTGTGTATATGTGTGTGTGTGTGTGTGTGTGTGTGTGTGTATGTGTGTGTAAAATTGAAAGGGGGAGAGTCAGAGAAAGAAAGAGGGACAGAGAATGAATCTGTCAAAATTGAAATACTTCGTTTTTTAAGAAACTACTTCTGCTTTCAAACTTTAATATCTATTATTTTTATTTCTCGGATATGCGATGCTCACTTAACCCTTAGAATCGCACACACTTGTTCTTCAACCTCAACACCAATCCCTGCTTTAGCAGGTGAAAAATTGTACTCATTCTCAGAGATTTGGTTCAAATTCTACTTTTTCCATGAAATTCTCCCAGACTGCATTAAGCAGCTTTATGCTCATACTTCTATTCAACCCGTTTATTCCTTGGTAACAATCATCTCCTATTGAAACAGATTGTACGTCTGTTGAGGATAGAGACAATAGAGTTCAATTTGTGTTGAAAAGCAAAATAAATATTTTTGAGGCAACCATCTTAGCAGCGTGGCTATCTGACTCTAACACTTCAACCCTAACTCTGGGAATATCAGCAAAAGATCTAAGCCTTCACTTCTTTAATATTAAACCTAGAATGATGATAAACTCTTATCTCACAGAGATGTTGAGAGGATTAACTCATGTATTGTTTATACAACTTTGGACAGGGCTTGGGACATTATGAATATTTTAAAAATAGCTCTCGATTTAATACTCAATAGTAACTTTGCTATTGTGTACATCATAAAGTCAAGTCACTCCTGCCTGATTGGTAGATAGATCAAATAGAGAACCTAAACAAAAATAAAATAATTGTACTTATTTAAATTTTTTAAAAATAAATAATTTTGTTAGTATTATCATTTATTCTACTCATTCCATACCATTGACCTTAAATGGAAAAATATTTCATTGAGTTTATTTTGCAAATAAACTGTATTTAATTTATCTTTTGGAAATTTTATGAAATCATTTTTAACAAGTTAAAAATGTAACTATATCCTTTATCAGATTTGTGATGAGAAAACATAGATATGCATTCTGAAGTTTTCCTTCACTAGAATCAGTTCCTGGGGATTCTCATTTGTAAGAAGATGGTTCTTGTCTGAACTGTAAGTTTAGACATCTAGTACATTTTTCAAGAAGTGATGAAGAGCACTATAACAGGTGACTTGATTTACGCAACTTTAATCTGATTTTTAGGTTGCCAATTAATCATTAAATGCCTATCTTTCTTTGTTTTTACAGAACAGATATTGAACCCAGGGGCACTTTAACATTGAACTACATTCCCAACCCTTCTAATTTATTTATTTTTATTATTTTCATTGGTACAGTATAATTGCAATAATAGTGGGATTCATTTCACCTCATCCATACATGCATATAGCATCATTTGATCAATCTCATTTCCTATAACTAACCTTTACCTCCTCTTCTGCCTCCCTGGGATCTACTTGCTGTACTCTACTAATCTCCCTTCTACTTTTGTTTTTGTTTTTGTTTTTGTTGTTTGAGACAAGTTCACACTAATTTCTGAGGCTGGCCTCAAATCTTTGATACCCCTCTCTCAGCCTCCTGAGTCACTGAGATTACAGGCATGCACTACCAAGGTCAGCATGCCCATTATTTTTGCATTCCATCTAGTTGAAATCTTAATCATTAGATAGTAAGCCCTACTGGGCCAAATTTAAACTGTGTTTGCACCAAGAAAATTATTTCAAGGCATTTTGATATAATTATTTATTTTAATCTTACACAATTATATTTAGTACTAAATGTTGAATCCAGAGCCTCCCACATACTAAGCAAATACTCTACCACTGAGTATGTCCTCAACCCCTTTTTTTTAAAGACCTATACAATGAAACTACAGAACACTAAAGAAAAAAATTGAAGAAGACTTAGAAGATGGAAAGATCTCTCATGTTCCTGGATAGGCAGAATTAATATTGTCAAAATGGCCATACTACCAAAAGTACTATACAGATTTAATGCAATTCCTATTAAAAGTCCAATGGCATTCTTCATAGAAATAAAAAATCAGTCAAGAAATTCATAAGGCCCAGAATAGCCAAATGATCAGTGATTAAAGCCAAAAGTGAAGCAGAAGGCATCACTGGTCTTATGATAAAAATCATACCACTGAGCTTATAATAACAAAAACAGCATGGTGTTGACATCAAAATAAGCATGAAACCCAATGGAATAAAATACACAGAGACAAATCCATATAAATACAGATAGCTCATACAAGATGAAGATGCCATAAACATACATTGTAGAAAAGATAGCCTCTTCAACAAATGGTGCTGGAAAAACTGGAAACCCATATGTAGTACAATAAAATGAAACCCCTACCTCTCATCCTACCAAAAATCAGCTCAAAGCAGATCAAAAACCTAGGTATTAGTCCAGAAACCCTACACCTACTAGAAGAAAATATAAGCCCCTCACTCCACCATGCAAGCTTAGGAACCAACTTCCTCAACAAAGTGCAGAAGTGAAATAAAATATCAATAAATGGGATAGTATCAAACTACAAAACTTCTTTACAGCAAAGGAAATAATCAAGAACATAAAGAGAGCCTTTCAGGTTGGGAGAAATTTTTTGCCACCTGCATCTCAGATAGTGTTAATTTCCAGAATGTATAAAGAACTCAAGAAACTTAACACCAAAAAACAAATAACCCAATCAATAAGTGGGCAAAGGAAATGAACAGATCCTTCTCCAAAGAAGAAATAGGAATGACCAGCAAATACGTGAAAAAAATGTTCAGCATCTCTAGCAATTACAGAAATGCAAATTAAAACTACACTGAGATTTCATCTCACTCCAGTCAGAATGATAATTATCAAGAATACAAGTAACAACAAATGTTGGCGAGAATGTGAGTAAAGGGAATGCTCGTACATTTTTGGTGGGATTGCAAATTGGTGCAACCACTCTGGAAAGCAGTATGGAGATTCCAGAAAACTTGGAATGGAACCACCATTTGACCCAGTTATGTCACTCCTCAGTATATACCCAAAGGACTTAAAATCAGCATATTACAGCCACATCAATGTTTATAGAAGTACAATTGACGATAACTAAGCTATGGAAATCTAGGTGCCCTTCAACTGATGAATGGATAAAGAAAATGTGGTACATATATACAATGGAATATTACTCAGTCATAAAAAAGAATGGCTTTATGACATTTGTAGGTAAATAGATGGATTTGAATACTATTATGCTAAGTGAAATAAGCCAATCCTCAAAAAACCAAAGGTTGAATGTTTACGTTCTCTGTTCTATGAATACCAACACACAACAAACAAGGCGGGGAAGAATAGAAGTTCAGTAAATTAGACAAAGAGGAATGAAGGGATAGGAGGGGGTGACAGGAATAGGGAGGACAGTGAATCTGACTTAAATTTCCCATGTACACATATAAACATACTGTAGTGAATCTCTACATCATGTGCAGCCACAAGACTGGGATCTTAATTAGAATATGATGTACTCCATGTTCATATTAATATGTCAAAATATACTCTACTTTCATTTGTAACTAAAAAGAACAAATAAAAAAGTTGTTCTGAGATGGAGGTCTCACTAATTTGCCCAGACTGGCTCAAATATGAAATTCTCCTGCCTCAGACTCCTGAATAGCTGAGATTACAGGTTTGTGCCTCCATGCCTGTCTACAATTGTTTCTTAAAGTTAAAAAGGAGTGTTAAAATGTTATAAATAACTTATGTCTCAAAATATACGCGATGCCTGTAAGAAATTTGGAACTGGATCAAAGAACTAATAATCATCAGACCTTGAAAAGTAAAGTCTTTGAGAATAGGTCACCATTCATATATCTTTTCCAATCCTTTAGATGTTATTTTCCAAAATTCAGTTTTGTGGTTTTAAGAAAACACTTGAGTTGAACCCTTAATGACTACTTCTTCCACCTATAAACTATCTTTACATTAAAGAAAAAAAATACCATCTTCTGCCTGTAAAATGCACACGTGGGGTTGTGCCCCATGGTGCTTTTTCAGGAATTTTACAAACACTGGGCACAACTGGTATTAGAGTAAGAGATGTGCTGGTAGAATAAATAAGATTCACCAGAGTGAAAAGAGTATTTCCTGTAAAATACCAGTGTATTTCTCTGATCCAGCACCTAAAAAGACCCAGAATCAGAGAAACAGGTGTGGATCAACAGTGCATAATAGAGGAATTTGGATGAAATTCAAAACAAATTACTTAGATCCTCTCCAGTTTGTGATATGAAGAAACTTTATTTGACATTTCATCCCAGGTCATAAGTTAAAAAACAAGACCGGACACAAAGGCAGTAAATGGTGTGGACTTAGGTCTCCCTGAGCAGAAACCCAAACTCTCACCCACTACTGTAAACTGGCATCAATGAGAGAAGTGTAGAAATTAATAGCCCAAGGGTGCTCCTACTTCACTTCCTTCCTTCTAAAATCCCATTGAAACAATGGCAGAAATACTTAAAATTTTAAGTATGTGAATATGAATGCCATTAGAATTCACAGGGAATACTACAAGGAGAGAACAGTGAGAATATTCAGAAAGTATAATGCAGTCAGATTAGCACCATTGTAGAGGTAAAGACAGGCTTCCAGGGCTGGGGATATAGCTCAATTGACCGAAGAGGAAGAGGGGTGAGTATTAAAAAGCGATTTCAACGTACAAAGACTCTGCAGCCCTGCACCCAGGGAGCAGTGATGGATCTCAGAGAATGGTGGCTGGAGTCATTGGTCAATTATGATCCCTGCGGTCAGAGATCTAAAAGATGCAACTTTCTGACCATTGCAACTTTTCCAGTCACTGCACCTCCTTCTTTATGGTGAAGGAAACAAGATGTGACAATCTGACTTTTACTTCAAGGGGATATGCTGGCATGCTCCTTTAAAAAGCAGTAGCCAAGTTGAGATTAACTCTAGAAGAGATTCCTTAGAGGCAAGTGCTACAAGGTAAAATGGGGAGGGAACCAGGAGAGGCTGAGAGAACCCTCCAACCAGGAAGAAGTTTTCACCCTGATTAAGGGAAGGTGGAAAGGAAGGAAGACTGGAAGGAAGCATTTTAGATTGTGGTACAGGCCTAGGAGAGTCCATTGTGGATTTTTTTCCCCCAAAACCATCACCAGCCAGTGAAGTTCCATACCTCCCAAGAATGGGCTTACCTTAATATTCCAGTTGGACTCAGTCACCTTCCATGGAAATGTGGCTTCTGTGCAAACTTGCTGGATTTCTGAGCATTCCATTGACAATACCCCCTGCATATTGAGATTTGAGAAAAAAATATCTTTCTGATCATCATGTTGGGGGTACAGATCAAAGTTCAATATTGAATAAAGAATTATTTTCTTTATAAATAAGGATAACTTTTAAAAATTTGTAAACACGATGTATATTCCAAAAAGAAAATGTAACTCTCTGATGAAAAAGAAAATTAAATTTTTTCTATCATAGACAAAAAATTTTCAAAATTGAAAGAATATTAATGTGAAAATATGTCAAATACAATCAAGAACAATGGGCTATGAACTAGAGATCACCTTCCAGAAGCCAATACCAGAGGCCAGATTTCCTTTAGGCCAGTTAATTCTTTACTGCACAGCATTTTTTAAGTGATGGAGTAGAAATTTATGATAATCAGTTATATTGACTAAAAACTGCTTAAAAGATCATGTTACCAAGTAAAGCCAATTTATTAGACCCACCATGGTAAGAGAGGACACCGCCATCAACAGATTCAAAGTAGTGTCTCAAAAAGCAGATGACGGGAGGATGTTATATATGTAGAGTGTTAGGGTCTGAGATCAAGTGGTAAAGTCTGGGGTTCAAGGCAGGAAACTGATTTAAATTGAGCAAAGTTCATAATACAGTGCTTTGGATTTGTGGACATATGAGGAGCACGTTGTATTCCCTCTTCATATGAAGATGAAGCACATCTTTTTAAGTAAACCATTTTTTGATAAGTTTTCTGTTTGCCTAGGTGAGCCATCTTTTCTCCTGCAAGAGCTTCTTGAAACAAATATTAAGTCATGTTGACACATGTGAACTCAGTGCTCACTTCCAAGTGTTTAGCTATGTGGATGTAAGTGGTCTGAGCTCTCCAGGGAAAGAACAGTATTTCAAAGCTCGTGTGAAAGTCTTAAAAAAACAGATATTACAAAAGATCCTGTTAGGCTACAGGTTTCTGTGAAATTTCTGAGTCTAGAACAAGTTGAGGCTTCTTCCCATAGAATCTTAGGTAATCAGTTAAAGAATAACTTTTAACCCTCCCAAGAGCTGTCTCCTTATCTTTATCATAGAAATAATACCTCCAGTGAGGCACTGAGCAAGATCATCTAAAGGACAAAGTCGATGTGCAAACCCAGTGTGTTGGACTCCCAAGACTTCCACCCTAATAACTTGTTTCACATGTTCTCATTCTGTGCTGAAATAACTGAAATATTTAGTATAATCATACATGTGAAAGTACTCTAGAGAACTTAGCACATGGTGGGTATCAATAAATATTTATGTATTCCTGATTTAGTTGAGATTATTGTTCTCTTGCATAAATTCAATGACCAAAAAGAGATCTAACTCGTAAAAGATATTTACATCACATTCAACAAAAACTTTTTGAGCTTGTGCAACAAAGTTTCTTTCATGCTTTTCGTAAATGAAATAATATGCATCCATTTGCCTGGACTGAGGGAGGAGCAGAGAGGTAGGAGTAGCAACTAAGGTGCCAGTACACAAAATGTTCTTCAGGGACTAGAGTTGTGAGAGGAGGGATGTAGGAACATGTCTTTGATATTAAAATGTGTTGCTTAACTGTGTATAGAGGAGTTTATTTCTTAGCAATAATCAACTCATTCCCTTTTACCCACAGTTCCCAAAGAATTCTTCATGCCAGCAAGTGAGTTGAGTATTCTTTTTCAGTTAAATTTTAATTTGTAAGTCATAGGCAAGGCTCCATTAAAGAAAGGAAAAAAATAAAAATAAAAAAAGCAGTGATAGCCTTTGTCCCAGGAACGTTCATATTGGGTGACAACAAGAGAGCATGGAAGGAGTACATAAAGTAAAATTGAAAACCTGCAAAATTGTTGGTATTGAATGGATGGATACTGTGGTATTTGCATCTATTTCAATGGCAATTGCTCAATGTCCCTGCAATTTCATGTCTTAAAAAGAGAAAGTTCGGAAAGGTGGAGGAAAATTGGGTTGGTCAGATTGTTCATTAAAATGGATTTCTTTAAACAAATGTTCCTAAACCAGCTACTGAATTTAGAACTTTTTTGCAGAAATACTTCACAGTTTTGCCAACTTACTGCCAAGGATCCAGCAAGTGGGAGCATTTTGTTCTCCTGGAGAATGGTAAAGCATTGTACTTAGTCAGCTTGAGCTGGCCTTCACATATTCCCATTCTTCTACATCTTGATTGATCCTTTAAATTGGCAATCGGGCTAGGGATGTGGGTCAGTGGAAGATTCCTTGCCGAACACACATGAGACCCTGGGTTTAATCTCCAGCACCATGAAATAAAGTGAAATAAAATAAAATGACAATCGCCAAATTCAGATAATACCTGATGGGGGGGGCAGTGATTAAAATTTTAGAATAAGGCAGTTAAGATTATCGGCAGTTCATTCTGTCGTGATCAGTGTATTTACATAAAACAAAAGGTCCTTGGGTGAGTGACCCAGAACCAGTGAGACTGACGGGGTTCACTAAGCACCCAGCGTCCTTCTGACTTCTTGTGCCATCTTCAGGGTGTATCTTCCATCCTCCTGATTGTAAGATGACCACTATCACCCGAGTAAAACATTGCATCATATTCCACCGGAGGAAGGAAGACGAACAGCAAAAGACCAAAGGTACACGCCAGCTGAGTTTGACTTACTTCCACCTGTTCCCTGGAATCCCACCCAGCAGTTTTTCTTTACACTTGTGGTTCCCAAACTAGGTACCAGTCTACCTCATGGCAGTGGCAAATTCATGAGGGAGGGATGATGGGATATTTTTTTTTAAGGAAAACATAGGACTCAACATTTATCAGACACTGAATGAATTCGAATTTGAGCAAATTCAGTTTCAACAATTGTTCCTGCTAAATTGAAATGATTTATCTTTAAAAAAAAAAAAAAACTGGGTTGCTGGGTGGGGTGGCACACACCTGTAATTTCAGCAACTTTGGGGGCTGAGGTAGGAGAATCATATGTTTGGGGCCAGTCTGTGTAGCTTAGCAAGGCCCTGTCTCAAAATTTAAAAAAAAATTAACAGGGTTAGGGTGTAGTTCAGTGGTAAAATACCCCTAAATTCCACCTCCACCACTGCAGGAAAGAAAAGAAAAGCAAATGCTGTGTAAAATCAATGAGGACCAGGAAGTGAAAGCAGTGGTGTCCAATCAGATTCTAAGGTTTGAAAAGTTGCACTGTAGTAAAACACATCCCTTTCATTAATAAGTAATTTTGGTTATTCAAAAATGAAATGACAGAGTTTTTCTTTCTGCGGATCTGCATTAGTTCTTCAAATGGCTGCTAACTTGTTAGAATATAGGTTTTTTTATTAAGTTATTTGGGTAGAACCACATAACACCGCAGTTATGTTTAACTTGGTTTAAGGGAGTCATGAAAAAATTACTAAGGCGCTAAGAACCCAGCAATCAAGAAAATTTGATAAACTCTGCCTTAAATATTTAAGCATCTCTAATGCAAAGGAGTGTAAAAGATTATAACTATTTTTATAATTTTTTATTTGTTTCAATTAGTTATATATGACAGTAGAATTCACTTTGATAAAACATATATGATGGAGTATAATTTTTCACTCTTCTGGTTATACATGATGTAGAATCCCACCGGTCCTATAGTTATATATGTACACAGGGTAATAATGTCTGATTCATTCTACTATCCTTCCTATCCTCAGACCCCTTCCCCTCCCTCACTCCCCTCTACCTAATCTAAAGTAACTCTATTCTTCCCTAGCACTACCCTCCCATTGTGAATTAGCATCTGCTTATCAGAGAAAACTTTAGGCTTTTGGTTCTTTGTGATTGGCTTATTTCTCTTAGCATAATATTCTTCATCTCCATCCTTTTACCAGCAAATGCCATTATTTCATTCTTCTTTAAGACTGAGTAATATTCCATCATGTGTGTGCATATATATGCCTACACACACACACACATATATATATATATACATATATGTATATTTATATATCACATTTTTTTATCCATTTATCCATTGAAGGGCACCTAGGTTGGTTCCATAGAGAACCCAAAAAACTTAACACCAAAAAACAAATAACCCAATCAACAAATGGGCAAAGGAACTGAACAGACACTTCACAGAAGAAGAAATGCAATCAATCAACAAATATAAGGAAAAATGTTCAACATCTCTAGCAATTAGAGAGAAGCAAATAAAAACTACTCTAAGATTTAATTTCACCCCAGTCAGAATGGCAATTATCATGAATATAAACAATAAATATTGATGAGGATGTGGGGGAAAAGATACATTCATACACTGCTGGTGGGACTGCAGAATGGTGTGACTACTATGGAAAGCAGTATGGAGTATCCTCAGAAAACTTGGAATGGAACCACCATTGACTCACCTATCCCACTCCTTGGTTTATACCCAAAGGACTTAAAATCAGCATACTACGCACATCAATGTTTACAGCAACTCAATTCACAACAGCTAAGCTATGGAACCAACCTAGATTATAACTTTATTTGAAGTTCTTCTTATCAGGAAAAAGAAGAAAATGAACATTGAACAGGTAGCAACCAAGTTCTGCCAAATAGATCAATCATTTTAATACTATGACTACTTCTCTTTTCTTTTGTAACTTTTTCTTTTCAAGTTCAAGCAAAGGAAAAATCAATAATCGGGAAAAATACAATAAATTACCAATGAATGGTCATACTAATTACTCACATACTAAGCATCATTTTTTTGTGAATGTTGTAGGACCTACATTGATTAATTACTTCAAATTATTATGTATTAATGTATCGTAAGTTTTCATTTAAGTTTGATAATCGTCATGGTCAATCACAAAGGACGTAATAAATGATGGTTAAGTTAATCATATTATGGAATTCAACTACCATCTGTCAAAACTGTATGTTGATTATTAAAAGAATTAGTTCAGCTTTCTTAATACCTCAAAAGAAGTAATATAGAAATTAGAAATTTAAGATTCCGTATTTAGCAATGAAAAAACTTCAAGCATTTACTGAAAGCGTTTAAAATTGGCATTCATCTATGTTAAACTCATTCTAAGTCAATAACCTGGGGCTATATTGAATTAAGGGAGACAATAATTATTGAAGAATAGGTTCTTTAAGACTCTATTTTACCACACCATATATATTGTATGATAATTGTAATGAAAGTACATAAAAGAGATAACCAAATAGTACTTAAAGAACTAAAACACCCATACTAAATTTAACTTCAACAAATTGATATTCATTTAGATTATAGAACATGGGTATAATGTGCTCCCTGGTAATCACATCCAGAATCATTTAAACTGTGAAATGCACAGTGGCTACATCAGCCTGAAGATTATAAACACATTATGAAAAGAGTCACTGACATATCTTTAAAAGACACAATGCCCTTGGTAAATGTGACAGAAATGTTATTCTAAGCCAAATTTGTTACCTAAGACTTTAGAAACCAAATGAAGAATAACTTATGACATAAATTAAAGTTCCCCCCTCTAAAAAATCAATAGAAAAAAAAGAAAAAATATAAACTCAAACTGAAAGTCAGGGAGTAGTCTATTATTGTTTATATTGTTTAATGTTTACTATAATGTGAACTTATTGATAGTAAGAACTAAAAAAGTCCAGTCTAGCATGATGCCAATGTCACTGTGGTGAAAGAACTGAAATAATCATCATGTGCCTCCTTGACTTTCACAGCTGGGAGGGACATGATGGCCTAACCACAGGTTGCCTTCCCCCCTCTGCTGTCATGAATAAGTTCCCTAACCAGACCACCCTCACCAAAGGAGCCAGACACAGTGCCTGCTCATCCCTGAGTGTGGGCTTCAGTTTCCCGCCAACCTGCAGAACTATTCCAACAGACTCCAACCCATCTTCCCACAGAAACCAGAGCCCTCCCTGGTCATAGGTGACTAAGAAGCCTATCTCCCATGGCTCTGCTCCTTCATGCTCTGCCTACGTACAACCACCACGGCCCTATAGGGTGTGTGCTGTACTCCCCGCCCTCATTCTGTGTACACCCAACAAACCTCTCAGGATCTCATCTGTCCAGTGCCAGTGTCTTCTATTTGACCTTCTCTAGAATGTGATCCTGGAATGAGATTACCTCCCTTACCAATGGGGTTGAAGAGGTGGTGATCAAAACACTCATAAAACACAGAACTCAAAAATATTCCAGAACTCAGAGATATAAATAAATAATATTACTAATAAAATGGAGATGATACAAATGATCGTCACTCATACAACTTTCCACTGTCAGGGACTGTTGTGAATGTCATGTCTCCTGTCACTTAATCCTTTGAGCAGCTCTTTGAGTTTTTAACACTTTATAGATAAAGAAAATGAGACGAAGTGACTTATTCAAGGCTATTCAACTAGTTGGACAATAGTTGAGATTCAAATTTAAGTATTCTGATATCTTTAAAAGACAAAATTTTCAATTCATATGATGCTAATTCATACATTTCAGTCCCATTGAGGGATTACCTAGTGTCTTTCAGGACAGAGTTCATCAAACATCTATTATATAATGAATTTTTTAAAAAGAAAATAGTATTTATTGAATCATATTATGAACAAGTAATTTCATCACGAGACTGAAATATTTCTACATAAATTAAAATATAAATTGATAATCAAAAACAGATTTTAAAATTAATATTCAAAGTGAGGGGAGTGAGGCAGCGGGGATGGGAAGGACAGTAGAATGAGAGAGACATTATTACCCTCTATGCATGTGTGATTACACTACCAGTGTGACTCAGCACCAGGTACAGCCAGAAGATTGCTCCATTTGTGTACGTGTGTCAAAATGCATTCTACTGTCATGTGTAACTAATTAGAACAAATTTTTTAAATGGAAAAAAAGTTCACTGCATAGCAAATTTGATATATTGAACTTTTATGAACATCAATTGATGCCAATGGGTTTAGTTATAAGCAGATGTTATTAGACTGACCCATTAAAGCATGATGGATCCTCATTCAACATTGTGATGACCTTTTTAAATAGTGAACTTGAACCATTTAGCATTATTTAGATGAGCTATTCTACTTCATAGTAGATACCAAAATTTAACATTAAAAACAATCATTAAAAATAATTTCTTATGTATTTATTTATACAATGCTAATAAAGAAATTCACATTATATATAAAGACAGAATCATTGATATATATATATACACATAGATACATATATTTACCAACTGATGGTGTAAATATAGCAAAACACCTACAAACAGTATTCTTTGTTCTTTTGAATTTCAAATGTCATGTGCTACATGATAAATTGGTTCTTACCAAATTTTATTTTAAATACTGTGAAATGTTTATATGAGACTAGGAAGGAAGTTGGATTTCTCTTTTCACAAAGAAATTGTATTAATTTCTGCCACTGTTCTTTACTCGGTACTAAACAATAATTAAAGTAGTATATTTTTTCCACTACTACATGTCATTTTGGTGTTTCTTTAAAGCCACAGTCATGGTTTATGAGTAAGTTAACATCTTCGTATATTAAAATGTCATTTGATTTGTTACTGCAAAAAAAATAATATTGTTTTAATATCTGAAAAAAATTCAACATCAGTACAAGTATAGAACCACATCTCAAGATATTCTGATACTGGAAGATGCCATCTTATTAGGAGATGGACATTTTAACAACACCCTGAAAGTCAAATGATTTTTTATGTGAGTAGTGCCATGAAATTATAGATACAAATAAAAATCAGGCACCAAGATTGCATGGCAGGATTCAGAGGTGAGATCTGGTTCAGGCAGAATCTACCTTTACTAAATGTTTCATCATCATAACCTATTTAGAACTGTGCTGGGGGACTGCATGGATATCTGGGTTAAGTCTTCCCAGCAACACTAGGCAGCCAGTACTATTATTATTTCCACCTAAGTATAACAAGTAGAAAAAAATAATCTAACCCAAACAACTTTAAAACTATAAGGAAACAACAAATTCTATTTCAACTTAACTAGTAAAAGTTGTTCTGAGGATAAATTATCATAGATGAACAAGATTTCCTAATTATACTTCACAAAAGAGCAAAAATAGTTTAGCAACTTACTCCGGAAAACACTATCACCAGTAACAAAGCTGTAAACCATCTAAAATAATTTACTTCCCGAGACGAACAGCTAGTTTATCAAGGTTGTTCTGATAAACAGCAGCTCATTCATTAAGACGTGCTTCCAGACCTTCGGGTCACTGATTACTGCAATCAAAAGCTTTTACATTAGTATGTAAAATTTACCTTTTAACATCACCCATGCTGGGCCCTAACCTGTTCCCTTTCCTTATGTCCTCCTTTTACATGCTGCTAAGACTCTGTTAAAGTAATGTACTCCTAAATGGCAGTAAGTATAATAAACTCTCACAATGAGTTTTTTTCTGGAGATCTTTTTGGGTATTTTTGGCACAATTTTACAGGAAAGGGAATGGATGCACAAAGAAATTACATATAATAAAAAGCAGAGTAAGAAAATACATTAGGCTCTTAAATAATTCTACCATCACTTTTAAATAAATGAGAATAATGTTACAGTATGCACGAACATCAGGAACTATGTACCTTTTTGTTGGAATGGTCATTTCTAATTTATCACCCAATAAGAGTAAAAGACTAGTTTTTTTTTTATTTTTTTTTATTCATTCAAATGAGGTAAAACTTTTCATTTCTCTGGTTGTGCACAATGTAGAATCACACCATTTGTGTAATCATACATGTACATAGGGTAATGATGTTTGTCTCATTCCATTATCTTTCCTTCTCCCCACCTCCTCCCCACCACTAAATTCCCTCTACACAATCCAATGTTCCTCCATTCTTCCCTTACCCCCTCTCCCTCTGTTATGTATCATCATCCATTTATCAGAAAAAAAATTTGGCCATTGATTTGGGGAGATTGGCTTATTTCACTTAGCATGATATTCTCCAACTGCATTCATTTAACTGCAAATGCCATAATATTATTCTTCTTTATGGCTGAATAATATTCCATTGTGTATATATACCACAGTTTCTTTATTCATTCATCTATTGAAGGGGATCTAGGTTGGTTCCACAATCTAGCTACTGTGAACTGAGCTACTATAAACATTGATGTGGCTGTGTTACTGTAGTATGCTGATTTGAAGTCTTTTGGGTATGAACCAAGGAGTGAAATAACTGAGTCAAAAGGTGGGTCCAGCGGACCAGAGGGTGACTGCATCTCCAGTCGCTCCAGAACCCAGGATTCAAGACGGGGAGGCATTGAGAGACTCGGACTAAAATAGAGCCACGGGGTGAGTCTCCCCCACCGGGTGAAGCTCGGCCTGGGCAGCAGGCACTGATAGGGGCGGCTTATCAGAGCAGGGCAGGGCAGCTAGAGTCTTCCCCAGGCAGCCCTGCACACTCTGGCGGTGGGCTCCTCCCACATGGCCAGCTTCTCCAGCTTCTCGGAGCAGGCCCCCCAATGAGAGCCTTTCTGCACAGAACCAGCTCCAAGTCCCGGAGCCAGTGCGGTGTGCTCCGGCCCACAAGCAGCTTCAGGGACCAGGACAGGGCAGCCAGGGACTTCCCCAAGCAGCCCGGCCCCCTCCGTCGGGAGGCGCCTTTCAAGGCTAGCTTCTCAGAGCAGACCGCCCAGTGAGAGCTTTTCTACACAGAGTCAGCCACAAGTCCCCAAGCCAGTGGAGAGCTCCGACCTCCAGGCAGCCTCTGGGATCAGGGCAGGGCAGTCAGAGACTTCTCCAGGTGGCCCTGCCCCCTCCGGCCGCAGGCTCTTTCCACAGGGCGATCCAAGATGGCGAACTAGAGGGTGACTGCATCTCCAGTTGCTCCAGAACCTCGGATTCAAGAAGGGGAGGCATTGAGAGTCTCAGACTAAAATAGAGCCACAGGGTGAGTCTCCCCCACTGGGTAAAGCTTGGCCTGGGCGGCAGGCACAGATAGGGGCGGCTTATCACAGCAGGGCAGGGCAGCTAGAGTCTTCCCAAGGTAGCCCTGCTCACTCCAGTGGTGGACTCCTTCCACAGGGCCAGCTTCTTGGAGCAGACCCCCCAGTGAGAGCCTTTCCACACAGAGCCAGCTCCAAGCCCTGGAACTAGTAGCGGGCTAGGGGCAGCTTTCTTCAGAAGCAATGCATTTTTAAGTTCCTCCAAGACTTCAGGCCACTGAAGGCTGGGAGGTGATACACTGGAAATGTACAGGGACACTATAAGCCAATAGAGGAAATCTGCAATATCTCAGAGTCCCATTGACATCTGCCCAATATGAGAAAACAAGGGAAGAAAAGGTCCCAAACAAACCTAGATACTATATCAATAAAACCCAATGACAGCACAGCAGAAGAAATGTCAGATAGGGAGTTCAGAATGTACGTAATTAAAACAATCAGGGAAGCAAACGAGGAGATGAAAGAGAAAATGCAGGCATTGAAGGAAGAGATGAAACAGCAAATGCAGACATTAAATGAACGCATCAATCAACAGTTAAAAGAGCAAATATGGGAAGCAAGAGATCATTTCATAAAGAGTTAGAGATACTGAAAAAAAAAAAAAAAAACAGAAATCATTGAAAAGAAGGAAACAATAAACCAAGTTAAAAACTCCATAGAAAGCATAACCAACAGGATAGAACACCTGGAAGACAGAACCTCAGACATTGAAGAAAAAATATTTAATCTTGAAAAAAAAGTTGACCAAACAGAAAAGATGGTAAAAAATCATGAACAGAATCTAAAGAATTATGGGATATCATGAAAAGGCTAAATTTAAGAATTATTGGGATTGAGGAAGGCTTAGAGAAACAAACCAAAGGAATGAGCAATCTATTCAATGAAATAATATCAGAAAATTTCCCAAATCTGAAGAATGAAATGGAAAAACAGGTACAAGAGGCTTATAGGACTCCAAATATACAAAATTACAACAGACCCACACCAAGGCACATTATTATGAAAATGACTAACATACAAAATAAAGACAGAATTTTAAAGGCCGTGAGAGAAAAGAATCAAATTACATTCAGGGGGAAACCAATAAGAATATCAGCAGATTTTTCAATCCAGACCCTAAAAGCTAGAAGGACCTGAAACAACATTTACCAAGCCCAGAAAGAAAACGGATGCCAACCAAGAATCCTATACCCAGCAAAACTTACTTTCAGATTTGACGACGAAATAAGATCCTTCCATGATAAACAAAAGCTAAAGGAATTTACAAAAAGAAAGCCAGCATTACAAAACATTCTCAGCAAAATATTCCATGAGGAAGAGATGAAAAACAACAATGCAAATCAGCAACGGGAGGAACTAGCCTAAAGAAATAGCCAAATAAAGGAGAAACCACATCATGTCAAAAAACAAAAATGAGTCAAATGACTGGGAATACAAATCATATCACAATAATAACCCTGAATGTTAATGGCCTGAACTCATCAATCAAAAGACATAGACTGGCAGATTGGATTAAAAAGAAAAATCCAACAATATGCTGCCTGCAAGAGACTCATCTCATAGAAAGAGATACCCGTAGACTAAAGATGAAAGAATGGGGAAAAACATACCATGCACATGAACACAGCAAAAAAGCTGGAGTATCCATCCTCATGTCAGAAAATGTGAACTTCAAGCCAAAACTAGTCAAAAGGGATAAATAAGGACATTACATACTGCTTAAGGGAAGCATAAATCAGCAAGACATAACAATCATAAATATCTATGCCCCAAACATTGGCTCGTCCACGTACGTCAAACAAATCCTTCTCAATTCCAGAAATCAAATAGACCACAACACAATAATACTAGGCAATTTTAACACACCTCTCTCACCACTGGATAGATCTTCCAAACAAAAATTAAATAAAGAAACCATAGATCTCAATAACACAACCAACAATCTGGACTTAACTGACATATATAGAATATACCATCCAACAAAGAACGAACACACTTTCTTCTCAGCAGCACATGGATCCTTCTCTAAAATAGACCATATTTTATGCCACAAAGCTACTGTTAGCAAATACAAGAAGATAGAGATACTACCTTGTACTCTATCAGATCATAATGGATTGAAATTAGAAATAAATGACAGAATAAAAAACAGAAACTTCTCCAATACCTGGAGATTAAACAATATTCTATTATATGAAGAATGGATAACAGAAGACATCAGGAGGGAAATTAAAAAATTCTTAGAAGTAAACGAGAACAAAGACACATCATATCAAAATCTCTGGGACACTATGAAAGCAGTACTTAGAGGAAGATTTATTTCATGGGGCAAATTCAACAAAAGAAGTAGAAATCAACAAATAAATGACTTAACACTACAACTCAAAGCCCTAGAAAAAGAAGAACAGACCAACACCAAAAGTAGTAGAAGACAGGAAATAGTTAAAATCAGAGCCTAAATCAAAGAAATTGAAACAAAAGAAACAATCGGAAAAATTAACAAAATAAATAGTTGGTTCTTTGAAAAAATAAACAAAATTGATAAACCCTTAGCCACACTAACAAAGAGAAAGAGGGAGAAAACTCAAATTACAAAAATTCGGAATGAAAAAGGAGCAGACATGAGTGAAATACAAAACATAATTAGAAGCTATTTTGAAAATCTATACTCCAACAAAACAGAAAACCTCGAAGACATCAACAAGTTTCTAGAGACATATGAATTACCTAAACCGAACGAGGAGTATATACACAACTTAAATAAATCAATTTCAAGCAATGAAATAGAAGAGGTCATCAAAAGCCTACCAACAAAGAAAAGTCCGGGACCAGATGGGTTCTCAGCCAAGTTCTATAAAACCTTTAAAGAAGAGTTCATTCCAATACTCCTCAAAGTATTCCATGAAAAAGAAGAGGAGGGAATCCTCCCAAAATCATTCTATGAAGGCAATATCACCCTGATACTTAAACCAGACAGAGACACATCGAGGAAAGAAAATTTCAGACCAATATCCTTAATGAACATCAACGCAAAAATTCTCAACAAAATTTTAGCAAATCGCATCCAAAAATATATTAAAAAGATAGTGCACCATGATCAAGTGGGTTTTATCCCAGGGATGCAAGGTTGGTTCAACATCCAGAAATCAATAAATGTCATTCACCATATCAACAGACTTAAAGTTAAGAATCACATGATTATTTCGATAGATGCAGAAAATAAAATACAGCACCCCTTCATGCTCAAAACAATAGAAATAATTGGGATAGTGGAAACATTCCTTAACATTGTAAAGGCCATCTACACTAAGCCCATGGCCAGTATCATTCTAAATGGTGAAAAACTGAAAGCATTCCCCCTAAAAACTGGAACAAGGCAGGGATGCCCTCTTTCACCACTCCAATTCAACATTGTCCTTGAGACTCTAGCCAGAGCAATTAGACAAACCAAAGAAATTAAAGGGATACGAATTGGAAAAGAAGAACTCAAACTATCCCTTTTCGCTGATGACATGATTATATACTTAGAGGAACCTGGAAATTCCACCAGAAAACTTTTAGAACACATAAGTGAATTCAGTAAAGTAGCAGGTTACTACTACAGTGAATTCAGTAAAGTAGCAGATCAATGCTCATAAGGCCAATGCATTTTTATACATAAGTGATGAATCTTCAGAAAGAGAAATTAGGAAAACTACCCTATTCACAATCGTATTGAAAAAAATAAAATACTTGGGAATCAATCTCACAAAAGAGGTGAAACCTCTACAATGAGAACTACAGAACACTACAGAAAGAAATTAAAGAAAACTTTATAAGATGGAAAGATCTCCCATGTTCTTGGATAGGAAGAATTAATATTGTCAAAATGACCATACTACCAAAAGTGCTATACAGATTCAATGCAATTCCAATTAAAACCCCAATGATGTACCTTAACAGAAATAGAGCAAGCAATTATGAAATTCATCTGGAAGAACAAAAAACCCAGAATAGCTAAAGCAATCCTCAGTAAAAACAGCAAAGCAGTGGGTATTCTAATACCAGATCTTCAACTCTATTACAAAGCAATAGTAACAAAAACGGCATGGTATTGGTACCAAAATAGACAGGTAGATCAATGGTACAGAGTAGAGGACACGGACACAAACCCAAATAAATACAATTTTCTCATACTAGACAAAGGTTCCAAAAATATGCAATGGAGAAAAGATAGCCTCTTCAACAAATGGTGCTGGGAAAACTGGAAAACCATATGCAACAGAATGAAATTAAACCCCTATCTCTCACCCTGCACAAAACTCAACTCAAAATGGATCAAGGACCTCAGAATCAGACCAGAGACCCTGCATCTTATGGAAGAAAATGTAGGTCCAAACCTTCAACTTGTTGGCTTAGGATCAGACTTCCTTAACAGGACTCTCATAGCACAAGAAGTGAAAGCAAGAATCAACAACTGGGATAGATTCAAACTAAATAGTTTTCTCTCAGCAAAAGAAACTATCAGTAATGTGAAGAGAGAGCCTACAGAGTGGGAGAATATCTTTGCCACTCATACTTCACATAGAGCGCTGATTTCCAGAATCTATAAAGAACTCAAAAAACTCTACACCAAGAATAAGAATAATCCAATCAACAAATGGACTAAGGAAATGAACAGACACTTCAAGAAGAAGATATACAAGCAATCAACATATATATGAAAAAATGTTCAACATCTCTAGTAATAAGAGAAATGCAAATCAAAACTACCCTAAGATTTCATCTCACCCCAATTAGAATGGCAATTATCAAGAACACAAGCAACAATAGGTGTTGGCGAGGATGTGGGGAAAAAGGTACACTCATACATTGCTGGTGGGGTTGCAAATTAGTGCAGCCACTCTGGAAAGCACTATGGAGATTCCTCAGAAAGCTTGGAATGGAACCACCATTTGACCCAGCTATCCCACTCTTTGGCCTATACCCAAAGGACTTAAAATCAGCATACTACAGAGATACAGCCACATCTATGTTCATTGCTGCTCAATTCACCATAGCCAGATTGTGGAACCAACCTAGATGCCCTTCAGTTGATGAATGGATAAAGAAACTGTGGCATATATATACAATGGAATATTACTCCACCATGAAGAATGATAAAATTATGGCATTTGCGGGCAAATGGATGAAATTGGAGAATATCATGCTAAGTGAGATAAGCCAATCTCAAAAAACTAAAGGACGAATGATCTTGCTGATAAGCAGATGAGGACATATAATGGGGGAGTGGAAGGGGTTAGCGTTAGGGTTAGGGTTAGGGTTAGGATTAGGGCTAGGGATAAGGAGAGTGGTAAGAATGGAGGAAGGAAGGACTGTATAGAGGGAAAAGAGGGGTGGGATGGGTAGGGGGTAAGGGAAAAAAATAACAGTATGAATCAAACAACATTACCCTATGTAAATTTATGATTACACAAATGGTATGCCTTGACTCCATGTACAAATAGAGAAACAACATGTATCCCATTTGTTTACAATAATTTAAAAAAAAAAAAGGTAGGTCCATTCCAAGTTTTCTAAGGAATCTCCATACTGCTTTCCAGAGTGGCTGCACCAATTTGCAACTCCACCAGTAATGTATGAGTGTGCCTTTTATAAAGAACTTAAAAAACTACACCAAAAATATAAAAGAAGCCAGTCAATAAATGGTCTAAGGAACTGGGCAGACATTTCAAAGAAGACGATATACAAGCAATCAACAAATAGATGAAAAAATGTCCATTATCTCAGGTAATTAGAGAAATGCAAATCAAGACCACCCTAAAATTTAATCTCACCCGGATTAGAATGGTTATTATCAAGAATACAAGAGAGACCTGTTAATAATGATTAAATAGATTCACAAGCATAATCAGGACTGAAACTGGCAAACCAAAATACTCATCATACCTCTCTTTCACATTTTTAAATCCCCAGAGAATAAATCCTCAACTCTCTAACCATAAGACAAATAGGCAGAAATATAGAGAAATTAAAATAGTTATAAGCCATTGGAAAACTCTGATGCATCTCAAATAGTCACTTTTTTATTTGTCCAAGGGCCTATACTTTTTGTACGAATATAGGTACGACTTTTACAACAGTTTGTAGATTGAGCTAATACTAAATTTAAAATAATAATGTCCTAAAAGATTTAAATCACTTGTAGAGAGCCATTCCTTGTTCGTTTGATAATGAACAAACGTAAAATGTGATTCTTTTGGAACTACTTCATTTTCCTCAGCAAAACATTAGAGATTCTAATGGTACTTCATTTCTACAAGTTAAACATCATTTGGAGTCAGAGAAAAAGTGCTGAAAGAACAAAACATTTCCCCCAGTGAGTTGATAATGTTAGAGCTTCAGTAGTTATGGCATAAAAATAAAATTTAAAGGGTATGTTATGATTTGAAGGAATTTAAGGAGTCAAATAAATACTTGTTTCTTCCCCTTTTAGGTCTGAAAAAAATGAGAGCGAGACATACAAATTCTACTCATATATCATTTTTATTTTGAGTGAAAGACACAGGAGAACATAGTTTTGACCAGCAATTTCGTCAGACATCTTACTGCCTTACTCTGGATGAGACGGACACGTCTTTAGGCACAGGCAGTCCTGAGTTCTTGCAGGCTTCCCACGGCAGGCACAAGGAGATCCCAATTCAAGCACTTTGCAGCAATCAGGATGAAGAAGTAAGAACAAAAAAGCAAAATTTCTCAGTTACTCCTCTAAAACTTATCAAATGAGTCATCCTTCCTAAAGGAAAGGAAACTAGAGGCCAGGGATACAAAGGTTGCCTCTATCAGAGAGACGGGTGCTTAGCACATCCTTATTTAAATATTGGAAACATTCCTAGGACACATCAATCATACTAAAATTAGTTCTAATTTTTTATTTTCCATCAAAATTGGGTAAATGATTTTTTTAAAAGAAAGGAATGTTTATATGTTTGTGTGTTTGTTTTTGTTCTTCTTCCAGGGAACAATTGACAGAAAGTAAATTCAATACTTTCATTGAAATTTCTCTATACTGAGGACATAGAAAATAGCCATGTGACTAAGGAAAATAATCAAATGGGAGAAAATATAAAAATCATAGAAAAATATTTAAATGTGAGAATAGATAGAAATTGTAAACTCTATATCCCAAATCATCTAAATGTGATAGGCATAAGAATCAGTAGGATCAACTAAAAGTTCCATAAGAACTTTTGGCCAGGTCTGAAAAAAATGAGAGATAGACATAAGTTTGCTCATATATCATCTTTATTTCTAATGAAACACACAGGAGAACAGGGATTTTGTTTTGTTCATTTGGTTGGTTGGTCGATTGGTTGGTTGATTGGTTTTTGGCTTTTTGTGTTTTTTTGTTTTGTTTTGCTTTGTTTTATTTTTTTAACCAGGGCTTGAACCTAGCGGCACTTAACCACTGAGTTATATCCCCTGCCTCTTTTTTATTTTTTTATTTTCAGACAGGGTCTCACTAAGTTGCTGAGGCTGGCTTTCATCTTGCCATCCTTCTTCCTCAAATTCAGAGCCACTGG
This sequence comes from Sciurus carolinensis, assembly GCF_902686445.1. Lineage (NCBI taxonomy): Eukaryota > Metazoa > Chordata > Mammalia > Rodentia > Sciuridae > Sciurus > Sciurus carolinensis. The sequence continues at coordinate 134,669,380 of NC_062215.1, forward strand.
GATTGCCAGCATGCACCATCACACTGGGCTGAGAACACAGTTTTGATCAAAAATTTCACCAGATACTACAGTAAAGTGTAGGACAAGCTACCTTTGAGAAAGGTGGCTGCCAGATTTATATTGATGGTATGCAGAATTCAGTAACACTAAATTAATCTTGCAATAACCCTGTTTATAGTTTTCCAATGAATGATGATCTAATTTCCATTTCTGAGGTTTTTTTCTGTTCACGTGACTGCTGAAGATGGAGGAACTGCAATGGTCCCTGAAACACTAAAGATACTTTCTGTAAGTGCCAAAACTACTAGTGTTTAGTGTCACCATAAAGCCGTAAGGAGGGTAAAATTCCACAGAATGGTTTCTATGACCACAACCAACTACCTTAAAGTGAAGTACAATTCCTGATGGAATTTATTTAAAAGTTGGTAAATGTTCAAATTTCTGTCAATATTTAGTAAATAAAATATATTTAAAATCACTCTTGCCTGTAACCGTAATTAAACTGAGATAAACTTTCAGATTTTTCAAAATATAGCATTTTTCGTAACTTTTATCATGGCTCTCATCTAAGTATCTAGATAACTCAGCTGTTTGGGATTTTTTGTTTTCTTTTGTTTCGTCTTTTGCAGGACTGGAGATTAAATCCAGGTACTACATCCCAAGCCATATTTGTATTTCAATTTACTGTATTGAAAAAATAACCCCTCTCAATTTTTGCAATTATGTTGGCAAAAATTTTTATTATTATGGCCACCAATTCAAAATTATTTCAGCCATTTCAAAATTATTTCAATGTATCAACTGAGCTCAAAATTTAAATATTATTTAACATACTCAGTGAACTGCATTATTTAACATACTAAGTACTGTTGTTGCTTATCAAAAATTATTTCCATCATATATATTTTTGATTCTATAACTATCTAATTACATTGGAACTATTCTCTATGACAAAAAAAACAAGGTTAAATATTTAACTTCACAGTGGCAGAGTGCTTGCCTGGCATGTGTGAGGCACTGGGTTTGACCCTTAGCACCACATTAAAAAAAAAGAGAGAAAGAAAATGAAGGCATTCTGTCCATCTACAACTACAAACAAAATTTAAAAATAAATAATAATAAAGATTTAACTTCATGTTAGAGTTGAAAACTAGTTTTCCACCTCTTCGATTAATTCCATTTCTATATCAGAATTTTTCATTCAGATAATGATGTTATTTTGACATTCTAGTATTTAAAAGAGGTTATTAGCTTCATATAATCCCATTTCTCAGTAAAGCTCCATACACATCTTCACATTTTGTTATTTAAATCTCCTTCAGTTCCAGGAGAACACTATTCAAATAGTACCCTTGATAGAGAAGAAGGAGTATTAGCCTAAATCAATTCTTCAGATGTGATGGTTCAAATTGGTTCCACTCAGAACAAGTTTGATCCCAAAAATATTGGAACTACACATATTGAATATACATGTAACAGTAAATTACCAATTTAACATAATTCATAGAACATATACTTTTTCTCATATGGAAAAGAAATGAAGAGAAAATTATTTTCTCCAGTAATATCAAACTGGAATAAACATGAAATTCTTGAACCTAAAGTTTTTAGTTACCAATATTTAAGTAGTAAGTAGATGTACACTTTAAGAATGCTGCTAATAGAAATCGGCTTGCCTGAGTCAACCAAAAGTTATTTCCCAGAATTTTTAATTAACCAGACTCACCTAAAACCCTTCCCTCCTCAGCTCTACCTATCTACGTTTGTCTCTATCTGGAAGGCATCTTTGGTTGTTTCTTCTTTTTGAGACTTACCAATTTTTCAAGGCAAACTTAAGCTCCATATAACTCACAAAGTATTCCCCAGTTTCCTCAGTATCCAGTAAGCTTTCTGTCTTTCCTGAATGCACAGAGATCTGATTGCATATTTCATCTAGCTTTATCTTCTTTTCCCTTGTATTATTAATTGTATTCTCAAAGATCTTTAAATAATATGTATATGAAGACATAATTTGTATCCTCAACTATACCAAAAACTCTATAAGGAAATAAGATTCCTTCCTTAGCCAGATTATTCACTCTAATGACAGAAGGAAGAAATAAGAGGAATTATATATTCTATAAACTTTCAAGATAGAAATAAACACAATTCATGAGACCGTGATATTGCCTGTTGAATATCCTCTATTAAGTCTTTAGCCTTGATAGTAAGGGAACCAATAAATATTTGTGCATTGGCATCAATTCATCAATGGAGACTTTTTATAAGAAGACATTCTATGTACTACTGAGAAGTGGGACTAGTTGGAGGAAATAGGTCACTGGGACTATACCCTCGAAGAGTTTATCTTTTCTCTAGACTCTTTCACTCTCTGCTTCCTGGCTGTCATAGCCAAGCAACTTTCCTCTGCCATATCCTTCTGCTATGATGCTTTGCCTCACCTCCTTGAACCCAAAGCAATGGAGCCAGTCAACCATGTACTGAGACCTCTAAAACCATGAACCAAAATAAATCTTTCCTCAAAAAAAAAAAAGATTTTGGTGTGGTGTTTTCTATCCACATTCAAAAATATTACATGTGACTACAGCAAGTGACTCAAGCAAACTGCCTGTGGCTCACTGGCATGGTCCTATCATCTGGAAATCTCTATTTTATTTGTCAATACAAAATTTGTTGCATTTTTTTTAACCTTGGGTCGATAAATTATTCATTATCTCTATATCTCTCAAAATCTCAAAAGACTTTCAGGTGGTTGTTGGAATCAATAACCCATAAAAAAAAATGGCACAGATATTTACCTTTATGTGTTTTACTTCTTTTATAAGAAAAATTTGGTATAGAAATACATCCTACAATGCATTGCTTTGAATTCAGCTTTAAACTGATAAAGTGCCTACTGTTGTGTTAGGTCCCAAGTTATGCAGTGCAAACATACATGAGTCAATAAGTTTTGAGATTTTCCAGGTTTAAAATATTCACACTAACCCCAGTCTTTCAAATGGACAATGCCACTTATAAAGCTTGAAAACAAAGTAGGTCAAATTCCTTCCCTTCTTAAATAATGTGCTCACAACTCAAAGACTTGTAGGTTCTAATGATCCTTTACTAATGATTATCTTTTATAAGCATAAGAAATGATATGCTGAAGAAAGATTGAATGCTCCCTGACTTTTCTGAATATTCAAGATAGGTTAAGACAAATAAAAAAAATAACATCAGTACCTAGATTTTAATAGGATCAATTCATTCAGTTCATGTTGGTAGGTTAGGGAGGATTGTGAAAACTTCTTCCACTTGCTCTGAACTCTCAGCAGAAAATTGAAACAACAAATTCTGCAGCAGAGTAGTAACCAGACCAAATGCTGTATTTCATGCATTTCAGAAAAGCAATATGGAATCGTGTGATTAAAATGAGTTTCTAAAGCCAGGTTTTCTGAGTTTAAATGTCAACTTCGTTTGTCTTTACCACAGTAACGTTGGATCATTTACTAACCTTGTATTTCAATTTCCCCATGTGTAAAATGGGAATAATAATAGAACCTACCTCACAGATTGGTTTGAAGGAGCATGTAAAGCACTCAGAATGGTACCTGGTATATAGAAAGGACCTGATAAGCATGAACTAAATGTAAATTCCCTATAAATCACAGTTTTTATATTTTTATTTTTAAAAAGATATGGTGGTTGCTTTCACTAACTAAACCAGAAAAAGGAATATTTTTTTTTAATTAAAAACACATATCATTCTCTCTCAATGTTTAAATACTTGTGCTTGAGGTAGACTTTGATGTAGGACTAAACAAAGAAAAGAGCCAAAGAACAATACATTTCATGAAATCTAAATATGTAAGTCAAGGGAAAATATTCCTGATGTTGTCTAATTGCCTTGCTTTTGATATCCTGCCTGTCAAACCAGCCAGTGACCTGAATTAAGTCCAGCTGTGCAGACCACAAGCACCTTTCTATTCAAGCCTTTCTGGCACCTGGGACCTAATTCCTGTGTATTGCCTGCCTTCACTGTGTGCTCTTTGAAAAAAATATGTCAAGGAAAGTTCTTCACCCATGAACAAGCTTCCCCACCAGCCTTGTTTCTTTATCTAAACAGGAAAATAGCTTTCAAGAATTAAGCTTCACTTGTAACATCTCTCATAACACCAACCACAGCAATGTCAACGCTTTCTTTATAAAAAGAACTCTAATTTAATGATCAAGTATTATTTAAGAATGTGTTCCATTCACGACATCCCATTAATCTTAAGTTAAAGTGTATATTTTGGCTGCTTATTTTTTCTCAGCTTTAAATGAGCTATTACTTTAATCATAGGCATTTGCAAACAGTCTAATTTTTCTTAATTGATTTATACTAAAGTTGCTTATGACAGAAATACTCTCAGCAGAAGCAAAACAGATATATTATGTGGCTATTAATTTCCACTTAGCACGATACAAAATTATTAATGGAGGTGGAATTTTTCTGCCACTATAGCTTAATTTTTTTTATACAAAAATACGTGGGTGTGTGACTGACATGCCAGTCCGATGAATGTAGTAATTTTTCAGTGCCTGTCAACTTGAAGACAATGCTTCACCCCAGTGTTTTCTTTCACTGAACTCTAGAGGAAATTTAGCAAGATTAGGAGAGACACAATGGAACTATACAGAAGGGACAGGCTTTTCCTCTTACACATTCTATACGCAATAGTGACACCTGCTGGTTGACCAGAAAACTGGTGTTGGGACCTATGCATTCAAACCAAGTTCAGTTTCTATGTTCACTCAACAAAACATGCCTCTGTTTGCCTAAAATGCCATTTGAAGTATTCCTGAGTTACTGGCACTTCGTCTTTGAATACATCCCATCCAAGTCCCAATATGATTTTCTAAATATAAAACATAATGGAAGAGCAGAGACTTTTTTTTTCCCCAAACAGATTCAAGACAGGATAACTGATGAGATTAGTTGACCTTAAAAACTCACTCAACATAATTGACAAGACAGGTTTTAAGCATCTGGAAATACCCTTCTAGAAAGTTCAGTGAGAATCAAATAAAATAACACAAAAGAGAAAAATTCCACAAGATGACCTTTAGGGTTATTTCAAATGAGAAGTGAAAGAGATTTAAGGAGTCTAAGGGCCTAGTGCTAATGACGCTTCTTTCTTCTCAGACTTTCTTCCTAAGGGTAAGTCTATCCCTGGGCAGGGTCTCCTGAGAATACCCTAAAGGGACTCTCCTTAGTATTGAACTCTCATTTCAGCTTTGCAGTTGCTCCTAATGCAAGCCCCCAACCCAGAACAGCACTGAATCCAGACTGGTTCCAGTGATTGTAACTGCAAGAGACAGAAAATCTCAATCCTTTCCATGAAGATTGAGTGGGGCTTTGGTAAGCTAAATATAAAATGTTTACATAAAGAATCCTCCCCCCAGGCAATAGTGCAAGAATGAGTTCAGTAATTTCAAGGTGATTTTCTTGCACTTCTTTTACTAAAAAAGATGAAAAGAACCACACATACTATCATAAATCAGTTACCTATTACCAATACCAGAAAATTCTAACCCAATACTGACATACTTAATTTCATATCAGCAATTATTTGCAGGAAGAGTTGGGTATAAAAAAGAATTGAGTTAATGTTGTTCCATCAGCAAGAATGCAATGAAACAATGGGCATTATAAGTACCAGTCACACATTTTAAAAAGAGAATTTGATCTTACAAAGAAAAATATTTAGCTCAAGGTGATTTAAAGTGGTTTAAAGAGCAATAAGCCATGAAAGTTTATTATTAAAATTGTACTAATGATATTTATCCTATTATCTGGATTAGCTAGTATCTCTCTTGGTAATGAGAGTTCTTCACAATCTTGATAGGTATTTGTAAGAACAGGCTATAAACATATTTAATGTCAGAAAATATATTAAGGAATATAGGTCACAATCCTCTTTGCATTTAGAATTATGTCATTTAGGCTTTCTGAAATTGCAAATCATATTTGGTCAGAGATAAGATAATAATAATATGCAATTATCTTTTTAAAGATGACTAATAAAAATTAACTATTACAGTCAGAATTATGTACTGAATATATTAAGGTACTTCTTAATTCATAAAAAAATATTATATTCTTAGACTGGTTATTAGGTTCAGTGGTAGAGTACTTGCCCAGCGCAACAATAAAAAAACCACTCTCTCCCTTTCTTTCTCTCCACTCTCTCTCTCTCTTTAGCTCATAAATGACAGAGAGATATAAGGAGTTGATTCATTTCCTCACCAAATCTATGAAAGCTAAGTTAGTTGTTTCTGGCCTGGTTGCTGATTTATAACTCAGAATTTTCATCTCATTTTTACAAATATGTTCTCTTGTAAACAAACCTCATAAAATAGGTATGCCTACACATAGACTTTTAAAGAAAAAATTGTAAATGTCCACATATACAGTAGTAAAATGAGCAGATTAGAAAAGTGTGGGTCATTACCTTGTTGACAATAATATCTTATTGTGTTCCATATAAGAAATAAAAGACATGTGAAATTGGTTTTACTTTTAGGTACTATTTATGTAGTCTATTAGCAATTCTACTCAAAAGTAGGTAAATAAAATGCTAATATTGACTTACCACTCATACAATCTCTAAGACAATGGATCAATGGAAGTGGCAACATGGTATTCAACTGTACCAAACTCTAAACAACTATATTAACCAAAATAACTTTAAAGTAATCCAATACAAAGAAAAGTAAAAAATAATCAATTTATATGATTACCAAGAATGTCATTCTAAGGTAGCTTCTGTACATTTTGTGGTTTTCTTGTTATTTTGGGGGGTTTCCTATTTGTTTTTTATTTGGGGGATAAATCGTAATTTTTTATTGAAAAACATATTACAAATTGAAATAGATTTAAGACGAATTGTGCCATAAGCAGATTTTCTTTACGTGGCTAAACAAAGTTTAAAAATCAAGTAACAATTTTAAAAAATGTTTCTGGTACAAGACCAGCCAGTACAAAAAATTGTGTATGAGTACCTGGATAATATACCAGTTTTGCAGCAGTGAAACTTTTAAGTACATATTGTTGACTGTCCATAGTCCACCCAGAGTTAGAACTCCACACTTCAACAGCAACATGCTGACAATTCCTAAAGAAAACTACTTTTTAAAAAGGCATAACCCAGATGCTTCTTCATTTGACCAACTCCATCCAAAGTTTGGATGTGCAGAAGGGGTTAGATATATCTAGAGTAAGACATATACATTTTTTCAGAAGATTAAGTCTGTTTCCAAAATAAAAATAAGTGCAATTTTTAAAGGTGATTATTCTTTCCAAATTATTAACTAAGTTTAATGTAATTCCAACCAAAATGGTAAATGAGATTTTATTTTGGCTTTATTTAAGTTCGGGGTGATCTCTAACTTTTTAATAAATCTTTACTAAAGTACAACACATATACAGAGAGTGTACAAATCATAAGTATATAACATTTAGCTATACCTCACTAGTCTATAGAACTTCATAGTTTTTTTTTTTAAAGTAAGAATCATTTAATAACATTGTGCCTAGGGAGATGGTATACTCTCTCTAAAACTGATGTGAAGGATTTATTGACCTTTTCTTTATAACCTAGTTTATTGATGATTTTTATAAAGATCACAGCTGTGCTTATAAAGAATATTTATCTCTCTTCTTACTGAATATAAATCTCTACATAAGCAAAGTCATGCTAAACATATTATTCACATATTTTGCTTATTTCTTTCTTAATATCAATTTCTGAAAGGAATATGTTAAAATTTCCACCTACATCTATTGTTGGTTTACTTATTTATATGTAGTTCTGTACACTTTTGTTTTACTTATGATAAGGCTATATTGCTGACTGCAAATATGTTCATGATTCTATAATATCTCTTTGTATATATGTGATGTTTTTGCCACAAATTCTGTTTGATCTACAATTAAATTTACAACCTCTCTTTTCTTGATTCAGATTTATCTGTTTATTTTCAAATTCTATTCATAATTTTGCAGTCAGTATATTTCTGGAAAATTTTTAAAAACAAATCTGAGATTTTCTACTTTTTAGTGAAATCCAGATTTGAGCAAATGAGACAGATATAAGGAACTGGAGCAGACTAATGGGCACTTCCTATTGTTGTATTTTTTGTGTAATTTCCCATGATTTAGTCACATCTAGCAGAAAAAAAAATTATTTTTCTTCTACACTGTAATATTTCTTAATTTCACCAGCCCTTCTGGACTATTGTTGAAATTACAGATATAACATAGTAAAGATACAGATAGTACATGCTGACCAAGTATGTATGTTTGTGAAATTTTTTGGATTTGTTTTGTTGTTTTATTTTGGGTTTTGTTGTTGTCATTGGTTTTGTTCTTCTTGTTTTGTTCTGGTTTTGCTTTTGTTTTTCAGTTACCATCCCCAGTACAAGTCAATCCCATAGGGGAATAATGACTGAAAGAAAGAGTATGTTACAATGGGGAAAACTCAAAAAGGTATAGCCCAAGAAGGGAAAAATAAAAACAAATAAAAATCTCAACAGCCAGTATACACCAGTAGGATATAACTACTAAAAGAGGAAAATTGTACTCTTGGTTTACGTTTAGAAATACATATCAACCTATGCTCTCTAGTCAAATAAAGCAAAAAAAAAAAAAAAAAAAGAAGCTGCTGTTACTCTTATCTATATCATATATCAGATATAGAATGGTTGTTATGCTTTTATCAACTCAGTTCTTTTCTTCTATTAACTGAATTTGGAAATATAAACCCTTTTTTATTGCTATGATCTTTTAAAATACATTTTACTTTTTGGAATGGTTTCTAGAGTATGCATTTAATTCTCTGACAACATTCCTACTTAAAAATTTCTCTCACCACAAGTCCTTTCATATCATAACTCCCATTTCTTTAGTTTTCGAACTTGATCCTCTGCTTGTTGCCTGGATTCTTTCTTTATCCCTTAGCTAAAGCCATAGAGATGGTCACAGAAATCTCCCAGATATTCTTCAAAAAAGCTTTCTGTTTTGGTTCAGGGGATGGAGCTCTTTATCATGTTTCTTAAGCCATCCTCATCAATTTTGAAGAACATGAGATTGCCCTTTTCTTTCTTTCTTGTAGTAAACTTTTACTCCCACCAGTGCTCAGACAGATTTTATTTTCTGTCTTTATTTGAATTCCAGTCAGAGTTCAGAAAGCAAATTAACTCTTCATTATGCCACCATCCTAACCTGGAATTTTAATATTTCCAATTGTTAGTATCACAAAATTTAGTTTTCAAACTTAGCTCATAACTACTATCCAACTATCCAGCTACCATCCAACTATCCAGCTCTAACTCCTCAATACATGAAGGACCCTAGAGTGTCACCCCTGCCTTTTTAAAAAATGGATCCATAACAAAACAACACAATGTTTTAAAGAAATGAACACTTTTTTTAGCTCAATCACCTCTCAGATTTTTCAACTTACCGCTTTTTTTTAACTATTAAGCCTGAAAGAAATAAAATCTTGTAAATATTTTATGTCTGAAAAAGAAAATATATGAATCATCTAAGATATGCCTGAATTATGCCTAAATGATTAATAGGTATTTTTATAAGTATAACACATTTCTATTATCATTAATGAGTAAATTAGTGTCTTGTCACCAAAAGTAAATGAATATTTCTGAAAGTATCGATTTATTTTAAAAGATTAAAAAATGAGACAAGGGCATTAAAAAGAACAAACTTATTTATATTCCCATATCATTTTTAAGAACTAAAGCCTCTTACAGGGGTTTAAAGAGGTTAGAGGTCACTTCATCCTTCCTCTGAGTTTTACTTTTACTAGTCCCACCTGTGTTCCTGACTCAAATTATTTATCCCATTATAACTTTTACATAATCCTCTATGATGTTTCTCAAACCTACTAGAAGCAATAATGATGCAAAACACAATGTTTATATGATAACGTGTCTTGCACAAAGAGCTGGTAAATGTTTGTTAAAAGGAACAAAGACTAGCTGAATGTGGGCATCCATCTTAAAACAAAAAACAAACAAAACAAAAACCAGGCATATCTTCACTCTCTGAATGCTTTCTATAAAGTAAAATCTTTAGTCTTTAGGAAATCTGCTTTGTGTTTGTGTAGCTATAAATCTGCACATGTTTTTCCAAACACCATACTGAAATTTTTTAACTCTTCAAATTCTAGCCTCAATTTTTCCAATATTTTCACCCCTTTTTTTTTTTTTTTTTCCTTGTCTTCAGACTCTAACTGAAGCTTGAACTCTTCCAGGGTCTCAAGCCAGCTGGTTTTGGGACTGGGACTATGTCATCAGCCTCTCCATTCCTGTCTGAGAGGATTAACCTTGAATTGCTTGAGAAAACTGTAATGGTCTCTCTGAAACAGTTGTTGCTCAAGATAATGCTGAGTCTCCACAGGACCCCCAAATTCAACATTCTTCTCTCCTTCTAGACCTGTAACTAGATCAAGTCCCAGTAGGTCACTAATGGTGAGATAGAAAGTGGGACGTCTGAGTAAGGTTGCAGAACTTCAAAAGGCTTACTTGAGTTTTCTAATATACACATAGAAATTTGGGGAACATGTGAAAATGGATACTAAGAGTGTGAGATAACGATGGACAAGATTCGGCATTTAATGTTGCAGCTCAGGGAAACAGAAAGGGCTCTAACAGCTGGTTGGTTGGATGAAATAATGAAGCAAAACTGACCCACAGTGAGGAAGATGAAATGCTAGACCTGTCTTGCTTTAATGTAGAGTAAGGGATTCAAAATCTTTAGGAGATTAAAATGTTAGTGTGGAATTGTTGTAGGACATGCTCACTTGCAGTGGAGGGTCCGGAGTGTGTGAGATAACGATGGACAAGATTCGGCATTTAATGTTGCAGCTCAGGGAAACAGAAAGGGCTCTAACAGCTGGTTGGTTGGATGAAATATGAAGCAAAACTGACCCACAGTGAGGAAGATGAAATGCTAGACCTGTCTTGCTTTAATGTAGAGTAAGGGATTCAAAATCTTTAGGAGATTAAAATGTTAGTGTGGAATTGTTGTAGGACATGCTCACTTGCAGTGGAGGGTCCGGAAGACACACGTTTCACCAATAAATTTCTAAGACCAGCCCAGGCCTCCTTGAAGAGCTCTGCAATAGCTCTTCCTTGTTGGCCAGATCTCACATGGGGAACTACAGTCACTGACTTGGGAAACCTGAGTGCCAGGGAGGTAACTGGAACTCCAGGAGCAGCAATGGATCAGCAGCACTCACCCTCCAAAGGCAAGGTGAGTGTAGCTACCGTACTGTAGAGATGGTTCAAACCAGTCGCCAAATATTTTAACTCATGCAGAATGATGTGGTTAACTATTTGATCATGATGTTCTTAGGAGAAAAATGGTCTACTAAATTCTTATCTGATCTATAGAAGCAGAGAAGTTCCAAGTGAAGTGAGGGGAAAAAAAAAAAAAAAAAAAAGCTAACCCGAATCATAAAATCAGAGTCATGGCCTCCCAATAAACTCCCAGATTCAATTCAGTTTGAATTCAATTCAAATCCAGAACCCCTTGAATGAAGGAGAGGTCTGGTCCTTGAGGAAGGACCCCAGCTCACTGACTAAATTTTATACTATTAATCTGTTTTAGTTAGCTTTTGTGCTGCTGTGACCAAAAGACCTGACAAAAATAATTAGAGGAGAATGAAAGATAGAAAATCTGGTGGTTCATTTTCTGAATATAGTATTTAGTCTTCAGTGTAAAATTGGGATGTAAGAAAGGCAGTCCGCAGGGAAATAGAGCAGATGGAAAGTTACAGGATAGCACCATAGCCTATGGATTTCTTTAAATAACCCAATTGGCCATTCTGAGCTCTCCAACCTGTATCCAATCTTAACCCTTCCTTTGCCAGGCCCAATTTTAAAATCAGCCAATCACATAGATTATAACCCCAAGCTTCTATGAGAACTAGGGGCTGTGCTGCTTTAGGGATTAAAAAAAGAAAAAAGAAAAGAGAAGAGAAAAAGGCATTCTGCCTGCCCAAGTGTGCTTGCTTGCCAGATTTTTTTCCATAGCACACTCTTCGGCAGAAGTAAATTTTGCCTTACCCAGCTACTTCTGAGTATGTGTCTAATTTCTTGTGACACCCTGGTGGAAAAGTTTACTGGGGGAGCTCACTGTTTCAGAGGTCTCAGTCCATAGAGAGTTGACTCTGTTCCTCAAAGTCCGATGTGAAGGAGAACATCATGGCAAAAGTATGTGGCAGAGGAAAGCAGCTGGGAACATAGCACTCAGGAAGCAGAGAGAGAAAGAGAAGGCACATGCTCTGCTCAACAAGGACAAAATATATTCCCCAAATGCATACCCCAAACAACCCGCCCTCTCCAGCCACACTGACCTGCCTTCGGTTACCACTTGGTTAATCCCTATCAGGAGATTAAGGCACTGATTAGGTTAAGGCTCTTATAACTTAATCATTTCACCTCTAAACCTTCTTGCACATGAGTTTTTGGAGGACTTCTCATATCTAAGCCATAACATCTTTCTCACAGTCTTCCCCAAAGTGACTTACAGCTATTTACCAGGGTAAGTTGTACACCGGAGGAAAAACAAACACAGACCTTTCAGGGACCATTGGACACTGACTCTAAACTGACAGTAATTCCAAGAGACCCAAGACCTCACTATGGCCCCCCAATCAGAGTCGACCTTATGGAGGTGAGGTGATCAATGAAGTTTTAGCTGAGAACTATCTCTCAATAGGCCCAAAACCCATTCTGTGGTTATTTCTCCAGTTCTGGAATACAGAATTGGAACAGACATAGCACTTGGCAGAATCTCCAAATGCTACCTTATCAATTATTAGAAAAAAATAATTCTCTTATTTTCTCAAAAGTTTTCTCTTAGGCACATGTTCTTACTCCTTATATTTCTTTAAATGAAAATATTCCTAGGTTCTTCATCATGCCTAACAATGTACCAAATTTTCAAATACATGACTAATCTTGAAATTTAAATCACCAAAAATCCCACGATTTCTTTTCCACATATTACCACCAAGCAGACCAATTCTCAAATTGCACAAAAGCAAATCATTTGAGCCCAAATAATGAAATTTAGATATACTGCTATTAAAATCATCTTCTTGTTTCTGACCTGCGTTAAGAGCTATCAAGATCTTTTTGAATCATAAGTAATTCAATAGGCAAACATTTATTGATGGCCTATTCTGAGTCAAGCCTGGTAATGGGGCTATAAAGATAAACAAGACAGTCTTTGACCTCCAGTTGTTCTGTCTACTGAGGGACACAAAAAGTAAATAATATAAATAAGGAATGCGCTAAGTACTGTAGGAGTGCCGTGTAGAAAAAAATGAGTGAGTGGAGCTGCTGAGAGACAGATGGAAAAGACAATCAGCACTGAGCGCAGCCTCAAGCTGCTGCTGCAGAGAAGAGCGGGCTGAGCATGAGAGATGAGAGAAATGAGCAGAAGAGAAAGGAAATAGAGCGGCTGGTGGAGGAGGGCAGAGAAAGCACACAAAGGCGAGGCTGGGTCTGAAGACTCAAAAGCTATTAATGCTCCACTAAATAGTACTATAAATTTTTAAAACGTTAAATAAGTTCTAGGTAAATTGGTAAATGGAGTAAACTAAAAATAGGCAATTTGGTGAATTGATCTTTCAACAAGTAAGTTTTGTTAAATTGATCTGGGACCTACTTATTCATTAGAAGAGAGAACAAACTGATGAAAAGATGTGTTAGCTGAAGAAGATGGTATTTTCCAAAGATAGCTACAAAATTATCTCTCATCTCCTATGCCCTTCTGCAATGTGACCTTGCCTCCACTGAGGAGCAGTTTATTTTTACTTTTTCACTGTCTTGTGACTGCCTTTATCAAAAGAATAGAATAGAAATGTTGCTGAGTCACTTGCAAGAATAACCCTTACCTGTCCTGTTTTTGCTTCCTGCCTCTTGAAAAACTGACTTCTGGAATACTCCATCTCAAAACTCAATTGGCAAGTTGCCTGGAGGGGCCACTTATAGGTGTTCCACTTAATAACACCAACTGAGCATCAACTGTCAGTCATCTTACTAAAGCATTTTCAATATCCAGCCCTGCTAATCTTTCAGAGGACTTCAACCCAATCCAAAATCTAACTGACACTTTTAGACAATGTCCAGGTAAAAAATGCCCAGCTGAATCCATCGACACACAGGAAACTGAATTGATAATCGTGCATTTAAAAGCATTAAGTTGTGTGTTCATGTGGTATATATTGTCTTAGTCTATTGGGGCTGCTATAACAAAATCATAGACTGAGTAGCTTAAACAACAGTAGCTCACAACTCTGGAGTCCAAAATACCCTGAGATCGGGAAACCAGCATGATTGGTTCTGGTGAAGCCCTCTTCTGACTTTCAGACAGTTTTCTCATTGTGGCAGAGAGCAAAGAGAAGGATCCTCTGTCTCCTCTTATTTTACAGTCATTACCCCAATTTGTGAGGGCTCTAGTTTCATGACCTAATTACCTCCCAAAGGCCCCACCTCCTAATGCCATCTTGTCGGAAGAGAAGGTTTCAGCATATGAAATGCACAGGGGACACAAACATTCAATCCTGTATACATCAACCATTAACCAGGTCAGAATGGTTAAGGAAAATAAGAGGGGGCATACTAACTGGTTACTGAGGATGTTTGAAGTATGGTAGAATTAACTAAATTACAAGTGCTTAGGTTAATCAGTCCTGATAGTAGGAAGAGTGGATACCGTGTTCTCAAAGTGCAGATGTTCTTTGGCCATTTATTTCTGCACCAATAAATTTTCCTGCTTATGAGACTATGTGAGCAGCAATCCCATTAACCAAATAGTATTAGAGGAGGATCCCTGTATTTCCATGAAATTTAATAAACAATTTTTAATTTAGCAAATTTGAGTTGCTCATGATAGATTCACATGCAGGTGATAAATGATACTTTGTAAATATGGACTTAGAACTTGTGAAGGATAAATGAGGCATATGTAGAAGCATCATCAACATATATTTATTGAAGCCATGTGAAATGTTGATATTACCAGACAAAGCATGAGAAGTTCCATGAGGAACACCAGCAATTAAGAGGGGCACAGAGGAGCTGGGAGCAGATTGATGTAAGAGCACTCACACAGCATGCCAAGGCCCTGGGTTCTATCCCCAGCACACACACACACACACACACACACACACACACACACACAAAAGTAGACAGAAAAGAAGGGTACTTTTTGACAAAGTTCTACTAAACATCATCATCTTTCACATTCAAACTATGTCAATTTGTCTTGTCACTAAAAATGGAGAAAAGACACCATTTTTAAGTATAGCCAAGTTGTGTGGATTTTAGGATTTTGATAGAGAACAGGTAATGTCACAAATGACTGAATTCAGTCTAAAATTGAAAGGTGATGAAATAGTTCATCAGCACTGAACTGATTAGGATTTGCATTCAGTAAATAATGTATATGTGTTTAAATCTATAATTTCCCCAGAAAATTAGGATGAGATCCTAAACCAAAACACATTATAGAGCTTATAAAATATAAAACTTAATTCCTTACCCATAATGTACAATGTTATCTTATTTTCACACATTTAATCTCTACCCAAAACTCACAGATCAAGCTGCAAATTCAAACTGAAGTTAAAAATGCATAGTATATATTTTAGTGAAAAAATCCTGATGAACATTATTTCAGGAAAATGAAAATGATTGTTCCAAATGTCAACAAAAAGAAATACAAATCAAACTATTCTTTGTGAGAATATAATTGGACTTTCTTCCTCCTGAATTTGATCTTTTATCCCAGAGGCATACCCACTACATTTATCATAGGCAATTCAGTCTGTAGTGGGCCACAGAAAGGCAGTGTGGCATGTTAGATGATGTTCAGCAAACGTGGTGTGTATCCCAGACCTCCAAGAGTCCATGCCCCACCTCATTGATACGGGGCCTGGTGACTTGCTTTAACCATTGGAATGTAGGCAGGAGTGACAGTACAAGTTTTAAACTATAAGGGTTTAAGAAATTTTCATTCACCCTGAGACTTTTCCACCTCTGCCATTAAAAAAGAATAGCCCCAAGTAGACATTTCCCTCCACCATGGCCCAGAATGAGACATTTGGAGCAGAGCTTCCCTGCTGGTTTACACACCTGCATCCAGAAGCAAAGCCAGCAGCTCAGCAACCACACAGAGCTGTGTGAGAATAAAGCATTCCTTTAAGCCTCTAACTTAGTATGGCAGTGTTGCTGTATCGACCCCACTAAAGTCGGTAGCTCAGAAAAAGTCTTATCTATTCATGCAGCATTTCTTACCTTGAAATACTTCACATGCCACCATTTAATTGCAAAAATTAGGAAAAAATAAGGGTATGTCATATTTTAATGATTAGAACTCATCTGTGATAAAAGTAGAAAAGTATTGTCTCTCAGACAAATTATATAATTAATATAAATTTAAAATGAACTAATTTATGAATGATTTATGTCTACATTTATCAAAATAAAATGATGAAAACTTTATAACTGGTCATAAATAATAAACAATCAAGAAGTATAAATTTATATATTCATCAAAGACCAGATTAGTATCTATTTCTCTAAAGATAAGTAGTCATAAATATATGCCACAGTTGCACTCATAAAACAAGTAATGTTTTGATTTGAGCTCTTTAAAAGTAGATGATATCCTATGGTGATCATGAGAGCATATGACTTGACCCGATACTTTGACTTTCATATTAAATCAACTCTTTCTTATCTTACTTACCATAAAAGTCATGAACATAAAACAGAAATTTAAAAATTCTCACTAAAACAAAGATAAATCTAATGTCTCATATGAGTAAACAACTTCTTGCTATGGTTTGAATGGTTTCTTCAAAAAGTATGTGCTGGAAACTTTACCCCCAATGCAAAAGTGTTGGAAGGTGTTGCCCAACAACAGGCAACTAGGCCTGACAGGTCCACCCTCAGAAATGGACTGATACCCATAAGACAGGAGCTGGTTCATTACCATAGAAGATTCCCTATAAAAGGGTGAGTTTGGCCCCCTTTTCTCTCTCCTTTTCCCTCTCTCATCCGCTTGGCTTCTACTCTGTGCTAAGACAGCAAGAAGACCCTCACTAGATACCATCTCCTCCATCCTGCACTTTCTAGTCAATATTGTGAGTCAATAAACATCTGTTCTTTGTGTGTTACACAGTCTTGGGTGTTCTGTTACAGCAGCATAAAACGAACCGGCACTCATCTTTCTCTACGTTTCCCTATGCGCTTCTTGACATTTGTCAGAAAAACAGAAACATCTTTCTAAATTAAATCTTCATATATTTCTAAATTAAATTGTAGGTTTCAGATCCCATTTTTTATAAAGAAAACTAAATAAGATCAGCCTACTTCAGTGTCTCAGAAAGAAAAAGGTTGGCTATCTTTCCACAAAGAACATTTTTTCATATTTCAATCATGAAAACAAATTCTGGAGAATTATGGGAGTAAAAATAAATCAAAGTCATGATCAAGGTAATTTAGAAACAATTAAAATAGTGTAATTGTTAAGACTTCTAAAACTTAAATCAGTCTGAATAAAAACGAGCAAACCCAAATGTGTTTGCATTAGATAATAATAAGCAAAACAACATCAAGATACTCAAACCAAACTGAAAGAAAAAATCTGAAGCAAGAAAATTGCAGAAGTGGAATTTAATAATAGGAAATAGGTATGCTGAAGTTAGGTAAATCTAGTTTTGCAAAGAGGAAATGTAAAAAGGATATACCGTTAGCTTTTCCAAAGCAGCTTAGTTGTGGTAGATACGAATCAGATGGGACCTCCATGCTATGGTAATTACTTTTGATCACTCTAAATCTCTATGTTCTTAGTTTTCACAAGGTACCTCTCTGAACATAGCATCTAATAAATATTTTTCCATGAAATAAACTAGTTCATAATATCATGATAATGCAATGAGCAATGTGTAGCATATCGGCTCAGAGAAGGAGATGGGTACTGTTGTTCAAAGCATTTTCCCTTTCTGTAGATTGAGTAGAAACCAGAGCAAATGCTTTAAAACTTAAAGATGAATCATTTTATGGATTTTAATAAAATTTATGATCCTTAATCTAAAATACTATTGGAGTTTTTTGACGAGGGAATGAACTATAATTTAGAGTCATAATAAAAACCTACATCAATTTAACATTTAAACCATCCAAAATAGCTATTTGGAATAAAATAATGTAAATTATTTTCTCTACTTAGTAATAATCTACATATACATACACAAAGAGAGTGTTGAGAGAGAGAAATAGTAGCTCTTAGATACACTGCAAATAATCATTTCCAAAGAGTAAGGTGGAGCAGTAAGCCTTTCAATGAAGACAGCTTTTGGTGTTAATAATTAGTACAAAAAAAAAAAATTAGTACAGCATTTAGGTTCTCATCCAACTTGCATCGACCACAATAAAAGATCCAAATGCAGACCCAAGCCTGCACTGAACGTCTCTAAAGTTTGCTTTTTTCTGAGTGTATTCTTTCTGTAAAACTTAGAAATGCTAACCTCACCTGGGAAGTGTCATTGTTTTAGAAAATAGATTGGGTCACTTCTATGCTTCCCACTCTGTGCACTTTTCCCTTTGTTCTGTGCATGGAAGAATTTAGCAAAACAGCTGGACATATAATCAAGTGCAAAAATCAATTGCACTGCCAGCTACAGACAAAAAAGTCTAGAAGGCAAATTTTAGAACATCATTTGTGAAAAGATTATTAAATATAAAAACATTTGTAAGCTCTGTGAAAAAAAAAAATTAAAGCTATGTGGTCTCTGTGGATAGGACTACTTAATATTACAAAGTCAGAAGTTCTCTCCCAACTGACATACAGCTAGACTGAAATTCCAGTCTGAATCCTGCAAGTATCTTTTCATTGGAACTGATAAAATGATTTTCTGTTTATGGAGATGCAAAAAGCCAAGTGCAGAAAAATATTCTTGAAGAAGAGTTTTGGGAGTAATTTCCCTGTTAAAATTTGAGTCTTCTTTTAAAGCCACAAAAATTATGACACTGTAGCAATTCCTCTGGAATAGACAAATTGAACAAAACAATAAAGGACCCCAAAGCAGATACTTGCATGTCCTAAACTCAGATATACAACTGAAAGTTTGCCAGTTTAATGGAGAAAGGAGCTTCTATCTATTAAATGAACATAGCTAAAAAATAGTAAACAAGAAAAATAAATTCCATCATTGACATATATCATTAAAAACCTCAAATAATCAACTATTTATGTATCAAAATAAAACATTAAAATCATTAGCAAAAATATAAGTAAATATCTTTCTGATTGTGGTAGAGACTAAATAGATTTGATACAAAGAAAGATATAAACAGAAAGACAACAAGAGAAAGGGCCTTGGCACTCCTCTGTTAATAAAAATTTTTAAATCCTTCAGAAAAGAACTATGAGTGAGAGATTTCCTGGTCGGATTTAGATGAGTCTTTCAGAAGCCACTCCAAGGATTGAGAGTAAGTTGCTGCAAAGATCTGTCTAAGATTAGAATAAGTATTAAAGAGAGTATGTTTTACCACTTTCAATTGTTTCTCGCAACTTAGAATTACACAGCCTATGAGAATTTGTTGGTTTTTGTAAATGAAAATCCACTTGAGGAATTTAATCTCCAAACTACTATTACTTCTACTTAAGACATTTAGAAAAACTAAAACATGAGCTCTGTTTTTTCCTAATGTTAGCATAAAAATTCAACAAAATTTAGCAACAAATTTTTATCTTTGGTATGTAGGTCACAAGCCTGGGTCTCTTTGAGTCCCACATGTCTCTCCCTGAGGTAATCCAAGGTATTGGTGGGTTTCATTCCTATCTGGAGGCTCAAGGATAGAATGTATTTTCTTCTATATTCTGGTTATTGGGAAAATTTGGTTTCTCCTGGTTTTAGGATCAAGATCCCCAAATCCTTGCTGCTGACAACTGATGGCCATTCTCAGCTTCTAGAAGCTACCAGAATTCTTTGGTTCATGATCCCCTTCATCTTGAAAACCAGTAAAAGTAGGTCTGTCTCTTCTTATGCCTCAGCTCTCCTGCCTCCTCTTCTGCCTTTCTCTTCCACTTATAAACCCCATGGAATAGACAGTGCCCTTCTGACTAATTTAGGATAACGTCCCCATGTCAGGGTCCCTCACCACGTAAAGCACAATATTCACAGTTTGCCAAGATCAAGATGCTCACATCTTTGTGGGCAATAATTCTGCCTACGGTAAGCTCATTTCCTACACACAAGAAAATAGGTTGTCATGAGTAAGAGTTTACCAAAAGCCAAACAGCGCAGAAGGTTCTCAATTACTGCACATAGTGGAATGAGATAAAATAATGTAAAATAAATATGCCTTGAAATGAGGACAAAGACATAAAACATTTTTATGTACACCAGGCAGATTAAAACAATAACCAAAGGGATATCTCTCAGAAATGACAAACATAATAAATATTAGAATCTCAATGCTTGAACTAATCAGAATGAGTCATATTTGGGGAGAAAACCCAAAAAAATGGAATAATAATTTGAAGAAATTTACCAAGAGAGAGAGATGAAAAATTTGAATAACGTTAAGAAGAGGTGAACAATCAGGTGAGACTTTTGAACATGCATCTTACTGAAGATACAGAAAAAGATGATAGGATGAAAGAATAGCAGTATTTAAATAGATAAATGATCAAGATTTGTCCAGAGTTGATGTGATAAACCATTTATGGGTTTCAGGAAACCCATCCCAAACCTTCCCACAAAAAAAAAGTGTGGGAGGAGGATTCATACCTAATATAAAGGAAATAAAAATTCAGAAAAGTAAAAGCTTAAACATTCACAAGAAAAAAGTAAAGTTTCAACTAAGGAATGACAGTGTGTGTGTGTGCACATATGTGTGTGTTCACATGGTGCAATGTGTACTCCTGAGTTATAACAAATGTAGCAAAAGAAGGAGTAAGGTAATGTCTTAGTCCATTTGGACAACTGCAATAGGATACCATGCACCTGGTGCTTACGAACACCAGAAAGGTATTCCTCACAGTTGTGGAGTCCAACATCAAGGTGCCAGGCAGATTCCATATCTGCTGATGGCCCTCTTCCGGTTTCATAGAGGGCTCTCTTCCCAATGTCTAATATGGCCATGGGAGCAAGGGGTTGCTTCAGGTCTCCTTATAGGGACACCAGTCCTATTCATGAAGGATTCAGCGTCATGACCCAATCACCTCCAAGTCTCCACCTCCTGATATCATCACATTAGAAGTTAGGACTTCAACATATGAATCTTGGGACACATAGATATTTAGCCTATAGTAGGTAGGAATAATATAAAAATATGCATATCACTAAACACACAGGGAAATAATCAATTATGAATAAGAGTAGAAACCATGTATAATTGTACATTCATATAAAAAATGAAAGTTGACTTCATACTAAACACTGAATGTGATTCTTAATAATGGTGCCAAGACCTTTGCATATAATCTCATTTACTCAGGAAACTGAGGTAGAAGGATCACAAATGCAAGGTCAGTCTAAGTCATTTAGTAAGATCCTGTCTCAAAACAAGTAAAAGGGCCAGGAAGGTAACTCAGTGATTGATTAGTATGTATGGGATCCTGGGTTCAATCCCCAATGCTAAAAAAAAAAAAAAAAAGAAGAAGAAAGAAAAAGAAGAAAAGGAGGAAAAGGAGGAAGAAGAAGAGAACCTGGAAAAGGAAGAAGAAGAAGGAGGAGGAGGAGAAGGAAGAAGAGAAGAAGAAAATAAGAAAACCAGAGACAAAAAGATATTTGCAACAAACATACCTAAAATAACTCATAACTCATATTTGGAATATATCTTATGGCCAAACACATTTACAAATTAAGAAAAAAAGAAGGAATATGGGAAATGGGGAAAAAAGGAAAACATAATTATACTTGACTTATTAAATATGTAAAGAACTCAAAAAACTTAACACCAAAAAACAAATAACCCAGACAAATGGGCTAAGGAACTGAACAGACACTTCATAGAAGAAGAAATATGAATGGTCAAAATATATATGAAAAAATGCTTAACATCTCTAGCAATTAGAAAAATGCAAATTAAAACTACAATGAGAAGATGGAATCTCCTCCAGTCAGAATGGCAATTATCAAGAATACAAGTAACAATATATGTTGGCAAGGATGTGGGGGAACAGGTACACTCAAACATTGCTGGTGGGACTGTAAATTGGTGCAACC
Organism: Sciurus carolinensis; assembly: GCF_902686445.1. Classification (NCBI taxonomy): domain Eukaryota; kingdom Metazoa; phylum Chordata; class Mammalia; order Rodentia; family Sciuridae; genus Sciurus; species Sciurus carolinensis. Next base: position 134,691,681 of record NC_062215.1, read on the forward strand.
ACTCTGGAAATCAATATAGTAATTCCTTAGAAAAATCAGAATGAAGCCACCATTTGACCCAGTTATCTCACTCCTCGGTTTATACCCAAAGGACTTAAAATCAGCATACTACAATGATACAGCCACATCAATGTTTATAGCAGCTCAATTTACAATAGCTAAGCTATGGAACTAATGTAGGTACCCTACAACAGATGAATGGATAAAGAAAATGTATATATATATATGCAATGGAATATTATTCAACCATAAAAAGAATGAAATTGTAAATGGATGAAACTGGAGAATATCATGCTAAGTGAAATAAGCCAGTACCAAAAAACCAAAAGTCAAATGTATTCTCTGATATGTGGTTGCTAATTCACAAAAAGGGAAGGTAGGAAAAGTAAGATTAGAAGTTCATTGGATTAGACACAGAGGAATGGAGGGAAGGAAAGGGGTGGGAATAGGAAAGACAGTAGAATGAATGAGGTATAACTTTCCTATCCTTATATATGAATATGTAAATCCACATCATTTACAACCACAAAAATGGAATCCTAATTACAATTAGTTATACTCCATATATGTACAATACGTAAAAATACACTGTACTATCATATATATCTAAAAAGAACAAATTTTAAAAAAGAAAAGAAAAATCCAGTGTGAAACTACCAAGAATTAGTATTTTATCTCATTGGTAAACAAATTCTGTAGAAAAAGGCTTACATGTGGGCTTACATGTGCTCATCAAAAGATAAGCACATGCTTGTTAACAATATTTTTCTTCAGAACAAAAAGAACTGGTGAATGACCAATTATTAATCTATAATAGGACTAACAAATTAATTGTGATGTAGCAACATAATGAAATATTATCCTGTAGGAAAAACGAATTGTGGCAAAGAGTCACAGAGGAATACATGCTATGTGACTCCAATATTTATAATTCAAAGAGAAGAAAAACTCAACCAACTACTTGTAGCACATGAAATACCTACAAAATTCAAGGAATACAAAATATAGAATTCAGCCTGGTAGAGAGGGAGAGAGGGAGATCCTGTTAGGAAAGTAACAAATAAGTGCTAGTGTTACTTGTTACTGCAGACGGTCTTCTATTTGTTAAATGATAGATACACACTTTTCCATTTATGATGCATTTCTAAGTGAAAACATATATGCATTAAAACTTCAATGGTTTCCCTACTTATTACCCTAGAAATAAAATTTAGGATTATAACTTTGATGTACAAAAGTCAATAGGATCCAACTCCTGCTTGCCTATTCACAGTATCTCATTCTCTATTCTTTCAAGTTCAATGCACTCCAGTTATGTAGAGCTTTCTGTTCCTTTACTATTACAAGCTCATTCTCAACTTTCCACTTTCTCATCTCTGTGTTTGTAACTCTTTCCTCCTGATCTTTGTAGGAGTGGCTTATTTTCACTATTCAGGGCTCAGCTCAAATATCATCAGCATCTGATCATAAAGACCTTCTTTTACAGCAATAACTGGAACAATCATAAATACACTTGCCTTAATGATAAAAGTTCGGACAAAATTTAATGTATTTTCTCTGTCAATCTATGCCATACCAAAATTCTAATAAAGATGAGAAACTTGAAAGTTAAATTGCTTTGATAGATTAACCAAGGACAAGTTCAACTAAAAGCTGGTAGTAGTATGGAGAATGGAGACACTATAAATAACTTGAATCGCTATTTGAAAAGTTGACTACAGTCGATTTTTTACATCTTAACTGTTAGATACTTTGCATGAGTTCATGTTCCTGAATGATCCCAACTTGCTAACATAAATATTCTATTTATAACCCTTAATTCAAAGGATGCTACTCTTTTTCTGAACTTTTGCTCCAAAGTCAATTTCACTATCGTTTATATTCCTCCCATTTCAAATTTTCCCATTTCATTTCCAGGGGTTTTGAAAACTGATTCTAGCTGTTTTTGCTTAATGATTAAATATTCTTAGAAGGAAACAAACATTAAACAAAGATTGATTAATTTTGACTTCATATTAATTCAACGGACATAAATAGCTTCTATATTTCCTTTTGGAATTGAAAAAAGGATAAGAAAGAAGAAAACTCACTACTTCAAAGGACAACAAATAATTATCTACACATCTATATTCTATCTTGAAACTATTCCTTATTAGCATAATGCATCTTTTATTAATATCAGAGGTGAGTGGTGATTTCTAAATACTCTTTATTTTCACCAAGATGGTTTTAAAAGCTTGTATTTGGTTCCAAATTATCTATTAATTAAACTATTTAGGACATTAAACAATTTTAAAAATGAACCAAAGAATTATTTAAATTATTTTGTTCTTTTTAGTTATACATGACAGTAGAATGTATTTTTGACATATGATACATGGAGTATAACTTCCCATTCTTGTGGTTGTACATGATGTTGAGTTACACTGGTCATGTATTCATATGTGATCACAGGAAGGTCACGTCTGATTTATTCTACTGCCTTTCCTAGACCCATCCTCTCTCCCACCTCTTCTTTCCCCTTTGTCTAATCCGTGAACTTCTATTCTTAACCAAAGTAGTTTTGATTCAGGTTCTGTGCAATGAAGAGTGAAGATGTATAAAGCCATCATACACAATCCAGAGTCTAAATCTTTGTGAATGAGAAAAGTGCAGCATAGTTTAACTATATAACATCTATTATAAAATATTTTATAAGTAAGAATTAGCATTTTCTATCTTTATTAAGATAAAAGTGTCTCTCAAATTCTCAAGAGTTCATTTAGAAAGAATTACCTATTTTTCCTTCATGTCCTATCCTTATTTTGTGCCACAATAGATAAAAGGTTTTGCTTCTCTTGCTTATAAAAAATTAAATCATAAAATAATGAAGGGAGGTATGTCTAAAACCTTCATAAAATCCTGTAAATTTAAGTATGAATGCTAGATAAAATGAGAAGTATTTAGATCAAAATCATAATTTACATTACAAGTTAATAAATACAATAGAATCTGCTGATAGAATCAATGATTAGTATAATAAATCATAACCAAATCAAATTGCAAGTCTGCATCATTTCTATATGCTTCTATTTGCTGATGGAAGAAAACATAATTTGGAAAATTCCATAAAATCAGCTCTGCAGGTATTACTTAAAGTTCTTTGTGCTGTTTTTAACAACACTTGAGAATTGTTATTCATTGATCTCATACTTCAAGAAACCTGCCAAAAATAACCACAAAATCTGTCAGTGGAGCCAATATTAAAGGACAGAAGAGCTAAAGCTAGGATTTCTTATCTGAACTTCTCTTTTAATCTCTTCTGGGGATGAGAGGAGGAAATCACAGAGGTTAGAGGTGTGAAGGCTCCACACTCTTTGCATTGTACCAATCCAATAATATGACATAAGTTAATAAAGTTAATAGCCTAGCCAGACTGACAAGAGTTGGTACCTGGGATTCCTGGTTCACAGAAGTAGGTCTGAACTTATAGGGCCCTTTTTTTCTTCTTTTTCTAATCCATTTCTTCTGACAGTACTTCTAACCAGGAAGGATTATGTTGGAAAGATCCACATATGCTTTATATGGGCTTGAATTTTTTTATTGCTTTTTCTTTGAAGTCTTTCCCCTATTGATTTTGCAGAGTCTAAAACCAGTTAATAACACAAAATACAGGATTTTGATTTATCCATTTCTTTTTAATTATCTCAACAAGTTTTGCTATTAGTTAAAATAATTCTAGAGAAAATGAGGTTTTCAATCCTCTTCAAAAAAGAAAGAAAATGACACAGGTACTATGCTTCCATAACTAATCTACTTCACAAGCATTTTTTAAACCAGGTTGATACCACTTAAGAAGAAGGCAAGAGGAAAGTATAATTTCTATGACAGATGTTCTATAAGATTAAGAATTTCCTCCTAGTTTCTTACTATCATATTCCAGCAGGTTTTAGAGTCCATTTTGTACATGTTTCCAATTTTTCCTATTTTTCCCATTAACTTTGTATTTCACCTCTAGTCCCTACCAGTAGTTTAAAACTCCAAATTTTACTAATTTTACTAATTTCAATAAAACTATTTCCTATTAAGTAATTTCTTTTTTTTTTTTTTTTTTTATTGTAAACAAATGGGATACATGTTGTTTCTCTGTTTGTACATGGTGTAAAGGCATACCATTTGTGTAATCATAAATTTACATAGGGTAATGTTGTTTGATTCATTCTGTTATTTTTCCCTTCCCCCCCACCCCTCCCACCCCTCCCACCCCTCTTTTCCCTCTATACAGTTCTTCCTTCCTCCATTCTAAGTAATTTCTTATTGTTGACAGATACAGTTACCATTTTATGCATCTCTACTAAGCAGAAACAATTTCATCTTCCTAAAGCAATCAGCCAAATGGTAACTGTCTGCTTCTCCAAATTTAATACAAAAGAGAAGAAGCACACCCTGCACTAAATTATTAGAGCATATTTCTCCATCTTCCTCAAGAACAATAGTACAAAGATAAGGGAAACAAAGTTCTTAATCAATGCTTTTGGATTTGGGTTTGTTTTTTTTTGTTGTTGTTGTTGTTGTTTTTGTTTTGTTTTTTTTAATGCTCAAATAAGGATATGAACATAAATAACCCAGTTCTAGCCAAAATTTTAAAATGGTCCCCGAATTCCTACCCCTATCATGTACACCTCACATAATCCCTTTCCCGCTAGTGTGGGTAGAACTCTCAAATAATATAGCCACTCCTTTAATTAGGTTATATCATATATTACTTTGTCTTAGCAGACAGAAATCAAAATTCTTCCACAGGCGGTCATGAGTCCTTCAACCACAGTGAGGTGGATTCTGCCAGTAACCGGAATGAGCTCTGCAGAGGACCCCAAGCTCCAGATAAGAGCCTAGTCCAGCCTATACCTTGATTTCAGCATTCTATAACTCTGAGAAAAGGACCCAGTGAAAATGTGGGGGATTCCTGACCCACAGAAATTGTGTGAGAGTAGATTAGTGCTTCAAACCACTAAACCTGCAATTTGTTACAAGGCAAGGAAAAACTAACACAAACCTTAAAATATTTTATACGTAACAAGTCACGTTAAGCTGTCCACACAACAAAAAGTAAACTAACAAGAACATATAAAGTGTATTTATTACTTAGTCAGTTGAAAAACAACCCAGAGTCCTCACAATGCATTCATGGATCCTACACGAGACCTCTAAAATATAATATTTATGTGTGATGATTTTATCTGGTACTTTCAGTCTGAAAAATAAAACTATGAACATCATCACCTTGGCATATGCAATTTTGACTATTAGTATATGTGTTTCCCTATCCTTATCAATAATCTTGTGCAAGTACTAAAACAATTAGGATATCAGTAAAATCTGCAAAATGTATTGTTATTTAAATAGTTTAAATAGTGTTTATCTGCAATATCTAAGATCTACCTTTTTGAATCAAATTCTTTTGATCCGGAGAAATAGCTTTTAAAGAAAAAAAACTCATGAAATAGATTTTGTGATCCACCTCAGAGTAAATGGTTGGAAAGAAAATTAACATCTCCATCTTGCACACATACTTTATGCTAAACAAAATATTATTTTGCCTTAAATTTCTCAGTAAAAAAAACAGAAGAAATATTTATCTATTCATGGAATTATACTTCATATTTTATACCAACTTACATAATTTATAAGCAATGAATTGTAAAGTACTTTTCATATTGTTTGATATACTACAATTTCCTTCAAAACATTTACTTCTTTTATTTTCAACATTTCTTACTTCTACTCAATATATAATGAAAAGTTTATCTTTTAAATCAAAGGCAGATAACAGGATAATTCTGTAATTTCCTGAAAGCCCCTATTATACAAAACACTTACTTGCTCAGTAAAAGTGAAGTTGAAGTTCATTGAGAAAATGAAGGTCATTTTTAAATTAAACATTCCACCTACTTGTTCACCAATTTTCTCAATTATATTTCATCAATAAAAAGAATTACCCAATTGTAGAAGCAGTACAAGTATTCTCCTTGTTCAGAAAACAATCATTCCTTTATTTTAAACACCAAACATATAAAAAAAAGTAATGTAAAAGTTATCAAGGCTTCATCTATAATTTTATGGTAGATATTCTATCAGCTAAAACTTTTACAGGGAATAAAAGGATATTAACATAGTTAAAATGATCTGTAGGCTTCTCCACATATACTTTTACATCCATCTGTATCAGAGTTAGTGCTCACTAGAATTTGATGTCACAAAGATATTAGGACATATTTTCTTCGAAAATGTTTAAATGTAATATTCACATTGAAGTCTTTACTCTGCCTGGAAAATACCTTTGCTGAAACTTGAGATGACTGTAACATTTGTTTTGTTTTTTTAATATGAATTATCAATTATCCAGGTACCAAATAATGATCAGATGATCATATTTGCACTTACTTAAAATGCCACTGAATCTAAGTCTGCCTGTATCCATATATGTATCTATGCCTAATACTAATTCTGGCTTCCTCACTGGATTTTTATGACTATTCTCACAACAGTAATCTTGACTTCTAGCTTTAAACGTATTTACAATTGAGAAAGAAGGATCCCTGACTTTACTCATCTTCATAATTGTTTTATCTATTATTGGCCTTTTTACTTCCATGGAGATTTGAAACAACTTTCAGAGAGAAAATCATTTTATTTTAATTGCATGCAGTTGTAAATTGAGAAAGGACAACTTTTAAGATATTGGATAAAATAAGAATATTGATAATAAAATAATAGCATTACTTATTTTGTATCCTTCCATATTGTTTTATGAATTCCTTTAGATTAGTTCTAGGTATCATAAATTTTATAAACTGTTTTAAACAGAATATTTTCTTGCACACTATATGTTCTGGTGAGCAATTATTTGTGTGTAGGATTTTAATTGATGTTTATGTTGCTCTTGTGTAAGGAAATTTCTAAACTCAAAGTTATAAGGAATTGTTATGTTATAACAATTATAATTGTTATAATAATTATAGCATATGAAAAAAGAGGTGAACACATTTTCATTTCAATATTCTGTTTCATTTGGCTCCTTATCACATTGGTTAGGAGCTACACTACGTAAAAGAACAATGATAACTTTTGGTCTTACCCTTGACTTAACTGAGTGCTTGTACAGATTCATCATTGTAAGATTGCTATCAAAACATTTTAGATACACTTTATAAAATAAAGTTCCTTTCCACTATTTACTAATAGTTTTTCTCCTGATGAATGGTGATCTTATCAGTTCCTTTTCTGCATCCACAGAAGTGATTTCTAACCCTTTTCAGTGTATTGATGTTGAAAATTTCTTGCATTTCTGGTGCCTACCTACAAGTTGAGATATATTATTGATTTTTTACAGTATATAGGGAAGCATTTATCAGTTTATAAGTGAGATTGGACTACAATTTTATTTTCTTGCACTACAGCTCTTCTGTATTTTTATCAAATTAATAATAAACTCAAAATGGCTGGAGTAACTTTTGTTCTTTCTTTACTCCCTGACAAGACTATTTATATCTGTCCATAATAAACATATTTTAGAAACAACTTTTTATTCAAAGTTTGGTAAAATTTATCTATAAGATCATCTAGGCCCGGTATCTTTATTCAAGCAAGATTTTGGTTACTGATTTAATTTTTTATTTTTATTGATTTACTCGAATTCTTAGTTTTTGTTCAGATTCATTTACTTTTACTACAAAGTTCTATATTTCATATAATTAAATGGGATATATTGGCATAAAATTAAATAGAACAATGTAAAATAGAATGTACATAAAATTGCTCGCAAGTTTCTGCAATTGATTTTTAAGATTTTATATCAGGTCATGTTGCTTTTTGTGGTATAAACATAGATTTGTACTTTTTTCTTCATTTCTTATAATTCTTGCTAAGGATTTATGCACTTAATCATTTATTACAATAACCATCTCACCATTTTGAACTTTTTTTTTTTTTTTTTTTGGTACTGGGGATTGTTGAAGTCAAGGTTGTTCTGCCACTGAGGTACATACTATTTTTATTTTGAGATAGGGCTCACTAAGGTGCCAGTGCTGGCCTAGGACTTGCAATCCTGCCTCAGTTTCCTGAGTCCTTAGAATTATAGGTGTGCACCCTGCACCAACTAGGCCAATTATTTTTAATATTTCTAGTCAATTACTCTCTGCTTTTTATTTTGCTTTACTCCTATTTTCTGTTGTTGTTGTTGCTGTGGTGGACTGTTTTTCTTTTCTAGTTCTTGACTTAACACATACCTTTTTTATACTTTGTAGTTAATGCAGTTGAGGTTCAAAGTTTATCACTAAGCACCATTTTAAAGTAGTCCCACAAATAATATGTAGTACTTTAATTTTTGTTCAATTACATTTTGTTTCCCTTCTATTTATGATCATTCAGAAAACATTAAATCAGACCTTTACAATACTTAGCTATGTTTGCATAGAGTAAGGTAGAATCTTCCATGGAAGCTGAGATTCTCACCCTCACTAGGCAAGTTGTCACATGCTCATTTGGAGACAAACTAAGTGAACCTGAAGAAGCAGATTTAATTATCAGTAGGGCAAAAGGGAGCACCTTGGACCAAGACAAGTGAAACTGTTGAGTTTGTCAAGCTGACTTGTTAGAATGCCATTTCCCCTTCGCTTTTTAAGAAGTTCATGGGTGATAAAAAAAAAAACAGTGAGTATACGGTTTATTGATAAGACTTTGCGCATTTCTTAATGACTGACAGAATGAGTCCACTACCACTAGAGAGGAAGGTAGGCATTCTCCAGAGGGACCGCATGAAGCCAAGCAACAGTGTCAACATTGTTAAAGCTGTGGCTTTCAAGCAAGGGAAAGCTTAAAGCATTCTTGAGAATAAGAGCACAATAGCCAAAACATTACTGAATCTCATTGCTATAGGCAATTACATAAAATCCATTTGGAGGTACTCCAAAGGGCTCCTCCAGGATTAAGTTATACTTCCTATACCACCTTTACAGCTTTGCCAGGATTATGTTGCACGCAGGTAAGATTATGCAGCATAGAATCTTCTCTCCATTTTAACATATAATTGATCTTTCCAGTATATTAAATTTTTTAGATAACCAATTTGCTTTCTTTAGATACAAATAAAATTAGAAAATAGGAAATCAATTTATTTTTTATGAGTGGTGAGGGAAGTAGGGGGGCTGTTGTTTCATGGGTGTAAAGTTTACATCAACAAGATTATTAGATTCTGGTGATCTGAGGTACAACATAGTCCCTATAGCTAACAAAACCATATTTTGCGCATTAACAATTATTAAGATGGTAGATCTCATGTTAAGTGTTCTTACCATCAAAAAAGAAAAAAGAACACAAGGAAACTTTGGGAGATATTGGATATGTCTGTAACCTTGACTGTGGTAATGTACATTGCTGTCTGCATATGTCCCAACTCAATAAATTATACACAGCAAATACTGCACTTCTTTTTATATCAATTATACAAAAATTACAACCCTAACCCTCAAAAAAGCTGTTTTTCAAACTATTGATGTAAGAATGAAAAATTTTTCTACTCTTCAATCTTACCTAACACACCCTCTCAAAGTTTTATCTATGTACATATTATTCTATGTTCTTTTTTTATTTTTAAAAATGTTTTAGTTGTAGATGGACACAATACCTTTATTTAATTAATTAATTAATTTATTTATTTATTTGTATATGGTTCTAAGGATGGAACCCAGCCTCACACATGCTAGGGAAGTGCTCTACCACTAAGCCACAATCCCAGTCCTTTTATACTATTTTCTAAAGAAAAATAACAAATATGGTAATAAATTATTGGGAAATAATAGCATATATTTTATTATTTGAAGGAGCTGTACTCTCCTATAAACCCTATATTCTGAGAATTCCATTTGAAACCTTTGTCTCCTCTTTTGAGGAAAGTATATTGACATAAAATAAGTTGCAAGAAATCAACTAAAGGCAAGCATAGTCTAAAGAAATATAGAAGTAAACTGCTGAAGCGATTTTTGTTATTCTGTCTATCTCAAAAACTTATCTGGTTTACCACAAGACCCACGTATTCAATAGTCATTAACAAAATAATAGTAAAAATAGTATTTAATTATTAATTATAAATAATTTTTCAGGAATCTTTCTCTTTATTGCTTCTCAAATTCTAAAATGTTTTCTAAAGGTGGACTGAATGACATTGAACCTAATAAGGTGGGAATATTTTTATAGCATCTGGGGATATTCCTGAAGTATCTCTGTAAACATAGAATGCCATTCATCAAGGGCCTAAGAGACAGTTGAGCACTCTGAGCTAATATAGAAGTGGGTGGATTCTAAGCAGGAGAGTGGCATTGTCGTGTTGTATTTTAGAAAAACACTGAAGTGGTTTGAAGAATGACCTGGAACGAGAAAACTAGTTTAGAGGTAAATACAGTTTAGATGAAAGTTGAAGGGATTCTGAAATGTGACATTGGCAGTAAATTTAGAGAAAATAAAACTCTTTGGGAAGGAGAAACTTAAAATAGAAAAAGAAATCCACAATTCTATAAAATCTGTAGTATAGGCCAGAAAAGGCCAAACATGCAAGGCATTTTTTATGCATTATTGTCATTTCCGCTGAAGTCATGCAAGATGGGTTTCATTAGCCTATTTTGTGAAAATTCTGAGGTTCAAAGAATCTACGTAACTTATTAAAGTTTAGACACTACACTAAGTGAGAGTAATTGGAATCAACTGTAGTAACCTTGCATGTTGCTATTTTCCTTACTTCTTTAGGGGTTCTTCTTCCCTGCTATGTTTTTCTGATGTGACTGTCAATCAGTGCACACTATCACTGTTCAGTGAAGGATTAATTCTGCATTCTTCTGGTCACAATGATTGGTTCAAAAATGAACACTTGACCCAAACATAGATTTATAGAAAAAATAACCTTTCAAGTTTGAGTGTAGGAAAAGAATAAAATTAAGAAATTTGGAAAGATAACAGAAACAATTAATGCCTTGTAGGCAAGAGTAGTATAGTAATCCCCGTAATCTTTCATTATTATCCTCCTCCCTCCCACTTACTAGGGAATGTCAGAAAGAAAGGCGTAGAGGATTGATATAAAGATACAACATTTTTTTGTGAGCATGACCTGTAACACACCTACATGCTAAGTTTTAAGAAACCACTGGGTGACCTCAGTCTGTAAATTTCACTCATGTTCATTGCATACTTTGATGCTTTGTCTCTCTCCGTGAGTAAGGGAACCCCTTGCACTGCCTTTGGACCTAATCAAAGTTCACTCTAACAAGTTGTGGGCTAAATACCACTGTGGGAAGCCATCCTTATCTAGCAGAATCAGAAGGGGTTGAGCCTCAGGACACAGAGGTCTGACTTCTCGGAACTGGCAGACTCGGAGGTCTGTCCCAGATCACCAGGGAGTATGTGGCACTGTGGGAGTGGTTCCCTGCCTGGTTATATCATAGTTTTCCTGAGCAAATTGGCTCCCCTAACTCCACCCCATCCTGTTCACCACAGAAGCCCCTCCCATTCTGGGCCCCTTTACCTGTGGGACTAGAAATAAAGGAGAGTTGTGCTACTCCATGTTGTTAGAGGCCAGAGCTGGTGTGACCCTACCTGTCATGCCCCCTCTCACTTAAAGAGAGTATTGACTCTTGTGTGTTTTTGATTAGGTAAGTTTACTGGTCATTGATTGATTTATAGCCAACATTGTCCTCTGGCAATTAACCCTTTTCTCATCCACACAGCACATGGTTGAAAAACCCCCACATACCACATATAGGCCAGGTTTCCAAGTCCTCAGAATTACGAAATAAGTATGAGGAAGGGGGCAGCCCATATACAACAGAGTGTAGTGTAACAGCAAGTTGAAGAGGCAACCTCGAAGAGAGAGACCCAAATCAAATCCATCAGTACGATGAAAAAAATATTCAAACCACATGAATAGGCCAGGCGAGAAAATCTAGATACAAGATTACAGGATGAAAACCCATAAGCCAGACAAAAATAAGAAAATTCAAAATGGAGGAGAGAAATGACAGTCTAATTCAAATTAAACGGTTTAAAATGGCCTACATGGAGTTCCCATGGCTTTGAAAGAAGCATAATACTTGCAAATAATTCCAAGATTAAAACTGAATCTGAACTAGATGTGGCAGTTAGAAGATGACTGGAAACTTCAGCAATATCAGTGCAATGAGTTTCGAGAGGTAGAAGACTAAAATAGAGATGAGGGAGCAGGAAGAAAGAAAAGATCTAAAGCCTGACTGGGAGAAAAAGAGCAGATTGCAGGGAGAGACTTTGGGCTTGAAAGAAATATGAAGATGTTTCAAGAGGAGAAACTCAAGAGGCAGGACAGAGAGAAGCAGAAAGGTTGCAAAACAGTCAGAGGCAGAGAAATGGACAGAGCAAGATTCTGAAGAAGAAAGATCTAGAACAAGACGTCAAAGCACAAAATGAAGCCTACGCCTCCAACAGAGTGATTTATTCCTGAGGTAACAGACTTCTGTGGACAGATTTCCACAGATTTTCATGGGGAATAAAAGGACAGGTCTCTGTGGAGGTAGCTTCATGTTGCCAATGGTAATTATAATTTGAGGGGATTCACACATTTTCTGTGATATCAGCAGTGAGGTCATTGAATATTAAAGCATGAATCTTAAAGGATTTGAGCAGGATATACTTTTGAAACAAACAAAATGCAAAGGAGAGGGAACTACGTGAACGTGTGTTAGAGTGAGACCTGGGTAAAGAGCAGGTAGCTGATTATCAAAGAAAAGGAATTGGGTAGATAGTACTTTCCCATCAACTTCAACCAGTTGTTAACCCCTCCAAGGGAAGGGAAGAATCACATTTTCCAATACTAGCAATTAACCCCCTGGCGATACTCTTTCCCATCTTTTGAGCATGTCCTCAGGGAATAAAGGAGGTGGGGGGTCTATAAAAATGCAAGACACCCCCACTCCCATGGATATCACTGGGTCCCTTCTCCTCTCCAAAGAAGTCAATTTCTGTTCTATCCGTTAAGTAAAACTTGTTTTCTTGTCTGGGTGTTTCTCTGGTGTTTAATCTCTAACAGCAGAAGAAAGAGGACCCCATCCTGATTTTCAAGACTGTATCAAGAGGATGTGGGCAATTCACATGACATGGAAACTAAATGTGTCGAACACCAATCCATTGACAGGTAGTCTTTGCTGTATGGAGCACTCAGGCACAAAAGCAGAGAGATGAGGCTGCGTGAAATGTGACTTATAGAATGACAAGGAACTGAAGAGGTCTGGATAGGAGCAAGACAGGAACTAAAGTGAACTTGAAAGATTGAGAATCTGAAAACCAAAGAGAAAATAAAGCAGAACATTTACCCAGTGTTTGCAATAAACCTGCCACTTTGTCAGGCACTCTGCCTGCGATCTTTAGTTCCAACAATAGCCCTAGGTAAGTGTTTATTTTACAGATGGAACAAATGAGGTTTAAACAATTAAATTAAGCTTGACTTAGATCAATAACCTAGAAAGAAAGAAAGTTCTGCTGAAAGAACAGAATGTTTCCAGCTTAAAATTTCAGACACGGGAACCAAAGAACATGGGCACCAAAAAACCTGGACATATTGAAACAATTTTAGACTAGTAATCAAATAAAACCTATAGTAACAATTTGACAGATATTAATGATCCTCATCATAGTTGTTACACATAAGGTAATTATCCATAGATGATAAGCAATTTTCATCATTTTTATTGATGACCATCATAACTATTAATTTTAGACACCAAAGTCAAGTGTTTTTTTTTTTTTCTCTTAGTAGTACTCTTTTAACAATAAAAACTTTCAGAAGTAACACATATCCCTGAAACAAAGGAATAGTGAAATCATTATCACACAGTGTTGGAAAATTGCTCCAGAGCTAACTTATTTATTTTACTGAGCTTCTCTTTCATTTCTCTCCACTCCACTCAATAATACCTGGCACCAAAAAGGAGAAATAGCCTATTAATTGTGTTGTGAATAAAAAGGAGAAATCAATTGCCCTTCGCTCCAATCTCTGGCTGTTAGCTTTAAGGTAGAAAATTCTTTCATAGGATAGATGTGTTATAAAAGATTGACAGGAAGTGACCACTTTTGCTTTGACCAAGACAAAGACCCTGAGAGGTCATCATTTTTAATCGCTTTGTTGTCTTCTCTGGATAAGAATAAGCAGCAGGGCATACTGTAAGTGCAGGAACTGGAACAGGACTCCTCACATCTATTCTCAACCCTGCTACTCCTAGCTGCTAGACTAGGAGAACTGAGTAAACAGAAACACAGATAATCCGAAAAAGGAGTAGTAAATATTCCATTAACTATTTTTAGAATTTAAAAATCTTATGATCAAACAAGTCAATGTCCCCAACAGTCCAAACCCCTTGTGAAGTTCTACAATTTCCATTATTATCTGCAGAGAAAAACTAACTATACCAATTCCTTTCACTGAGGCTATTGTCCAAGAAGCAAAGGACTTTTTCATTGTTTAGGTTCTTTATTCAATATGCTAACCAGTACAAAATTCCTTTTTATAAATTTTACATTTTAACCAATATATGCTTATTATCTGACTATTTGACATTATTATAGGATGTAGTTTTACATTTCCAGGACAGAAAATTATGAAACCACACCCTGCAGAGGAAAATCCCAGAACATGGGCTGACTCCTGAGGTCATCTCAGTCCCAAGAGGAGCCATCACAAGGTGGATTCATGAACCTACTGTATGCTCAACCTTTCATTTTAAGGCACATATTTCTGGCCCAGTCCAACAGCCAAGAAGTCCTGAGCCTCTCCCACATCCAGCTGCATGTCTCAGCTAAGAGGTTTCAGAGTTGCTGCTCAAACATTTTATTTATTTATTAATGAGTGCCACATGCTCCTGTGTGGTTGCAAGAAATTTTCACATTTGTCTAAAGATGCTCATCAAAGTGGGTCTCCCCTGTTTATTGCTTTCCCCTGAATTATCATTATTTTTCTAAGATCATTTTTCAATACATTTATCTCGACTTTTGTGAATTGAACTTTCCTCTATATCCACAGATCCTTGACTGACTGCTCATACTCAAGAATGAATTTGATATGTACAAAGCTTTGGGTTCAATCACAGCACCACTAAAAAAGAAAAAAAAATTAAGCACTGGTAGACAGTTCTCCAAATAAAGTATACAAGTGACCAACAAGCCCATGAAAATGTGCTCAACATCTTTAGTGATTAGATAAATGAAAACCCAAATCACGCAGAGATACCATTTATACCCATGTGAATAGCTATCATCAAAACACAGATGTTAACAAGTGTTGAAGAGAATATAGAGAAATTGGAATCTTTATGCCATTACTAGTGAAAATGTAAGATGGTGCAGTCATTTTGGAAAACAGTTTGAATTCCTCAAAATGTTATATAGAAATAATCATATGACAAAGCAATTATAACTAAAGGTATATACCCAAAGAAATAAAAATATATGTACATACAGAAATGTGTGTACAAATATTCATAAGAGCAGTATTCATAATAGCAAAAAGTGGCAAAACTCCAAAGACACATAAAATGACAAATGGATAAATAATGTGATAACTTCATACAAAGGACTGTTAGTCAGTGATGAAAAGGAATGAAGTTCTAATAGACCACATCATGGATGAACCTTGGTATCACTATGCTAAGTGAAACTTTATCACAAAAAAAAATGTGCAGTGTTGTATGACTCTATATATACAAAATGGTCAAAATAGGCAAATGTACAGAGATGGAAAGTAAATTAATGATTGCCAAGGACTGGTGGGCTAGTGGGGAGGGAGAATGAGGAATGACTACAAATACAGAGACGAAAATGTTCTAAAATTAGATTGCAGTGATGGTTGCACAACTCTGAACACACCAAAGGTCATTGAATTTCATAACTTAAATGGACAAACTGTGTAATATCTGAATTACAACTCAAAAAATCTGTTAAATTTAAAAAAAAAAAAAAAAGGAAAGCCTATAAGAGCTGTCAACAAGCTGTGTTGCATAGGCATGTCCTGTTAACTGACAGAGAATAAGGTAATGCAACACGGCAGAATCCCAGGGTGATGGGGAAGGGAGATCCCAACCAAGGGCTGTGAGGAAGAAGGAGAACAGTCCAAATGAGACTACTTCAGAAAATTCCTTGGGGAGAGACTTCCTCAGAAGGTGAAACCCACAGAACCTCCCATGCATCTACACACCCTGAAAGGACGGCCAGAGGATTGTGGGGGAGGGGAACAGCCTTGCCCAGTGGGGAAGGCTCGCTCCCCAGGACAGCAGCCTGTGGCCTGGCTTAGGAAGGGAAGCGGGAGTGGCAAAGGAGTGGGAAGACCCCCTATGCAGACAATGGGACCGTCTTCAAACAGAAGCTCAAGTTGCAACTTAGCCTTGTTCTTTAGAGATATCTAATAATCCTTAAAAATCAGCCAAAAGAAATACAAGTTGTGGAAATGGGGAAAGGAAGAAGGCCAAAGACAGCTAGCTCTCATAACAAAATGTGAAAGAACTACTTGTCTCTTTAAAAATATGTGTACTTATAATTCTGTTAAAAAGCAAACCAAACAAAGGCCCCTGCTGGGGCAGTGGAGGCTTTCTCCCTTCCAGATAGCAGCCATGGGGGTTCCTTCCAGTTTCCCTAACCTCCCTACAAATAGGGAAGGTATGGGAGTCTCCCCTGGATGTTGAATGTCTTATCCTTTATCATGGTTGATAAATCCTGAGGCTCAAGATGCACATAGCCTAAGACAGACAGCAGGTGTGAAATGCTTACATCATAACAAAAAAGCACCATTTATGAAGTTCAAAATGGAAGCATAAGTATGCTAATACTGAATGTAACTTGAGCTTAGACTGGGAGTTCAGGAAAGCTCTTTAATGAACAAAAATTCTTGAAATTAGGCCTGAAGAATAAAATGAATCTCAAAAAGAGTGTGATACTCTCTGGTGTGGGCTTGTGGTGGGTAAAAATGCATGAAAACTTGTAACTAGGAAAACATTGAGTTGTTCAGGCTAGGGTGTTGATAATCAGTGAGCTGTGGAAAAGGAGGGCCATATCAGGTAAGGTGTCATGAGTCAGGGTAAAGATTTTAAACATTGATACAAAGAGAATTAAAGACTTGAAAAGTTTTAGTGGAGATATCGACACCGCTAGATTTATAAAAATAGTACTCTGCTCTGCAGAGAATAGAAAGGGATACAAAAGCAGATGTAGGGAGACTAATTAGGAGGGTGTCACAGACTCTGTGCAAGAAGATGTTTGAATTAGGGCAGTGTCAGTGGAAACGGAGAGAAGTGGAGAGGGCTAGAAAAGCTTTGGTAGTAAAATCATCTACTTGGTTATAAGGTGTAAGAGGTAAGAGAAAGTGGTTAAGAAAAAACTTGTAGATTGCTAGCACAAGTAATAGATTCACGATGTATCGATTTAAGGGTAGGAAAAACTGGAGGAAACCAGGATATTTGTAGAGAAAATCAAGAGGTTGTACTGAAAATTGGTTGGAAGGAAAAAAAAATATTTCTTTTCTCACCTATTACTAGGTTCATGGTTAAAACACTACCACAGAAGACAGATAAACAAGACACACATATGTAAATTTATTTAACGTAAGTTTTAGAGGACACGGGAGCCTCTGGAAATGAAACAGGGAAACAGTATGAGCAGGTGGTAAGAAATGGGGAGGCCGGAATGGTGGCGCCCGCCTGTAATCACAGCAGTTTGGGAATCTGAGGCAGGACTGTGAGTTCAAAGCCAGCCTCAGCAACAGCTAGGCGCTAAGCAACTCAGTGAGACCCTATCTCTAAATAAAATACAAAATAGAACTGGGCATGTGACTCAGTGCCCCTGAGTTCAATCCCCAGTACTAAAAAGAAAAAAGAAAAGAAAAGAAACTAAGGAGAATTTGGCCACACTGTTTTTTCAGACTCTTCTTGGCATCACTGTGCCTTCAAGAGTGAGGATGTTCCTTTCCTCTGGGCATAAGGAGGGTATTTATGGAATGGAAATCTTATGATCCACTTTAGAGGAAGGTCAGAGAGTTATTTTACTGCTACTTCAGGGGAGAAGGGCAAGAGAAGGTCAGAGCAACCTTCTTACTTCTGCTGTTTCCTTAAGTGCCAAGATGCTATATTTGGGGCACACATTTATTCTCCATTCAATTACCTAAAGCGTTTTTCCCTAACAAACATTATTTACTTAGTAGATTTTTCTCCTCTTATTTCCAACACTCTTAAGAATTTGCTTTATAAAATCTACAAAAAAGTGTTTATATTTTAATGATATTAACAGGATATGTTTTGTATACACTATTATATAGAATATAGATTAAATTTTAATATTGCATTTTTCTGTATGGCAGTATACAGATACATTGTATATAAGAGTGGAAGGAGAAAATGAATACAAGTCAAACTTCAGTAGCTTCATTTTTTTTCCCATCCCATAACCAAGGTTCACTTGTGTCCTTATAGGGTAAAACTAAAATTACATGGCTGTTCAATTACTGTGAAAAAAATGTAATCTTTTTTAAGTTTCCTGTCTAGCATTTTTGAGCCAGTGGAAAAGGACTTTTCTTCATGTCTTGCAGAGAATTGAAATTCCTTTCACATTTGATCTAGATTTAAATGTCATTTCTCTTTCAATCATACAAGCATAGGCAGCATTTTTTTTTTTTGCATCACATAACACATATTTTACTTTTAGTAATGGTAATAAATACTCAAATTGATAATTTTATGTCCTCTAGGACAAAAAAAGTTTCAAATTTGATTATTGCATGCACCACATTATTATAATTCCTTTGAACTATGTCACAGAATTCTATTTCTGAACTTCATATATTCTCTTATAAAGAAAACTAGAACTTTCCCTTGTTAAGAGTCTTAAAATATTTGGGTTTTTTTTTTTTCAGTTTTCCTTTTTTCTTGATTTTATTTTTTCAATTAGCACATAATAATTGCACATACTTAGGGGATACAGCATGATAATTCTATACATGTAAACAATGCATAATGATCAAATCAGAGTGATTGTCATTTCCTTCTTCTTAAACATTTATCACTTATTTTTATCAGGAATCCTCAAATTCCTCTCTGCTAGTTCTTTATAAAATATGTAATAAATTGTTGTGACAATTATCATTATTATAATGTGTTGATAAATTCTTTAAAATAATTTGTGTGTAAGAAATTAAGTAAAAATATAAAATGGGAATTAATGTATGTTATGGTTTGTATATGAGGTGTCCCCCAAAATCTCACTCATGTCTGAGACAATGCAAGAAGTTTTAGAGGAGAAATGATTGGGTTATAGCTTTAACCTAATCAATGGATTAATCCCTGATGGGATGAACTGATTGGTATCTGGAGACAGGTGGGTTGTGGCTAGAGGAGGAGGGCATTGGGGGTATGGCTAAGGAGTATGTATTTGCATCTGGAGAGTAGAGTCTCTCTCTCTCTCTCTGCTTCCTGATGATGCAAGCTGTTTCCCTCTGCCACACTCTTCTGCCATGATGTTCAGGCTCACCTTGAGCCCAGAGAAATTGAGCCAGCCTACTATGGACCTCTGAAACTGAGTCCTCACATAAACTTTTCCTCCTCTATGATTGATCTGGTCAGATCTTTTAGTCACAGCATTGAAAAAGCTGAATAAAACAATGTATAACTTTTTTTCTTATGTTCTTTTATAAGTACCTTATAGTTATACATAATAGTTGGATTCCTTTTGACAAAAATCATGTATGCATGGAATTGAATTTGAATTTACACCATTTCAACCCTGGTCCCCCCTCCACACACACACACACACACTTTCCCTTTCCTCCACCCTCCCCTGTTCTCCTTCCTCTACTCTACTGGTTGTCCTTTCACTCATTTTGTTTATTTAGTTTTGATTTGTTGTTTATAAATAGACAAAAAGATGGAATTTACTGTGGTATATTCATGCATAATGCATGATTTTTTAAATTTTTTAAAATTTTTGAAAGATTGCATTTTGATTCATTGTACATAAATGGGGTACATCATTTTATTTCTATGGTTGTGCACAATGTAGATTCATACCATTCATGCAATCATACATGTACATAGGGGTAATGAATTCTGTCTCATTCCACCATTTTTCATACCCCCTTCACTTACTTCTACATAATCTAAAGTTCCTGCATTCTTCTCTCACTCCCAACCCCCAACCCCCATTATATATCATCATTTTTGAAGTTAACTAAATAATCATAATATTACCTGCTGTCCTCTTAACAAAAATAGAGCTATATTTTATGTAGCATGTGTTTAGCTCTCATTTCGTACTAGGAATTGTCACACATATTATTTGATTGCCCACTCTGAACAATGCAAAAGAGGCAGATGAAGATCAGAGAGGATGAGTAACTTAATCAGGATCAACATGGTAGTACACAGCAAAAATGAAATTCACATGCAGGTCATCTGCCTCCAAGTCCAGATTATCTTCACAGAAAGCAATTACTTTTAAACATGTATGAAAGGAAAATTATAACTTAACTTTAAAAACACTTTATGGATGTATTATTGAAGAAAGAAAATATTGAGTAGGTTAATTTAAAAAAACACAACTAATATTCTTCCTGGCTCTTTTCTCTCTTGGTTTTCTGAAGGCAAAATTTAAAACCAGAGACTCACTGCCAATGGCACGACTATTAGGTAGTTGTTTTCTCTAAATTGTTCAAGACTATTGTGAAATTATTTTAAGAAAATACTGAATTAATACTCCAATAAGGTATATAAAGTAAAAGGGACCTGAAATTCAACTCTACACATAAACTTCTGTGCAGATCAATTCTCTGAAGGTTGAAAATTCATATACTCATGTTGAATTGTTGTTTCAAAAAAAAATCCAACTAAATGCTGGCAAATTAAATTGCAACCCACCAAAGAATATCTCAAATTAAAAGAAAATGCTGAGAGTTGGATCGTAGTCAGGATGCTGCAGTAGCAACGGTTACCATGGAGGCAAATTGGAACAGATAGAAAAGACCCAATATATCAAACCTAACACCTCAACTCACATCTGGGCAATTACTTCATACAACATCCCATGC
Source organism: Sciurus carolinensis (assembly GCF_902686445.1). Lineage (NCBI taxonomy): Eukaryota > Metazoa > Chordata > Mammalia > Rodentia > Sciuridae > Sciurus > Sciurus carolinensis. Next base: position 134,712,790 of record NC_062215.1, read on the forward strand.
TGCACAGGCACTCTGAGCTGGCTTGTTATGAGAGTACCTAACACATCATTAGGCTTCAGATTTGTGCAGCTCCTACCAAAATTTTTATTGTGATTTTTGTTAATCTTTGTTTTGTTATTGTGTTAAGCTCAGCAATCATAACTACAAACTGTGGAATTTTTAAGTATAATATTTTTTACATTTTCTCAAAGTTAATGAAAAATATTCTGGGTACTAAACCAATATGTTAATCAAGAAAATGAAAGGTAAACGTGACCATATTTAGGAAAGGAAAGGTTTTTATTCTTTTATATTCATAATAGTTAAAAGATCAATTAAACATGATGAAAATGATTATGGACAACAAAGTTTCTCTTATTCCTTATCAACTGGTTCCCACTATGGAAAAGGGTTCACTCCAGTACCTTCCGTGTGTGTATTTTAGATCAAAAAAAATGTTCCTTGGGTCTAATATTACAGCCACAGTATACCTATAATTTATACATTTTCCCAATTGTTCTTCCTTTTTCTTTTTCAACTAAGTATCCATATCTTTCACAGTAAAGTTAAGATTTATTTAAGTGGGGGAAAAGGTACACTCATACATTGCTGATGGGAATGCAATTTGGTACAACCATTACATAAAGCAGTATGGAGATTCCTCAGAAAATTTGCAGTGGACCACCATTTGATTCAAATATCCCATTCCTCAGTTAATACCCAAAGGACATAAAATCAGCACACTATAGTGACATAGCCACATCAATGTTTAAAGCAGTTCAACTCACAAAGGCTAAAGTATGGAACTAGCTTAGGTGTCCTTCAACAGATGAATGGATAAAGAAAACAAGGTGTGTGTGTATATATAAATGATGGAATATTACTCAGCTTTAAGAAAAATGAGATTATGGCATTTGCATGTAAATGGATGGAACTGGAGAATATCATGCTAAGTGAAAGAAGCCAAACCCGAAAACCAAAGGCTGAATGTTTTCTCTGATATGAGGATGCTAATTCACAATAGGGGGCAGGGATGCTAGGGAAGAATAGAATTACTTTAGATTAGGTAGAGGGTAGTGAAGGGAGAGGAAAGGATATGGGGGTAGGAAGGATAGGAGAGTGAAACATACATGATTACTTCATGTACATATATGACTGCATGGCCAATGGATTCTACAATATGTATAATCAGCAAAATGAGAAATTATACTCCATTTACGTATGATTTATCAAGGCATAAATGCATTTTACTGTCATGTATAACTAATTAGAGCAAATTTAAAATTAAAATTTAAAAAAAGATTTAGTCAATTTCTCCACCATCTGGCAATTTTTTTTAAATAGAGGCATTGTTAGGAATCAATATAATGTGTCCCTATTCACTCTGCCAGTAAAAAGTACCACTCTGCACTCCATAGATTAGGCCAGATGGATTGGATTTTCTCTTCTCTTTAATCCCTCACCAAAGTCAGTCTCTAGATTCCCCTTTCTAAATAGGTCTATATCTGTCCCTTCTTCAATATCCATTCGGTTTTCACCAAGTCTCTGAACTAGTCTCCTTCCCTGTCCCCTCTGCCATCCACCTCCTCTCCTTTCTTTACTCGGTTGCCAGACAACCTTTCCACAATTCAAAGCTCTTCATGTTACAATATCTATCAATGGCTCCCAGTTGCTTTCAGGATAAAATCTAAACTTTTAGCAGCTCTGCATGGCTTTCACATTATGTCCTTGCTTGCCTGTCTAACTTCATCTGCAGTCCTCCATTAACACCAAGTAATTGAACGTCACTTGACATCCCACAGAATCAATGTTCTCTTACACCCTCCTGTGCCAGGAAGACTCAGTTCCAACTCATGTTCCCTCCCAGGCTCTCCCGTCTCCCTTCTCTTTAGGCTATTAGATGTGTCTCCTTTGGATTCTGGGTATTTGTACCCATTGCCTCATTCTGGATTTGTCTTTTCTAGACTCTGCCTCTGACTGCAAGTTCCTTAAGAGTAAAATGGTTTTTAAATTCCTAGACAATTTGTTTAAGATATAGCCACATGGATATTGTTTTTATAAAACCTGTAGTTTTTAGAAAAGTCTTGACTTGATCACATACTTGATTACATTGTTCATAAGTTAGAATATTTTAAGGATGCTACAAATGGGTTTCAAGACATACCATTCCAAAATATTTTGAGCTGAATAAATTTGAGAAAACCGCAGAACAGGAAAACTTTCCTAAAACAAGTCATAAAAGATTTTCTGAGTTTCTTCTCAAGCAATTCATAAAACCCTCATGCTAGAGTTGCCCTCCCTAAATCTGAAGGATGATGGGAGACAAAGAGTGTGAGAAGACAATTCGGCCACATTTCCTGCAGCTTCTTACCATCGGATCATACTTCTTCATCCAGTAGTACTTCAGCGGGATCAATCACTTCTTCATCAATACAGCATAAAACCTACACAGGTTTACCCATTTATTTGGCTTCTATTTCCTTATGAAATCTCCTTTGTCACATAAAAGTTATATACGTAAAGTTCTTTGCTTTCCTCTTACTAAACTTGTTAGAGAGGTCTCAGTTTTGAACTTAGGATGGATGAGGAAAAGATGTTTCTCCCTTACAATACCTGCTCGTTTTTAGTACAGAAAATATAATAAACATAGATGTAACTGTACAGATCTGAGAAAGGAATTAAAATTATATCCTGTAGTGCTTTATGGTAAATAGAAATAACAATTTTCACAGGTCTTAAAACTAAACTAAATCAAAATTTAGGTTTTTCCTTTTTTTTTTTTTTTAACTTTCAGAAGTCTTCTGGCTATAGTCCAGAACTTGGGCAGCCTTCTCTCTTCAATATGTACTAAAAATATTCAATTTTCTTTTTACCATAATTGCCAATTAAAATTATCTGAAAAAAAGACATTAACTTGCTTCTTTTACAATCCCAATTAGCTTAGAGGAACTCAATTTTCAATTGCACAGTTCCTTTCCTCTTATTTTCAGTGATAACAGAGAAACACTTGACCACAGCAGTGATGACACAGCTGTCAATCAGAGTGACTGCCATTTCTTTTTTTTAGACAAAATTCTAGGCACTCAATTTGTATGTGTCTCACTGTTAACTCTCAAACCCCCCAGCAGATCACATATACAGCAAATGTGTTTCTAAACCTAGCTTTTTGTGAGCATTTTGCAGCATGTACTCATTATATATGAAACACGTAAATATGTCCACCACTCTACCTTAATTTCTTTTATGGATTGAAAAGAGAACAAGTTTCCCTGTGGTATGCCTCTGTGGGGCATATGATATTAATTTTGACCAGTCTTTCTTTTCGCTAATGTGCCACACTATCATTCTCTTCAGATGTAATAGCCTAAATAGGTTTGGGAAGCACTATAATTAAGAATTCATTGGAATACAGTATATACCTCCTTATCTAAATGTGCTCTTGATTTTTTTATTCTCTGTGGCATTGGCTTGCATCATGATCCATACAGTCAATCAGGTTAGGAATAAGAGTCATGCATCATCCTCTTCTCTCTCTCAAGATCTGTCAAGTTTAACTTCTAAATATTTCTTCCGTTAGTCTACTCTACTCCATATACCTTCCCCTATCACAATTCAAATGCTCATTATTTTTCCTGTGGGAAGTTGTATCTTAAATTTCCCTGGTCTTTAGTTGTATCAATTTCAAAATCATGTTCTATGATTCATGTTCATCAATTTCAAATTCATGTTCTAGAGTCACTTTTCTAAAAATAAATATGTTCGCTCAATAACCTAAAGTGCTACAGTGCTTTCCAGTTATCACTATGTGTCTTTGCTTCTCAATACTAAGTCACATAAGCACTCCACTCACTTCTTCAGACTTATGCTTAGCTACTTCCAACTAAGGTTCAGAAGAATCAGACTACCTTGTATTCCTCTGGACACAACCACCCGTGAACTTACTGAATTAAATCAGAGGTACATGGATACATGGGTGTATCAATCCATATCAGAGAAACCAGGCCTGTGAGCTTGGCAAACACAACACACCAATGAATGGTGCAACCCCTCACCTGAAATACAACAAATGAGAGGCAGCTAAGACAGTGGTATGGCAGCACACACCAACACATTATCTCATCAGACCACCTGATGAATGCATCCCCAAGTGATAGGCAATGAATTCCTAACTCTGCCTGGGGTTTCAGTTAACCTCCATCTTCCTGCTTAATGTGGTACACTTTGAAACTTCCTGCCCTCCAACTGCCTGCTTTCCTGGACTCTCCTCTTGACTCTGAATTGGTTCCTTAAAACCTTTACCTGACCACCTACAGTAACTCTTTTGCACTTTTATCTACTCTGACTTTCCTCTTGACAGGATCTCTAGAAACTCTGAATACCTGAACTCTTTCTTAGCCAGAACCTATATACATCACTGTGTAAAATATGACATGTAACTTGAGTGTTGCAGATATTAGTATCTAAGATTGGAATGAAATAAAAAAAAAAACATGATTTTCCTGCTCACAACTACCATAGGTATCCAGGGAATTAAAGTGAATGAATGTAGGTTGTGGATTTATTTTTATCCAGTAAATTCTGACATTGTGGAAAAACACAAGCATATCTGGTCTATGTTAGTGGTATACCTTGCTCATAACAGTGTCATATCATTCCAAAAGTTTTTCCTATCTGACTCACTCCCAGGAAGACAGGCTGGGAAAAGAATAAGGTCAAAATGGCTTAAAAGTTTTGCATAAAGAAATGCACTGAATTCTGAGAATAAGATGGGTCTAGAAAAGCTGATGAGGTCTACCCAATGGAAACCTTTCATTCCAAATTGTAGACTTTGAACTTTATTGCAAAAACATTGAAAAAATACTGAAGGGTCTGCTTTCAAAGAGTATCAGGCAGTATTTTAATAAGACAACTCAACCTTCCTCTTCCTTTACAAACTTCTCCTTGAGAACATAATCATTAAAAAAATCATATAGTTTCTCCCCTTAAGTTGATTAAAACCTTGCATATTTTATCTAAGAGAAATGATCTGCTTTAAAAACAAAAACAAAGATGGAAAACAAAAGTTCTAATTCTTTTATTCTAGGTGGACAGTCTTCCAGAAAAGAAGTTAACAAAAGGCATTAATTCCTGTTTCTTTATTTATATCTGCACTTCAGATTCCCTTCCCCTAACTACTAAAACTGTTAGGAAAGAAAAAGTTTTCATCTACCCTTTTAAGTTAAATGATTAGGGGACTGCAAATTATAAGTTGATTAAATAGACGAGGAAAAGAACCAGATGTAAGTAAATATGCATACACAGGCATCACAAAGAAATGTGACAAGGTGTTTGTTCAAATTTGGGGTTTATGTGTCATTTTAATCAAAGATCAGGAGAGGCAGAGGAATGTTTCTGGGAGAACAAGTGACTTCTTTGAAGGAGGGTAGAAAATGCATTTATGGAAAAACAAATGACCTTTTGGAAAGAAAAATGAACCCTCAAGAGAACAGACAGACATGATAGTCTTGTGACAGTATCTGCTTGGGTGTGTCACTGACTTATCTATGAAAAGAATAAAATTGTTACCAAGGAATGTATTTATAATAATTGAGTTCTTTGGGGAGAATCTACCTTTAGGCAGATAAGGGATTCCAGGAATCAAATGATCCTAGCTCAAAATCATTTTTATGCCTCGGTGGCCTGTTCTGGACCCCTTTATACCAATGCTATTGTTACTTCCCAGACTGCTCATTCTTTATAGCTTTTACAAGTTTTGACCCATCAACAACCTAACAAAAGCCTTCAATGGGCATCTGATTCCTGTACTTTCTGTCCTTGAATTTTCAAAACGGCTTTGCAAAAAGCACCAAGCGAAAATAATAAGAAAGCGATGAATCATAAAGAACATTTTTTTAAATTCAGCTTATAAAATGATATATCCTAAAATTCTCTTTAGTGTTTTGATGAAATTTGGAACAATTATCCCAAAATATGGCATATGCAAATTTAAGAAAACAGTAAATCAGGAAGTTACTCTCACCTTTCTCTCATAGCTTCTCTAAATCAGGCCAGAAACCTAGCTGAAATCCTGAGAAGTAGGACATAAGACCCTCAGGTGAGAGATTGTTTTAATCAGCTTTTCATTGCTGTGACTAAAAGACCTGACAAGAACAACTGTAGAGGAGGAAAGATTTATTTGACAACTTATGGTTTCAGAGGTCTCAATTCCTAGAGGGTTGGCTCCATCCCTTGGGGTTCAAGGCGAGGCAGAACATCATGGAGGAAGAGTGTGGCAGAGGGAAACGGCTCACAGGATGATCAGGAAGCAGAGAGAGAGAGAGAGATTCCACTCAACAGATAAAATATATACCCCAAAGGCACACCCTAATGCCCACCTCCTCCAGACACACCCTCTCCCTCTTCAGTCACCTCTCAGTTAATCCCCATCAGGGGATTAATTCTCTGATTGGGTTAAGGCTCTCACAACCCTATCATTTCTTCTCCAAGTCTTCCTGCATTGTGTCTCACATGAACCTCTGGGGTACACCTTGCAACCATACCATGACAGGTGTCCACTCTGCACCCAGAGAGAAGAAAGCACTCATCTCTCAAAAGAAGAATGTGAACAAACAGGCTTTTCTTCACTTTGTTACCATTAAATCATACACCGTTTGTACAATCATACCAAAAACAACCATGTCATCAAACTTAGCATAAAAGTACACAGATCTCCTCATTTCTTTGGACCTTCATTTTCTTATGAAGGCCCCAGAGTCACAGAAAACTTACATTAAATAAATTTGTGTTTTTCTCCCATTAATCTGTTTTTCATTATGGGGACCTCAGCCATCAACTTAGCAATGAGTGAGAAAAGATTTCAGCCCCCTACTGTGTAAACAGTGAATATAAGTTCAAATTCAAACTAAATAACTTCACAGGAATTATGGCACATGAACTTAAAACAAGTAGAAAATTACAGAGAAACACTGTGATGTTGCTAAGTGGCAGCTAGCTAACTTGGTCTATCAGAAAATTTGTTCCTTCCAGCCCTCCAGTTTGTTAGCACCTCAAATTCAAATCTATGCCTCAACAGCACTGCAAAGGATCACCTCAGGGGGGTAGATGTGGAATATTGCAAACAAAAATACCTTAAAATATGGAAATGCATGAACATTCATTAACATTTTTCTTAAGGAGTGCATATTTCTATATAACATATTATATAAATGCAAATATTATCTTTCTCCCCGACTCTTTGAGCATACTAAGATAATGATACTATTAGCACCTTTAAACACCCAGTTCTTTTATTCACAAAATCTTTATCCAGGTTCACACTAGTGATTTGCACAGTAGACCCTCAAATTTTTTGTAATAATTGAAAAAATAAATTTCAGTGTTTACACGATTTAGTTTGAAAGAAATGTGCCCATCGGAGCTTTCTGATTTCAAAAGTAAGAGGCTGTTACCACCATTACTGCACAGGCAGGGGAGAAGAGTTTGTACACTGCTCTCCACAAACACCTGGACTCAAATCAGGAGGAAAATAGGTCTTATTCAAAACCAGCTTCGAAGGAAGATAGAGGAAACTCATGTTTCAACTCATCATCTTTTGAAAACTCAAGGGCCGTGAAAGCTTTTACAAGAATAGAGGCTACAAAGCAGGACAAAAAGAGCAGTGTGCGCTTGTGAATTTAGCTAAGCAGAGGGCTCCCAGCCTCAGCTTCCTCAGGCCAGGGTGGGGACAGCCCATCACTTTACTCTGAGTATGAGGAAGTTTTTTCTTCTCAGTACAGGGAAGTTTAGAAGTTAAAACAACTTGGAGTTTTAATTCTCCACGTGAGGAAGCTGTCCTTAATTTCAGCCTGTTTCAAGGTGAGACAAATAAAAGATCTCACAATTAATTACCTGCTATGTCTCATTTGTTTTAAAGCAGTACCAGATTCCAGACCTGCACCCAATTCCTATGACCTTCCTTTAAAGAAACAGGTTTTGTAAGGTTTTTAACAGCATTTCTGGCAAGATGTAAAGGTTTTCTCACTAACACACAAAAGATGCCTCTAGTCAACAAAGTTGATTTTGTCTAATGCATCTGGTCAAATATGATTAAATGTGTCACTTTTAGATCTACTTAAAGTTATTTGAAAGTAAATCATAATTTTAAAAAATGTTGCATGGGGCTGAACACAGTGACACACGCCTGTAATTCCAGTAGTTTGGGAAGCTGAGGCAGGAGGATTGCGAGTTCAAAGCCAGCCTCAGCAACAGCAAAGTGCTAAGCAACTCAGTGAGACCCTCTCTCTAAATAAAATCCAAAATAGGGCTGGGGATGCAGCTCAGTGGTTGAGGGCCCCTGAGTTCAATCACTGGTACAAAAAAAAAAAAAAAGTAAATAAATAAAAAGAATGTCCTGGATTACAAGGATCAATCTTAAAAATTTAGCTTTAAATTTTTCCATGCTATGAAAAGGAAATGATAACTTATTACCTGTTCAAGCCTGGGGCTGCAAAGACCCCAAACATACTGTTTACCAATCCCTAAGAGAGAACTTGGAGGACTTAGTAAAGAAGTTTTGGAAACTTTATTACTACTCGCTCCCTGGTGGCAGGCAGGGTTACAGTAGAGGACCATGCTGTGCTTACCAGCAGGGGGAACAGTAGGATAGGTGGCGTGACCACCATCCATGCAGGGGGCTTTCTTCAGATGTTTTGTGTGTACATTCCCTTACTCTAAACCAAGGTCACTCTTCCTTTTCCAAGGTTTGGGGGTTGGAGGTGAGGGACGTGACCAGCTTCCCCTCTCCACTTCCCTCCTTGCCACGTTCCTTCAGAGACCTTCTCTCACGGCAAGCTTTCCTAGGCACTGACTAGTGTTTAGCCCAACACCTACGCCTACTTCCTCTTCAGAATTTCCTTTAGAAAACTTGATGTTGCAAATTGTTTCTATGTCTCTTAGAGATGCATGAAAATTCTTTTAAAAGTGAAATGTGTCTCTTGCCATTTTGTATTTGGAACATGTGCTTCCCTGGGGCCTCTGACCATCTCCTTGCACTTCGAACACCAGGGAGGGTGACCTGTCTTGCTCTCTGCAGGTTATTCCAGGTACCTGGCTCCTAGTTTCCACTTCTTTCTTGTCAAAATTATTCTAGAGTTTTATTTTCTTTGGATAAAGGCGATTAACAGGTATGTAATGGATTGCACCTGTCTGACTGTCTAATGGGGCAGGATTCCTTTTCATCTTTGCAGTCTCTAGCTGATTGCCTCTGATGCCCACTGCCGTCTGGCTTAATGACTGCAATAACAAAATTGTTTCATTCTTTTCTATGATTTTAGAGGGGATTTGCTGGGTTAGCAGATTTCTTTAATTGTGTTTCTCCAACGAGATATTCATTTACTTTTGAATAATTAATTTTTTATGAACTTGAATTTGAGAAAGAAAAAGTTAAGTTAAAACAAGATTGAGTAAATCAAAGCAAAGACATGAACCAAGGCACTGAAAATGTTTCTTGTTTTCTAAAAATGGAGTAGGTTCCATGTTCTTGTCCTGGGAAGGACAGAGATAAAGAACTGATGCCCAAACACTGGGTGTTGGAAAGCAGAGGTTGAAGCACTCAGTGCATGCAGAGCTTTTGGTCTTGGCTAATCAATCGGTGTGGGTTAATAAAAAGGAAACTCAATAGTTCTTACATCAAAGCAACCTATTTATTCTAATGACAATTAGAAAGGAATTAAAGAACATGCTAAAAAAAAGTTATATTGATGAAAATTGGAAAAAAAAGTCTCAAAAAATTAGAAAGGCAAAGAAAATAGCTTTGTCAATTAATACATCAAAACCTCACCATAGGAGTGATCTAAAAAGGACATTCATTACAAAACAAAGCTCACATAAATAAAGTGAACCTCTATTATCTCGGTTATCACTAATTATCACTTGATTACATTTTATTTTACATCATTTAGTCTAACAGAATAAGAAAATGTACTGAAGATCAAAATGCCATCCATACACTTTCTAAACATCAAAGTACTGTCTGTCTGGATAATTAGGAACTTCAGATTTATAAGCAGAGTTCTAATTAAAAAAAAAAAGATCTGACCAAGACATTCTCACCATGCCCTTGGCTGGACTAAAATTTAGATGGTGTTCTCCTGACTAGAGGCCCTGACTTCTCTCAGCACATTCTCCATTACAACAATGTTCCAGGAGCATTTTATTTGTAAAACATTTTAAGTGCTTTCTCTGTCCTTTTGGTTTTTTGAGTGTTGTTGTTTTATTTTTCCAAGGGATATTTTGTCACTGAGCTACTCTTTTTAGTTTTTATTTTAAGTTAGGGACTTGATAAGTTACTGAGGCTGGTCTGTAACCTACAATCCTCCTTCCTCAGCCTCTGGAGTCTGAGATTATAGGCATCCGCAATCAAGTCTGACTTCTTTGCCTCTTAAGAATGTAAAGCTTTTTAGAAACATTATGCCAGTTTTACAATCTAGAAATACCCTTCTCAGGGACCTGGGAGTCATCCCTTTGAAATCTAATCATCTACGGAGATAGTGCCCCTATATCCTGATCCAGTCACAGGAACATTTGCATACTGGAGGAGATCAATACATCCCCTTGATGACTTCTACTGCCCCAACACCACCTTCCACCCCAAATTCATCCAGTACTCTTTCACTGACTCTCCAGTTCTTAAATAGCTTCCTGTCTCTCCCTGTAGTGTCCTGAATTCAGATTTAGTTCTGCTCTCATTCCCCTCTTGCAATATCCTCCAATAACGTCTCTTTCCCTGTTTGATTATGTAATTTTGTCCAGTTCAATGTTTTCTTCAAGAAACTCTATCCTAAGAATTCTTAAAATCTCTACTGAAATAAAGAAGTAATAATAATAAAAAAAAGCTTGAAGAGAATAAGAATTATTTAATCACTTATTTTCTCTATTTTTCAGAAAGTATTTTGTTGATTCTACATAGATATCAGATATGCAATATTATAAATTATAACATGTATACATGTGTCTATAAATAAAACAAATCTCTACATAAATCATAAACTTTCCCTATAATTTCTGTTTAAGTACATAATTATCATAAGGAAAGCCTTAAAAACTTGGTAATTATTTCTAAAACTAGTAAAATCCTCAACAAGAAAATTAAAGATTTTTCCTTCTGAATAATAATAATAGATTGTCAAACTTTTCTTATAAAAATAAAAGAAATATACTGCCCTATATCTGAGGAAGGGCATTAAACTTATTTCATTTTAAATATATTTAAAATACATTTAACTTTTCTAATTTTTAAGAACACAAAGCGAATGTACTTCTGTGTTTTATAATCAGAATAACCAGGAAGGCAGTTAAACATACTACAAAAATAGGAGAACATCTTACTAGCCTTTGACCACATATAAAAAATAGTGCACAGAGAATAGTACCAATGTGTCTTTCATTAAAGTTAGCCGGCACAGAGTCCACAGAGATATCATTTAGACATTCCTCTCCATAATCTGCTCCCCCAGGATTCCCTGGTCCTTTTCTTCTTTTCAGTTATCCTACCAGGATTCTGGTTCCATTTTGTACAGCTGATGACAGGTCCTAGGGGTCCTTGGAGTCCAAAGAGAAAATTGATCAAATTTCTCAGAGATAGAAATCAATAAAGTAAACTTATTTTTGCTGTTACTGACAGCCTTCAGAATATACTCTTGATACTCTCAACTAACAAAATCTGTCTCTTGACTTTGAATTACCAAATATTTTCTCTTCATGAAGGATAAGAACTAGTAGATGGAGGTAAGCTGAAAATAAGATGCAGTCCAGAACAGTGTTATTTAGAGTAAAGGATATTGTCCCTCTTACCACAATGCCTTCCCAGTTCGAGTCCAACGACTGAGAGGCTCTTATCTAATTACCGTCAGCTTATTAAAACTTTATATTGTTGAAATCTCACCTCAGAAATTGTACCCTCTAGGAAACTGTTTCTGAGTTCCACTTCTAAGCTAGGTTTCCTCACTGTTGAACTATCATGGCACTATAAACTTTGCCTCCATAACCTTTTATAGTTACTTCTTTGAATGATCATCTACTCCATTTTTATGTGCAAGAAACATTTTCAATGTCTTATTTTACCCAGTCTTCTTGCTTTCACTTAACTTTTTCTTCCTCAAACTCAAGTTCATAAAAAAAAATTATTATTCAGAAATAAGTGTATCTGCATCTTTTTGGAAAAACACAATTTAAAAAGTAGAAATTCGCAACCCCACAAATCCTCTCTATAATCATAGAAAAGTATGAAATAATTTTGTTATTGTGTAACCATTAAGGCAAATAGTGATAGGCATCAGAGGCAATCAGCTAGAGATGGCAAAGATAAAAAACAATCTCATTCCTTTATGCAGACAGGCAGATCCAGTCCATTACATACATGTTAATTGTCTTTATCCAAGGGGAAAACAAAACTTTCTGAATCTTTTTGACTAGTAAGAAGTGACAACTTTATTTTTCAAAATAATTCTTCATATAGATAATTTTGCAAATTAATCACTTAAGAAAGCATCTGAAAAAGAATTTATGAAACGCTTATTATTCCTTTGAGTAAAAATGCAATATAATGAAATGATTGGAAATAAAGTGTTGACTGTGGTTCTACAGATTTTGTTTTTATTAATTGCAATTCTCATGGAATTGTGAAAAGCATTAAGTATCCAGTAGAGCTCTACATTAGCTGCTTTTACCTCTCAGCTCAGGTTTGGTATAGTTCTCACAAGACAGTGGTGTTCATTCTTAGGTTTTTTTCTCACTCTTTCTTTTTTTTTCCTTCTAAGTCTCTTAGCTGATTTTTTAAATAAAATTCTTATGACAATCCACAATATATAAAGAGCATTTCTTCCTTTCTTTTTAATTGACAAATAATGGTATGTATTTATGATGTACAATAAGATGGTTTGATATATGTATATATTATGGAAAGGCTAAGTCCAATGACTTCAAATATTCATTATTTCACATATTTAGCATGTGTGTGTGTGTGTGTGTGTGTGTGTGTGTGTGCGTGTGTGGTGAGAATACTTAAAATCTACTCTCCCAGTTGTTTTCCAGTATACACTTTCAGGTATATAGTTAATATATTGTTGTCGTTAACTGTAGTCACCATATTCTAAGATTGATCTTTTGAACTTACTCCAGCTATTAACAGAAAAATCTAAATTAAAAAAAGATTTTCTTAGTAGCTTTATCATATAATCTCCCATACTATCATCCATTTATATACTGAAAAATTTTATTTCTTTCCTTCTTCAATTCTCCAAACCTCATTTTCAGTTTTAACACCTTATTTCCTTCTTTGAAAAATATTTTATTAAGATTTTTTCTTTTGGATCATTTTATTAAATATTTGAAGCATTTTAACTGTTCTTTCATTCAAAGGAAACAATAGCAAGTTAAACAAAATTAAAGATAGACTTGAATGACAGAAAAGTAAATGCAGATCTGGGCGTGGCCTATAATCAGCCATTTAGGAAGCTGAGGCAGGTAGATTGCAAGTTCAGAGCCCGCCTCAGCCAACGAGGGAGGCCTTAAGCAACTTATGAAGACCCTCTTTCCAAATAAAAAATAAAAAGGACTGGAAGGGGATGTAGCTGAGTGGTAAAGCACCCCTGAGTTCCTTTCTCAGTACCAAAAGAGAGAAAGGGGGCTGGGGGAAAGAAAGAAGGGAAGATGCAAAGAGGAATGTGGAATGAAACATATTTTAAGGTAAAAATTTCAATCTGTTATAAATATAACTAGGAAAATTTCCTGCATTTTTCAAGTTAATATAAGAACAACTTAAGAGCACCATTTTTATTTTCTTCAAATCAATTCGCTCCTCTTGCTATAAGAAGACAAAGCTTGAGTGTATTAAACAGACTATGTACTACTGGAGCAATTTTACTTAGCTCTTAATATTCTTCTGATAGAAAACAAACCAACACATTGATTTTAAAATCACTTAACCCATATAATGAAGAGGTGGCATTACAGTGTTTAGTATTTTCTAAAAGTTTTTGACATGTAAACTTGTTTGGTCATTTTTATGTTAGACACTGAATTCATTTTATTTGATAAGAAATCCCAGAATACATGACTTTATGTTTTATTTAATACTGCTAAACTTCAAGAAAAGAAAATCCCAAGATTTTCTTTTTATTATTTTTTTTTATTATATTCTCATTCTTCATAGTATCCAGTAGGGAAAAAAAAAAAGTAGAGAAAAAACTTGCCAAAAATGCTGCCATTTTGTTTTGGTTTGATTTAATTTGATTCTTTCTTTAATATTTGAGCACTAAAACTTTTTTGCCATCATGAAAGAAACAATATTCTAAATCACTTGCTCCCATAGATTAATACAGAATAATGAAATTCCAATTTTCAAGTTCCTGGACTAATTGAAAGGTTGAATATCAAGGCAAAAGTAATAATACTAGATTTGTAATTATTTAGTTTATCAGTAAAAGTAAAAACAGAACCAAATCCAAGAGTCAAACAAGCACTGTTGTATTTTATAAATCACACACTAACTCTTTTGTGCAATATCTGACTTTGTTACATTAACTGGTCACAAACTTGTTTTAATTGGTCAAAAGTTAAGGAAAAGAGAAAGGCACCATTGCTCCAGGTTTTCCTGGGTCTTGAAACAATTCTTTTCCATTGTTTGGGACTCGCAGCTTAAAATTTGATTGGAGCTACCACAAGAAACAGTTATGTACATCAATAATATTTACATACAGCAAGATGGTTCGTACATTCCCCAGACCTTCTACTCTGAGTGTTGGAACCCCTGACTTCATTACTCCCACATTCTGGAACCTCCACTCTGAATGATGTGCACTCAGTCAAGAGGCAGCTTCTGCTTTTTCTGAGAAAGGTAATTCACAACAATGTCAGGTGCGGTACTATGAAAAAATATATTTGGACTTTGTAACATACATTCGTAATTGTAACATACACACATTCAGAATATCCTTGCATCTTCTGAGTGACGAGTCCCTAGTGACTGGGGTCCCATAAGAAGCTTCAGTGTAGGAGCTGGTCACCCCAAAAATCAAATCATGACTGGTTGGGACTTTCAGCCCTACTTCCCAACCTCTAGTTTCAGGAGCGAGACTGAAGGTTAAGTTGATCACCAATGGCCAATGACTTAATCAATTGGGATTATGTAATGAAGCCTTCATTAAAAAAAAAAAAAAAAAAAAAAAAAAAAAAAAAAAACCTAAATATGTGGGAAAGTGGCAGGGAAGAGGGCATGCAAGTTCCACGCCCCCAACCCCATCCCTTACTCTGTTCATCTCTTCATGAGTTTATTCATTTGAATCATTTACAATTAACCAATAAACATTTTAAAATTATATTCCTGAGTTCTCTGATTCCCCACAGCAAATTAATTGAACTTAAGGAAAGGGTTGTGGGAACTCCCAATATATAGCCAGTCAGGAGTGTATTTGCCAACCTGCTATTTGAGTCTGGCATCTTAAGTTGGGCACAGTCTTGTGGGTCTGAACCCTCAAGCTATGGTATCTAATAAAATCTTATCTTAAATTATCTTATCTAATAAAGTTAAAAGACACCTTGCTGGTATCTGCTGCAGATCTGATTGCTCACTGACTGATAGGAAAAGACACCTACACATCTTGGTGACCAGAGGTGACATGGTCCATACTGAAAGTTAGAGAAGGAAAAACACTTTGGTATTCCTGTGCCAGAATAGGCAATGTCAAAAACACATTCAAAAGATCTGCCATTCACGACCCCCATTACTTTCTCTTCTTTTTGTGTCTGTCACATTTTTATTGCTTAGTTCTGATTTCTGTCACCAGACTGCTGTTGTGAATGTCTGCAGGAAAACCCCTTCACCCTCTAGCACCAGATCCCCACAGAGACTCCTTCCTGGTTCTTTTATTTGCTCTTCACATTGGCTCCTGGACTGCTGAACTAGACTTATTTCTAAATGCTTCCTGAAATCTACCTGGAAAGCCTTTGCCTCCCTTTCCATTTTCGAGAGTGTCTTTTCTGCTTTGGCTGGTCCCTTCCCTTGGGTATCCTGTCTACTCTGATGATTCCCCAGATGTCTTCTATGACCAACATGGAAGACCAAGATCTATTTTGCCAGGTTAGTTGCCCTTTATAAAAGTTCAGCTGTTTTTTAATTATCAAAACGTCCTCAAATCTGCTGTTACCACTACTATTTTTCAGAGCTTCTGTTTATTTCAATTTCTATTTTTTCACAGTTTCTTTTTAAAGACAAGATTTTTTAAAAAACTGTTGTTAAAAAAAAATAATCTAAGAAGGGTCAGAAATTGGCCCTGATTTTTCCATTCATGCTATAAGAATTTTCTTCAAAAGTACCTATTCTGAAGAATTCCATGTAACAGATGTTTTCCTTTTACCTATGAGCAAATGTGGCTTTCAGATCCAAAGTGTTCCAAAGACTTTTAAATATTTCTTCCTGACCAGGAAATTTTCCTATACCTTGAAGTAAATCAGTTTTTTATTCTTCTGATTCACATAATGATTCACATAATGAAGAATTATTTTTTTCCCAGTACTAGAGACTGAACTCAGGGCTTTGCACACGCTAGGTAAGTGCTCTACCACTGAGCTACATCTCCAGCACACCCTATCCTTACCCCTACCTCTCTTTTTACAGAGAGTCTCACTGATTTGTCCAGGCTGGTCTCGAATTTGTGATCCCCCACCTCAGCCTGCTGAGTGGCTGAGATCACAGAAACATTCCCTGCACTGGATAAGGACTTTGTTTTTTATTTGAGGTATTTTTTCCCTTTAACATACTTGGTTGGAGATATTAAGTCCCATGATGAAAGTTTATTGGAAATCCACCAGAGGTCCAAAGATCCCTCAGCATTCAAGAATAGAAAAGCCCTTGGATACCCAGCAATCCAGTCATGCAGGTAAACACGAATTAATATCTTTTTGTGTCCACATATATATATTCATGCAGTCTGTTATATCCCCACACTCCAGTTTATCTCAGGCATTCAATACTGAACTGCAGAATACTGATTTGCAGAACAAATCTGGCCAGGCCAAGGGCAGAGACTAAAGACAGTTACTCAATGTGGCCCTGCTACTGCATCCTCCTTGACTCCAAAGACAGTGAGGAAGGACCTCAGAAGACCTGGAAATGAGGTACTTGATGCCACTTAAAATCTTGCTGACCAATACTGAAAAGAGAGGAGAAATGATGCCGACTTTCTGTGCATTAAACAAACCATCATAACAATAATTATTAAGATGGTATAACAGCATTTGCAGGCAAATGGATGAAATTGGAGAATATCATGCTAAGTGAGATAAGCCAATCTCAAAAAACTAAAGGACGAATGATCTCGCTGATAAGTGGATGAGGACATATAATGGAGGGTGGGAGGGGTTAGCGTTAGGGTTAGGGATAAGGAGGGTGGTAAAAATGAAGGAAAGAAGGACTGTATAGAGGGAAAAGAGGGGTGGGAGGGGTGGAGGGGAAGGGAAAAAAATAATGAATCAAACATTATTGCCCTATGTAAATTTATGATTACACAAATGGTATGCCTTGACTCCATGTACAAATACAGAAACAACATGTATCCCATTTGTATACAATAAAAAAAAAAAGATGGTATAACAAACAAGTGAATCCAGAAACTCCCATTGCTCCAAAAATGTCAGAGATGATAGAGCAGAATTAGAGACCAGGACATCTCTAACAGGCTTCTCCAGAAACCTACAAATTCTGATAGTGAATGAAAAATTATTCAATCCAAATGTTTAATATCATAAACTTTACATTCTCAAATTAAAATATATGAATCTATGCTGCATTTCCTAGTCAATAAATTTATTAAATCTGATTAAACTTGTTCAATATTTAGTATTTTATGAATGATTAAGACTAAGTATAGTTTTACATTATTGCCTAAAACTAAATCATTACAAAGTCTATGCTCTAAAAAGAATTCCATGTCTGCAAAACATAGATTACAAGTGATTAATGACTCTCTTAGTTGAGTATTATCATTTACTATAATTAAATTACTTTGAGAATTTGGCCCAGTACTCTACTATTATTAAATACATACAGAACAGCACAAGTAAAGCATGTCAGCAAAACAATGTCTTCGACCTTCAAAAACAGTTTAATTACTTAACCAATTCAATTTATGGTCAACAATGCAGAACAACCTTTTGGTGTAGGATTCAAATATAGGCCATATGTATTGCTTTCAGAAATTTTCCAGGCTATTTTTTTAATCTATTGTATATGAGGACATAGGAAATATCTTCCATTGCTATGCATTTTAATTTTGGATGGAATTTTTAAATTTTTAAATTTTTAAATTTAAATTTTTTATACTTATTATAATTTTTCTCAAAATGACCAGCTTGCAGGATTGGCAGATTACTATATCATTAACACTGTTCATTTGGAATGAAAAGGGCAGCCTTCATTTAATGTAGTTACAAATTTGGGGGGTGGTACTAGGGATTAAACTCAGGGGCACTAGACCACTGAATCACATCCTCAGGCCTATTTGGTATTTTATTTAGAGACAGGGTCTCACGGAGTTGCTTAGCACCTCACTGTTGCTGAAGCTGGCTTTGACCTCAAAATCCTCCTGCCTCTGCCTCCCAAGTTGCTGGGATTACAGGCATGTGCCACTGTGCCCTGCTAGTTACAAATTTGAATAACTTTTTTCAGTTAAGGAAATTAATCTTACTATAAAATCATACAGTTCATAATAATTCCATTAGACTCAATTATCAGAAGATAAAATGATTTATTGTCAATTCATAATCTACAAAATTGATACAATGATTTGCATTAACTAGAGATGCTTTTCAGATGTTTTCTCTCCCAAATCTGGCAGATTTTCATCTGATTTTGTGACAAGGGTATTTCTGCATTCATTGTTTCAACAGCTCTATAGAGGCATATTTTTACATAGAGTAAAATTTACCCATTTCAAATATACAACTAAATAATATTTAGTGTTTTACCACATGGTTGCACAACCATCATAAATCAGTTTTGAAACATTTTTATTCCTTCAGTAAAATCTCTTGTGCTCATGGAGAGTCTATTCCTATTTCTACTGTTGGCCCCTGAAAACCATTTAATTACTTTGCCCTAAGAACTTCTATTTTCTGTACATTTAAGATAATAATATGAGTTATATGTTAGGTATTATACTTAATCTACTAGGGAGAAAGGAGTTAAAGCAACTATACTGATTCATTTCCTTCTCCTTTGGTGGGAGAAGAAAGAGGTGACTCTGTGGGAAAAGAAAGAAGTCATATAGTCCAGTCTCTTCGTAAAATGTTTGCAAAAAGACCTCACAGTAAATACAATAACAGTTGATAGAAAGATTGTCCTTATTTATGGAATGCTTTTAGGAGGATTAATATGATCCAGGATGGTTTATAATAATCAGGTGTAGGACCATAATAATCAGACTTACAGTGTAAAATGCCACACAAGCTATTTTATATCATCAGGTTATGAAATGGATATATTTTATCTAACCACTACATCCTTCTCAGAAATCCCCCAGCCAAAGACTGAACACAGTAAGCGTAGTAGGGTCTGGCCATTTCTTCCCAATGCCAGGTCCCAATAGCAAGCATTTTCTCCAAAGTTCTCCACTGAGTTTACTAAGACCAGCTCTGCCTGCCCATGTCTGCTGCCTTCCTTCATCCCTTCACAGGTGACAGATTTGCATCACATCTAGATGCTTTCTTTGTTTAATAAATGCTTCTTTCCCTTTCATCTTCCTCAGTTGTTAACTTTCAAAAAACTTTGTTATGAACTAAACTGTTCTCCACAAATTTCAAATGTTGAAGCTCTCACACCCAATATGACTGGATTTGGAGGAAGGGCCTTTAAGGTAGTCAATGGGGTTAAATGAGGTCATAACGGTGGTGCCCTAATTCAATATGACTGGTATTCTTGCATCCACAGAGAGACAAAGATGTGCCTGTACAGAGAAGAAAACATGCACACACAGCAAGAAGATGGCAATCTACAAGCCAAGGAGAAATACCTTAGGAGAAACCAAAGCTTCTGGCACCTTTATCTTGGACTCCCAACCTCTAGATGCAGAGAAAATAAATTTCTGTTATTTAAGCCACATGGTCTGCAGCTTAGCCTTGTCCCCCATCCTCTTGAAATCCTATAGGATAAAGTCCTTGCCAAAGAGAAAGACAAAGGCTCCTATTCCTCAGTACCTGAGCCTCTTTTTCAAATATGTCAACAAAGAATAGTAAAAGGTACATCCATTCTGACAGTCTAGAAGTCCTCAAGATAACAAGACTTTCTTTGTCTGGTTAGAAGAATGACCTTTTTTTTATCTGCCTGTCTCTGCAGGTACAATAGAATTTACCCAAAGTAATTATTATAATTTTATATTGACAGATTGTCCTAGAGAGAAGACAACTAGGAATTCCCTTTGGTAGTGCCAGTTGGGTTATACTTGACTTGTGAAGCAAAGGACAAAGCACTCAAGAGACTATCAATCTAGGCATATTGAGTTTGTCCATGCAAATAGGAGCTAGAATACTTGGGAGCAAAAATCCTCTAAAAAATTATGTTCTACAGCCAGGTGCAGTAGCACAAGCCTGTAATCCCAGTAATTTACTGAGGCCCTAAGCAACTCAGTGAGACCTGTCTCTAAATAAAATACAAAATAGGACTGGGGATGTGTCTCAGTGAGGGTCCCTGAATTCAACTCCCAGTACAACCCTCCCAAAAAAAAGAAAAAAATTTCAACATCTTTAGCAATTAGAGAAATGCAAATAAAAATGGCACTGAGATTTCATCTCACTCCTGTTAGAATGGCAGCCATTAAGAGTACAATGGAGTCTTCTGTTCTGTACCTGTCTCTGTGCCTGTTCTGGTGCCAATAACACGCCATTTTTATTACTGTAGCTCTGAAGTATAGGTTAAGGTCTGATATTGTGATGCCTCCTGCTTCACTTTTCTTGCTAAGGATTGCTTTGGCTATTATGGGTCTCTTGTTTTTCCAAATGAATTTCATGATTGCTTTTTCTATTTCTATGAATAATGTCATTTGGATTTTAATAGAGAATTACATTAAATTTGTATAACACTTTTGGTAGTATGGCCATTTTGACAATATTAATTCTGCCTATCTAGGAGCATGGGAGATCTTTTCATCTTCTAAGGTCTTCTTCAATTTCTTTCTTTAGTGTTCTGTAGTTTTCATTGTAAAGGTCTTTCACCTCTTTTGTTAGACTGATTCCCAAGTATTCTATTTTTTTTAAGGCTACTGTGAATGGGGTAGTTTTATTTATTTCTCTTTCAGTGGATTCATTACTGATGTATAGGAATGTGTTTGATTTATGGGTATTGATTTTATATCCTGCTACAGAGCTGAATTCATTAATTATTAATTTATTACTGTTTTTGGTGGAATTTTTGGATTTTCTAAATACAGAATTATGTCATCAGCAAATAGTGATAGTTTCGGTTCTTCTTTATTTGTATACCTATTTGTATACCTTTAATTTCTTTCTTCTATCTAATTGCTCTGGCTGGAGTTTCGATGTTGAATAAGAGTGGAGAAAAAGAGCATCCTTGCCTTGTTTCAGTTCTTGGAATGTTTTCAATTTTTCTCTATTTAGAATGATGTTGGCCTTGGGTTTAGCATATATGTCTTTTATGATGTTGAGGTATGTTCCTACTCTCCCTAGTCTTTCTAGTGTTTCAAACATGAAGGGGGGTGCTGTATTTTGACAAATGCTTTTTCTGCAACTATTGAGATGATCATATGATTCTTGTTTTTAAGTCTATTGATAGGATGAATTACATTTATTGTTTTTTATATGTTGAACCAACCCTGCATCCCTGGGATGAACTCCCACTTAATCATGGTACACTGTCTTTTTAATATGTTTTTGTGTACAAGTTGTCAGAATTTTTTTTTTTACTTTTTTAAAAATTTTATTTTTACGGACTGCATTTTGATTCATTGTATACAAATGGGGTACAAATTCTCATTTCTATGGTTGTACCTGATGTAGATTCACACCATTAGTGTAAACATACTTGTACCTAGAGTAATGATATCTGACTCATTCCACTTTCTTTCTCCCTCCTCTGCCCCACCTCACTTCCCTCTGTACAGTCCAAAGTTTCTCCATTCTTCTCTTACCACCCCCGCACCCCTCCCCTGTTATGTATCATCATCCACATATCAGAGCAAACATTTGGCCTTTGGTTTTTTGGAATTGGCTTATTTCACGTAGCATAATATTCTCCAACTCCATCCATTTACTTTTTTAAAAAAATTTTTTTAAGTTGTTGATAGACCTTTATTTTTATTTATTTATATGCAGGACTGAGAATCAAACCCAGTGCCTCACACATGCTAGGAAAAGAGGAACTTAAGTTGTCACTATTTGCCGATGACATGATTCTATATTTAGAGGATCCAAAAAATGCCTCCAGAAAACTTCTAGACCTCATCAATGAATTCAGCAAAATAGCAGGTTATAAAATCAACACGCATAAATCTAAAAGCATTTTTATATGCAAGCGATGAAACATCTGAAAGGGAAATGAGGAAAACAACTCCATTTTCAATAGCCTCAAAAAATATAAAATACTTGGGAATCAATCTAACCAACAAGGTAAAAGATCTCTACAATGAAAACTACAAAACATTGAAGAAAGAAATTGAGGAAGAACTTAGAAGATGGAAAGATCTCCCATGTTCTTGGGTAGGCAGAATTAATATTGTCAAAATGGCCATACTACCAAAAGTGCTATACAGATTCAATGCAATTCCAATTAAAATCCCAATGATGTACCTTACATATATAGAGCAAGAATCATGAAATTCATCTGAAAGAATAAGAAACCCAGAATAGCTAAAGTTGTCAGAATTTTATTGAAAATTTTTGCATCTTTGTTCATCAGAGATATTGATCTGAAGTTTTCTTTCTTGGCTGTGTCTTTGTCTGGTTTTGGTATCAGGGCAATATTAGCCTCATAGAATGAGTTTGGAAGTGTTCCCTCCTTTTCTATTTCATGCAATAATTTGAGGAGTATTGGTGTTAATTCTTCTTTGAAGGTCTTATAGAACTCAGCTTAACCTGTCTAGTCCTGAGTTTTTCTTAATTGGTAGGCTTTTCATGGCGTTTTCTATTTCATTACTTGAAATTGTACTGTTTAAATCGTGTATGACCGCCTGACTCAGTTTAGGTAGGTCATATGTCTCTAGAAATTTGTCGATGTCTTCAATATTTTCTATTTTATTTGAGTATAAATTCTCAAAATAGTTTCTAATTATCTTCTGTATTTCAGTTATGTCTATTGTGATATTTCCTTTTTTATGATGCATTTTAGTAATTTGGGTTTTCGCTTTTTTTCTCTTTCGTGTAGCTAGGAGTTCATCAATTTATTGATTTTTTTTTTAAAGAATCAACTTTTGTTTTGTCCAATGGTGCAGAATAGAAGACACAGAGACAAATCCTTATAAATACAGTTATCTCATACTAGACAAAGGTGCCAAAAGCATACAATGGAGAAAAGATAGCCCCTTCAACAAATGGTGCTGGGGGAATTGGAAATCCATATGCAACAGAATGAAACTAAACCCATATCTCTCACCATGCACGAAACTAAACTCAAAATGGATTAAGGACCTTGATATCAGACCAGAGACCTTGCATCTTATAGAAGAAAAGGTCCAGATATTCAACATGTCGGCTTAGGACCAGAGTTCCTCAACAGGACTCCCATAGCACAAGAAATAAAAGCAAGAATCAATAACTGGGATAGATTCAAACTAAAAAGCTTTCTCTCAGCAAAGGAAACTATCAGCAATGCAAAGAAAGAGCCTACAGAGTGGGAGAAAATCATTGCCAATCATACTTCAGATAGAGCACTAATCTCCAGAATCTATAAAGAACTCAAAAAACTCTACACCAAGAATGCAAATAATCCAGTCGACAAATGGGCTAAGGAAATAAATAGACACTTCACAGAAGAAGATCTACAAGCAATCAACAAACATATGAAAAAATTTTCAACATCTCTAGTAATAAGAGAAATGCAAATCAAAACCACCCTAAGATTCCATCTCACCCCAATTAGAATGGCGATTATCAAGAATACAAGCAACAACAGGTGTTGGAGAGGATGTGGGGAGAAAGGTACACTCATACATTGCTGGTGGGGCTGCAAATTAGTGCAGCCACTCTGGAAAGCAGTGTGGAGACTCCTTAGGAAACTTGGAATGGAACCACCATTTGACCCAACTATCCCACTCCTTGGCCTATACCCAAAGGATTTAAAATCAGCATACTACAGAGATACAGCCACATCAATGTTCATTGCTGCTCAATTCACCATAGCCAGATTGTGGAACCAACCTAGATGCCCTTCAGTTGATGAATGGATAAAGAAACTGTGGCATATTTATACAATGGAATATTACTCCGCAATGAAGAATGATAAAATTATGGCATTTGTAGGCAAATGGTCGAAATTGGAGAATATCATGCTAAGTGAGATAAGCCAATCTCAAAAAACTAAAGGACAAATGATCTCGCTGATAAGCGGATGAGGACATATAATGGGGGGTGGGAGGGGCTAGCATTAGGTTTAGGGTTAGGTTTAGAGTTAGGCTAAGGAGAGCAGTAAGAATGAAGGAAAGAAGGACTGTGTAGAGGGAAAAGAGGGGTGGGAGGGGTGGGAGGGGTGGGAGGGGTGGGGTGGAGGGGAAAAATATAATAAACATCATTACCCTATGTAAACGTAAAAAAAATAAATAAATAAAAAAAAAAAGAAACTGTGGTATATATATACAATGGAATATTACTCAGTCACAAAGAATGATAAAATTATGGCATTTGCAGGCAAATGGATGAAATTGGAGAATATCATGCTAGGTGAGATAAGTCAATCTCAAAAAACCAAAGGACAAATGGTATCGCTGATAAGTGGATGATGACACATAATGGGGGGTGGGAGGGGTTAGTGTTAGGGTTAGAGTTAGGGTTAGGGAGTGGGACAAGAATGGAGGAAGGAAGGACTGTATAGAGAGAAAAGAGGGGTGGGAGGGGTGGGGGGAAGGGAAAAAATAACAGAATGAATCAAACAACATTACCCTATGTAAATTTATGATTACACAAATGATATGCCTTTACGCCATGTACAAGCAGAGAAACAACATGTATCCCATTTGTTTACAATTAAAAAAAAGAATCAACTTTTGTTTTGTCCAATGGTGCAGAATAGAAGACACAGAGACAAATCCTTATAAATACAGTTATCTCATACTAGACAAAGGTGCCAAAAGCATACAATGGAGAAAAGATAGCCTATTTGACAAATGGTGCTGGGAAAAAATGGAAAGCCACATGTAACAAAATGAAGTTAAACCTTTATCTCTCACCCTGCACAAAACTCAACTCACTGTGAATGAAAGTCTTAGTCACTAGAACAGAGACCCTGTGAGTACTAGCAGAAAAAGTAGGCCCAAATCTTCACCATGTTGGCCTAGGATCTGACTTCCTTAACAAGACCTCTAAAGTGCAAGAAGTTAAATCAAAAATCAATAAGTGGGATGGATTCAAACTAAAAACCTTCTTCTCAGCAAAAGAAAGAATCAATAATGTGAAAAGATAGCCTATAGATTAGAAAAAAAATCTTTACCACATACACCTCAGATGAAGCATTAATCTCTAGGATATATAAAGAACTCAAAAAACTTAACACCCAGAAAAACAAATAACCCAATAAATAAATAGGCTAAGGAACTGAACAGATACTTCACAGAAGATATAAAAATTAATCAACAAATATATGAAAATAAGTTCAAAATCTCTAGCAATTAGAGAAATGCAAGTCAAAGCTACTCTAAGATTTCATCTCACTCCAGTCAGAATAGCAATTATCAAGAATACAAGCAACAATAAATGTTGGTGAGGATTTGGGGGAAAAGGTACTGGTGGGAATGCAAAATGGTGTGACCATTATGGAAAGCAGTATGGAGATTCCTCAGAAAACTTGGAATTGAACCACCATTTGACCCAGTTATCCCACTCCTTGTTATATACCCAAAGGACTTAAAATCAGCATACTGCAGTGATGCAGCCACATCAATGCTTATAGCAGCTCAACTCACAATAGCTAAACTATGAAACCTACCTAGGTATTCTTCAACAGATGAATAAAAGAAAACACAGTGTGTATATATATGATGGAATATTACTCAACTTTAAAGAAGAATTAAATTTGCTGGTAAATGGATGGAGTTGGAGAATATCACACTAAGTAAAATAAGCAAAACCCAAAAAACCAAAGGCAGAATGTTTGCTCTGATATGTGGATGCTAATTCACAATAAGAGAGAGATAGGGAAGAATAGAGTTACTTTATATTAGGTAGAGGGGAGTGAAGGGAGAGGAAGGAGTATGGGGGTAGAAAGTATAGCACAGTGAAACAGATATTATTACCTCATGTACATATATGACTGCATGGCCGATGTGATCCAACAATATGCGTAATCAGAAAAGTGAAAAATTGTACTCCATTTATGTATGATTTATCAAAATGTATAAATGCATTCTACTGTCATGTACAACTAATTAGAACAAATTTTAAAAATTAGGCAAAGAATCAGTGGCCTGAAATAAAAAAAAAAAAGAATACAAGTGATAAAAATAAATGCTGGAGAAGATATGAGATTACACTGTTGGTAAGATTTTAAATTAGTACAACCCCTTTAGTACAACCCCTATGGAAATCAGTATGGAAGTTCCTCAAAAGACTAGGAATGAAATGACCATATGATCCAACTATACCCTTTCTCAGTATCTATCCCAAAAAGTAAAGTCATCATACTATAGTGATAAATCCAAATCAATGTTTATAGCAACACAATTCCCATTAACCAAACTATGGAACCAGCTTATGTGTCCATCAGTGGATTAATGGATAAAGAAAATGTGGTATATACACACAATTGGAAGTTTTATTTAGCCAAAGAGAACAAAATTGTGTCATTGGCAGGAAAACAGATAGAACTTGAGAGCATTATTTTAAGTGAAATAAGCCAGATTCAAAATAGTTATGAGTCATATGTTTTCTTTCATATGTGAAAACTGAAGAGATAAAAGAAAAAAAATTCAGGGGGTGGTACTAAAAGACTCATGAAAACAGAGAACAGCAGGATTGAGGAAACGGAACAGGTGGAACGAAGAGAGGAAAGAAAGGACAGGTACTAGGAAATGAAATTGACCAAATTATATTGTTATATCATGTGCATGAAAGAATATGCAATAACATACCCCACTATTATGTATAATTATAATGCACTAATAAAAAGTTAAAGATAAATAAATATATTTAAAATTTTAAAAAAAGAAATATGCCTGACAGTTTCTTAAAGAATTAAATAGTTATCTATACTATGATCTAGCAATTCTACTAATTGGAATTTACTCAGGAGAATGAAAAATCTGTCCACACAAAGATTAGTACAAGAATATTCATTAAAGTTTTATGAATGATAGTCCAAATGGAATTAGCACAAGGGTCCATATAAAGAAGAATGTGTAAGCAAATTTGTGTGTATGCACAGAATAGAGAATATTCAGTAATACGTAGGAATAGATTACTGATACCCAAGACAACATAAATGAATTTCAGAACATCATACTAAATAAGAGAAGTCTTAGCCAAATGAGTACATAATGTATGCTTCCATTTACAACAGGCTCTAGAAAAAGGAAAAGTTTATCTATAATGAAAAAATAATCAATAGTGATTGCCTCTGGAGTGAGAGGCAAGGATTGACTGGGAGTAGACTCAAGAAAGTCTTCTGAAGTGAAATAAGAGTTTCTATCTTCATGGAAACTTGATTTACATAGATATTTGCAGTTTTAGAACCCAGAAAACATAAGTTTGATTAATTTTATTGTGTGTTACCTCTTCCCCCTCTCTCTCTTTGTGATACTGGGGATTGGGCCCAGGGCCTCAAATATTAAGAGCTCTACCATGAAGCTACATCCCCAACCCTTTTTATTTTTGACACATGATCTCTCACTAGGTTACCCAGGCTGCTCTAGAAATTGAGATTCTCCTGCTTCAGCCTCCCACGTAGCTGTAGAGAACAAAGCTATAAAAATGTTGAACTTTATTTAATCATATGAATCCTAAATCTTAGGGGGGACTATGCCGAATGGTCTGCAATATACTTTTAAAATGCATCCAAAAAATGGATTGATTATAGAAAGATACTGTAATATATAATAAAACAGTATGGTAAAGGCTTATGACAAAATATATTTCCTGTGTACACTAAAATACAGAAATGTTGAGAAATCTTACCTATGAACGTATTGAAAATATGTGTGTATGTGTGTGCACATATGTGTGTCAAGGTCAACTACATTCTTGTTTTTCCAAAAGAGCATTGATACGGTAGGAATAGCTAAACTTTGCTTCTACACATTATAGTTCTTGGCTAAAATGGAGTCTGTAACGAAGACAGATTAACAAGAGAGAAGGAAAGAAACAAGTTTATTAGCACCAGCAGTGGAAAGCGCAATGAAAAATAACTCAAAATGGTGGTTTAGAACCTCGCTTATATAACATCTTCAGTGAGGGACAATGAATTTGTGGATGAAAAAGTATCCTTGGCTTCAAAGAGTAGAAACCATAGAAAGGTAAATATTTGAGATGAAACTAATATAGTAAGCTATGTTTGCAGATTCCTCTGGCGCCATCTCCAGACTTTTAAAAGTCTGGAATTATCTTTCTGTCTAAAGATGGAGTTTAAGTTGATATGATATAAATACATATCAATATCTAATAATTCATGTAATACAAATAAATGCATAATTCATATAATATAAATAAAAATATATTTATATAATTACATAATTATATTTCTAGTCATAATTAGTTCCATGAATAATAAATATTTTATCTAAAATATTATATATTTTAAAATAAACTACTACATAATTATAATTTATTTTAGATAATTTTTTAATTTTGAATCTTTTCCTTAGGCAGAAGATAAAAAGAAAAGAAAGAGCTATTCATCTGCTGCTTCTTACTTGTTTCCAGCTATAAACTGATTTTGACCTGAGAAAGGCATATATTTGAGTGACATTCTTATTTATTTCAACAGTTCACTTAAATTGCTTACTAAGAATTTAGTACCTTCTTACCCAACATGATCAATGCTAGTAGCTGATCAGTTAAGCAAAATGCTAGTTAAAAGGGGAAATAAATATTGATGCATGTCTTACCATCTATAAACACATAAATACATGAAATAGTTTTCATTTTTTTATACTTTCAATATTTGCTATTGTTCTAATAAGCACAGTTCCATGTCACTTTTTTGCATTAACCATTTCCATAATGTATCAAACATCATTTCCTTTTTTGGTTTCTTCAAACCAGAGAGAAAACAACCTTGAAAAGAAACTAAATGCATAATTTTTACTCTTTCATACTATTTTTGTACCTTTATGAATTTTTTTCAAAGCATTCATTAAAAAATGCACTTTTCCTATTCCACTTTAAGCACTATTTATTAAGTTGTTTTATAAATCATTACCTACATTAGTGCAAGTATAGCTGTATAAACAAAATTCTAATATAACTAAAGTTTCAATCTGATTTTAATGTATTTTTTAAACTTTATAAGAAAAATAAGTGAATAACTTTCTTGTGTCAGTATTCAGTGGCCATTGTTTGCTTTTGAAATAGTTTCAAATCTCCTTCAGCATAGTATTATCTGATTCCTACTGAAAGCTTCTATTTTAATAAGTTCTTCAAAATGCTGACAGATACACTTATTACCACTCCCCATGTGTATCTTTACCTGTTACATATTGTCTATCTTCTCTCTCCTATTCAGTCTCTTGTATGTATGTTATCTGCCATTATCAGTATGGTAGATTTTCTGTGTTGGCTCACTCAACATCTACTCAAAGTAAGGAAACTTCCAACTTACTTGCACATGGGTGCGACCAAATGACATAGCTCAGGACATTGAAGTATGAGCAGAAGTCCTTAGGGAGTGCTTACTTTCCTAAATAAAATCAAACTGGGATGTTAGGAACTTCCATTTTTCGTTATAGGAAAAAATTCATCTATTTCACAGTCCAGTGTCATCTGAGTCAAGAAAATATTTCAAAATGAATTTTTAACAAGGTTTTAAAAAGGCATTTTCTATTTAAGAAATGATCAACAAATTTTATGTTATCTAAGTTCCCTGTTCAATAAATTAACTGATTTATTCTTACATAATCAAACAAACAAAAGAGAGAGAGAGAGAGAGCACAAAAGCCATCATACATTTTGAATACCACAAAATCATGCCTCTTAAACTAGCATGGGCATATTCAGTACTATCCAAAGGAATATATGAAACAACAGAATAAACATGCTACATCTAGTGAGTTACTAATTTTCTTTAAGTCATTTTACACATTGCATTAGTATTAAAACAATCTGGGAATAATATGAAATTGAATGAAGAAAACTTGCATTAATATAGATCTTAAAAACAGAAGAAATACTACATTTTCAATGATGTACAAAGAACATTAAAAGTTGTGCTTCTTGGTGCAAATGATCTTTTGCTTTTTCTATTGACTTTTGCAAATCAGTGTTAATAAATTGTATAGTTTATATTTATGCTGTCTCTTCACCATCACTGTGTGAAATAAAGCTGCAGAGATCAGAGTTCCCTGGTGACCTCTGTAGAGATCAAAACAGTCTATGAAATTTGCTTGTAGAATCTCTCTCCCTGTCTTTGTCACCAGCCAGGAGTGGGAATAAAACAAAGAGTAACTACTCTCCCTAGGACTTGAACTCTTGGGTAAGCCGGACAGGCATGTCACCATCCTCTCTCTCATTGGCACCGGCATAGCAAGACAACCTCAGAAGCAATTCTTTCTTCCAGGTCACCCCAATCCCACCCTCAATTACCTTGAAGCCCTGCTCCTTTTTCAAGATGGGTACTTCAGACTCACAATAATTCTGTGATCCTGGGGGGAAAAAAATCACAAAGATTGCCTTTTTTGCTTAAGTTAATCACAATTGATTTTTTTGTTTCTAAGTAACACAGACCTTCCCTGACTCAAACAATAGGAATGACAAGATGTCTCAAACCGAATGCAAAGTTAAACCGAGTAATCAAAACGCCAGGCATTTAATAGAATGGAGGAGGTGCTATCAAGCTATAAGTTGATATTATTATCAATAATAACATAACTTATTACGAGGAACTATCCTAGTTTTCAGATGTTTCAGAGTTCTGGTGAGACTCAGAAGAGGGATGTACCTACCTAAAAAACCCTCTAATATGTCACTAACAACCCACACCTGATGATCATGAAAAGCGAGTTTTAAATGCAGCTTCTGTAACACATCCCAGAGGAGAACCAGAATCTGCAGAAGCTTGAGAATCGGAATCTTAAACAGCTTTACATTGATTAATATGCAAATTAGTTTGGGAACAATTGGCTTATTTTTTCAGATGTACTAAACACGGACATTGCAAAATGTTAATAAAACATTGCAGTTAAATGTTTTCTTGTTGATGATGAGATCCTTAGCAGAGTCCTAGTGCTGGGATGTCAACAGATAATGCTTGAATACCCCATCTAGTTCTGTAAAAAACAAACCGGAATCCTCTGAAGTCAAAAAAATATAAAGCTTTCTTTCCTTATTTCTCCCTTCTAAATATCTTCCACTTAATATTCTCTGCCCTAGATAATTACCCCAATTAAAACCAAAAATAAAGAAATAAAAAAAGGACAACAGTCCATGATTCACAAACTCTCACCTGCTATGGCATGTGTTGTTTAAGTGATAAATTGCATATGTATGTTAGTGTCTCAACAACTTATTTAGTGATTTTAGAACTTTCAGTCAACCTCCTTCATTTATTGCTGTGGGAAATGATAATAATAATACCTTCCAAGACCAGAGAAATATCTCTATGTGTATCTGAAATAGATGATAAATTTTATTCTTGAATCTAGGGCACAAGAGAAACCGTTTGAGATTAATATGTGCAATGCAGAATCTTCTCATTTTTATAATACCAAAAAGTAAGGGAATATGTAAATAAAAGCTATAAACTTCAAAGGGGATAAACAACTCATTTCACTTTTTTCTTGCATTAAATGATTTATCCTTAATAATAAAGTATCTAAAAATCTCACTTTGATACATCAAAGCCATAGCAATCAGGGTATGATATCGAATATACCATTAGATTTTTTAAAAGAGCATTTGGAGGGGAAATTTCTTCATGAAATATTAGTTCATAGAGTTATAGAACACAAAGAATATATAAAGAGATGTCAGAAATCAATTGACCACAGGAAGAGTCTTTTTTATATATCTTTTTAGTTGTAGATGAACATTATTCATTATTCTTTTTTTTTTTCATGTGGTGCTGAGGATCAAGCCTAGTGTCTCACACATGCAAGGCAAGCACTCTACCACTGAGCTACAGTACCAACCCAAAAAGAATACCCTAAGACTCCCTCTTTCATCATTTCTCTCCTAGTTCCTCCCTCCAGAATAGGTCAGGGTAGAGAAGAAGATAATATTGGTGGGTCCAGTGCCATTGGTAGTGATATTCACGTGGTCAGCACAGAAGATAAAATTCTGGAACTGTGTTATGGTATATGCATCTTTAATGTTCTGTAAAAACCTCACACACTAGGCAGTCCAGGAATGCTTAGAGGTAATCCTCAATCAGTGAATCAATCCATTTGCTAGATGAACAATTTGAGTGGAATACTGGGTGGGATATGGTTGGAGAATGTAGGTCACTGGGAGAGTAGCCTGGACTATACCTGTCCATGCCCCTTCCTGTCTCTTGCATCTCCGCTACCACAAGCTGAGGGACTTTCCTGCACCATACCCTTCCCACATGTTCTTCTGTCTCACCTCAGACCTAGAGCAATAGAGTCAGCCTACAATGGACCGAGAACATGAGTCAAAATAAAGTTTCCTCCTCTGAGTCGTTCTTGTCAAGTATCTTGTTCACAGTGATGGAAAACTGATTCATACAGGCTGTCTGCATGTTCTCTTCCCAATTTCATTTGTAGAGCCTCTGGATGTCTATTCCTGTGTGAGCACAGAAGACTCAACCAACACTCAGGAGCTGAGAGGTCTCCAGTGAAGAACCAAGGTCAATTCTGCTCCAGGCCACAGAGGCGACACTGCAGTACTTCTTCTTCTACCCAGTCATCACACAACTGGTGAGTCTGCGTTTTTCTCACCAGGTAAGGGTAAATCAAAGAGATCAGGAATCATTTAAGTGTAAACAAAATGGAGAAGCGCACTTTGATTCCAGAGTTAGTTCTATCTACTTTAGACCTAAGGAATCCTCTAGACCATGAAAAATTCTCCACACGGTCCTGCCTCGATCACCAAGTGACTAAATCACGGTTTGGGAGAAAATCCTATAATAATATCAAAGGGTTCTTCTTTTACCCTTATCTCCTAAACTTATGTGTCTTCCCAAGGGCAGAATCAGGGGGAAGTTACACTTTAAGTACAAAATTGAGGAATTTGTAGTCCTGAGTTCAAGCTAACACTCTCAAGATTATATCCTTTTCACCAGATTTGCTGAAAATTTGAGATAAAGAACAAAGATTTTTGGTGTGTGTGTGTGTGAGTGTATGTGTGTGCATACACGCTCAGGCATGGTCACACACATGCACACACTTAGGTCAAGAAGCTTCATTATGTGACTCTCTAATCCAGCAGTAATTCAAAATTCTATCAATCTTCATGCTATACAATATTACAATGACAGTGGATACAACATTCTATAAGTAATAGTAATAATAGAGAAAATGGGTAGTCTCACATTTTAAAAGTCAAAATCCCCTTATATTTTACAATGTGCTAAATATAAAGATACATATACACTATGCAAAACTTAATCTCTCCTTAGCAAAAAATTTCATTTAAATTACACTACTAACATGACAATAAGAGGAATTTTTCAGATAAATATTTCACCCAAAACACATTACATTACATTTTCCTTTTACAAAAACCACACTATTGGTCTAAGAAATACATAAGCAAAATTGTATAATATTATGTGTATTACTGGTTACTGCTATGTATATTCCAAGGGAAAGTATTTGTTTTAAATACTATGAAATCACTCAACTCTCAGGCAAATATTTCCCATTAACCTGCATTTGTTTTCTAGAAAACCCACAGCAATGTTCTATTTATGAATTATAACTGCCCTTGGAGCTATACTAAAAATATCATATATAGTATATATCCTTTTCAATTAAAAAAGTCACAGACCTTGTTAAACACCCCAGATGAAAGACCTGCTACAGAATTTTAAGAACCCTCTCTCATTAGAACAAAGAGTAATTTTTTTCTTCTTTTTTATTTATTTATTTATTTATTTATTTATTTATTTTGGTTAAGAAATACTGGCACTAGACAAGAACCTGGTGTGTAGTTGGAAACAAAAAGGACAATTTAATTTGAGAAAATTCATGCTGAATCCAGCAAAGTGGAAAAGTAGAACAGACCAAACATGAGTCATCTGCAACATAACTGAATGCAGGCATAGATGTTCTATCAACAATATCTTCTCATAACATATTAGATAATAGATACACAGAAAAAAAAGAGACCATAATTACAGTTTAAGAGTACACCTACTGAGTCTCCTCCACACTCAGTAATAATAGTTTGAATGCTTTTCACATCAGTC
The DNA here is from genome assembly GCF_902686445.1 of Sciurus carolinensis. Taxonomy (NCBI): domain Eukaryota; kingdom Metazoa; phylum Chordata; class Mammalia; order Rodentia; family Sciuridae; genus Sciurus; species Sciurus carolinensis. Next base: position 134,747,534 of record NC_062215.1, read on the forward strand.
TGCACTGCATTTAGTAAGAGTTAATAATAATAATTGACAGTTAATGAGAGTTTATCAGTGCCAGGCACTGTGCTAACGTTTTACATGGATTATCTGATTTAATGCTCAGAATGGGCCCAGGAAGTTCTATTAGCCCCATTCTTACCAATGAGATAAGTGAGTCTTAATTAAATTTACCAAGCAAAATTACTGAACTCTTAAATTTCGGAGTCCAAATTCAAAACTAACCTACCTAATTTAAGAGACTTCCGTTGTAAGTGCTACCCACCTTTCAAAAACATTACATAAATTACATATTTTTACAAATGGAAAAATGAGTTCTAGAATTTTTTAATTTTCCAAAAACTAACAGGTAGTAGGGGTTTTGTGGCAGATTCAAAGCTGCTTATGTTCTTTGACTATGCCATAAACTACTGTTCTGTCAACAAACAAAATTTTAAAAACACACAACAACATTAAGCCTCTGGAACAAAGATCGGCTTTGAAAATGTAATCCCTAAAATGAGATGCAAATTTCACCATTTTCACTAATCCCTTTTTTATTTACGATTACAATGCTCTTTGGAAGCAATTCGACAACAGGAAGCAACATGCCTGAGTTTCATTACTCACCAGGCAGGGAAGAACACCGGTTTCCAGAATAAACATTATTTTGAAATCACTTTCTATTAAGATTGCCAGAAGAAGCTGTCACAGCTTTGCAGTAAAGAAACAAACACATGACTCCTGTTGGGCATCATATTCAGTCCCACGATAAGCAATGAATTAAAGGATTCCAGCTCCAAAGATAACTAAGACATAATAACTGTGGTTGCCAAACTCAGATGATTCCTGGAACTTTAAAGTGTATTTTTTTAAGAATGACTTAACTACATGTACTTTTTATTTATTTTAAGTGGTTTATGTCTAATTGCATTAGTTTGCCAACTTATGTAACATAATCCTAGTTACCAGCGCAGAGCACATGTATCCAGCAGTTTGGATAAACTTGGAATGACTAGTATTATCACTAAGAAAAATAAAGACTGTGCATTTGCTCTGAGTATATATTAAAGAAATATATTTACTATATTATATGTATGTTATAATATATTCAAGATTATCTAGTCCATTTCCTACCTAAGAATAAATTTGACTCATGGATTCAGTTTTCCAGGTAAGAAAACATCTAAAACTCTAATAGTTTTCTCCACATAAGACATCTAAATAGGAGACCAAACCACAGCATTCACACTGAAATATTTATGAAAATACAAACTATATATGAAAATTCAACACTCTAAAAAATTTATTTATAGTCAACTTACTGACTGATCTATAAAAAGATTTCATAAACTATAAGATATGCTAAAATGAAAAAATATATTGCTCTAAAGGTTGGTGGAAAACACACGGTTCTACTAATTTTTCCTCTGGATGAAAGTTCTAGGATTGGTACTGGCCAGTAGGAATGTAGTTATTTATTTTATGAGGTACTAGATTGGCTCCTTTGTCACAATTAGTATTTCCCCTTCCCCAAATATTCAGAAATGGCCACCAAATAGTGAAATTGAAAAAGAGTAGCCACCTATGAAAGTCACTCTAAATAAACTCTTGCTAGACACTAAAAATTGGTCAAAGAAATTTGTTTATCACCCTTTCTGTGTCTGTACACTTAAGATACTACATATGTTTAAACAGAATGTGATCACAGCCAAAAATAAACCATATGTCATCATATGGTGACTCTAAACATATTTCTGCTTCTGTAATAAAGTAATTTTCCAAGTTTGCTCAAGTCCCAAAAGTACAGCAAACTGAGGGAAATAGACTATCTTCTGGAGACCAAAAAGATGAGCACATTGGTAATTAGCAGAGTACATCCCTTTCATCATTTTTTAAAGAAAATGACTTAACTACTTGTACTTAACTACATGAAGGAAAAGTAGAGACTTCTGATTAAATATCATGAATTAAAAACACATTTTCTCTTGCCCTTGAAATATTACTGCAATACAATGAAGCATTTTTGAGGTATAAGTGTAAAAGGACAAAGTGAAATATAGAGGAGATAACAAAATATAAGAAATAGCAATAAAATGGTAGGAAATGAAAAATTAATAGATGAGTGATAATTCAAATCTTTACAATACTGAAAACTGAAAACTTAAATGCCTACAGAAGAAGAAGGCCACATGAATCATATATAATAGACTAAAGATTAAAATGTTATCAGACTCCACAAAAGTAAAATTTGAAACTAAAATAAATTCCAGAGAGAAAAAAACTTTTTCTAAAACTTTAATTCTATGTCTAACTGGAGTGTCAAACCAAATTCAACATTTCTAGACATCTCTCAAAACATTATCTCCAATCAACCTGCTCTCAACAATCTCATAAAGGTTGTATTTACTAGAATAAAAGAATAAACTTAGAGAAAAATGCAATCAATGAAATTAGGGTAAAGGTAAGAAAGTCATCAAGATGAATAAAATCCCCAGTACCACTGCGACAACCTGAGAAAGCAACACACATAGACTGTATTAGGGAAAGAACTAGGGATGAACACCCCAAGAAAAAACTGAGATTGATAGATGACCAAATACTATATATATTGTAGCACATTTGGAGAAAGAGTAGTCTATGAACACAAAAAGCATAAATACTAAAAGTAGGAGAGGAAAAGAAAGAGAAAGAAGAGAGAAAAGGAGGAGGAAGGGAGAAGAAGAAAATAATAATTTTTAAATCCAGGGAAAAAATTGCAATAGAAATATAGTCATAGTACACATGTTGCTCCGTTATGAAAAAAAATTTATGTAAAGAGGATGATATAAATACCATAAATTAATTTAACTAAGAAAAGTACATAAATTTGATAAGATTTGCCAAGAGGAAATATGTGAACCTAGGGAAGTAATGTAGGAAAGTCATTTTTTGTGGTGGAATGTCAAAGTTAAAATCAAGGAATTATAGCATAACCATACTTGGCAAAAACACAGAACTTCTTATTTGATTATGTTACTTACTATTTATTACCTGAAAAATAAGTTAAAGTATTTTACAATTGTTCCTGAAGTGAAGAGAGCTAGGCAAACTGAAGATTGTGAGAAAATAAAAAGTGTACTAACACAATTAAAAATAAGTCAGTTGACAAAATGAATCAAATACCTAGGAATTACAACAGAAACTATGAGACTTCTAGAAGATAAGGTAGGGTTAACACTCCAGAATATAGGCACAGGCAATGGCTTTCTCATTACCACACCTTGAGCTCAGAAAATAATGAAAAGAGTTAATAAATGGAATGGCATCAAATTAAAATGCTTCTACACATCAAAGGAAACAACTGAAAAGACAGCCTACAGAATGGGGGAAAAAAATCTATGCTAGCTTCTCTTCTGACAGAGGATTAATATCTAGACTATAAAAAGAACTAAAAAAATTACACCAAAAAATTGAGTAATCCAATTAACAAATGGGCAATAAATTAAACAGACACTTCTCAAAAGAAGAAAATATACAAGAAAATATTCAACATCATTAGCAATTAGGAAAATGCAAATCAAAACTACACTGGTATTTCATCTCACATCAGTCAGAATGGTAGTCAGTAATCAAGAACACAAATAATAATAAATGCTAGAGAGGATGTGGAGAAAAAGGAATACTTCCACACTCTTGGTGGGATGGTAAATTAGTACAACCACTATAGAAATCAGCAAGGAGGTCTTCAAAAGATTAGGCACTGAACCACCATAGGACCCAGCTACATCACTCTGTATTTTTACTAAAAAATTAAAGTCATCATACTACAGCAATACATGCATACCCATGATTACAGCAGCACAATTCACAATAGCCAAACTATTAAACCAGCCTAGGTATCCATCAATAGAAAAGTGAATAAAGAAAATATAGTATATATAGAAACGATGGAGTTTTATTGAGCCATAAATGAGTTATGAAATTCTCATTTTCTGGAAATGGATGGAACTTGAGACCATTATGTTAAGTGAAATAAACTAAATTCAGAAGGTCAAAGGACATGTGTTTTCTCTAAAATGCAGAAACTAGAGAGGAAAAAGGAAAAGCAAGGTGGGGGAAGATTCCAAGGAAATCAAAGGGAGATCAGTACAAGAAATAGACCAAGAGGTGGGGAGCAAAGAGAGAAGATAAGTATTGGGGAGTAATATTGGCCAAATTATATGGTTATATTGTGTGCACGTACAAATATGTAAGAACAAATCTCATCATTATGTACAACTATAATGCACCAATAAAAATGTGGAGAAAAAAATAAGTTAGTTGGTTACAGACTTGAGATGAAAAGAAATGAATTAATGGCATTGAGGAGAAATTTGGGACAAGGAAAGGTAGACCATGTTCATGGATTAAAGACAATATTTTAAGATTTCCCCTAAATTTATTTATATATTCAGTGTATACACAAACATTCCAAAAGATTTGGTGGGTGGCCTTGACAAATTAATTTTAAAATATGTGTGATGATGCAAAGAGGAAAGAACAAACAATATACAATTAAAGAATCATAATAAGATGGAAATTAACATTCATTACTCAACCAGATATCAACACTTACTACAAAATTAAAATAATTAGAAGAGTGTGGTATTAACAAAATATTAGAAATCTATCAGTGGAGCAGAATAGAAGCCCAGACAACAGCCCCAACATTTATGAATCCTTGATTATGCTTATTGAGATGCTATTAACAGTGCCCTGGAATTATTGGGACCGCCTGACCAGGAGTATCTAGAGCATACAGGCTCCAACTCTGGGATTCCCAGAGCCCATGCCTAACATGTCACAGTTCTAAAGTCCCACCCCTGTGCCTCAAGGCCATACAGACCATGCAGTACAGTGCTACTGATGCTCTTGAGCTCCCTGAGGGATCAACCTAAGACTAGACTTCCCTCAATACCTATCTGCTTACTTTCCTTCTCACTCATGTTTCCGGATGACTGTTGAAAGATGCTACAGACACAAGAAAGGCTCAGAAAACCTGTCCTTTTGTAAAAACAAATTTACATCTAGTAAACAATGATGCAGGCAGAGACTTTTCTCTCAGATATTCCTTTCTACCTAGGAAAGATCTTTTCACAGGAAAAAGAAATTGGGAGTCTGATAATTCACCCAGATTACCACAGGAAACTTTTACCTGGGAAACTTCGGCATTACAAGACAATCCTTGTTCACCATGCACCTCTTCCCTGCAGTCTTCCATGACCTGTACCACCTCTGTTATTTCCAGAAACCCAAGCTACTATCCATCTGCTGATTTCTGTATAAGGTTCAGTCATCTTGCCCCTCTTTATATCTTATACTGAATGTGTGTGTTTCCCATGTGAAAACACAGAACAAATCTGTACGTTCTTTTTCCTGTTACTCTATGTTGGTTCATTTCATAGACTAAAATTATTGAAACTTCAGATGTAAAAAGGAAATTTAAAACTTCCCTTAAAATATATATACACACATATACATACACATAAACATATATACACATATGTATGTGTATATATATATATATATAATATACATATAAACAGTACTGTTCCAAAACAATGATAAATTTACTTTCTTTATACATTCCTATAAATTATGAAGTTTCTATGATGAGCACCAATCATTTTCATAATCTGAAAATTATATTTTAAGAGTCCTCAGCTCGTGTCTGTTTTGAAATCAGTTAACTTAAATACATTCATTCACAGTAATTATCTCAGAAGATAAAGTTATTCATTACTGTATAAAAATTGTTTTGAAATTTTTGATTTTTAAAAAATTCTTTTTCAACATTAAATACACTTTAGTCATGAGCAAATATTTAATAAACAAAAGCCACTATGAATTAGACTGTATGATCGATCAAGACAAACTAGCTGTCTGAATTCAGCACCATCTCCATCTTCCCTGGCCCGTCACTCCCATTAGAACTTCTGTACATTGCTACTCTGTATCTAAAACTGCAAGGGGTCTTGGTTTGGGCGAGTACTTCGGGGCTTCAGAAATGCACTGCGGTGCTGCCGCAGGAACAGCATCTGTGACAACCCTCTGTGTTGAGGTTGGACACTCACTTATAGTTGTTTCATTTCACAAAACCATTTAGGAATCAAGTAAAGGAAATCAACGTATTTTATTTCAAGAATGTTTTGAAATTGTTGCAATGCAACTGACACAGGAACACCCAAGAGGGCACTCATATTTTGACATAGCTCAGGAGCAAAATTTTCACAAATAAAGGACACTTAGAGACCTCCTACTTCAACCCCATCATTTATCAAATGACAGCAACTCATCAGGCTAAAGGAACTTGTCCAAATTCTCATCTGCTCATGTTAGAGCCACCGTTTGTCTAATCCCACCACTGTTTAAACACCCAATACTGCTCAACTACACAAACTCAGAAATGGTTGTTTGTGACATTTACTACCAGTTAGAAGAGAGATCCTGCCAAGAAAGGAAAAGTTCCATGAGATTGCCCACTAGGTAATTATCTGCACTTTGAAGGGAAAAAACACCATGTTTTCCATTTTCCTAAATGGTAAAAAGATTGTATTTATATGAAGTTTATTTACATTCACCATTAACTTTTCTACTTAAATTCTATGATTGATTATGGGACATACATTTTCTGTTAATGAACCAAAGTGCAAGTATTACCTCTTGTTAATTAATCTTAACAAGCAAGTCAACATTTCAGCTGAGGTTTTGATATGGGAAAAACAACTTATTTTTAGGACCTAATCCTGTCAGATTATTCTTAACTACTATAATTTTAAAAAGAGCAAACCAGGAGTCATTCATCTCATGGCCTCACTGTTTTAGAACACAAAATTTCAGTGCCAAAGTCAAAAAAAAAACAAAAAAAAATTTTTTATAATGCTTATAAATGGTAATTGGAGAACAGAAAATTTTTCAAAGATATTTATTAACAAGTAGGTAAATACTGATTTAAAAAGAGAGATTCCTGTGTTGCTATAAATTCTGCCTTCAATAATGAATTTTAAGTTAGAGGTTTAACATTCACATATTCTATTGTATACAGAAAAATTACTGGAAAACCATATTTTCAAATAATCAGCATTTGATTTATAACAACTTCTAATATGTTGTTTATGATTTATTTATATTCAGCCTTGTTCCTATTATAAACTAAATATGGCTTCAAAAATACATAAAATATAATAGCAGAAATGTAAAGATTTAAGAAAAATAAGGCAAAAGTAAAATCAGTTTAGTGAAATATAAAATATGAAATATGAGCTTTACAAGTGAAAGAAGGAAAAGTCCAAAATATACTAATGTATTTATTCATATCTGAAAATCTGTGGCTACACATACTATTGAAAAAATGTAGATAAAAATGCAATGGACCCAATCTCTTAAAACTTTTAGAATTTTTAATTTTAGAGAAACATTCCAATGATTTATATTGCTTTCTGATTAAAAAGCAAATAGTTCAAAGTTTAATGATTACTTCAGTTTCAAGTGTTTTAATAAATCCATGTTGAAATGTTAGATTTTAATTTAAAAAATTGCACACCTATTTTAATTCAGGTTTTGGATATTTGAATGAGCTTAATTGTGCATAGCACACTTTAATCTATTAATCACCTTGTTTTCAAGTTTTACCATATTTGGGCATAATCAAGAACCAAAGGATAAAGGGTGATTACTATCGGTGCCAATCATAAACCTGAAAGACACAATTCCAAATGTCACATCCAGATGTTGAAATTCCAAAAGATAAAAATCTTTAAAAAGTCTAAAACTTCCTAGAGATCAAAATATCATAATCTGAATATTGAAAATCTGAAAGCTAAGATCCCCAAAATCATAATTCCCATTGTGGAGGAAAAGAAACTATATAACAGGGGAAGAAAGTCAAAATCTAGGAAAGAGATTAGTGCATTTTCAGTTGCAAGCAGGGTAGTTGAGAATTATTCAATCAAATACTACTTCTGCCCCTTCACACATAGTGCCATATTTAATTTCAAAAACCACCCTTCACTAATGAATAAAAAGAAAATGACAAGAGCTCAGTGACCTTCTTCTGGAATTACAAAAGCACATTAAATGGTTAACTCTTCGTGTTTAGGGATTTCACCATTGACGATAGACTTCTGATTTTTATTTGTCTAACATTAAAAAAAATAAATTTATGCCAGTCATGGTGGCTCCCACCTGTAATCCCAGCAATTTGGGAAACAGAGGCGAGAGGACTGCAAGTTTGAGGCCAACATCCAAAATTTAGCAAAGTCCTGTGCTACTTAGAACCTATATCAAAATAAAAAATTTAAAGGGTCGGGGATGTGACTCAGTGGTGGAGTGTCCCTGGCTTCAATTCCCAGTACCAAAAGAAAAACAAAAAGAAAAATAAATTTATACTCCATTTCAGCTAATGGATGACACTTTCGAAACTGTCTCCAATACTCTTTATCAAATATGTGCAATCCTTGCTCCTGTTGGATCTGAAAATTCTAGCATTTATCTACTCATTGATGTATTAATGACTAGGGAAAGCAAAGCACTTCATAAAAACTTACTTGAATATTTGGTAGACCTTGCAGGAAAAAAAATGGATTTCAATTGAATTCCCAAGCCATCATAACAGATTTGGAATTAGGTGCAATCAAAACTTCTAAAAGAGAATTTCAAGGTATCACCATTATATAGTGTGTTCGCCCACGTGTGTGTGTGTGTGTGTGTGTGTGTGTGTGTGTGTGTTTCCATACAGCCCAATGCAATTGGCAGAAAATTCAGATGAGCGGATTAGCCACACAACATTACAATGATGAAAACTTCATTTTAAAAATGCATCTTTTGTCTACATTTTCATTCCTTCCAACTGATGAAATTTCAGGAGCTTTTCATGAATTAAAATTGCATTTGCCTGAAGAAAGCAGCAGAATTACTGACTGGTTTGAAAGTAATTATGTGCATGGTAAGATAAGACACTGTGTTGTTGTTCATATTGTTTCTGCCAAATTTGTGGCCTGTGTATGAGTGCAAATGAGTGGGTTTCCAGGTACTTAAAACAACACAGAAGCACAGCATGGAAGATCAGAAAATTTAATAGGGATTGCTCATGTTAGTGTATATCAAATCACAGAACTTCAAAAAGGGCAGCATCAGGTAGAAAATGAATGTGAATATATTCTTCAAAGACAGCCAATTTCCAATACTGGAGGTATAAGTTTTGTAAGACTTTTAGAGAATTCTAATTCATATTAGGCATTTTTACAAATTTAACATCACAAATGTGCTTTATCACACTATTAACTTTATGTAAAAACGTTGTGCTCATATGTAAAAATATTAAAATTTCCTCAATAAATGAAGGATGTTCACAGCATTCGTGAACAATAAAATTTTTCAAGATCTCAGTTCTTAGGGAGTACATATGTGGTGGTGACTAGTCACAGTTTTTAATCAATCTTGTCAAAAGATTTAGATTGTCACAGTATTTCATATAACTGCAATTATAAACTAAGTGCACAGAATTACCAGCCATAGTGATGTGCATTTATGCATTTCATTCTTTGAACTATTTCTTTATGAATATGGTTCATCTTCTCATGGAATAAAGACACTATGAAATGTTCTTTGTGTTTTTACACATTTCTCAAATCTCATTTTAAAAATGTAAATAAATAGATTTTAAAGAGTATTTTTATTATTTTTTCCAGAATAACATTTTCAGAATTTTGATCTTGTGGAATTTTAGATTTCAACAATTTTAGAATTTAAGGATTTTGATACTTTAGAATTTCATCATTTGAGATTGTGACATTCACGATTATGTCTCTCAAGATTATGGCCCCAAACATTACAAACCAATATGACCCAATGGAAATGATATCAGTAAGTTGAGACAGCTATACGCCCATGTTTATTATAGCACTATTCACAAGAGACAAGAAATGCAAGTAACCTAGGTATCCATCAACTGATGAGTACAACTGATCAAGAAAATGAAGAGTGCTTGCCTCACATGCACAAGGCCCTGGGTTCAATCCCCAGAGGCACAAAAAGAAAGAAAGAAAGAAAGAAAGAAAGAGAGAGAGAGAGAGAGAGAGAGAGAGAGAGAGAGAGAGAGAGAGAAAGAAGGAAAGGAAGAAAGAAAGAAAGAAAGAAAGGAAGAAAGAAAGAAAGAAAGAAAGAAAGAAAGAAAGAAAGAAAGAAAGAAAGAAAGAAAGAAAGAAAATGAAGTGCATTATGAAATAGAATACTATGTGGCCATGAAAAAAATGAACTACTGTCATTTGCAACAAAATGGATGGACTGGAAATCATAACGTTAAGTGAAATAAGCCAGACACAGAAAAGATAAATACCAAATAATCTCACTCATGTGGAATCTAAAGAAGTTGATCTCATAAGAGTCAAGAGCAGGATGATTTTAACCAAAGGCAGGGGAGTGCAGGAGAGAAGGAGAGATGGGAAGAGATTGATCACGGTATACTGTCACAGTTAGATAAGAGTAGAAAGTTCTGGTGTGCTATTGAACAGTAGGGTGTCTATAATATCTTTCAAAACAATGAGAAGAATGGATTTTGAAAGTTTTCACCAAAAACAAATGTAAGTGTTCAAAGAACTAGGTATGTTTAACAAGATTAAATGGCATATTATGTGTACATGTAAGCACACAGTATCCTCATTAATACATAAAATTTTTATGGTATTGTGTATCAATTAAAAACAAATAAAAAGAAAAACACATGGGTTCCAAATCCCAGTCCAGGTTTGGACTACTACCACCATTAACACACACACACACACACACACACACACACTCACTCACTCACACCCTGCTCCCCATTTGGTCTTAGAAATGAAGGAAAAGATGCCATTATTTTGATATTTCTCAAGAACTAATAAAGAAAAAATAAAATTTGTGAAGTCTTGGTTTATGATATAAAATCAATACCAAGTATGAACTACTCAACATAAATATTAGCAATATGATCAATAAATAAGTGCTTACAATTAATGGCTGGCTAATGTATCTGTTTAAAATTAACATATCTCTAGTCTTAATACCACATGGTTCCCATGAGAAGACATTTGAGTTATGAGAACTTTCATCCTAGCTCTAATACAACTGACTTTGTCACCTAGAGTTAGTACAGTAGTTCCCCTTATCTGTGGTTTTCCTTTCTGCACTTTCAGATACCCATAGTAAATTATGGTTCAAAAATTTTCAGAAATAATTCATAACCCTTAAATTACTTATTATATTTTATAATTATTCTATTTTACCATTATCATTCATCTTACCTTGCTTCTTTTATAAATTACATTCAATCAATGAATATGTATGTATGGGGGAAAACAAGGTACATATAGGATCTGGTATTTTCCATGGCTTCAGAAATCTACAAAATGTATTGGAATATATACTTACAGATGAAGGGAGACTACTGTACTTTAACATCCTTGGTGCTTGATTCATTTATAAAAAGTAGGTTTGGTTTATACAATCCAAATAGCCCTTCCTGCCCATGCGTTCAATGGAATCATTTATTCTTGCTTTGTATTTCTAAGAATAAGATAATGATAGCGTGTGGTACACAGCATTTCATTTAAAAAAATCATTGATCCTCATGGCCCTTCTTTGTAAACATTGGGCATGTAATGATGGTTTAGTGTCTCTTTTTTAAATAACATCTACATGATAGCAACAAAAAAACAACATCAATTACTCCCTGGAAACTCTGCCTGCCTTCTTAGTGCTCATTATCCACACCCAAATGAAAAGCAACAATACCTGTGTGTAAACATCTCTTTGGTTTATTGCTAATGTCTATCAAAATATATATGACAGATACAAAAGAGAGGTAAAGTAGATAGCTATTTGATATTCAACCTTCTGTCAGAAATTATTCACACCAATTAACTAGATGGCTGAGGTGTTCTATTTATTTTAAAACACTCATTTTCTAGCCCAGTAGGCTTATAATTTCAGGAAACAGTATCTGTGTTCTGCTAAGCTCAAGGAAAATTATCCTTTTTCAAATATCTCTAAGAACTGTTATAACATTTTGTTTAAGTAACCATTTATTCATTTGTTCAACATTTAATGGCTATCTATGATTGTATAAAGCACTAATAACACTTAAATGAATAAGATAAACTCCCTGCCCTCTGGAAGCAAATGGTTCAATAAAAGAAGCAGATAAATATGCAAATCTTGACAATTCAATTTGTTAATAGAGATGTGCACTGATCAGATTGAGAAATACCTAGGTGTCAAGGAATTAGTAACAAAAAATTCACTAGCACATTGTCAATGTGCCTAGCACATAGTTGAGGTTTAATGATTTGCTGAATGTTAAATGAATTAATTTTGAACTGACAGTCAAAAGTCGGCAGAGACCTAAAGACAAAACAGGGAGAGGCACGCTAAATAAGAAAACTAATTTCTGCAAAACTGATTTTAATATTACACTATAGTATATACAATATGGTTTAATAAGGTAGATAAAACCAAGCAAGTATGGAAGTTTTGACTCCTAGTGGCCATATGTGTCCAGATAAGATTTTTATTTTACCCTAATGGATATGAAGATTATTCTAGTCAGCTTTTCATTACTGTGACCAAAAGACCTGAAAAGTCTATTTCGACTCCCTGCTTGATAGGCTTAATCCATGGTCAGTTGATTCCACTGTCTGGGCCCAAAGTGAGGCAAAATGTCATGGCAGAAGAAAGCAGTTCAAGACATGGCAACCAGGAAGCAGAGAGAAAACCTTACTCACCAGTGACAAAATAGGAATCCCAAAGGCATAACCCCAGTGACCTTCTTCCTTCAGTCACGTCCCACCTGACTACAGCTACCACCCACTTCATCCATTCAAATGGGTCAATCCACTGATTAGATCACAGTTTTATGATCTAATCTTTCCACCTCTGCACATTCTTGCATTGTCTCACACATGATTTTGGGAGGGGGGCACCTCATAACCCAAACTCTAAACTCCATAACAGGAGTTTAGAAAAATGACTCAAGAAAAATGTGGAGGGAGTAGATGTCATGAATGTGAACGTTTAAGATTGATGTACAACTAATTAGAACACATAAAATAAAATAAAATGGTGACATTTAAAAAAAAAGGATTGATGTAATAATAATTCATGCAAAGAAGCCTGAACTACAGCCTTTTCAAAAAAAATAACTATTTAGGAATAGATCATTTGTAACAGAAAATAAGACTAAGGGAAATATTAAGAAATATTGCTGGGAATAGTCAGCTAATTGAGAATTTAAGAGGAAAACTTTACACAAGGAAGTTGCTATAGACTGATTCATATCCCCCATAAAATCTAATCCCCAATGTAATAGTGTTTAGAGGTGAGGCTCTTTAAAGGTGGTAACATCCCTTTGAATGTGCGCCTGACCTGTTTTAACTTGTGAAGTTACAACAAGAAGATAGACTTTGATCTATGAATCAGGAAGCAGGAACTCTCCAGACACCGAATCTGCCAGCACCTTGACTTCACAGCACCAGAACTGTGATAAGTAAATATGTGTTGTTTATAAGTCACCCCATTTATAGTATTTTGCTATAGCAACCCAAAAAGATTACAATAAAAAGTGAATGAATACAACATATTGAGTTTTATGTAGTATCTTGGAGTATACCCTCAAATGACTGTAAGAAAACTAAATATGGAAGAAAGGAGGGATAAGTCTAGTAAACACAAAAACTTGGAACACAGTGTCATTTTTTTGCATAGTGTTTGAAATTGTGGTCAATAGAGATGACCTAAAAAGATTATGGAAGAAAGAGGGCAGAGAATAGGACTCTGGGGAATGTCAAAATGTAAGACAGGAAAAAGCTAATAAAACAGCAGAACATGAAGAGGTCAAAGAGGAATGTAAGAAGAACTAAGAAAATTAGGTGTTTTGAAAGAGAGAGGCATTCCTAAAGAAAGAAATCATCAATAATGCAGAGATCTGCAAAAAGGTTAATTAAGATGAAGAGAAAAGCCGGCAACATTTATTGATTGTGCCTGTAAGTCCATAAGTTAAATTATTTACATAATTTATCTCGGTGACAATTTTCAAAACCATTTTATAGTCAGAGAATGGGGGATCAGAGAATTGTGATTTCCCTGATAAGGCAAGAAATGGGGGGAAAATGGAAGTTAAACACGTCAGCCTGATTCTCAAACCCTCTTTTTTAACCAACACACATAAAAACCAAAACACAAACAACAAAAAAGAGAACAAAGGAAACGAGGATTCCTAGAAAATTAACATTTTCATACACTACTTTAGAATGCAAAAATTAGAATGATAAGCTCTCTAACTTGGTGAGTACAGGACTAGAAACCAATGAAAACTGTGTTAGTTTGCCATGAACAAGAAATCCAATATACATCAAGGGCAGCAATTTGTCTCTGAAGGGGCCCACATTTCTAACATTTGCATAGGAAATGGGAAGCTCATATCTGGGCAAAGTGCAGTCATTCCACCAAGTGTATGCAACAATGCCAGGCCACTTTCTTCATATACTCGTAAGTACCATTTAAAAAACTCCTTGGCCACCTTCACCCTCTCCAGCCACCAATGCAATTTATGCACCACTATCAGACTGTGTTTTCTCAAGCTTGTGTTCCTTCGTTTTCCTTCCAACTCAAATTTTATAGTTATCCATTATCTACAGAAGTCTAAATTTAGAAGAGGTACAGGTTGAGCACCCCTAATTCAAGAATCCAAAACCCAAAACTTTTTGAGTGCCAATTATGGAGATAAGTGGAAAATTCTGCACCTGACCTCATGGAACAGGTCATAGGCAAAATGTAGGTGCACTGAAAATATTGAACATCATTAGTTTCAGGCTATGTGTGAAGAGTGCATCTGAAATATAAATAAATATTTTGTTTATACTTGAGTTCCATTCCAAAGATAACTCATAAGATATATGTAAATATTCTAAACTCTGGGGAAAAAAAGGATCCAAAATACAAATATATTTTCAGGCCCAAATATTTTGTATATGGGGTCTTCAACCTGTATTCAATTCCATCCACTTTTCAATTTTATAGTCATCTTTATCAAACCCAGAGATATTCCATCAAGCTCAGTTCATCTCAGATCCATGCAGACACCCTGCGTTTTCACTCAATCCTCATTCTATTTCCTTACCCTGAAATTCCAGTTTTACATGGCTTTTTGTGTGACCCCTGCTAATGTTTCAAGGCGTTCTCAATACCATTTTCTCCTTAGAACTATTTTGGTTAATTTGCACTACTACCTACTGGCAAAAGTACTTTGGATAATCACTATTTCACATAACAGAATTAAATGCTTGTGGAAAACATAATTAATTCATTAAAAACATAATCATTTCCTTAATGGCTCTTTGCATGTATTATAGTGTCTTACAGTGAAGTACAATGAAAATATTGTACCCTAAATGCCCAGTATTCACTCCAAACTACATTTTCACTGTGACCTTAAATGTAGTTAAAATTCATACTGATAATCTCCCCTTGGGGCATTTAATATATTTTTAAACATTTGATTAATTATTCTATAGAAGCATGCTTTATACATCACTCTCAGCATTTCACAGGTAGAAGATACTTCTATGAACAGCTTTTTCATATTTAAACATTAAATATCCAAAATGGATAAATTTCCAAAGGGTTTTTTTTTTCTTTAACATTTACTTAGGCCCTGGAACAATTTTCAACTCAGTGTACAATATTATCTTTATGATAGCTTACTTTCCTTACCTTGGGGAAAGTTTAGAAGAAGAGCAGGTTTGTGATTCACTGCTTATAGGCTGTTCAAGTGAAGATGAGAGAAGTGTGGGTGTGGGGCGTGGAGCTCAGAAGTGAAGGTGGATCAAGATTGAAAAACAGATGAATCACCCGTGTGGAAAGGGTACTGAGGTTATGGAACCCAGAAGCCGGTGGGGCAATCACTGAGAGAGGTAGTAAAAAGACTGAAGGAAAAATATCTGTGTATCACAATTTGGAGAAGGGAAGAAGAAAGAAAACCCATAAAAAGATACAGTAGAGAGGACAAACAATAGAATTCTGGTAACAGCTGACGAGGGAACAGAGTTTTGAGAGACAATCGTTAACTATTTCAAATACTTCAGAGAAGTTGGAGAGGATAAAATCTAATTGTGCAACCATTAGTAACAATGTAGAGAGGGTTTTTTGGAGTGATAAAAGTGAAATCTGGAGTGGGTGTGGGGCTAAAGTTGAGGGTCTGAAATATGGCCTACTCTGGGGAAGAGCATAGTTCAAAAGCGTATATTATGTGAAGGAAGACTTTGGTTTTATTGTTTTCTTTGCTAAATTCTCTGCTTTTGTTGTTAGGCTCTTCTCGGTCCCATTTTTGTTCTGATTATGTTCTCTTCATATATTTAAGATCCTCCAGTTTTCTTCTTATCATACACCAGTCCCCAACACTTCCATTCCTACAGTACCTCTGGGACTACTCTTGTGAAGGTCATTATAATCTCCATGTCATCTCATGTAGAAATCACTTCTCTGTCCTCACAAATTTGAAATTTGAGCTGTTTTTATAAATAGTTGTTCATTCTCTCCTTCTTAAAATGCTTTCTGTTTTAGCTTTCATGACTTTTTCCTGTTTTCTTCTACCTCACTTGATAGACTCCTTTGTGATCTCATCCTCCTCCACTTAATCTCCAAATGTTGAGAGTACTCCAGGGTTGAATATATACCTCCATCTCATCTCTGTAGTCTCCTTATCACTATGCAATCCTATGGTTTTAAATACTACCTCTCAGTCAATAACTCTCAAACCTACATCTGTTCTGGACTGTTCCCTTGAATGTCCAGTCAATACATCCAATTGTCTACTCGATATCACCATTGGCTATTCAGTAGACCTCCAAATATTGTATACTCAAAGAATTTCAAATCTTCCAAGTCCCCTGCCATACATTCTCCCTTTGCTCTTCCACTCCTTACCCCAAACTTCATGTTTCCTCTAGTTCAATAACTGCACTATTAATCATTCACTTGCTCAAGACAAAAACATACATCCATCTTTGATTTCTCACCTTCAATCCTTTATCAAATTCTATTAACCCTGCTTTCAAAAACATTCTCCTAATTCATCCATATCGGTCCATCTCCACTGCCAACTACTCCAGCTCAAGCCAATAGCAACTCTTACTCAAATGATGAAATATCCTTCTAATCGCTTCCTGGCTAACACCCATGCCCCACTTCAATCCATCCTCCAAATGACAGTCAAAAGAATCTTTGAAAATATAAATTATTCCACTGCCCTGCCCATTGTGTTGAAATAAAATTTAAAATATTGTATTTAAATTATTTCCTTAAAACCCTACACCACTGAAATGAATTACCTACTTTTAAGACCTCATCTCATGCCTCTCTTTACCTTGCCTAATATATTCTGGCCTCAGCCTTGGTTTACAACCACAATGCTAACTAGTCTCCTTTGGAATGCATTCTCCTCTAAAATTCAATTCATAGAATTTTCTGTGTTATTTAACTGTGTCTGTCTTTCTTTACTAATAGATATATATTAAAAAATAATCTTTCTGATCAGTCACTGTATACTTGGTACCATGGACAAAGTTACGTAAGTAAAGAAACCACGTTCAGAACACTACCTGCAAATGAAGTCACTTTCTGATTAAATTTATGATGTTCTGTTCTTCTCCAAGTACTGTTTGTCTTCTGCAGACAACAACAACAAAAAAAATTAGAAAAATTTAACGAGCACATAACATAAAATCCTATCTCTGCTTCTTTCTAGTGTTTGATGGTTCCACAAATATCTGAACTCTTTCTGGGGAAGTGGTAGTGCTTTGTTTGCTACTATGGCAAGAAGAGGCAGCTTCAGGGTCTTCCGTGAAATTATTTGCGTTAAGGTCAGGTAACCAATATAAGTATACCTGCTAATTGATGATATGTCTCTTCTAGCCATTGCTCTGGCCTTTCTAAATCAAGCAGCAGCAACTGCAATTGTCAATTCAACTTGCTGTATTTGCCATTTTTATTCATGTGCTATGAAAGCAGGAAAACTCATTTAGACATGACTGATCTTGAATTATTGTGTATAATGCCATCAATATCACCTTCAGAATATGGATCCCCACTTGTATGTGTACAAACACAATGAATGAAACAACCATATTTCAATCTTAATGAAAAGAATTCATGTACCTCTCCTGACATCCAAACAGCCTTGGGTTATGCTATATGTACTAATCAAGACTGCAATTAATTGATTATCCCACCTGTGTGGTTAAACCAAACCAATGTCATGATCATCCAAATTAAATTTATCAACAAATCCCAAAATGAAATTAATGGTGCCATTCAAGTTTTGTTTGTTTGTAAAAGAGTAGGCAGAGAATGTCCCTCCACTGGAAATGAGGATCGCTATTTTTGTCCCATGTATTTCCTCTGTAACTATTGGCTAGAAAATCATAGATCAGGAATTTACTCTAAACTTCCTTGAGGTTGAGGCAGGAGGATTATGAGTTCAAAACCAGCCTCAGAAAAATATGAGGTGCTAAGCAACTCAGTGAAACCCTGTCTCTAAATAAAATATAAAATAGGGTTGGTTGGGGTTGTGGCTTAGTGGTCTAGTGCCCAGGTTCAATCCCCAGTACCAAAAAAAAAAAAAAGAAAGAAAGAAAGAAAGAGTCAGCATGAATAATAGACTGGACTTAAATTACTTTCTGCCAGTCTGAAATGTGACCTACTTGTACCCCTAGGACTTATACACAATAAACTTGGTGAGAGGCATGTGGGAGGCAAAGTTGAAGTCAATACTGTAGGTTGACCTAACCTTTCTACATGGGGTCCCATCAAAAATATCTACAACTAAATGCTGTGTGAAATAAATTTAGTCTCAACCTTTGTCCATCATATTAATCAGAGTGGCCAATAAAGTACACATGCATGTGTAAATTTAAGTTGGCCAAGAATATTTAGGACAGAGGAGAGATTTATGGGACAGATAATTTCCCATGAACTCTGATCAAAACTGCATGTTCTTTCCAACGATTCCCTAAATTCAAGATCTTCATTTCTTTTTAACTATGGCATTTCTCAAAATTTTGTTTTCAATGATCAAAACCTTCAGGTATGAGGTAATATTTCTGTAATCCACTAAGCAAGAAGCTTACAATAGAATAGTTACCTTTACCAAGTTCTTTATTCCTCAGTTATAGCACAAACCCACTGCATGAATAACATCCACCTAAGACCTCTAAATAATCCCCTTGAGATTTGGGAACAAAGAAAATGATGCAAAAATGATGGCCACGTTGCTCGCTAATTTATGAGTAATCAAGTCCTTTATCTCTGACTCAGAAGTTTCATGTCTTCATGACTTCCATTAAACAAAGATAAGTATGCATATAACTGGTTAACTTAGTTGCTTGTAAGGAAAATAAAATAACATCCCAGAACCTGACAGTGGCCATTGTTGGGTTCAGGTTTAAGTCAACCATGTGAGCAAATTCTTAGAGTTTATCTCAAGTACTCAAGACAATATAATGAATCCAGAATCTCTAGTTATTGTGATAGATGATAGATGGATGGATGAATAGAAAGAAAGAAAGAAAGAAAGAAAGAAAGAAAGAAAGAAAGAAAGAAAGAAAGAAAGAAAGAACCATATCATCCTCAAGTTTCTTTTAATATAAATTGGCAAAACCTTATCATTTTTGGCAAACTTAGTATCTCCTCATAATTCACACCCTATGACCTATAAATCTTTGAGTATAATTATAGGTCTAGAAGTAATAAGAGGAGAGGATACAGTTTTAAGGCTGATCATAATTCTCTGTTGGAAAAGTTCATCTCAGAAAAGTTCGTAATAGATTCTTCTTTTATTGGCAAGGGAATCCCAGTGGGATTTGGAAAACTACAACCTAGAACCATCCAAGGAAGAACATTCTTGAAAATGTAGTTTTCAGCCTCAGAATGAACTAGTGATAGTGCTGAGAAGAGAACAGATTAATCTAGCACAAGTTGTGATAAGCATTCATTTACCTCATATATTTCAATCACAGTAGTCAGATTATATTCCCCCCAAAGTGTGTCCCTACTCCAACTCACACAATTTGAATTTCACTGAACTCTGTTTTAAATTTAAAAGTTTAATAAAATATTTTTCTTGAGATTAAGTTTTTTAAACGGCACAAAGTAAGAGAGAACGTAGAAATTTAAGTTCCCAAGATCTAAACCACAAAATAAGAACAAGAGGATACAAGAGAACATGATATCAGGAAGACTAGCTAGTTTTGCATACATAGACTGAGTGGATCAAGGGAGAAGTTGTATTCTGTTTACAAGATAAAACAAATACAGTACATCCTTATTTAATTGTTCCAATAAAATTATTGGTTTAAGAAGAGGTCTTTTTACAGAGATAAATTATTTTATTTTACAATTGTCTTTTATTCATTTGAGCATAAAAATAAATAAATTTACCATGATACTCATGCTATTAAAGATAATTGTGTTTTTAATCACACATATTTAAATTCCACTTTGCTCCTTTCAACAGTTAGTAGTTTTTCCTCACATTTTTGTTTAGATAAATTCAAATGGTTGTGCTGATTTTTTTTTTATAAAATTAAAAGAAAACATGCTTGTTTTTTTTTCTTTTGCAGTATATTTTTTAATAGCTTTTAATTGATAGAGGTCAATAATCTGGGAGGTGACCATGCAGTTGGGAAAGCTGAACCTGTGGGTATGTTTGTTAGGAATATGAAAGAATTACTGGAATATGAGTTTGTCACAGACAAAGATCAACAAAGTTGGAGTCCCTAATTCCTTTCTACTAGTTATTAGAAGAGATTCTAGGACATACAAAAGATAGTGTAATCCCCAAAGAAAATGCCTAGGTAAAATTGCCTGAATACTCTGAAAAAAATATCTTGGTAAGGAAAAAGAGAGGATTAAGATAAACACCAGAGTTTTTAGAACACAATCAGAGTTGCTGAGGATAGTAATCCCCTGTTGATATATGATAGGAAGCACTGATTCAAAGTGCCTTTCAAGATACTGGCACTATGAACTGAATTCATTGCAGACCATTATTTACCTGTGCTCTGCCTGTGAATGTACTATGTAAAAACTAATGATAAAGATCAAAAATTTCAATCTTACTGACAGTGCCTAGGGACGATGCCATAAGACTCTGCTGGCAACTTCATCTTAAAGTTCTGCTGGCAATTGTTATAAATTTTCACACATAAAAAATACTCTAGTGCTGATATTTTTCAACTGGTCTCTTGGTGATACGGTAAGAAAGACTGAAAAAATCTATTCAACTCTTTTGTGTATTTCGTCTGGTAAATATTTATTATTTTCTGATATTAATCCATAAACATGTCACCATATGATTCTTTGTACTGATCAAAATACATTCCCTGGGACTTAGGATTAGATACATCCTGTAAGCACAATAAATAGTAAATTGAGGTTTTAACACAACAGAAAATGAAAAATAGAAGAGCAGGCAAGAAATACACAATATCAAGTATGATAACATATATTTGCCCAAGTCACACTCTTAGGTAAAACATATTTATCTTATAAATGTATTTCACCCCAATCTAATAATGTCACATCAAGAATACCCTTAAGCATAGCTAAGGAATATGTTTATTTGGATGTTTCAAATGTTTCACCAACCATTTCTAACTGACATCTTATCTAATATCTAAAATTTCATGACTGAAGTTTTTCTTTGGGGCAGAAACATTTAAATTGGTATTGAAAATGGTACATTAAGTCTTCTTAAACCTTTACCCTTTAATGTAGAGCATTTATTTGATTCCTTTCTGTGTATGGAACTCGATGTGACAAGAATGTGATGTCAGGTGCTGTGGACATTACCCTTTACCTCTATGGACATTACCAAGTTTTCCAGGTCCTTCTCATTCAGAATCCTAGGGAGAAAGGTCTCAGGGAACCATAATGAATCTGTAGGGTCACTCCAAAAAGGAAGCAAGTTTGCAGTACAGGTTTTCCAGGTGGCTTATGAAGAACTGAAAGAGTCAATGGGTTCATACAATGGTTTAAGAGGTGGTTTATTGTAAAGTCAAAAATTAGATCAAGAGATAATCTGAGGGACTGGGGCTGTTGCCCAGTGACAGAGTGCATGCCTTGCATGTATGAGACACTGGATTTGATCCTTAGCACCACATAAAAAAAATAGACAAATAAAATAAAGGCATGTTGTCCATCTACAACTACAAAAAAAATTATTTTAAAGAGACAGTCTAAACAAATTCACCTGTCATTCCTTTAAATTTCCCTAGAAATAACAGAATATATGTATATACATATATTTACTATATATTTTAATCCCAGTTCTCAAGCCTCACAACCAATTAAACCATAATTTTTAGAGGGAGACCCAGACTTCAGTATTTTTAATCTTCCACAGGTAAATCCAATATAAATTCAAGGTTGTGAATCACAATCCTAACAGTAAAAAGACTAAAGAAATTCTAAATCTCAAAAGTTAAGAAAGTTTTAAATACAATAAAGAGAAGAAAGGTTAATATCAAATATAGTTCTTCCTGAAGTATAGGTTCCAAGAGGAAGATTCAGAGTTGATTCAGGGACCAGAATGGCAAAGTGCCTGATTCTAGTTAGCTGTAATAAGTGACTGGATATCCTGAGCCTTGTGACTCAGGATATGTCAAGACCAACACTGGTTCAGTGATCAGATCTGTTAACCCAGAGGTCATCACAGAGCAAGGTCACAACAAAAGAAATGGGAGAAGATATATGAACAGTACAAGCAGGAAAAGTGGGGTCAAGGGGAACTGAGGTAAGAGAGAACTTAAGGCAGGAAATAAAATATTAACAAAAATCAAATCCCTATGTATTACATAATAATAAAAGGAACAATTCAAGAAATTAAAACAATCATGAATCAATTGAAAAGTCCTCAGTCATTTTAACATATATATCAGACACTACTAATAGAGCAAGACAAATTTATTTTGTATTTAAAGTTTTGTAAAACATTTAGCAAGTGTAATTGGAGAGATATGATGTAAGCACTGAGATTTTTTTTTCTAGATATACATAGGACATTTACCAAAAAACTGACGACTTTATACAAGGTGTTATGGTTGGGATGTTAGGTGTCCCCAAAAATCTCATGTATGAGACAATGCAAGAAGGTTCAGAGGAGAAATAATTGGGTTATGAGTCTTAACCCAATCAGTGAATTAATCCCCTGATGGAATTAACTGAGTGGTAATTAAAGGTGGGTAAGGTGTACATGGAGGAGGTGGGCACTGGGCACATGCCTTTGGGGTATATATTTGGTTACCAATGAGTGGAGGTCTCTCTCTCTGCTTTCTGATCGTTTTGTGAGCTGCTTCCCTCTGCCACACTCTTCCATGATGATGTTCTGCCTCAGCTTGAGTCCCAAGGAATGGAGCTGGCTATCTATGAACTGAGACCTCCGAAACTGTGAGCCCCCAAATAAACTTTTCCTCTTTTCTTGTCAGGTTGTTCTTCGTCACATCACAACAGTGAAAAAAAAAAAAAAAAAAAACTGACTAAAACACAAGATAACTAACAAAAATCCAAAAAGATGT